>NC_041730.1:97418582-98043582 GCF_004115215.2 Ornithorhynchus anatinus
CTCTCTAACAATGGTTCCTTTCCACATTTTACAAGTCCAACTTCCACCTTTTTGTTCGAAATAGATTTAGGATTATCTTTATGAAAAGGCAGAATCATAAATGCATTTTTAATGGATAAATTTTTACAACCTCAAAGAACTTGATGAAACATGGATGAACAAGCAAGTTATTTGTGGAACTGGGGGATTAGGTCTTGCATTCATTTATCAGTCTTGGGTTTTAATTTTCAAAAATTGCTTTGCTCTTTAGTCTTCAAGATGTGCTTATGCAAGATGCCAGACTGTACCTAATCTTTGAATTCCTTTCCATGGATCTCAAGAAATATTTGGATTCTATCCCTCCTGGCCAGTATATGGATTCTTCTCTGGTTAAGGTATGGGTGAATTGCTTACTGATAGCCCTAGAAACATCTCTGTAAGCATTTAACTAGCTCACTGATTCAAAAGATCAGATTGCAATGCTAATTCTGTTATAGTGTGCAGATTCTATCTTATATGTAATTTTGTTAGATTACTTCATGGGTAACAATGGGCTTGTATTTTTTTCTAGAAAAGTTTCTAAAATGGTAGTTCTGGAATAATAGTTTGCTGTGATTATGCCTCTTAAGACACTGAAGTCATATCTAATTCAGAAGAATTATGTGAGAGCATTTATTTTGAGTATTTTTTGGTGGCTATCCTTGAGAACCCTTTCTCAAGACAGCACGGTACATGGAATCATGTATGTGTAAAGCCGCAATCTATTTTCCAATAGCTTTTCCAAATGAGGGCCTGTGATGAGGTTAGGAAGCTGAAGCTAGGGAAGCAAAGGGTCAGGAATAATGCTGTGAGCTGATGGGCGCAAGAATACATCTTTTAGGCTTCTCTTCTGGAGGTGAGGATTTGAGATAGAGAGATTGAAGAAGGAGTTGTCCGGTGGGGAACGAAGGGTGAGCTCTGTTGCTCCTGTCACTTGAGGATCAAGTATCCACGTGAAGGAATTGATTCTAGTGTGGTGCTTTGCACTGAACTGCCCCCATCTCATCCCTGCCAATGTCGTGACTCCTGGGACACAGGGGGCAACAGCGAATAGGCGGGGCAAGGTGTGACACCCGATGAAATGCACGTGGCGGGACTCCATCGATGACTGAAGTTACTACCTCTTAGTGCCGCTTCCAATGGCTTTCGTGGCCCCTGCAACCTTGGCTGCCCGAGTGAGCCGGCCACTTTTCAGGATTCTCGCTGGTCGTGTCCCCTTGGCAGAGTGCTGGCATAGCGCCAGCAGACGATCCATTGCTTTCAGACCAGTTACTAAGAACTCAGGTCGCCTGGCAGGCCATTAGTTCAGAGACAGTTTAGGAAGGGAACTAATGAGCTCTGGAATAGGGTACATAAAATAAGCTGATACCTTGCTTGAGTTATTAATCTGGAGCCCAGATAAATCAATCGTTGGTGTCTTGAGCATCTACCGAGTGCAGGGCATGGAACTAAACAGTTGGGATGATTCAACAGAAGCAGCGCTCGTGTTTCTTGCCCCAGAGGGGCTCTTCTACATGTTTGGGATTTAAATCTGGGCAACATCTGGCTGGGCTGTATCAGCCTTTGGCTAGGGTTTGTAGTTCCCATAGGCACACCCAGACTTTAGCCAAGCACTATTGCTATAGCTTCTCTGCTGCGATACTTACTAAAGGCCAAAATCTTTCTTGGTTTGAGGGGAGCTGAACTGGCTAAGAGGAGTAGATTATGGGCCACCGGTCACCCTCATAATGATACGAATTGTGGTCTTTAAATGATCAGCATGCGCTAGACACTGGGATAGATACAGGGTAGTCAGGTCGGACAGTGTCCCGGTCCCTCGGGACGCTCGCAGAGTAAGTGGGAGGATGAATAGGTATTCAGTCTCCATTTTACAGAGGAGAGAACCGAGGCATAGAAGTTAAATTACCTGCCCAAAGTCACACAGAAGGCAATTGGCAGAGCTGGGTTTAGAACCCAGGCCCCCTGACGTCCTACAATCCTGTGCTCTATTCACTAGGCCATGCTCCTTTCCTGAATTAACCAAATCAACAGACTTTTGAGTATCTACTAAGTGTGCATAGTTCTGGCCTAATATCCTGGGAGGGTACAATAGAGTAAGTAGACATGATTCTTGCCCTCAAGAAGCTCAATCTAACAGGGGAGGCTGACTTTAGAGTAATTTCTAGATCAGTGTTTAATCTGCTTTACAAAGGTTCAGCCAGCCCCACTTTAGTCCCCATACTGTACGGGGTTCTACCGAGAAGGACACAAGAAGTCTAGATTATTGTATAGAGCCTGAATTCTTTGCTAAATCCCAAGTTCCAAAGAGAAAACCCAGTGAACAAGTCAGTAAATGTGTATGTTGTTGGAAACAATGCCAGTTGTGGCCTGTTTGGGGATAGAGGGTAATTATTTAAACCACTTTGAATGATTTAAATAGTTCCTTACATCTGTAAGGGCCTTCTTAAAAAAAACTGTCACCATCAGACTTAGCTTTTTTATTTCTAATCTTTCTCTTCTCTAGAGTTATTTGTACCAAATCCTACAAGGTATTGTGTTCTGTCACTCAAGAAGAGTTCTTCACAGAGATTTAAAACCCCAGAACTTGTTAATAGATGATAAAGGAGTAATTAAATTGGCAGACTTTGGACTTGCACGAGCCTTTGGAATCCCCATAAGAGTTTACACACACGAGGTGAGAAAATCGTTTTCTTGTATTTATGCTAGAGTTGAGGCATTTGTGATGATTTTATCAGAAAACAAGAAACACCCTTTTGGTATCACAGGAAATTTTCCATCCAATCAATGGTATTTATTGAACGCCTACTGTCTGCAGAGCCCTCTATTATAATTTGTTCGGTAAGAATGAAGATAAAATAACACATTTTTAGCATTTCTGTAAAGCTAAGAATTTGACATTCAGTGTTCTTTCAAATGCACAAGAGTCTCTGAGATTTGTTACGGCTCTTTTTCAGTACAGCAAATTAAAAAGAAAACAAAGCTCATCAAAGTATAAAATGAAAGATGAGAATTTGCGCTATTTGGTTATAGAGTTCAATTTTGGAAACCGTATGTTATCTGGAGGATAGGTTATGTGACCTGGATTAATATCTGCCCCCTATAGATTTAAGTAGGAGAGAGAAATAGGGGTGGTTATAATTACAGTTTTTAGTGCTACCGTTATTTCTGTCTCTGTATATCAATGTTATAATGAATCTCTTATTCAGTTTTTGCTACGGGTAGTTCCATTTCTCACATTTTTGGTATGAATTTTTATTTATCCAAATTGCTGAATTTTGTGTGTCTGCCAGGTAGTTACCCTTTGGTACAGATCTCCGGAAGTGTTACTAGGATCTGCTCGCTATTCGACTCCTGTAGATATATGGAGCATAGGCACAATATTTGCGGAATTAGCAACCAAGAAGCCACTCTTCCATGGGGATTCTGAGATTGATCAGCTGTTCAGAATTTTCAGGTACCTATTTAGTTTTCATTGGATTTAAAAAACAAATGAATGTTTGAAACATCAAATTTAAGACATCCTTGTCAAAAGCAGGATTTTTTGGACATTTACATGGGTTACACTTAAACTCACTTAAAAATGTTTGGTTTGTTATGTACTATAGGGCTTTGGGTACCCCCAATAATGAAGTATGGCCAGAGGTGGAATCCTTGCAAGATTATAAGAACACATTTCCCAAGTGGAAACCAGGGAGCTTGGCATCCCATGTCAAAAACTTGGATGAAAATGGAATAGACTTGCTCTCGGTAAGTGGTCCTCCCAAACCTGAGGTATTCTTAAATGGATTTAATTGTGTATTAGATCATTTTGGGACACACACCAGACACGAGGCTTGGATCTATTTGTGCTTCCATTTCCTCATCTATAAAAGGGGGATTACATTCTTGTTGTCTCTGTTTTAGATGGTGAGACAGGAACCATTTGATCTGATTAACATTTATCTACACAATGCTTAGCACAGAGCTTGTCCATAGTAAGCATTTAGCAAATACCATAATCATCATTAGCTATGACCGTAAGTTGGAACATGGACATCTTGAAATCTTATTCTGTAAAGCATTTTCTGGACATGGTTTTAGGTTTACGTTCCAAGAGAAGTAAATTCTTGCCAGTTGCAAGAATTTTGGATTCAGGCATCATGTTTGAGCCTCCCACTGGTTGGTTGCTGGGTCTTAGCTCAGTCCAGAGTTCAACACCTGATGGAGTGTGCACCTGAAGTCTTGAAGCCCCAAATCATCGTAGCTTCACGTACAGGTGGAGTGCATGTAAACCCTGTAGGGTGCTGGGAGTTGTAGATTCATTACCACCATTCTGTGAATTATTCCAGGTTGGGCTCAGTTGCTAAAGGATACACTTTAAATATTGCCTTAGTATTAGATGGGCAAAAAGAGAGGGTTGATCCTATTTTAAGATAACACTGAAGTTTGCTTGTGGGCGTAGGTGTAGCTGAGGAGGCCAGTTTAGAACTGACAGGGTGTTGTCAGGTTTGCCGCACATGGCATTGGATTTTTGCTTGTATCTGACTCCCAAGCCTCTCAAATCTTCTGCTCAAAAAGATTTCTTGATTAGTGGGCCATAGTGGTCCTCTAGATTGTAAGATCCTTGTGGGCAGGGAACACGTCTACCAATTCTGTTGTGCTTAGTACAGTGCTCTGCACACAGGAAGTGCTCAAATATGGTTTTTTTTCTGCCTCAGTTCTTTCCCAGCTGTAATGGCTATTTTCTGAGGCCCTATTTTGCCAAGTATATAAAACGTTTTCTCTTAACCTTGACTTTTGATTTGCCCCCTCTCAGAATCCCTTGTGAAAGTTGTTGGCTTTCCCTTCTGTGTGATTTCTCCTTCTCCCATAGTTTCCCAGTGAAGTTGTTTCGAGCACTGTTTCCCTGTATAAGCAGACTTTTTTTTTTAAAGAAAAATTCATCTTGATTCAATGTGTAGAGCCCTCAGCTGAAGGTGATGAGGAGTTAGTGGGGATCACAGGGAGAAAAGCTGGTCCACAACAGAGTAAAGCAGGTTGTACAAGCATCTGCTTGTAAATGGTCAGGGGAGGGAGGCAAATACTTGGAATCAAAAGCTTCCTTGTCTTCACTGGGGAATAGTAAAGGGATTACACAATTTTGGTAGCTGCTGGACCCAGAAGGACTGTGGAAGTGGTTTCGATGGGGAAGAATAGGAAGATTCTGGGATTGATTTCTATCAAACATTCTTCCCTTGTAAAGATGCTTGAAAAGAAGTTTGTCTTCATATTCTAATGCAGAATCATTAGCAGGGAAGACTCATGCATATTATAAAATATCCAACCAATGCTGCTTACTTTGCGTAGAGCACTGTTCTAAGTGCTTGGACAGTACAATTTGTAATCCCTTTTCTGTAGTTTAGTTTATAGTCTAGGAAGGAGACTGACACTAAAATAAATTACTGGAAAGGGAAACAACCAAGTGTAAGGATGTGTATCTAAGTGTTGTAGGGGTGGAGTGAGTGCGTATATAAATACTTAGGCAAGGAGACCAGATGCATGGATGAGACAGGAGGGGAAATAAGGGGGTGATAATTTTGTAAAGTGAGAATAAACTCATCAAAAATCATAAATAGTTATGTATTTTACCAAAATTTGACACACAGTTCATTCATTTGTATTAAGCGCTTACTATGTGCAAAACACTGTACTAAGCTCTTGGGAGATTACAGTATAACAGACACTCCCTGCCCACAACAAACTTAGAGTCTAGAGTGAACATAGTACTGTAATTTTTGCAGGGTGTGAGAGGATGGAGTCTATACTCTTAGCCTGCCACTACCTTCACTCAAGATCACAAAAAATGGACTGAGTTGAGGTTTTGACTCTTTGCTTCCTTTGGGAGTTACACATACATTTGAAATCTTTGTCTAGAGGCTTCAGTCTTTGTTTCTGTAATGAACACTAACAGTTTAGTCATTGTTTCATAAGAGATTATCAACTCAAGGTATTTAATTTTAAAATAAATATTTATTGCCCCAGAAACGAAATGCAGCTGTTCCACTAGTGGAATGTTTCTTCCTAATGTTGGTTCTGGGGACTTTTGTGTATTAGTCTTGGGAGAGAAAAATCATAAGGGCTTAGGAAAAAGATATTTCAAAGGAAGAGATGATGATTAGATTAGGTTGAATTAGGAATTTTTTTCGAAGCAGTGCTAGTTGTCAAGCATGAAGAGATGCATCAAAAGGAAAGGGATTGCAATTTTTAGGTACTGAATGAATTTAGTGCAGACAGACTTAGAATCTCTGACCCAAAACTTTCTGTCTTTTTAGCTTTCTGGATCAATCAGTCAATGGTGTTTACTGAGTGCTTATTTTAGCACGTGGGAGAGGAAAATACAGTTCGGAGACATAGTCTCTGCCCTCAAAGAGCTCTTACAGTCCAGCTGGGGAGACAGGCATTAAAATATTATGGCAAAGGGAATCAACCGAGTATAAGGCTCTGTACATTAGGTGCTGTGGGATTGGGATGAGTACCTAAGTGCTTAAAGGGTGGGATTAATACCTGGGTGTGGCGGTGGGGGAGGAAATAGGATAGGGGAGAGGGAGAACATAGTCTATCAGGGAAGCCATCCTGGAGGAGAGGTGATTTTATTAAAGATGGAGAGAGTGCTAGCCCATGAGATATGTAGGAGGGAGGGTGTGAGTAAGGGGATGATACAGGGTGAGACAAGAACGAGCGACAGTAAGTAAGTTGATCTTAAGGAGTGAAGTGTAATAATTTAATAGTAATTTTGGTATTTGTTAAGCGCTTACTATGTGCCGAGCACTGTTCTAAGCGCTGGGGTAGACAAAGGGGAATTAGGTTGTCCCACGTGGGGCTCACAGTCTTAATCCCCATTTTACAGATGAGGTAACTGAGGCACCGAGAAGTGAAGCGACTTGCCCAAAGTTACACAGCTGACAAGTGGCAGAGCCGGGGTTCGAACCCATGACCTCTGACTCCAAAGCCCGTGCTCTTTTCCACTGAGCCACGCTGCTTCTCAAGTGTGTAGGCTGGGGTGTAGTGGGAGAGGAATAGGGGTAATTGAGAGAGAGCTGATTGCCTTGAATTTGAGGGTTAGGAGTTTCTGCCTGATGCAGAGGTGAATAGGCAACCATTGGAGGCACTGTTCTTGCATTTATGATTTTATATAATGGTGTGCAAGTTCTCTGGACCAGGGTTGCCTGCTTTTTATTTGGAGCTTGGGGAATGGCTCCTAGGGATGTTGCCTTCATTTATTATTATTATTAAAGAAGCGTAGCTTAGTGGAAGGAGCATAGGCTTGAGATTCAGAGGGCCTGGGTTCATTCATTCATTCAATAGTATTTATTGAGCCCTTACTATGTGCAGAGCAATGTACTAAGCATTTGGAAGGTACAATTCGGCAACAGATAGACAATCCATGCCCAATGACGGGCTCCCAGTCTAACGGGGGGAAGACAGACAGCAAAGCAAAACAGAACAAAAACAAGACAACATTATCAAGATTAAGTAGAATCAAGAGGATACACACCTCATTAACAAAATAAATAGGGTAATAAATAATAAGGGGAAGGGGGAAGTTCTAATTCCAACTCCACCACTTGTCTGCTGTGTGACTTTGGGCTGGCCACTTGACTTCTCTATGCCTGTTATCTCATCTGTGATCCCCACGTGGGACAACCTGGTTACTTTGTATCTAACCCAGCTCTTAGAACAGTGCTTGGCACATAGTAAGCACTTAACAAATACTATAATTATTATTATAAGTAGCAATAGCTCCCGCTCCTCTTCCCTTCCTGTTATCTCCCCAATCTTCCTGTTTCTTCCTTTGGCTCCCCACCCGTCTTTTCTACCCTCCCATCCTCCTCCCTCCAATTTCAAATTTTTCAGGCAGATGTGTGGAACACTGGACATCTCCTAAACTGTGAGCCCATTGTTAGGTAGGGGTTGTTTCTATTTTTTGCCCAATTGTACTTTCCAAGCACTTAGTACAGTGCTCTGCACACAGTAAGCGCTCAATAAATACAAGTGATTGATCAGACCTTCATTAGCATTTCGAGGAATAATAATTACGGTATTTGTTAAGCGCTTACTATGTGCCAAGCAATGTTCTAAGCACTGGGGTAGATACAGGTAATCAGGTTGTCCCCCATGGGGCTCACAGTCTTAATCCCCATTTTAGAGATGAGGTAATTGAGGCACAGAGAAGTTAAGTGGCTTGCCCAAGATCACACAAAGCGGAGCCGGGATTAGAACCCACATCCTCAGACTCCTAAGCCTGTGCTCTATTAGCACCATTAGCCTAACCACACATCAATTTTGATTTTATAAAACTAGTTCCCTTGATACTAGCTCTGAGGGTGTGGGCAGTGGTGCATGGGGTCTTGAGTAGAATCAATCAATTGTGCTTATTGAGCACCTACTGGATACAGAGCACTGCTTAGTGGAAAGAGCATGGGTTTAGAAGTTTGTGGGTTCTAATTCCGCCTCTGCCACTTGTCAGCTATATGACTTTGGGCAAGTCACTTAACTTCTCTGTGCCTCAGTTACCTCATCTGTAAAATGAGGATGAAGACTGAGTCCCAGATGGGACAACCTGATTAGCTTGTATCTACCCCAGTGCTTAGAATAGTGCTTGGCACATAGTAAGCACCTAACAAAAACCATCATTAATAATAATTACAGTATAAGAGAGTTGGTAGACACATTCCCTGCCTACAACAAAATTACAGTTTAGAGGGAGACACAGACATTAAATAAATACATTGTGGATAGGTACGTAAGTGTTGCGGGGTTGAGGGAAGGTGAATAAAGTGGGCAAATCTACATGCAACACAGAATGGCAGGGAGAAGAGGAAATGAGGGCCTAGTTGGGAAAGGCCCCTTCAAAGATGTGCCTTTAATAAGGCTTTGATGATGGGGGATGTGATCTTCTGTCAGATAGGAAGGGGGAGGGCATTCCAGGCCAGAAGCAGGACATGGGTAAGATAGATGAGATCGAGGTACAGTGAGCACTGCATTGGGAGGGAGAGAGAAAAGATGGGGGCAGGCAGTGAAGTAGCAGAGGCTAGGAGAGAGAACTTGATTTGTCAGGTGGGGTCACCAGGGAGGAGGTCTGATAAACCTAGTCCCTTTTCAAGCAACTGTATTTATTGAGTACTTCCTGTTTGCAGAGCATTGTACTAAGTGCTTGGGAGTTCAGGAGCTTACAGTCTAGAAGTTAGATACCCTCTCTTGCAACTTCTGATGCAATGAAATCTATTCATGTAGCTATATTATTCATCTATATTTTATGTAGTACACAATTCTGAGGAAGTTTGGTTAAAAAAAAAAACCAACAGGGTGTCCAACCTCTCTTAAGGAAACATTTCCCCATTTATAACCTGGTTACTAGGGGAAAATTGGTTTTAGCTTACAGCAGTTAGGTAGAATTTTCAGGAACATGTGTCGTAAATCTGAAGACTGCCTGCAGTTGATAAAATAGATGAATTCTTTTTAGATTCATTCAGTCGTATTTATTGAGCACTTTGTGCAGAGCACTGTACTAACTGCTTGGGAGAGTACAGTATAACACGCATTCCTTGCCCACAACGAGTTTATAATCTAGAGGGGGAGACAGACATTAACATAAACTACAGATACATACATAAGTAATGTGGGTCTGGGAGGGGGAAATAATAAAACAATAATGAATAAAGGGAGCAAGTTAGGGCTACAGAGAAGGGAGTGGGACAAGAGGAAAGGGGAATTTAGGGAAGGTTTCTTGGAGATGTGTCTTCAATAAGGATTTGAAGCAGGTGAGAGTAATTGTCTTTGGGATTTGAGGAGGGAGGATGTGGGCCAGGGGTCAGGGGCAAGGCAGGTGAGATCAAGGCACAGTGAGATGGTTAGCATTAGGGGAGTGAGGCGTAGAGGCTGGGTTGTAGAAGGAGAATAGCGAGGTGAGGAAGGAGGGAGCAAGGTGATTGAGTGCTTTAAAAACTAACAGTGAGGAGTTTTTGATGCGGAGATGGATGGACAACTACTGGAGTTTCTTGAGGTGTGGGGAACATGTCATGAACACTTCTGTAGAAAAATGATCTGGACAGCAGAGTGTAGTATGGACCGGAGTGGGGATAGACAGAAGGCTGAGAGATTAGCAAGAAGGCTGATAATGTAATCGTGGTGGGAGAGGATAAGTGAATGGATTATCACGGTAGCAGTTTGGATGGAGAAGAAAGGGAAAGGATGTTGCGAAGGTGGAACTGACAGGATTTAGTGATGGGTGGTCTCCTATAGGGAAATTATGGAAAGGTAGCAAAGAGCTAGAAACTAAATAATGCTATCAGGTGTATATCGGCCATTTTCAAGGGCTTGGATTCTCTACCAGAGCCTTCACGGACAGAAAGGGGCTAGTAGCATAAACTCTTTACCTCCCTCTCCATTTTGTGCTAGATCCCTTGACCTTAACTCTGCCCTCTCCTCCGCCAGGCAAAGCTTCTTCTCCTCCCTCATCGACACCCATGCCCGTCACCCCCGCCGATTGTTCCGGACCTTTAACTCTCTCCTTAGGCCCCCGTTCCTCCCCCTCCCCCATCTCTCACCCCCAATGATCTGGCCACCTATTTCCTCACCGCCAAGATCCGCCCTTTCCTCTCCACACAAACGGCTACCTTACTGTTACGGGCTCTCGTTATATCCCGGCTAGACTACTGTGTCAGCCTTCTCTCTGACCTCCCTTCCTCCTCTCTCGCCCCGCTCCAGTCTATTCTTCACTCCGCTGCCCGGCTCATCTTCCTGCAGAAACGATCTGGGCATGTCACTCCCCTTCTTAAACAACTCCAGTGGTTGCCTATCGACCTCCGCTCCAAACAAAAACTCCTCACTCTAGGCTTCGAGGCTCTCCGTCACCTTGCCCCTTCCTACCTCTCCTCCCTTCTCTCTTTCTACCGCCCACCCTGCACGCTCCGCTCCTCCGCCGCCCACCTCCTCACCGTCCCTCGGTCTCGCCCATCCCGCCGTCGACCCCCGGGTCACGTCCTCCCGCGGTCCCGGAACGCCCTCCCGCCTCACCTCCGCCAAACTGATTCTCTTTCCCTCTTCAAAACCCTACTTAAAACTCACCTCCTCCAAGAGGCCTTCCCAGACTGAGCTCCTCTTCTCCCTCTACTCCCTCTGCCATCCCCCCTTTACCTCTCCGCAGCTAAACCCTCATTTTCCCCTTTTCCCTCTGCTCCTCCACCTCTCCCTTCCCATCCCCACAGCACTGTACTCGTCCACTCAACTGTATATATTTTCGTTACCCTATTTATTTTGTTAATGAATTGTACATCGCCTCGATTCTATTTAATTGCCATTGTTTTTACAAGATGTTCTTCCCCTTGACTCTGCTTATTGCCATTGTTCTTGTCTGTCCGTCTCCCCCGATTAGACTGTAAGCCCGTCAAACGGCAGGGACTGTCTCTATCTGTTGCCGACTTGTTCATCCCAAGCGCTTAGTACAGTGCTCTGCACATAGTAAGCGCTCAATAAATACTATTGAATGAATGAATGAATAAATTAATACCTGAGGCATTAACGGCCTCTACTACGAACCACCAAGTGCTTACTATGTGCCAGGCACTGTACTAAGAGCTGGGATAGATGGATAAGCTAATCGGGTTGGACAGAGTTCATATCCCACATGGGGCTCCCCCATCTTATTCTGCGTTTTACAGATGAGGTAACTGAGGCACATAGAAGTTAAGAGACTTGCCCAAGGTCACAACAGAGAAGCCGGGATTAGAACGCAGGTCCTCCTGACTCCAAGGGCTGTGCTCTATCCACTAGGCCGTGCTGCTTCACTTATTTCCTATTGTTTTCTTTACAAGTGTGAAGACCTTATGATGACTGCCATCTCATCTTATACAGATGCCAGTGATGGCCATTACTTCCTATTCACTTTATAATAAAAGCACAAACAAAATACATCGAAACTGAAATTATCCTGAAAACTTGGCAAAACAGAAGCAAACATGTAGATCTTTGTAAGGTTCTTGAGGGCAGATATCTGCATCTACCAACTGAATCGTACCCTCCCGAGTGCTTAGTTCAGTACTCTGCACACAGTGAGCACTCAAATACCTATGATTGAAGTTCTAATACAAGCAAAATCTAATTAGAATATATATACTTTAATCTTTATATTCGTTCATTCAATTGTATTAATAATAATAATGATGATGATGTTTGTTAAATGCTTACTATGTGCCAAGCACTGTTCTAAGCTCTGAGTTAGATACAAGGTTACAGGTTGTTCCACGTGGGGCTCACAGTCTTCATCCCCATTTTACAGATGAGGTAACTGAGGCACAGAGAAGCTAAGTGACTTGCCGAAGGTCACAAAGCAGACAAGTGGAGGAACTGGGATTAGAACCCACATCCTCTGACTCCCAAGCCCGTGCTCTTTTCACTAAGCCACAGGGAGTGTGGAGCATTGTAATAAGCGCTTGATACCAAAATGGGTTTCCACCTATTGTTTAAGGTTCAAGTTGCCAGTGGGAATTGGGAGAGCAGGTTTGATAGGAAGGGAGCGAGAGCGGAAAGGGTACCTTACTTTCCCAGCATCGTGCCATCCTACAAGCATTTGTCAAAATGGGATGTTCTGGGCTGTCAGTGGAATTTGAAAAATAAGGGGACCCAGTTAGTGCACTCAGATGAGAATTGGTTTATAGTGCAATATGGTTCTGCAAAGGAATTTTTTTAAAGCTTGCCTCAATCAGATTAACAGCATTAGGTAGGAACACCCTACTACTGTACACTGTGGCTCATTAGCATCGAAGGGAACAAAATCACAACTTTTAAAATTCATTCTGGTTTCCTTGAAACGGAAATTAGTCCCCTATATGATGCTAATGAAGATCAGGGAACGTAGGTTAACTTTGTCCTTTTCTGCAGCCTTCTTGAATTTTACCTTGTGGGGCAGAAATTACGCTATTTCTGTTGCTTTCAATCCATCTTTGCTTGAACTCCTTGTTTTCTGGCAAAACAGTGGTTGATGCAACTTTTTGACAAGAGGGCTTGCAGGAGCATAGTTTGGGTTTAGGACTGCTTGTACAATGAGACTTTTTTCTAATTAATTTTTCCTTAAACACTGTCTGACATCTATCTCCAGTACTCAGATCTGAAACAATCAATAGAATTTACTGCATGCTTATTGTGCAGATTGCTGAAGTTGGGAGAGTACAGTAGAGTTCATAGATCATCCCCAACTTCAAGGTTACGGTCTAGCAGGGGAGATAGACCCTAAACTAATTTAAAGGCCGGAGGAAGAAGAGAAATGGATACATTAGTGCTTAAGTAATCGATCAATCACATTTATAGAGTTTAGGGTTTCATAATACAGCTGACTGTGAGTCCGTAGTTGTTAGCGCAGAAGTGTTGAGGTAGTAAGGAGATTGAATAAATAGACCGAATATGGCCTAGTGGATAGAGCACAGACCTGGGAGCCAGAAGGACCCGGGTTCTATTTCTGGCTCCACCACTTGGCTGTGTGACCTTGAGCAAGTCACTTCACTTCTCTTTGCCTTGGGAGCATCATCTGTAAAATGGGGATTAAGACTGTGAGCCCCAAGTGGGACATGGACTGTGTCCAACCTGATTAGCTTATATCTACCCCAGCGCTTAGAACAGTGCCTGGCACAGAGTAAGCTCTTAAATATGATTAAAAAAAAAAAAGAGTCAAATGAGAGGTTGGATTCACCACATTGCCTGCTTCCTTGAAGGGGCAAGTCCTCTGCTTGGACCTTGCTTTTCCCTTCTCCTTCCTTTTCTTTCTACCACAATAATTAGAATAGAAAGTTGGCAGCCCGTGGGTCATTGAAGATAATGACCCACTGCTAGAAGTCTGGCACAGCGTGGGAATGAAGGGTTTAGGTTCCAGAGAGGTAAACAGGAGAAGCATTTAAAATTCTGATGAAAACAGACTTGTGTTCTAGTTTACATTTTCTAGTTTTGATCATAGCAAAATAAAATGCTATGACAAAATGAAGGCCCCTGCCCCTAGTAGTTTTTTTTGTTTTTTTTTTAAATGGTTGTTGCCAGAGCACTTTTAGTGAGAGGCAAGAATAAGAGGCATTAAATGTCTTCAAATAAAAATTTAGGGCATTTGGTGTTAAATCATAAATGATTAGTCATTCCTCTTTCCAAAGATTAAACTAACTTAATGATGGTTTGGTAGAAATAAATATGACACTTGACAGGTATAAACATGCGATTTGATAGGTATGTAAAATTTCATGGTGCATTTCTTAGTTTTATTGCTAGATTTTGTGAGTAACCACAAATTTCCTTTTTTCTCTTCCAGAAAATGTTAGTTTATGATCCTGCAAAGCGAATTTCTGGCAAAATGGCATTGAATCATCCATACTTTAATGATTTGGACAAATTTAACCTTCCATCCAGTCAAATAAAGAAGTTCTAGCATTCTCTCAATGTTTCTAAGTATGTTTATCAAGAATGAACAGTCATATTTTACTATTAACTCTATTGTGTGTTTTTTGTATATGTCTCTTCTCTGTTATAAAACGGAATCTGTACTTGGTCTTCTGATTTCAAATGTGTCCTTTAACATGTAAATATCATAATAGATTTAAATACAATGATGTTGTATATGTAGACCTCACTATTACTGCTTTTTGTTTCTTTAAAAAAAACACTTTAAATACAGTTTTCTAAATGTTTAACTTTAAATCCAGCATTGATATGCAGGGTGGAGGGAAAACTGAGCCAATTTATGTAATCAACACTTCTGGAATCTTGCATATTTAAGCTGTTACAAATTATGGGCTGCAAATCAAACTCAACTTTCATTATGTCATTAATTTCTTTATAACCCACTATTGGGTATTATGTGTTTGGAAGTTTATTGCCACTTCCTGCAACAATGTCATCTTGAAAATATTACTTTCTGAGTCATTACCGTAGCAGGTGGTAGGGGGCCCATGGAAGAACTTATTAATGTTACTGCAAAAATAAAGATGTATAAGTTCCAACTGTGGGTTGAGATTGTATTTGAGTGCTTAACAAATACCACTAAAAAGCAGTGTGCAAAAGAGCAAAAATTGTGTCAGTAATTGCAACTCATAACATCCGCAATATTACTGCCCAATAATACTTTTCCATTGACCATCTGGCAGCTTTCGTTATATAATATTGATAATGGTATTTAAGCACTTACTCTGGTGTCGAGCACCGAACTAAGCACTGGGGCAGATACAAGATAATCAGGTCTCACATGGGACTCACAGTAGGAGAGAGAATGGATATTGAATTTCCATTTTGCAGATGTGGGAACTGAGGCACAGAGAAATGAAAGTGACTTGCCCAAGGTCACACAGCAGATAAGTGATAGAGCTGGGATTAGAACGTAGGTCCTCTGACTCCCAGGCCCGTCTTCTATCCACCAGGCTATGCCAAAGAAGAAAACACCTTTGTCGAATACATTAGTGATACAGAAGTGAGGATGTGTCTAAATTCCCAGATTGCATTTTAGCTTAATTTTGATGCCTTTTAATTTACCATATTAATGGAACGGCATGGTCTACATTGTGAGCCCCATGTGAGTCATGGGCTATGTCCAACCTGATTAGTTTCTATCTATCCCAGCGCTTGTTCAGTGCCTGGCATGTAGTAAGTGCTTAACACATGCCATTAAAAAAAAGTGTAGCAAGAATGACTGGTTTTCAGAAACCCTGCCTTGGCACAGAAGTTTGATGAATTGCAGTCCTTTTTGCCCCAAGACCGGGAAGGGCTAGTAGCAACAAAGAGCCAGGATGCCACTTGGCTACCTCTGGCCCTCCGAAGGACACCTCCCAACTTGATGTCAACTATTCAGGCTTGGAGAAACTTCACATACGTAGCCTTGGGGCTCAGTGTAGGCCCATGGAGGGAGAACTGTGATTTTTTTTTCTTTCTCTTTTGTAGTTAAGTGCTTACTATGTACCAGGCACTCTATTAAATGCTGGGGTATATACAAATTAATCAATCATGCTGGACACAGGCCATGTCCCAAATGGGATTCAAAAGTCTTCATCCCCATTTTACAGATGAGGTAACTGAGTCACAGATAAGTGATTTGCCCGTTTTGAGAGCTGTTCAATGTGCAGAGCCAGTCTTTGACTTACTCAAGCAGGGTGCTCAATCTATGGTATTTAATGGACACTTACTGTGTGTAGCATGCTGTACCAGAGAAGCAGCGTGGCTGGGGAGTCAGAGGTCATGGGTTCAAATCCTGACTCTGCCACTTGCCCCTGTGACTTCTCTGTGCCTCAGTTACTGCAACTGTAAGATGGGGATTAAGACTCTGAGCCCCATGTGGGATAAACTGATAACCTTTGTATCCTCCCCAGAGCTTAGAACAGTGCTTTGCACATAGTAAGTGCTTAACAAATGCCATTATTATATTGTTACCAAGTGCCTAGGAGATTACAATAAATTTAGATGATTCCTGCCCATGAGTAGCTAGAGGAATGAGACTACAGTGGTTATCTTGACTTGTTTTCTATTTACCCATTCATTGTCATTGACTCTAGTGAAATTTGGTGGCAAGATTAAGTTTTCTTGCCAGTAAAAATATTTGGCTGGTATGTAAAATTGTTTTTTTGTTGTTTTGTCAGCCCAGAATGCTGAGCTGATTCCATAAAATAGTTCATTACTCTCTACATGTTTACTATGTCTGCAGCCATTAACAATCAGTACTTCTCAATTGTTTCAGCACTAAGAACAGTGCTGGACACAGAGTAAGCTCTTAAATACTAATTATTATTAATTGTCTCATGCCCTAGATGGTGCTGTTATACTCTCCCAAGTGCTTGATGCAGTACTCTGTCCCCAGTAAGCACTCAATGTGATTGATCAATTCATTACTATTATTTATTGAGCACCTTTGGGGGTGCAGAGTGCTTAGGGGACAGTACGGTGGAGTTGGTAAATGTGATAATAATAAATGCCACAATTATTAATAAGTGCTTACTATGTGCCAGGTAGTGTACTAAGCACTGATGGGTACAAGTAAAGCGAGTTGGACACAGTCCCTGTCCCCCGTGGGGCTCACAGTTTCAATCCCCATTTTAACTTGAGGTAACTGAGGCACTAGGAAGTGAAGTGACTTACCCAAGGACACACAGCAGACAGAGGGTGGAGCCGGGATTAAAACCCATGACCTGACTCCCAGGCCCGTGCTCTATCCACTGTGTCTTGTTCAAGGATCTGACAAAGAAGTTATGTTGCCTAAAAAGTGGCTAACATGGAGTATGGACAGGTCTTGCTCTATTTTACTGGTGTGGAGAAAAAGGTCAAATGAATTCCCCTGAACTCATAATAATAGTGTTTGTTAAGCATTTACTATGTGCCAGGCACTGTTCTAAGTGCTGGGTAGTTACACGATAATGAGTTTAGACAGTCCCTGTCACACATAGGTCTCACAGTCTTAATCTCCATTTTACAGATGAGGGAATTGAGGCACAGAGAAGTGAAGTGACTTGCCCCAGGTCACACAGCAGACAAAGTTAAGATTAGAACCCAGGTCCTTCTGATTCCCAGGCCAGTGCTCTGTCCCCTCAGAGACACTGCTTCTCTTGATTCAACCAACCATTCCTTAGGATTCTGTTGAACTTTAAATGGGAAAGGAACATATCTACCAACTTTTGTAGTGTACTTTCCCAAGTGTTTAGTAAACTGTTTTGCACACAATAAGCGTTCAATAAATACCACTGATTGATTGATGCAAATTACAACAGGGGGTCACTATAGGGTTTTGAGGATCGGACTGATTTTGAGTTCCTTATTTCATTATTGTTGCACAGATTATATTTGCAGTCTTCATTCACTAGAGGCTTGAAATTAAGTTTCTTTATGGTTTTGATGCTGCTGGGGTTTTTGTTTTTTGTTTTTTAAAAAAACACTACTTGCTAAGCACTTATGTGTCAAGCACTGTTCTAAGTGGAGTAGATACGAGTTTATCAGGTTGAACACAGCCCCTGTCCCGCATGGGACTAACAGTCTTAATCCCCATTTTACAGATGAGGTAACTGAGGCACAGAGAAGTTTTGACTTGCCCAAGGTTACACAGCAAGCAAATGACAGAGATGAGATTAGAACTCAGTTCTTCTGACTGCCAGGCCTGTGCTCTTTACATTTGACCAAGCTGCTATTCAATATAATTGTTGTATTGCTGGTGCAAAATTGTGCATTTATTATATTAGGGTTAGTTATCCTCTGCAACTAGAGTGGTTCTAGTGATCTTCTGAGTTTTGTGGGTATAATGATGATAAAAGCCACAAGCTGCAGTTAGTTTAGACTTCAAAGGCATCATATACAATTGTTTCAAATCATGCCTTATTTTTACTACCCATGGACAAAAACACATAGTTGTTTTTTTCCAGGATTTAATTAGATAACAGCTATCAAAGGATTTTGCATTCTGGGGTATTATATATGCATGGATAAGACTACTGATATTAAAAGCACTTTATATTTGCGAAGTGCTTTCTAATTTTTATCGATAATTATGCACCATTTTTTCCAGATGAAAAGTTTCAGTACTAAAATCGTTATTGTACTGTAAACCTTCGAGAATAATTACCCTGTGATATTTTCCATTGAAACTGAGAAAAGAGCAACATATCCAATATATCATTTATCTCAGTATTCAGGTGTTTTGAGAGCATGGGAAAATTGATCTACATATAAGAATCAATCTTTACAATGTTATTATTACCACATTTCTAAATGGAAATCAGATGCTGTGCACCATTTAAATCAAGTTACAGGATTGTGGTTAATTGTAAACAAGTGTGTTAAAATCCCTTGGCTGGACCTGTTTTTATCATCCCTTCTTTGAAACCACGAGCCTTATTATAGGCAGTTGTTCAACACTAACCCCAAGAACTTCAAGTTGTTCTGTACCTTAAGTCATCTTAAAACTGATACGGAAACACTGTATATTAATTCTTTCCTTTGAATTATGATTTTTTGAAAGAATTGGCTTTTTCAAAGATAGACTTTCATCAGGAAAGGTCTTTTATGGGCTTTGTTATGTGCTTACTATATGCTGAGCACTGTCCTAACCGCTGGGGTAGATATGAGATGATCAGGCTGGACGTAGTCTCATGTCCCCATTTTACAGATGAGGTAACTGAGGCACAGAGAAGTTAAGGTCATACAACCGACAAGTGGTGGAGCAATGATTAGAACGTAGGTCCCCTTGATTCCCATGCCCTTATTCCATCTACTATGATTGCTTGATTGATTTTATGTCATTCATCAAATCCATCAATGGTATATATAAAAAAAAAGGCTCAGGTGGCTCTATTAATAAACCTGGAGAAGCACATGATTCTTTAGAATTTATTAATAGAGGAGTAATATTTAGGCTACATAATTTCCCTACATTGTAGCAATGCATGTTCTGCATTTTTAAGAAGCTCCCAAGCGTGAACATGGCTTGCAGCTGAATTCTATTTTTAAAGTAAACTGAAAACAACAGTTCAGAAAGTTTCACACAAAGAATCAATGTAAAACAAGGTAGAGCCCTCAGCACATAGGTGATCGATAAAAAATTTTGCTGATGGGGATGATAATGTCAGTCTGGAGATGCAAGTGCTATAGAGAACTGGGTTATTATCAAACCAGGTGTGTTTGTTTTGACATTTGTTAAGCATTTATACTGTTCAGGGAACTATACTAAATGTAGTGGGGAAAGGTACTAGGATATTGAATTAAATATGGTTCCTGACTTTCAACAATTAGAATTATTACTGTATTCAAGTGCTTATTGTGTACGAAGCACTTTTCTAGGAGCTGGAGTGGATACAGGTTAATCAGGTCCCTGTCACATGGGGTTGACAGTCAAGAGAACAACCCAATTTACACGCTCTGCTTCTCTTACACCAGTCAACTCTGTACCTCGATCTCATCTATCACTGACCCCCTGCCCATTTTCTTTCATGGACTTGGAACTCCCTCCCACTCCTTTTTTTCTTTGAAAATGTAATTAGTTAAGTGCTTAGTATGTTCCAGGGACTGAACTAAGCATGGTGTAGTGGATAGAACATGGGCCTGGGAGTCAGAAGGAAGTGGGTGCTAATCCTGCTTCTCCACTTGTCTGCTGCATGACCTTGGGCATGTCACTTCATTTCTCTGTGCCTCAGTTCTCTCATCTGGAAAGTGGGGATTGAGATTGTGAGTCCCACATGGGACAGAAACTGTGTCCAACCCAATTTCCTTTTATCCATCCAGTGCTTAGTACAGTGTCTGGCACATAGTAGTCAAGGGATTAAGACTGCTTTAAGAGAAGCAGCATAGCTCTGCAAAGACCACGGGTTTGGGAGTTAAAGGTCAAGGGTTCGAATCCCGGCTCTGCCACTGGCTGACTGATCGACTGGTATAGCATTCTTGGAAAAGCAACAGTGCTTTTTATGTGGGCATGCTGAAGAGTCTGCCTAAGCAGCGTGCTACCTCTCTGGGAATGTTTCCAAATTTTGGTCAGGAATATGGAGAGTCTCAAGCCCCAGACACTAGAATTTTAAGTGGAAGAAAATAAAAATAATAGTAGTGGTATTTGTTAAGCGCTTACTATGTGCTAGGCACTGTACTAAACACTGGGGAAGATACAAGCAAATTGAGCTGGACATAGTCCCTGTCCCACATGGGACTCACAGTCTCAAAGCCTTCCCAGCCATTCAAGAGAAGCAGCGTGGCTCAATGGAAAGAGCCTGGGCTTTGGAGTCAGAGGTCATGGGTTCAACTCCCTGCTCTGCCACTTGTCAGCTGTGTGACTGTGGGCAAGTCACTTAACTTCTCTGTGCCTGTTACCTCACCTGTAAAATGGGGATTAACCGTGAGCCTCACATGGGACAACCTGATTACCCTGTCTCTCCCCCAGCTCTTAGAACAGTGCTCTGTACATAGTAAGCACTTAGCAAATATCAACATTACTATTATTATTTTACAGATGAGGTAACTGAGGAACAGAGAAGTGAAGTAACTTGCCCAAAGTCACTAAACAGACAAGTGGCGGAGCCGGGATTAGAACCCATGACCTTCTGACTACCAGACCTGTGGTCTTTCCACTAGGCCACGCTGCTTCTCTTGAATGGCTGGGAAGGCTTACTGGCTGATCCCATTCATTCATTCATTCAGTCGTATTTATTGAGTGCTTACTGAGTGCGGAACACAGTACTAAGCTCTTGGAAAGTACAATTCGGCAACAGATAGAGACAATCCCTACCCAAAAACGGGCTCACGATCTAGAAGTGGGGAGACAGACAACAAAACAAAACAAGTAGACAGGCATCAATAGAAAAATATGGAACGCTTCACGAAATTGTATGTCATTCATATCAGCATTCCCCCCTCCTCCCTAATCAATCAAGGGTATTTAATGAGTGTTTACTGTGTGCAGAGTGCGGTACTATGTGCTTGGAAGAATACAGAAGAGTGGGTAGACACAATCGATTCCTGTCCTCAAGGTGTTCTCAGTTTTGGCCTCAACGTAGGGGTAGGAGAGGTTAGATGGTCATGGCATGATTTTACAATCCATGCAGGAAACTAGCGGGTGGCCCTCCTCTTCAGATGGTACTACAGTCAGGCAAAGACCTGGAAATCACCTGCAAACAGATGAACTGGGTTTTTTTTAAAATGGTATTTGTTAAGTGGCTCAGTGGAAAGAACACGGGCTTTGGAGTCAGAGGTCATGGGTTCGAATCCCCTCTCTGCCACTTGTCAGCTGTGTCACTGTGGGCAAGTCACTTCACTTCTCTGTGCCTCAGTTACCTCATCTGGAAAATGGGGATTAAGACTGTGAGCCCCACGTGGGACTACCTGATTCCCCAGTGGTTAGAACAGTGCTCTGCACATAGTAAGCGCTTAACAAATACCAACATTATCATTATTATTACTAAGCAATTACTCCGCGCCAGGCACCGTACTAAACTCTGGGGTAGAAAGAAGCTAATCCTGTTGGACACTATTCATGCCCCACATGGGGCTCACAGTCTTAATCACCATTTTAGATGTGAGGTAACTGAGGTACAGAGAAGTGAAGTTAATCGCCAAGGGTACGCAGCAGACAAGTGGCGGAGTCAGGATTAGAACCCAGGTCCTTCTCACTACCACCTTCCGCTCTATCCACTAGGCCACACTGCTCCCTGGGAAACCCTCAGGATCTGGGGAGAACTGGAGAAGCAGGAAGTCCTTGAAATGTCCTAGTCCTGGATACCCAGGGAGACGGCAGGCAAATCAAGTGGATCCAGAAATAAGAAATTAAGAAACAGCACAACTCGTTTTTCCCTGCTGTGGGACCTACCAGTATTGCAATGTTACCCATAAGAGGGAGAACAATTCTCATGACATCCTTTAAATTACAATCAAACGGTTGCTCTCTGACACTCTATTGCCTTAGTCCCATTCTGAAACACTCTCAGCAACAAGTGCCGTAAAAATGCCTCAGGCATCTAATAATCAGGGTATTTAATAATCATGATACTTTTTAAGTGCTTACTATGTACTCACGCTGTACTAAGCAATGGGGTGGATACAAGCAAATCGGGTTGGACACTGTCCCTGTCCCACATGGTACTCGTAGTCTCAATCCCCATTTTAAAGATGAGGGAACTGAGGAACAGAGAAGTGAAGTGACCGGCTCCAGGCCACACAGCTGGCAAGTGGTGGAGCTGGGATTAGAACCCATGATCTTCTGACTCCCAGGCATATGTTCTATCCACTTTGTCATTCTGAGTCCCACATCTAAGGGGTACCAAATTTTAGTCTCCATTACATATTTGTTACATTAATATGTAGACTGAAAGCTCGCTGTGGTCGGAGAATATGTCTGTTTATGGTTATAATGCACTCTCCCAAGTGCTTAGTACAGTTCTTTGCAAACCTCAATAAACCTCAATAAACCTCAGTAAACCTCAATAAATACGACTGAGCGAATGAATGCAGTGCTCATTGTAGAGGGAAAAGAGGATGAGATGCTTTGTTTTCTTTATCCTTTCCTCAAGGTAAATCTCCCTTTTGGAAACTAACCCAGCAGAGAACAGGGACTGGATGTACAATAACTGAATATGCCTCATGGCAGTATATGAAGGGATTACTCAGGGGACCAACGCCGGCCTTTCTGAGCAGATGTTTATTTAAACACAAGTAACAACTCCTTCTCCTCTTCCTGTTATCTCCAATTACATGAGGCAACGTTTTCACCAGAAGAAGAGATTTTAAAAACAGCCTTCGAGGGGCACATAAACAATAGCTATATTTGGCTAACAGCTGCTTGTTGGAAAATGAGATGTCAGCAAAGCAGGCTGTTGTTTAAAGAAACCCAATTATTCAGCCACCTTTGAACTTAGATCATGGTACGTTAGGCATTGGGTTATTCGCACTGAAGTGATTAGACAGGTTTTAAGTGTTATAGGTTGACCACCTTGTGCCAGGTCAATTGAAATGGATTTTTATGGGGTAATTTCAAGATGCCTGGGGCTAGAATGTGGTACTGCCTCTTGGCTCCTGTCAGTGTTGTACCACATATCAAAATGAATTTTAAGGATCAAAAATGAAGACTGTCAATTCATTTTCGTGCTCCAGAAAGATAAGATGCAGCATAGCCTAGTAGATATAGAACAGGCCCGGGAGTTAGGACCTGGGTTCGAATTCTGACCCCCCACTTGTCTGCTGGGTGACCTTGGACAAGTCACTTCACTTCTCTGGGCCTCAGTTACCGCATATCTAAAATGGGGACTAAGACTGTGAGCCCCATGTGGGACATGGACTGTGTCCAACTTGATAAGCTTTTATTTACCCCAGTGTGTAGTGCGGTGCCTGGCACATATTAAGCGCTTAACAAATACCTTACAAAAAAGAAAGATGTCATATGGTGGTGCAGAAAATAAGAAAGCAGCATTATTCTCACTAGTATCTGGGGCCATGATCCTGGGGGCTCCTAGTAGAGTCAATAATGTGGATCTTAAAGACAATAAAAAGTCAACTTAATTACCATCCAAGTGCCCAGAAAAATGCCCTGTACTTAGTGATAAGGCTGAGAGTCATGTGGAAATGGGTATGGAATACCACAGGGCTTGCACTGGTGAGGTCTGGAATGTATTCTCCAATACTTTCCCTTGTTTTTCCTTCACTGGTTGGGACCACTATTATTGAATTCATTCCATTACTGATTTTACTCCTGAGTTCTGACTCTTCTTTTGCTGGCTCAGCATTAATTCAAAGAACGATAGTGTGTTTCTACTCAGTGAGCTGTTGGGAAAGTTAGTGGTTTCAGGAGATTGTCCTCAGGCTGACACCAGATTTAATGAAACCAGATTTAATGCTGTTCAACCAGTACAACACATCTGATGAATATAGCTTTTAGCAAGGTGTTTAAAGAAACGTTGCAGCGCCTGGCTGTAGTGGTGGCTATTCAACAAGCTGAAAAGATGAACCTTTTTAAAGTTATGTGTGAAGTGCTTATATGTGCCAGGCATTGTACTAAGCACTGGGGTAGATACAAGACAGTGAGGTTGGACACAGTCCATATCCCGCATAGGACTCAGAGTCAATTCCCATTTTACAAATGAGGTAACTGGGGCGCAGAGAATTTAAATGACTTGACCAAGGTCACACAGCAGACTGGTGGCTAAGCCGGAATTAGAACGCAGGTCCTTCTGACTCCCAGGCCTGTGCTCTAACCACACTGCTTCTCCATTCATTCAATAGTATTTATTCAGTGCTTACTATGTGCAGAGCACTGTACTAAGCACTTGGAATGTACAAATCGGTAACAGATAGAGACAGTCCCTGCCCTTTGAGGGCTCACAGTCTAATCGGGGGAGACGGACAGACAAGAACAGTGGCAGTAAACAGAATCAAGGGGAAGAACATCTCATTAAAACAATAGCAAATAAATAGCAATAGAATCAGGGTGATGTACATCTCATTAACAAAATAAATAGGGTAATGAAGATATATACAGTTGAGCGGACAAGTACAGTGCTGAGGGGATGGGACAGGAGAGGGGGAGGAGCAGAGGGAAAATGGGGAGAAGAGGGTTTAGCTGCGGAGAGGTGAAGGCGGGGGTAGAGGGAGCAGAGGGAAAAGGGGAGCTCAGTCTGTGAAGGCCTCTTGGATGAGGTGAGCTTTAAATAGGGTTTTGAAGAGGGGAAGAGAATTAGTTTGGCCATGCTTATGGCTCTTATTTAACAACCCCAAACTGGACCATTGGAGAAAGGGTGGAGTGGGGAGAGTGGGAGATATGGGCTGAGTCAGAAAGATTTAGGAGAGGGAGGAAGGTTAGAGGTTCTGGGTCTGCTTCCCATCTCCTCCGAGAGGCCTTCCCCAATTAATCCCCACTTTCCCCTACTCCCTTTGTCTTCCCGCTGGCCTGTATACTTGGATCTGTGCCCTTTAAGCCTTTGCTAGTCATCCCACTCTCAGCACCCTCAGCATTTGGATACGGATCCGTAATCTATTTTAATGTCCGTCTCCCCTCTCGACCGCAAGCTACTGGCCGGCAGGGCACATGTCTACCAATTCTGTTCTACTCTCCCAAGTACAATGCTCTGCACGTGGTAAGTGTTCAAGAAGTACCAGTGACTGATCGATGTGCTAGACAAGGTGGGCTGGCGTGCTACTCTCTGTTCTGTGGACTGAGAATTACACCGGAACACCAGTCAATTCTTAAAATAATGATGGCATTCATTTTAATTAGGACATTTATTTAACATTTATTCTATTCTAAGATTTGGGAGTAGATACACAGTTAGGGGAGGGCCAATCAGTTTGTAAAATAACAATAGCATTCATTATAATTAGAGCATTTATTAAAATTTACTATATTCTAGGACCCTGGCCCTGCATGGGGATCACAGTCACAGAGAAGCAGCGTGGCCTAATGAATAGAGCACAGGCCTGGAAGTTCTGGGTTCTAATCCCGGCTCTGCACTTGTCTGCTGTGTGACTCTGGGCAGGTCGTGTAGAAGCAGCATGGCGTAGTGGATAGAGCACAGGCTTGGGAGTCAGCAGGTCACGGGTTCTAATTCCGGCTCCGCCACTTGTCTGCTGTGTGACCTTGGGCAAGTCACTTCACTTTTCTGGACCTCAGTGACCTCATCTGTAAAATGGGGATTGAGACCTTGAGCCCCATGTGGGACAGGGGCTGTGTCTAACCCAATTTGCCTTTATCCACCCCAGTGCTTGGTAGTGTGTGGCACATAGTAAGTGCTTAACAAACACTATTATTATTCTTTGTGCCTCAGTTCCCTCATCTGTAAAATGGGGATAAAGACTTAGAGTCTCATGTGGAACATGGACTGTGTCCAACCTATCTACCCCAGTGCCTGGCACATAGTAAGCACTTCAACACAATACATTAAAAAAATCTATCTTATCATAGATAAAGAAATTAAGGTACAGAGAGGTTAGGTGACTAGAATGTAAGCTCCTCTTTCTAGACTGTAAGCTCTGTGTGGGCAGGCAACATGTCTATGAACTCTGTTTTATTGCACTCTCCCAAGTGCTTAGTATGGTGCTATGCACACAGTAAGGGCTAAATAAATATGGTTGATTGATTTATTGACTGCCCAAGGCCACCCAGCAGGCCAGTGACCTGATAGGACTTGAACCCAGATCTCCTGAATTTCAGACCACTGCTCTTTCCACTAGACCATGCTGTCGCCATTATCTGGGAATATACATCTGTAGCCACAATACTGGAAAAAAGAGATTTACAATGTAGACACCTTGATGCCTCAGGTCTACTGGATGGTGATACATTGCTAGAAAATTAATAATAATAATAAAAAAGTGGTAATTTTTAAATGCTTACTATGTTCCAGGCACCGTAGTAAGAGCGGGGGTGAATATAAGCAAATCTAGTTGGACGCAGTCCCTGTCCTTTGTGGGGCTCACCATCTTAATCCCCATTTACAGATGAGGTCACTGAGGCCCAGAGAAGTGAAGTCACTTGCCCAAGGCCACACAGAAGACAAGTGACGGAGTTGGGATTAGAACCCATTACCTTCTGACTCCAAGGCCTGGGCTCTATCCATTATGCCATGCTGCTTCTCATGTTGTCTGGGAGGTCCTCGTCAGCAGGATCAGAAACGTGCATCTGGGAAAGCCAAGAAAATGAAGCCACACCGCCTGGAAGTCCAGATGTGAAGCTTGGCTGGAGGAGGTCTTGAAGGTATGGGAATCATTCGTTGTGCTTTTACCTTGGTCTCATGCTCGTCAAGTCCGGTTCTCGAAAGGAGGTTAACCGGGGTCTGTTTTATTTTTCAGATCAGTGCTGGGCTAAGGGCCTAATGGACCACCCACTGAAATCACTGACTGAGGGCTGGCGATGTCTCTCTCTCTCTGACCTCCGGTGTGGTTAGCTCTTTATTTGAGCCAGGACAAATGATGAAGTGTTGCAGGGCCCTCGGTTTAAGGCTTGGTAAGGTAGGCATGACCTTTTACCCTCTCAGTGGTGGAAACGTAGCCTGGCCGCTGGGATCATAGGAATTGAACTCTGCACTGGTCTCCGGTATCCAACCCAGCCCTGGAAACTCGTGGGGAAGTGGGACAAGTTGGTTAAGCCACTACAGAGATTTTCCAAAACTATCCCAACTCCACCACTTCTCTACTGTGTGACCCTAGGCAAGTCATTTATTTATTTGACATTTATAAATGGCATTCATTTGCCATTGTTTTTTATTTGCCATTGTTTTTATTTATTTGCCATTGTTTTTATGAGATGCTCTTCCCCTTGACTCTATTTATTGCCATTGTTCTTGTATGCCTGTCTCCCCCGATTAGACTGTAAACCCGTCAAAGGGCAGGGACTGTATCTGTTGCCGATTTGTACATTCCAAGCGCTTAGTACAGTGCTCTGCACATAGTAAGCGCTCAATAAATACTACTGAATGAATGAAAGTCACTTTGTTTCTCTGTGCCACAGTTATCTCATTTGTAAAATGGGGGTCAAGACTGTGAGCCCCACATGGGGCAAGGACTGTGTCCAGCCCCATTTACTTGTATCCACCCCACTGCTTAGTACGGTGCCTGGCACAAGGTAAGTGCTTAATAAACACCAGAATTATTATTATTATTTTTACTTAGCACTGGGTTAGAAAGAAGCTAATCAGGGTGGACACAGTTCATGCCCCAAATGGGGCTTACGGCCTTACTCCCCATTTTAGATATGAGGCAACTGAGGCAGAGAGAAGTGAAGTGGCTTGCTAAGGGTACACAACAGACAAGTGGCGGAGCTGGGATTAGAACCCAGGTCCTTCTGACTCCCAGTCCCGTGTTCTATCCACTAGGCTATGCTGCTTCTCACACAGTCCCCCACTGGGGTAGAATTTGCCAAAGTGACAGTTCCTGATGTTGAAGTTAACTAAAAACTTAAGAAGGACTGGCTACTTCACTTACTTAAAAGTTTAAGTTAGACATTAGGTGCTTTGTATTTGCTAAGTGCTGATCTAAGTATTAGATCAGGCGCAGTCCCTGTCCCACACTGGGGCTCCGAATCTATCAACTCATTTTACAGATGAGTAAACTGAGACCAAAAGAGTCACTTGCCCAACGTCACACAGCAGGCCGGTCCCGGTCCCAGGCCCGGGCTCCTTCCGTTAGGTCACTCTGCCTCCCCAGCCAACTGATGGCTCCTACTCTATCCTAATCCTCCTTGACCTCTCAGCTGCCTTTGACAATGTCGGCCATCCCCTTCTCCTCCACACATTATCCAACTTCGGCTTCACGGACTCCGTCCTCTCCCGGTTCTCCTCTCATCTCTCTGGCCGGTCATTGTCGGTCTCCTTCACAGGCGCCTCCTCCCCCTCCCATCCTTTCACTGTTGGAGTTCCTCAAGGGTCAGTTCTTGGCCCTCTTCTGTTCTCCATTTACACTCACTCCCTCGGTGAACTCATTCGCTCTCACGGCTTTGACTACCAACTCTACACAGATGACACACAGATCTACATCTCCGCCCCTGTCCTCTCCCCCTCCCTTCGGGCACGCATCTCCTCCTGCCTCCGGGACGTCTCCACCTGGATGTCGGCCCGCCACCTAAAACTCAACGTGAGCAAGACTGAGCTCCTCATCTTCCCTTCTAAACCCTGACCTCTCCCCGACTTTCCCGTCACTGTGGACGGCACTACCATCCTTCCCGTCTCACAAGCCCGCAACCTTGGTGTCATCCTTGACTCTGCTCTCTCATTCACCCCACAGATCCAATCCGTCACCAAAACCTGCCAGTCTCACCTTCACAATATCGCCAACAACCACCCTTTCCTCTCCATTCAAACTGCTACCTTGCAGATACAAGCCCCCATAATATCCCAGCGCTTAGTACAGTGCTCTGCACATAGTAAGCGCTCAATAAATACTATTGAATGAATGAATATCCTGATTGGATTATTGCATCAGTCTCCTTTCTGATCTCCCATCCTCCTGTCTCTCCCTGCTCCAGTCTATAATTCACTCCAATGCCTGTATTGTTTTTCTACAGAAACGCTCTGGGCGTCACTCCCCTCCTCAAAAACCTCCAGTGGTTGCCTATCAACCTCTGCATGAAGCAAAAACTCCTCACTCTTGGCTTCAAAGCTCTCCATCACCTTGCCCCCTCCTACCTCACCTCCCTTCTCTTCTACAGCCCACCCTGTACACTCTGCTCCTCTGCTGCTAACCTCCTCACGGTGCCTCGTTCTCACCTGTCCCACCATCGACTCCTGGCCCATGTTCTACCACTGACCTGGAATGCCCTCCCTCCTCACACCCGCTAAACTCTCTTCCCCTCTTCAAAGCCCTGCTGAGAGCTCACCTCCTCCAGGAGGCCATCCTAGACTGAGCCCTCCCTTTCCCTCTGCCCCTCCTCCTCCCGATTCCTCCTACTCCATCCCTCTGCTCTACCCCATCCCTCTGCTCTAACCCCTTTCCTCCCCACAGCACTTGTGTATAATTGTATATATCATTTATTACTCTATTTTATTAATAATGTGTATATATGTATGATTCTATTTATCTTGATGGTATTGATGCCTGTCTACTTGCTTTGTTTTGTTGTCTGTCTCCCCCTTTTAGACTGTGAGCCCATTGTTGGGCAGGGACTGTCTCTATCTGTTGCCGTATTGTACATTCCAAGCGCTTAGTACAGTGCTCTGCACACAGTAAGTGCTCAATAAATACGATTGAATGAATGAATGAAGGATGGCTAGTTCTGTCAGGTCATTTACTTATATGCTTCCTGTTATATGGATGATCAAATTCCCAAGGGAGCAGAGAGCCCAATCAATTGATCATTCAATGGTATTTATTGAGCGCTTACTGTGTGCAGAGCATTGTACTAAACACTTGTGAGAGTACAGAGGAACAATATAACAGATACATTCCCTGCCCACAGTGAACACTACTAAGTGCTTGGGAAAGTAAGATACAGCAGAGTTGGTAGATATATTTCCTGTCCACAAGGAGAAGCTTTTCAGAATGTGTGTTCCCTGAGTGAGTCTCTGATCTGTCTATCCTGAGGATGACTTGGGCTGAGAAATATTCAGTATTAAAGATTGTCAAATCATTAGTAAATGGGACACTTTGAGAGCCAGCGAAGGAGACTTTGTCTCCGATGGGAAATATGAGTGCCGTGTGTCTCCTGGGTCCTGCACTCTGATCTCTCCTGATAATCAAAGAAAACCAACAACAACCCAAACCTCACTCACAAACACACATGCACAGACAACCCGCTACCTCTTAAAGTGACTAGAGAATTACTGTCTTAGCTTTCTAAATCCGGCATCCCATCCAAGAATAGCTTTCTTGATTATCAAGACAGGTTCTGTATGATCCTTTAACTGAGAGAGCTTCTCTTAGCTGCCCGAGATCAGGGCACAAACAGCCCCCTTGATGGTAGGGAGACTTAAATTTGAATCTTCTCAGAGAAGAGAAGGCATAGGTGTGTCAGCAAAGTATCCATTTGCATGCAGTAGAAGCCACTGTGATAAAGAAGGCTATTTTCCCTGAATCTTTAATTACATAACACACAAATGACTTGGCATCGCTTTCTACAGAGCTCCTTATTGCGAGCTCCTCCTGGAAGAGTTTCAAGGACCGGCTGACCACCCAATCATTTCTTAACTTGCCAACAGCAGAGAGGTACAGTTAGCCCGGGTGTTTTTCATCGAGGCTGTGATTTTCAACCCAGTTTCGACCAGCTCGATCAGACTGTTTTCTCTCTCCGGTTCCTTCTCATTTTTGACCCACTTTGTTCACAGTGAGATAGGGGGTCGTGGTGGCATTGCCCTCAAAATAGAATAGCTTGGTAGAAACTGGCTCTGAGCCGGGGCAGGTGAATTAACCACCCTATTCTCAGTTGGTGGACATCCAAGGATGTTGGAAGAACAAATGATTTAGGGCTTCTGCCTAATGGATGCCTAATGGGAAATAGATACTGTCTCAATACAGTGGGTGCTATCTTGAGTTGGCCTTAAATTTAATGAGGAAATTAGGGAGATTCCAATGATTTCATTTCATGGAAAACATACTTCTCCTCCCTAGCCTTCATTTTGGTACTAGTGTCATTTGTGGCTTAGTGGACAGAGCACGGGTCTGAGAGTCTAGAAGGACTTGGGTTCTAATCCCAGCTCTGCCACGTGTCAGCTGTGTGACCTTAGGAAAGTCACTTCTCTGGCCCTCAGTTACCTCACCTGTAAAATGGAGATTAAGAGTGAGAGCCCCATGTGGGACAGGGACTCTGTACAACCTGATTAACGTGTATCTTCTCCAGTGCTTAGAACAGTGCGTGGCACATAGTAAGTGCTTAACAAGTTCCATTGTTATTACTATTTCTTGGAATTGGGAGTCACAGACTGCTAGGATATAAAAGGCCATTCTTGAACCACAGCTAACCTGGCCCCAAAGTGTCTTCCTTCCCCGTTGTACTTATGTACACATTTTTATACTATATTATTACTGCTTTCCCTTACCTGTAGTATAGCTTTGTATCTGTATCTCCTACTAGATTGCATTAATTCATTCATTCAATTGTATTTATTGAGCTCTTACTGTGTGCAGAGCACTGTAGTAAGAAGCACCGTGGCTCAGTGGAAAGAACCCGGGCTTGGGAATCAGAGGTCATGGGTTCTAATCCTGTCTCCGCTGCTTGTCAGCTGTGTGACCTTGGGCAAGTCAGTTAACTTCTCTGTGCCTCAGTTACCTCATCTATAAAATGGGGATGAAGAGTGTGAGCCCTACGTGGGACCACCTGATTACCTTGTATCTACTCCAGCATTTAGAACAGTGCTTGGCACATAGTAAGCAGTTAAATACCAACATTATTATTATTATTACTAAACACTTGGGAGAGTACAATATAACAATAAACAGACACGTTCCCTGTAAGGTCCTTGAGGGCAGGGATCATGAACAATACACTCGTACAGTGCTCTGACAGAATAAGCACTCAATAAGTACTCCTGACTGACCGATCAATTAGTACACAGGCCACAGATTTATCAATTCACATGCAGCGAATAGACACTTTGTACAGTGCTCTGACAGAATAAGCACTCAATAAGTACTCCTGACTGACTGATTCATTAGTACACAGGCCACAGATTTATTAATTCACATGCAGTGAATAGACCTAACACGTAACTCCCAAGGGATTACTGGAGTGACCAGATTCAGATAGGCTTCATCCGGGAAGTCTTCCTGGAGGAGATGAGATCACTATTTCATAGAAGTACTACTTCTGCCTCAAACAAGTGTTGATTATTTACCTTCTAATCTGATTGCTTTCTAAAAACTTTAGATGACTGGTTGAGTTTAAAACGATTGATCGGTTTTCACTTCAGAGGCCATGTGTCTCTAAAGGTTGGGAAATGTGCTGTCTATTTTGGGTAAAGATGGTGGTTTAAATGGAGAGGAAAAACGAAACAGTTCAAATTATGTTCAATATATCCTTTCTAATCATGAATCTTGTTTATAATTTCAGTGGGGCTGTTTAATTTTCCTCGAGCAAAACAACCGTGAAGCCCAAAGCTATTTTGACTAAACTGATAAATAAAACGACATAGAGTAAACTCTGGAATACTTGTGGGATTAAAAACCATATACTCTAAGGTTTTTTTAAAAAATTCTGTTTTGTTTCTTAGTTATCGTCACAGATTTCTGCCCTTCCTGTGTTACTTGTAGCTGGCCACCAGATGCCACTATGGTATCTTCAATATTAAAGAGCCCCTGGATGTCTGGAGGAAAAAAAAATCATAATTCCTTGGTTCTATGCAAAAACAGAATGGTATTTTTTCTGGCAGACAGCCAGACTAATATAAAAACTAAAAATCTTCTATGAATTGGAAAGCTTTTCAAGAAACATCTGCACAATTAAACTGTTAACTCCAAAGAAGCCCGAGCTTGCATTTACATACTGTTTAACTTGGAAGCAAGAAGACATTTCGGTTGACGTGCAAAATGATTTCAAGCTAGAGAAAATACTTAAGGGCTCAAAATTCACTACCAGGATGATGGCGTAAAGTGCGGTGACTGTGTGATCTGATTCAGCTGCAGGATTTAGATTCCCTATTCAAGACCCACCTACCTGCTACAACTCAGAAGGTGTGGTGAATTTGGGAGTTTAGTAGCTCTGTGTTCAGGATTTTCACTATCGTGATTTCTTTTGGGCACTGCAGCCAAGATATCACCACAAAAGCTACCAGGTCATAATCTCCAGGAGAACTCGTTTTGGGCAGGGGATGTGTCTGTTTATTGTTTCATTGTATTCTCCCAAGCGCTTAGAACAGTACTCTGTACACAGCGCTCAATAAATACAATTGTGAGCAGGGGATGTGTCTGTTTATTGTTTCATTGTATTCTCCCAAGCGCTTAGAACAGTACTCTGCACACAGTAAGCGCTCAATAAATACGATTGAATGAATGAACCGACAGTGAGGAAGTGAAGGGATAGGGCAGGATGGCCAACAACCAAGATTAGCTCCTGAGTAAAGTGACCACTGATGGACATGAAAGCACAAGTGATGTCACATGTATTTGGAAGGCCACACAGTGTACTGTGATGAGTCAGATGGGCTGTTTTTTGGAATGTTAATAATAGTGGTATTTTTAAAGGGCTTACTATGAGCCAAACACTGTACTAAATAGTGCTATTAATACAAGTTAATCAGGTTGGACACTGCCGGGCCTCTCATTTGAAGAAGGCGGGAGAAGAGTTATTGAATCCCAATTTTGCAGATGAAGAAACTGAGGCACAGAGTTCAGTGACTTGCCCAAGGTCGCACAGCAGGCCAATGGCAGAGCGGGGATTAGAACTAAGGTCCTCTAGCTCCGAGCCCACACGCTCTCCACTGCGCATACTGCTTATCAAGTGAGCTGATTTCTGCTTTTCAGGTGGAAGTATACTGATTTTGCTTGAACCTAGCCAGGGCTCTGGAGCTAGAAAGGGGTCTTGTGAACACTTATCTCCCCACATGCACACTTGCTCCAGAGCCCTTGCATTCCCACCCTGGGACCCTCTGGACACAGCTGTTGCTTTCAAGCTGCAGAACCTGGTAGCAGAAACCCAGCTGGGCACTGAAAAGAAAAATCCCAGACATGAAAGTACTGGGCTTGGTATCCATAGCATACAGGGAACAGACCAGCTGAAATCTGGACCATCTAGTGTAAAACCAGACGACTGGCCTCCTTCCTTATCTTTGAATCAGATGGTGGCTGCTTCTCCCACAGTGGACACAAAGACCCTTCAGCCTCCACATTTAGCTCCATGGCCTTACGGCACCAGAACACCACCAAAAAAAATGTATCTTTCTTCATTTGCTCGGTGGACCTAGTCCCAGAATATCAGTCTTAAACCCAGAGATCCAAACACTGATGAGAGCAACAGGTGTAGTTTAGCTAGAGGGAACTGGGGAAGGAAGTCAAAGCATTGGATAGCAAACCATTGTAATGAATCCACAATAACAAAAGAAATAGCCCCAGGTGAAAGGCTGGGGGTGAGTTTCCATGGGCAGGAAACAGATTCTTTACTGACAGTCTGTGAAACCACTGACCCCCAGGAGGTTGGGATTGGGCCATCCACCCTTATGCCCTCATTTACTTTTCTCTTTTTTTAATGGTAATTGTTAAGTGCTTACTAGTGCCAGGCACTGTTCTAAGCAAAGGAAGTACTAGAAGGTTCAAATGAATAGCACAGAACTCAAGGTTCCTGACCCCTAATCTTAAAGAGACATCCACATTGCCTACTGAGGATGTGACATTGCCCTTCTTCTAATGGAAGATTACAAAGGGAACAAGAAATGGCCAGAAGTGAACTTCTTTATCTCAAGCAAAACAGAAGGCCGGATCTACATCATATGTTTTTATACCCCCATGGCATCCTTGTCTACATGAGTCTCAGGTGTGAATTCTAGACCTGGCTTTGCCACTGGCCTGCTTAGTGACCTCAGGCACATCACAAGACCACTCTGAACTATAGTTTTTTTCCTTTTATAATGGTCAGAGTACCACTTGCCTCTTCCTACTACACAGAACTGATTGATTTGAAAGTGATTTGGAAAAATTAAAACACTACATGAATTCAAGGTATTAGTAATCAGATGTAATTGGCTATAACTGCCTAGAAAACTAATAGCTAATAAAAATAGAGGGCAAGTAATCCTAGGACGTTGTTTCCATTTTTCAATTTCTTAGCAGTCAGCAAATCGGAATCTATGAATATCGAGCCTGGAGAAATGGATTAGAGTCACTGATCCAGTCTCTCTTATGGTGATTTAAAAAAAAAAAATCTATTTAACTTTGATAGGTCAGTTGCACCATTACACATTCCAGCTGACTTTTTTTCTCATTAGCCATAACTCTGGCTCTTTAAGGGATTCTGTTTTTATGGCATTTGTTAAGAGCTTACTATTCATTCAATCATATTTATTAAGTGCTTACTGTGTGCAGAGCACTGTACTAAGCACTTGGAAAGTAGAATTCAGCAATAGAGATAATCCCTGCCCACACCCGGTTTACAGTCTCAGGCACTGTACTAAGCACTGAGGTAGGTTCAAGATAATCAGATTGGACAAAGTCCATGTCTCACATGGCGCTGGCAGTCTTAATCCCCATTTTACAGATGAGGTAACTGAGGCACAAAGAAGTTAAATGACTTGCCCAAGGTCACACAGCAGACAAGTGGGGGAGCCAGGATTAGAACTCAGGTCCTCTGACTTCCAGGCCTGTGCTCTTTCTACTAGGCCGAATTGCTTTTCATTTAAAATTCTCATTTAATTCTCATTTAAGGGATTTAAAAATCTGAGGATCTTAATTTAAATGGAGACTGGATGCTTTCTTATTTGTGGGGAAACAATGTTAGAGGTGAAGAAGAGAATAAAAGAAGAGAAAACATCAATGCCAATGGTGTAATTTTAGCCAGCTGGAGAACAAAGTCGCCAAGGGTAGCTAACAATAAAATAAAGATGAAAAAATGTCTCCTCTTCAATGCTCCCAGCCCACTCTTCCCATTGTGCATTACCCCAAGGAGTGTGAATGGGAAACGGATGGAAAGTCAAGCTTTCGGCAGGGGATGGTGGCACCCGGACTTGGAATCTCATGTTCATAAATTCAGAGGTTTTTCCTTTCTGAGTTTCTCAATAGATTTGTGGCTCAAGCACTATTTTTACAATCTGGAAAAAACCCCTCCGCTTTATCAAGCATCAACCCCCATCAAGGCAGGAAGGGCCAGGTATCCACCTGTACAGATTCCTCTCAGTGCCAGGCTGAATCCCCACCTAAGAGCCTGGAGCCACGCACTGGGAGCCCTCCTAGATAAGCCCAGGCTTGTGAGTGCAAGTTGAAGAGAGTTAATTCAACGTTAATGGAGTCAAGGGATGCACAGGCCAGAGGCAGCATGGTTTAGTAGATAGAGCACAGGCCTGGGAGTCAAAGGACCTAGGTTCTAATCCAGGCTCTACCGCTTGTCAGCTGTGTGACTTTGGGCAAGTCACTTCACTTCGCTGGGCCTCAGTTCCCTCCTCTGTAAAATGGGGATTAAGAGTGTGAGCCCCATGTGGGACAGGGACTGTGTGCAACCTGATTAACTTGTATCTACCCCAGTGCTTAGAACAGTGCTTGGCACCTAGTAAGTGCTTAACAAGCACCATAATTATTATTATTATTGCTATTATTATTATTTGAAGCACTGTGGCCTAGAAATCAGAGAGCCTGGGTTATAATCCTGGCTTTGCCACTTGTCTACTGTATGACCCTGGGCAATTCGCTTAATGTCTTGGGACCCTTAACAAATATCACAGTTATCAATCCCCAGGACAATCTCAGAACAGGTAGTGCAGTTCCCCAGCAATATACCCAGATGAGGAGATTCTAGCTCTCTATATATCCAGATAAATCTAGAAGTTCAGAGGAACATTGTAGCCAAGTGGAAAGACAACAGACCTGGGAGTGAAGAGATCTGGATTCAAATTCTACTCCGCACTTGCCTATGAAGAAACTTGGGCTAGCCACCTAACTTCTCTGTGCCTCAGTTTCCTCATCTGAACCAGAAGGGATATCTGTTTGCCCTTCCCTTTGGACTGTGAGCCTCATGTGACACATGGACCACGTCAGATATGATTACTTTGTTCCTATCCCAGTGCGTAGTCCATAGTAAGTGCTCAACATAAGCACGTTGTGGACAGGGAATGTGTCTCATATTGTACTCTCCCAAGTGCTTATTTCAGTGCTCTGCATTCAGTAAGCACTCAATAAATACCATTGACTGACTGACATCATCATCATCACCACCATTTTCCCCAACAGTTGAAAAAATGCTGAGTACTGACCTCAAGGGTAGCAGGAGCCCTCTTCCACAGAGCGAGGTCTTGAGCGAGTCGTCCATTTCTGTGGTCTCCCTCACGAGGTGCTGGTTTGAGATCACGGTTGAGAAAACCTTCCAGACATGTTACTATTCCCAAATTAATTCCATCACTGGTACTTATTGAGCACTTACTCCATGCAGAGCACTGTACTAAGCACTTAGAATACACAATTCAACCATGACACCTGTTTCCTAGAGAAAGAATTAGTACTGAGGCTACAGGCCATTCCACTAGCTCAGCTTCTCCCCCCACCCAAAAAAAAAAACAACCAACCCCACAACCCCCAGCACTCACTTCTTTTCTCACTCCCCTCCACCTTTCAACGTGCTGGCATTTGAGATGGACCTTCTAGCCAAATCTAGTTCGCTTGGGGTGAAATTTATTTTCCAACTGCAATAGTCTTCCCTTCAACCTCTCTCTATAGGCTAATCCTTTGGGGTAAGAGACTCCTCCCTGACCTGCCCATTTATGCCACTCCAGAGTAATCAGATGGTTCTGACTTCCTTACCCAGAAGGCCTAGATAAGAGAGGGTATGGAAATTAGAGGCTCTCTGGCACAATCAGAGACACAGTAGCTAGGTTTGATCCCAGAATGGCAATAAAACCTACTGAGCAAGAACTAGTTGCTGGGGAGAGTACAATATAATGGGATTGTTAGGCATATTTCTTGCTCACAGTGAGCTCACAGTATAGAGGGGGGAGACAGACATAAATATTGATTAATTAATTAATGATGGGTAGGTACTTAAGTGCTGTGGGACTGAGGGAAGGCTGAATGAATGATGCAAGTGCAAGGGTGATGCAGAAGGGAGTGGGGGAAGAGGAAATGACAGCCTAGTCAGGGAAGACTTCTTGGAGATGTGCCTTCAATAAGGCTTTGAAGGTGGGGGGAGTGATAATCTGTCAGATATGAAGAGAGAGGGAGTTCCAGGCCAGAGGCAGGATGAGAGCCAGAGGTCGGCGGCAAGATAGACAAGATTGAGGTAAAGTGAAGTGTGCATCCTGAGTTGTAGTGGGACATTAAGCAGGTAATTTAGGAGGGGGGAAGGTTATCGAGTGCTTTAAAGTCAATGGTAAGGAGTTTCTGTTTGATGTGGAGGTGGATGGGCAACCACTTGAGGTTCTTGAAGATTTTTTTGTAGAAAAATGATCTGTGAGGGATAGGATAAGCACTTGCATAAACAAGGTAGCAGTTCGGATGGAGAAGATAGGGCAGATTTTAGTAATATTTTGAAGGTTGAACGGACAGGTTCTGTCGACAGATTGATAAGAAGCTTTGAAGGGGTGGATTTTGAGAGAAGGCAGGAGCTTTCTTGAGATTCTGCTGGGGAAAGTGAGAGAGATGAAGAAGGGGCAGGAGAGGGGAGGGATTCCGGGGGAGGGTTTGGGGAGGAGCTGGGGAGATTTTATGGAGATCTCCTCTGATAGTTTCAATTTACATGGCCAGGTCAGTGGGGGCAAGATATGGGAGAGGCAGGGGAACAGGATCTGAGGAGGGAGTTAAATGTCTGAAACAACTGGTGAGGGCAATGGGCATAGGATTCAATAAGAATGGATAAATATTGTCACTGGACAGAGGGGAGGGCAGAATTAAAGCATGGAAGAATTAATTTTAGGTGGACAAGGTCGGCTTGATATTTGGACTTCTGCCAGCAGTGCTCTGAGGCTTGTACACGGGAGAGAAGGGAGTGGACTGTGGAGGTGATCCAGGCTGTGCGTTAATGGTACGGGTTTGATAAAGGGATATGGGAGCGAGAGAGTTGAGCATTTATTGAGTATTCAGTGCATAGCATTCTACAACTCTACCTGGAAAAATACAATAGTAGTGGAAGAAATAGGTCTTGTCTTTGAAGCGTTTCCATTCCATTTGGAGAGATGGGTACTTATCAAATGCAGATACACAATAGGTAAGAGAACATGGCTAGAAATCATAAAAACAAAAGGAAAAAATTAAATTTTTCTCAGTATTTTCTTTTCCCCTTCCACATGCTTAAAAATAAAATCTTCTTTTTGGTCTGTGGTGAAAATTGTGCTTCTGATTGTTTAACTTTCTTGAATCCATCAATATCCTTCCTTTCTGGATTCAGCAGAGCCTAAATCAAAATAATCTTGCCAAAATATTTTTCCTATACCTAAATCCAAAATGACCACAAATGAATGTGTTTGACTATTCACATCCCTCAAAAATAAAAGAAAAGAAATATCTCTCAAGCAAAATATGCATGTAAAAGGCACATTAATCTTTATTATGGCATTTATTGAGCTCATATGCTAGGGTTCTGGGGCAGATACAAGATAATCAGAGTAAACCTCTTCCTCACTGTGTACAAAAATGTTCATGTATCCCCTATCCTAAAAAAAAAATACCCTCCCTTAACACCACATCTCCCGCCTACCATTCCTCTCCAGACTCCTTTAGCAAATTGTCTACATCTGCTGCCTCCCCTTTCTATCCTCCAATTCTTTCCCTGATGCCCTCCAATCTGGCTTCCACCCCCTTCACTCCCCAGAAACTGCCCTCTCAAAGATCACCCATGATCTTCTTGCCAAATCCAGTGGCCTCTACTCCATCCTAATCCTCCTTGATCTCTCAGTTGCCTTCGAACACTGAAGACCTCTCCCTTCTCCTGGAAACGTTACCAAATCTTGACTTCACTGACACTGTCCTCTCCCAGTTCTCCTACCTCTCTGGACACTCAGTCTTTTTCCACGAGCTCCTCTTCTGCTTCTCACCTCCAATTTAGAAGTCTCAGTTTGGGTCAGTTTCTATTCTCCACCTACACCCTCTCCCTTGGAGAACTCATTTCCTCTCAAGGCTTCATCTTCCATCTTTATGCAGATGAATCCCAAGTCTTCATCTCCAGCCCTCATCTCTCTCTTTATTCTGTAATTTCATATTTCCGCCTGCCTTCAGGTCATCTCTACTCGGATGTCCCACCGCCACCAACTCAAACTTAACACATTCAAAACAGAACTTCTCATATTCCCATCCAAACCCTGTCCTCCCTCTGACTTTCCCATCACTGTAGACAGAACCACCATCCTCCCTGTCTAAAAAGCTTATACCTTTGGACTTATCCTCGACTCATCTCTCTCATTTGACCCACAGATTCAATCTATAATAATAATATAATAATAATAATGTTGGTATTTGTTAAGCGCTTACTATGTGCAGAGCACTGTTCTAAGCGCTGGGGTAGAATCAGGGTAATCAGGTTGTCCCACCTGAGGCTCACAGTTAATCCCCATTTTACAGATGAGGTAACTGAGGCCCAGAGAAGTTAAGTGACTTGCCCACAGTCACACAGCTGACAAGTGGCAGAGCCGGGATTCAAACTCATGACCTCTGACTCCCAAGCCCGGGCTCTTTCCACTGAGCCACACTGCTTCTCTATCACCAAATCCTGTTAGTTCAATCTTCACTACATTGCTAAAATCCACCCTTTCCTCTCCATCCAAACTCCTACCACGTTAATCCAAAAACCTATCCCATCTTGCCTTGATTACTGCATCAACCTCCTTGCTGACCTCCTTGACTCATTCATTCAGTAGCATTTATTGAGCACTTACTATGTGCAGAGCACTGTACTAAGCCATTGGAATGTACAATAAGGCAACAGAGTCCAAACTTCAGTCTGCTGTCCAAATCATTTTTCTAAAAAAAGTTCTGTCCATGCTTCCCCCTTTCTCAAGAACCTCCAGGGGTTGCCCATCCACTTCCACATCAAACAGAAACTCCTTACCATTGGTTTTAAAACACTCAATCTCCTTGCCTCTGTGTGTCATGCCTCAGTGATTTCCCAATACAATCCAGCACGCTCTCTTCACTACCCTAATGCCAACCCACACACTATACCTCGATCTCGTGGATCTTGCCCACGACCCACCTCTCGCTTGGACCGCTCTTCCTCTTCATATCAATCGATCATATTTATTGAGTGCTTACTGTGTGCGCAGGTCCCTCTAGTAAGCTCTTGGGAGAGTACAATATAACAGAGTTGGTAGAAACGCTCCCTGCCCACGAGTTTGCTGACTAGAGGACAATCACTCCTCCTACCTTCAAAGTCTTATTAAAATCACATCTCCTCCAAGAGGCCTTCCCCCAGATAAGCCCTCATTACCCTTGTATTTGGATTTTGTCTCCGTTGATGAATTGTACTTTCCAAGCACTTAGCACAGTGCTCTGCATGCAGTCAGTGCTCAATAAATACGATGGAATGAATGAGTGAATTTATACCCTTAATTCATCCCATCCACAGTCCCACAGTGCTTATGTATAACTTTAATTTAATGACCGTCTCCCCTTCTAGACTGTAAACTAGAAGGGGTGATTCATCCAGTGTTTTATAAATAAGGGAACTGGGGTCTAGAAAATTTTAGTGACCTTTCCAAGGTCACGTAACAGGCCAGTGACAGAGTTTGGTCTAGAACCCAACATTTTGACTCTCAGTCTCATGCTCTGTCCAATCAATTAATAAATGAATGAATCAATCATATGTATTGATTAAGCTCTTGCTAAATACAGAGCCCTGCACTAACCACTGGAGAAGGAGTACAATGGAATGGAAAGGGTGAATTTTAGCGATGTTGTGAAAATAGAGCCAACAGGATATGGTGACATATTGAATATATGGGTTGAATGAGAGAGAGGAGTCGAGGATAATGCTAAGGTTACAGCCTTGTGAGACACAGAGGATGGTGGTGCTGTCTACAGTGCTGGAAAAGTTAGGGGGAGGACAGGGTTTGGGTGGGAAGAGGAGGAGTTCTCTTTTGGTATTTGTTAAGCGCTTACTATGTGCCGAGCACTGTTCTAAGCGCTGGGGTAGACATAGGGGAATCAGGTTGTCCCACGTGGGGCTCACAGTCTTAATCCCCATTTTACAGATGAGGGAACTGAGGCACCGAGAAGTTAAGAGACTTGTCCACAGTCACACAGCCGACAAGTGGCAGAGCTGGGATTCGACCTCATGAGCCCTGACTCCAAAGCCCGTGCTCTTTCCACTGAGCCACGCTGCTTCTCTTTTGGACATGTTATATTTGAGGTATTGGCCAGACATCTAAGTAGAGATGTTCTGAAAGCAAGACACTCATTCCTTCCAAAAGACTACTCTATTCATCCTCTGTAGAACAGCATTTCATGTCAACTAAGTTTGCTGACTGGAAAATATTATCCCTCCTGTCTGGCAGTTTTGTTGTAACCAGGTCACAGCCTCTTAGAGGGGAGATCTTAAAGTGCAGCTATTTTCTCCTCTAGTTTTTTTTGGGGGGGGGGGCGGGGAGGCGGTGTTCACTAAGTGTTTAACTATTGCCAGGCACTGTAGTAAATATTGGAGTATATATTAATTACTCATGTTGGACACAGTCCATATCACCCGTGGGGTTCACAGTCATAATCCCCATTTTACAGATGAGGTAACTGAGGCACAGAGGAGTTAAGTGATCTGCCAGAGGAAACACTGCAGACAAATGGCAGAGCCAGGATTAGAACCCAGGTCTTTCTGACTTCCAGGCCTGTGTTCTTTCCAGTAGACACACCTAGTTCACATAAAATCAGTTCGCTTTGCCCATACTTTTGTCATGAGCCCCTCCCACGGATCACTCCCGCCACAGTATCAGGCTCTTGCCCTATGAGCCCTTAACCAGGGATTTGACACCCTTATTAATTTGGAGGCTCAAATGACATGTTACAGTGGAAAGCTTTATTTTATTAAAACAAGGGTTAGGCTTATATGCACACATACATTCACATACACAGACACACACACACACAAAAACATCTATAGTTACCAATCCAATTGGTTTGCCCCAAGTCTTGATGAAGAAGATAGTTTTAAGGAGTCGGACGGCCCGCAGCTCATCATCGTCCTGGTTTTCCCCAAGTCTTGGTGAAGATGATCCCACGTTAGAGGAGTTTCAGGGAGTTTGACTGCCCGCAGCTCGTCGTCATCCTGTTTCATGTCTTTGGTGCTGGGTCGCGGCAGCCTTAGGTGTCAGTGCATGGCTTAGGTAATAATGCTGGTATTTGTTAAGCACTAACTATGTGCAGAGCACTGTTCTAAGCACTGAGGTAGATACAAGATAATCAGGTTGTCCCACGTGAGGCTCACTGTCTTAATCCCCATTTTACAAATGAGGGAACTGAGGCACAGAGATGTTAAGTGACTTGCCCACAGTCACACAGCTGACAAGTGGCAGAGCTGGGATTCGAACCCATGACCTCTGACTCCCAAGCCCAGGCTCTTTCCACTAAGCCATGCTCCACGCCAAGCAAACCGGGCAAAGAGGGCCAGTTCTTTCCCCCTTTGATCCATTGTTCTCAGAGGGGACTGCAGCAGGGGGGCTGCTCAGGATTGCCTGCTGTCTTCAGCTCCTTAGCTTGTTACCATCACCATGTTAACCAGAGAGGAAGGCCACCCCTTCCTGCCCAAGTCCCCTGCAGGCATAGCCCATCGGGCAGTCCACTCCAGTCCAGCAGAGCAATTTAGCCCCTCCTTAAGCCCTCAGCAAAACACTTCAGTTCCTCTCCTCAAAACTCCTCAGAGAGATAATACAGTTTCTCTTCTAAATTGTCCTTTGTCCTGGTTGCTCCCCGAGTCAGATAATACAAGATGGAGTCGTCCTTTGCCCTTGTTGCTTCCAGGGTCAAATAATACAAGACGGAGTCACTCTAGCTCACCACAACTTTCTCTTTCCTGAAGTTTTTACACTTTGACTGGGCTTGAGGGTCTTAGTTTGGCAGGATAGGTATATGGGGGCTGGGCAAAGATGAGGGAGAAAACATTAGAAATTAGAATATTTTCTCTCCTTATAACCACTTTTATCAAGTTACGGTATTCTCCTTTCTTTTCCCACACTTAAAAAAAAAATCCCATTTGTCTCATCCAGTCGTCTCCTCTCCAGGAGCATCACTTAAACTGGTTTTGTGCCATGATGGCAGAAAGTAGGAAACATTGCACTTCCTGCACTGAACCTTGTGAAAGTCAAAAAGGAACAAAATTAGCGATCACAGTTCCTGGGCCCCTTGGCAAATTACCACCCTGGAGGGCTTTCCAGGAACGGATAGTGGAGTCATTCGAAAAGGAGAGTTACCAGCAGCTGAATAATCGAAGCCTGCATGAAGAGGAATTGTTGTGGCTAGTGGGTGAAGCCCAGATTCTTAGAAGCTGTATTTCCTCCAAATACTGAAAAACATGGTGGAATTCCAGGAATTTGGAGTGAATTCCAAAGTAGGGCAGGAAGTGTTTGCCCCTTCTGCATTATCCTGGAGAGAGAAATGGGAAGGGAAGAGATGTGGATGGTCTTGCCAAAAGGGCCATTAAGTTGGAATGGGATACAGTGTTGTGTTTTCCAGTTCAGTGCCCTGTAACCTAGTTATGGGAAACAGATTTGTGGCTGGAAAGTATTCCTGGAGTGATTTCAGCTGCATGCAGTTCCCCTATAGTTTGCCGGCCTTCAGCGACTGCCAGGAGTGTCTGTCTGAGGGTATGACATCTCCTAGCTTTCCACACTGTTATTGAAAGAGAGACGAAGGGAAATGAGGAGGGAGAAATGAGGTCAGTTGTGGAACACTTCAATCAGCCAACCACCCCAAATGATGGCACACAATATTCAAAGCATGGAGAGGCTTGAAAGTCAACGCCTTCTTCTCTCAAGGAGCTTATGCTCTACTGGGAAAGTAAACGAGCCAATTAAAGTAAGTAAAATGGAAGCCCCACTGAATTTCACATGTACAGAGACATTCCTAAGGCCTGGCAAGGTAATTGGATTATTATTATTATTTTATTAGCAATATAATAAATAATTGTGGTATTTTTTAACCGCTTACCATTTGCCAGGCACTGTTCTAGACGTTAGAGAAGATACAAGCTAATCGAGTTAGATATCGTCCAATGTGGCATTTGTTAAGTGCCTACTACATGCCAAGCCCTGGACTAAGTGCTGAGGTAAATCTGAGATAATCAGATTAGAAACAGTCCCTATCCCACATGGGGCTCATAGTCTAGATAGGAGGGAGTAGGATTTAATCTCCATTTTACAGATGAGGAAACAGATGCAGAGAAATTAAGCTACTTGCTCAAGGTCACCCAGCTGACAACTGTAAGCTCGTTGTGGGCAGGGAATGTGTCTGTTTATCGTTGCATTGTATTTTCCCGAGAGCTTAGAACAGTGCTCTGCACAGAGTAAGTGCTCAATAAATACGATTGAATGGAATAGGTTTGAAATGACGGAATGAACTAGTAAACCTGATTTTAGAACCCAGGTCCTCTGACTCCCAGGCCCTGCCGGGGCTGCTTCACTGGAGTAGTTTATTCACGCTACTTTATTTATCTCCATCATGCTCTAAATTAGGAGTCGGGAATCTGTGACTCAGGAGTTACATGTAGCTGTCCTTAAAAATTCAACAGGGCTCTTAAGACCAGGGGCCCACCCACAGACTTGGTACTGTGAGGGAGACACCATTAATGTCACCCCCACCTCAGTAAACCAAGAGAGAAGTAGGACATGAAGTAGCTGGGCTCTCCTGGCCAGATGGAAGGGGGCTGAGGGGGAGACCAGATGACTCTAGATTGAAAGCTCGTTGTGGGCAGGGAACATGCCTACCAACTCGGTTGTATTTTCCTCTCTGCACACAGTATGTGCTCACTAGATATCATTGATTGAGCTGTGCCTCACCGAAAGGCAGAGGGAGCATTCATCTCTGGCTGGCCAGGCCATCGCCACCACGTGTGCCCGCCCAGAGCCGGCAGCGGTGGTGCTGAGGTAAAGTCCCCAAGCTGGGCAGGGAAAGAGTAAGCTCCAAAACTGGGCAGGGAAGGAGACAGCTCCCCTCTCCCTCGCCCACGGGGCCCAAGAGCAGATCCCGTGCCAGGATCCCGGGAGCCAAGGCCACTGAGACGGCAGCAGGAGGGCTAAGCTTCAGGCACGGGAGGATCGGGCCAAGGTAGAGTTTGGGCAAGAATCTGATGGGCCAAGGCCAGAAGTAGCCCAGCTAAGCACAGCATTGGTGTCAGCAGCTATGGCAAAGGAGGAGGAGGAGATAGAAACTAAGAACACAACTAGATGTGAGGTCACTTCTCTTTCTCTCCCTCCCTATGTTTCTTACTCCCTCTAGACTGTAAGCTCCTTGTGGGGAGGGAATGCATCTATATTGTTGTGTGGTACTCTGCCCACAGTAAGGGCTCAATAAATACGATCGGTTGATTGCCCTTCCCTCCCACACTCCTTGGCGAGGAAACACAAATGCTGTTATTGCCAAAGCTCCCCGTCTGCTCCTTGCTGAGCTTCTCCTGCCGGTGCTAAAGTAGGCTCAGAATTGATCCTGCGGACTGGGTGGGAGCTGGAACAGGGCCCGAGACAGGGCCAGGATCTGGAATGCAGCTTCTACTTCTTTCCTCCATCCCTCTGCCTTTTGGAGCTAGAGGTGTGGGGTGGGCAGTCAGGGGAGCTGTGGGCAGGAGAGGGAGGAGGGGCAGGATCACGTTTCAGCCAAAATACTTCTCAAGCCCGCTGGAGCATCCTCTGATACTGATGGTGATCATCTGCTGATGTGGTGGTTGGTGGGGAGAGGGTGGGGAAGTCCCTGCCCTCAGGTTGATGTGAGGGACAGCCACTCCCTCCCTGGGTGAATTCATTCAATTTGATTCATTCAATTTTACTGAATGTTTACTGTGTGCAGAACACTGACTAAACCCTTGGGAGAGTACAATACGACGATAAACAGACATATTCCCTGCCCACAGCGAGTTTACAGTCTAGGCTGGGATGACGAATCTGGGTGCAGGTCCCAGGGTCTCCCAGGATCATTCCAGTCACCACTGTGAGTGATCAGGGTGTGGTCTTGCAGTGTTCGTTCACACCCTCACCTCCCCCAATCAGCAGCTGTCCCACCACGATGCACTCCAGGGGCAGACAGCATCTCTGGTGGGCTTCATGTTGCTGACTCCCTCCTCACACCCTCTCCCTTCCCCCCGCCCCTTTCCTCCCCTCTTCTGTCTTCCCTCCTCTTTACCCTTCTCCCCTTCCTCTTCTCTCTTCTCCCCTCTTTCCTTAATCAGACTTTTTCCTTCCTTCATCAGCCAATGAAGACTCTTCTCACACCAACTGATCTGAGGTTTCATTTGCTTTGACTCCTCTGCCTAGAAAGGTTGCAAAGAGGGAGGCATGGGGAATTTATTTTTGAGGGAGAAAAAAGGAGGACCAGTATATGGAAGTTTGTACAACTCAAAGAAATGCTGTAGCTGAAAGGGAACCCATAGTGCTTTGTGGATGAATGATGGACTCTCTGGATTTGAATCTGATTCTTCTTGAATCGAAAGTTCTTCTCTTGACTTATTACATTTCCCCTCACTGAACTTGGAAGAAGGAATGGATGGGTCTGAATGGATGGGTCTTAAAGGTGTTCTGGATTGATCTGTTACAGCAAACTCAGTAAAAAGAGTAATCCATTTTTAACAGGCCAAATCCTTCCAACGGCTTCTCTCGTTCACAGGAGGATCACCCTGTGTCCTTCGGACGAAAGGAATGACCTAATCTGACAAGTCATATCTAGTATTTAGACACTTGGATGTCTGGATTCTGCCCTCCAACACTTTACCCATTGTTGGAATATGTCTACTAGGTGGGCAGAGTAGAGTGCTCTGAACATAGTAAGCGGTCAATAAATAGGATTGATTGATTGACTCTTGGCATCTGTCTCACTGACTGAATATAATGATAAGGGGTTAAGCTGCAGACCATTTCCAGATGGGACCTACTGAAGCAGTGCCAAGGGGCACTTTGGCACCATGAAAATACTGAAACCTGTTTCAGAATTTCAGCATTTTTTGATTCTTTTGTTTTAGCTAGAGAGATCAGATTTTTTTGGAATTTTTTTAATGGTATTTGTTAAGCACTTACTATGTGACAGGCACTGTGCCAAGCACTGAGGTAGATACAAGTTAGGCTGGGCACAGTCTCTGTCCCACATGGGGCTCACAATCTTAGACCTCATTTTACAGATGAAGTAACTGAGGCACAGAGAAGTTAAATGACTTGCTCAAGGTCACGCAGCAGGCACTTGGAGGATATGTGATTAGAACCCAGATCCTTCTGACTGCCAGGCCCATGCTCTTTCTACTAGGTCACTCTGCTTCTCAATAAGCCAGGCTGCTTCTTTTCTGCTTCCACAGTGTCCTGGATTCCACATGTCTACCCCACTCTGAGTTAAAATTTTACTTTCAAAATACTAGGTTCTCTCACTTGGCTTACAACAGGTTTTAAAAAAATTTTTAATTGTATTCATTAAGAACTTTCTATGTGTTAGGCCCTGTTCTAAGCACTGGGGTAGAGACCGGCTAATCAGATTTGACACAGTCCAGTTCAGTAGTCCCACATGGGGTTTACGGTCTTAATTCCTATTTTGCAGATGAGGTAATTGAGGCACAGAGAAGTGAAGTGATTTGCCCAAGTTCACCTAGGAGCCAAGTGGCAGAGGCAGGATTAGAACCCAACACCTCTGACTCCCAGGCCCACGCTCTTTCTACTGGGCCATACTGGCGCTCTAAGAAGAAGGGAGTACAGGGCTTCTAGGAGGTGGAACCAATGTCCAAGAATGGGTGAGGGAAGAAAAAGGCAAAATGGGAGGCAAAGAGACAGAGACTCAGAGGCAGAACCAAGGGAAATGTGACTGCCCTGCACAAACAGCGACCCACACACACTGTTGCACCCACAGTCGCACTCAGGTACGTAGACATACGCAATCACACATACGCAAGACCTGTGGTCCCACACCAAGAGTAGACACTGACACACCCAGACACATACAAAACCCACACCTACTGGCACACTACTGGTACACCCACCCACAGACATCCAGACAGGTTCACTCAGTCTCTGTGCAGTGCTCTGCACATAGTAAGCGCTCAATAAATACTATTGAATTAATGAATGAAGTTCAGCAGAAGCCATAGTGGCCCTCCACCCCCGGGATCCCCACAGACAACCTTCCGCTGGGATGGACAGAGTCGAGTTGTTGGAAATACAGTAGCTGCTGCTTGAAATAACTATATGAATCATATAATTTCTTAAATTGTGGTATTTGTTAACAGTGGTATTTGTTAAGCACTTACTATGTGCCAGGCACTGTACTAAGCACTGGGTGGATACAAGCAAATAGGGTTGGACAGTCTCAATCCCCATTTTATAGAAGAGGTAACTGAGGCACAGAGAACAGTAATAACAATAATAATATTTGTTAATTGCTTACTATGTGGCAAGCACTGTGCTAAGCACTGGAGTAGATACAAGGTAAACAGGTGGCCCCACCTAGGGCTCACAATCTTAATCCCCATTTTATAGATGAGGTAACTGATGCCTGTGCGTCAAGTTTAGTGGTTTGCCCAAGCTCACACAGCTGACAAACAGTGAAGCTGGGATTTGAACCCATGTCCTCCGACTCATTCATTCATTCATTCATTCAGTAGTATTTATTGAGCGCTTACTACGTGCAGAGCACTGTACTAAGCACATGGAATATACAAATCGGTAACAGATAGAGACAGTCCCTGCCCTTTGACGGGCTTATAGTCTAATCGGGGGAGACAGACAAGAACAATAGCAATAAATAGAATTAAGGGGATGAACATCTCATTAAAACAATAGCCCATGCTCTTTCCACTAAGCCTCGCTGCTTCTCATTAGTTATATTAATATCCATCTCCCCCTCTGGACTGCAAACTCCCTGTGGGTAGGGAACCTGTCTACAAACTCTTATATAATGCACTCTCCCAAGCGCTTAGTACAGTGTTCCTTACTCTCTAAGCACTCAATACCATTGATGATAATGCTGATCTCCAGCTGCTGCTGCTGCTGCTGCATTGCTCCCAGTGGGTTTCTGTAACTTTCAGCACAATTGCTTCCATCATGGCCATTCTTGCCAGCTTTCTAAAGCCTGTCAGGGCCAGCAGGCAAGATTGATGCCTGTCTAGTTAAAGGTGGGATGTAAGCTCATATTAACAATGCCACACACAGGAATTCTCATATAGAAAGCAAATATTTTTTCTATCATCTAATTCGTTTCTAATCAAGGCTCTTATAAAAGTGATTGTACATCTTACAAAAAACATCTGACAGATCGATAGGCCTGGATTCTGGAAACAACTAAAAACACTTTGGCTGCCCAGAAAAGTTGATCATCATCCCAAGATGAGGCACAGAGAACTGCGGGTACCTTGTTGATGCTTTCACCACCACCAGTGGCGAAAACAAGGGCTGGATTCCAGGTCCATTCCAGTTCAACCTAATCTATTTGGGATTCTGGTGCCAACCGATCACTCAGCGGTATTTATTGAGTGCTTACTACTTGTAGAGGATGGCCCTTAAGATTCCAAGCCTTTGGGATACATTTTCAATTTTACAGACTGAGAGCATCATCGGAGTCCTTGAAATGCTCTTTACAGGAGGTCCTAATACACTGATGATTGTAATCTGGAAGTATCTGCTTGCCCACCCTTCCCCTCACCCCCTTAGCCACACACAAATGATTATGCACTGCTTCTCATGAGCAGCTCCGAACTTGGAATTAACAGCTGTACGAAAACAGAGGCTACGTAGCAGCCCACAACCGTACACACAACCAAGGCTTCATCTGTATATCACAAATGCTGAGGACAACAAAGAAAGACGTAAATACTGTGAGTGGCTACTGAGTTGTCGTGACTGCAAGTGTTGCGGATTATTCAGCGAAGACTTTTTGAAGAGATGGGACTTTGGCAAGATCAGTCTGGCCATCAGAAATGGAATGTCATGGACAGGGAACGTGTTGGCTAATTCTGTTGTACTTGCCCAAGTGCTCAGTAGAGTGCTGTGCACATAGGAAGTGTTCGATAAATACCATTGATTGATTGAAGCAGAGGGTTCAGAATGATCATGACACCAAGTGGGCATTAAGAACAAATACAACGACTCAGCAAGGGGAAAATCTCTAATTTATAATAACTGGTATAAAATGCTTGCGTGACTTAGTGGAAAGAGCCCTGGCTTGGGAGTCAGAAGTCGTGGGTTCTAATCCCGGCTCCACCATTTATCTGCTGTGTGGCCTTGGGCAAGTCACTAACTTGCATTGCATTGCATAACTTGCATTATCATCAATGGTATTGAGTGCTTAGAGAGTAAGGAACACTGTACTAAGCGCTTGGGAGAGTGCATTATATAAGAGTTTGTAGACAGGTTCCCTGCCCACAGGGAGTTTGCAGTCCAGAGGGGGAGATGGATATTAATATAACTAATGAGAAGCAGCATGGCTTAGTGGAAAGAGCATGGGCTATTGTTTAATGAGATGTTCATCCCCTTGATTCTATTTATTGCTATTGTTCTTGTCTGTCTCCCCCCATTAGACTATAAGCCCGCCAAAGGGCAGGGACTGTCTCTGTTACCGATTTGTATATTCCATGCGCTTAGTACAGTGCTCTGCACGTAGTAAGCGCTCAATAAATACTATTGAATGAATGAATGAATGAATGAGTCACAAACTTCTCTGTGCCTCAGTTACCTCATCTGTAAAAAAACGGGGATTAAAAAATGTGAGCCCCACCTGGGACAATCTGATTACCCTGTATCTACCCCAGCGCTTAGAACAGTGCTCTGCACATAGTAAGTGCTTAACAAATACCATAATTATTATTATTGGGCACCTTTCCCTAAGATAATAATAATGTTGGGATTTGTTAAGCGCTTACTATGTGCAGAGCACTGTTCTAAGCGCTGGGATAGATACAGGGTAATAAGGTTGTCCCACGTGGGGCTCACAGTCTTCATCCCCATTTTACAGGTGAGGTAATTTAGGCATAGAGAAGTGAAGTGACTTGCCCACAGTCACACAGCTGCCAAGTGGCAGAGCCGGGATTCAAACCCATGACCACACATCAGACAGTCCCTGTCCCACACAACCTAAGTAATTCTATAAAGAGATCAATGAGTTGTATCTATTGAGCGCTTACTCTGTGCAGAGTACGTACAAAGCACTTGGAAGACCACAATTTAACAAAGTTCTGGTTGGAAGGATTCTTTCCCTGAGAGGTAGTTCTTGGGTCTGGGCTTTGACACTGGCACGAAACCTGCCATGCTCTCTCTCCCTTCCAGGAAAAGATCTATCTTGTGAGCCAAGCTACCCTTGTTTCCTGTTGAGCAAACATCAGTTAAGCCCAGACTTGATTACGAACTTGTGGCTGGCCGCAGAGTAGAATGACGTGCGACGTAACCTTCACCTTTACCCTTTCTCTGCTTGTTTGCAGTTAAAATGCTCCAGGGACAACAAGAATCGCGCAGGCGAGCCCCAGAGGGTTAAGGCTTTTCTCAATTGTTCTGGGAATTGTGTGGGAACCCAGATGCCAGTCAGGATTGGTATTCGGTCCTTGGAAGCATCACCTTGTTTGAAAACATCTAGGGTGAGCCTAATTCATACCATTTCCATAGAGAAATAAAATGCTTAGACTGATGAGGTCTCAGCAAACACTGAGGATGGAGTTGTGCAGTCAGCCCTGCAACAATGTAATCCCTGTTCAAACAATTATTCCTCAAGAGGAAATGAGGATTATTTTTCAGTGACGTGAAGGACAACCCACCAACAATTTAAATCTTCTCTCCCGAGGAACTGACAATCTCTCTGATCTTCCTCCCTCTGACAGATTGTGAGCCCCATACGGGGTAGGGACTGTGCCCAATCTGATTGTCTTGTATTTCATTCATTCAATCGTATTTATTGAGCACTTACTGTGTACAAAGCACTGTATTAAGTGCTTGGGAGAGTATAATATAACAAAAGACACATTCCTGCCCACAACAAACTCACAGTCTTGTAACCACCCCAGCGGTCTGTACAGTGCCTGACATAACAAATACCATAAAAAAAACCCAACATAAAAACAGTGTAACACCAGAGTAATCTTTCTGAGAATCTATACTTTCATGATCTGGTCTTGTTGGAAATTCGAGAAAGTCTTACATCCTAAAATAAATGGAAGCATTAATAAGCAATCTCATAAATTCACGCTTTGGAAAAATACATCCGTGGCTCCCAATACTTAATTTAACTACCTCGGCCATGATGAATAACTTCATTTTATAAACACAAACTTTTACATATTCACACCGTATCTTGCTCTTTCTCAATTGCATCAAACCTCCCCTCAAAACCCACGTAACATTTTTAAAAGTATAAGCTTGACCAGCCCGCCTAATTTAGCAGCAGAGGCAAGTGATTTCAAAACAGAAGAAAATATTTCTGCCAGCTCACAAACTTGAAATTGGGATTGGTGTTCTAGGTAGATGATGTCCAATTTCCAAATCCAGAGAGCTCTAGCTGGGCCACAAGCTTTATGAGAAGTTTTAACTGGACTTCATTGTGGACATGATCCAGGAAACCCAGCCTGAAATGGCAGCCTTGCCATTCCATCAAGAATAACCCTTTCCCAAAATAAACCATGAAACCTTCTAGAGTAGGCACATACATACACTGAGTCTAGTTTACAAAAGAGATTCTAGGGGAGTCAATTTCAGCTGAGAGATATAGTGAGGGTTGAAGAGGCTTCTAGGTAAAATTACTCAATATTTGGAGGTGGGTGGCTTTTAAAAGCTGCTTGATAACTTTTAAACATTAAATACCATCAATTGATTGATTGCCTCCATCCACTTAACTCTGCCAAGCCTGGTAATTGTCTTTGGTAGTTGATATATTGAGCAACCACATGTTCACCTCTCCCCTACATGGTTTTCAACGGGTTCCTAAAGAAAACCAGCTCCGGGTAAGAATACAAACATACCAAGTAGCTGGTTGTGTCCATTTTTCCATCATCATCAGAGTAAATGTGCAGGTTCAGGAGGTCCAGTCTTGTTAAATCAATTGTACTTACTGATTGCTTACTATGTGCAGATCACTGTACTAAGCACTTGGGAGAATACAATTAGGAGACTTGATCCCTGCCCATAACGAGCTTACAGTGTAGAGGACTGTTTAACTCCCTTTATGCTACTAGAGGTTAGAGGTCACAAGGGGCCCTGAAGCCGGTGCCAGAATATTATTCTGAATCACCAAGAAGCTGTCTAAATCTAAAAGAGTCACACTGGAAGCCCTTAGGTGAGTTAGTCAGGGCTGCACAAATCATTTCCCATCACTCAGTACAGTACTCTGCACATATTAACGCTCAATAAATATGACCGAATGAATGATAGTAAATTTCTACCAAGAGACAGGATTGGGGACCAGCACCCCACTGACAAGGGATAATGGCACTGGAGAATCTTAATCCTCACCCAGGGAGAAGGGTATAGCATTGCAGTGTGGTTCAGTGGAAAGAGCCTGGGCTTCGGAGTCAGAGGGCATGAGTTCGACTCCCGGATCTGCCACTTGTCAGCTGTGTGACTGTGGGCGTCACTTAACTTCTCTGTGCCTCAGTTACCTCATCTGTAAAATGGGGATTAACTGTGAGCCTCATGTGGGACAACCTGATGACCCTGTATCTCCCCCGGCGCTTAGAACAGTGCTCGGCACATAGTAAGTGCTTAACAAATACCAACATTATTATGTCACAGTTTTACTAAACACAAACTTCTTCTGATGCTTTTCTTGTGTGCATTATCCACCTCCCACAAGCCGTCCTGGATCAATTTTTTTTTTTTTTAAATGGCATCTAAGTGCCCGGCCCTATACTAGATATAATTCCTGTTGGACACTGTCCATGTTCCACATGGAGCTCACAGGTTGAACCCCCAGTTTACAGATGAGGTATTTGAGGCACAGAAATTAAAGGACACATAGGAGACAAGTGGCAGAGCCAAGATTAGAAGCCAGGTCCTTCTGAGTCCCAGCAAAACAGGCTGGACACAGTTACCGTCCCACATAAGGCTCATAGTCAATCCCCATTTTACAGATGAGGTTACCGAGGCCTGAGGTCACATAGCAGACAAGTGGTGGAGTCAGGATTAGAACCCAGAGAGCTTACTGTGTGTGGAGCACTGTACTAAGTGCTTGGGAGAGTACAATCCAAAAGAGTCGGTAGACATGACCGCTGTCCTTTTCTGCCTGATAGCGTTGATTGAAGAAGCAAACTGGATCCAGATGGCTCCGTCTCCGCTTGCCATAACATCTTATAGAAAATCAACAACATGAAAACAGCAGCAAAGCTAGTTGGGAGAATCCCATCCCAGTGCCGTCTTTTTCTGCCAGAGTGATTTAACTGTCAGAGCAGTCTTGCGATCAGAGCATGAGCTGGTACGACCTGAGACCACTTGGCCCGAAATCAGCTGTTACAGCCAAGGCAAAAACCACTATCAGAGGTGGTGTTAGGAAAATGGTTTTAAAGCAAGCCCGAAGTCGAGACATGTTATAGTTAAACAGTTTTATTGGCTTTCTGTGAAATAAAAAACATAAAATAAACCACCTAGATTAAAGGCCATAGACAGCATTAACCAAATGAACCAGCCACTTGGTTATAGTAGCTGAAAACAAATACAAGTGGATATTATTGCATATACCCCAGGTTCTTTTATATATCCATTACATTTTGGCAAGATTACAATCAAACAGCTTTGGTTGTACAAAACCTACTAGCACTACTCGTTGAAAACATGATCAGCTAATATTTTATGATTGGATAGTTGTGAATTCTTTCCTAGCTTTGTCATTTCTTCTCTCCCTTTCCCACTTTTATTCCCCATCTATGATTGATGACACTACTGACGGAGAATTAACACGGATACCCCTGCAAGTCATCGTTCTTTTATAGCCCTCCTTTATCATAGAATGGGAAGAAATACTGTGGGCGCTGGAGTGTGCTCGCTGGATCCCTTCCCTGGTCCCTCAGGAAGGGGCGATCCTCGTTGCTCTAAGGCCGAGTAGCTCCTGCCACCATGCCTGCCGCCATCTACGACTCTGAGATCAAGACCACCTGGAAGCCTCTTGTGCACCTAGGGACCGGGTCTGATCGTGTCATGTCCGACCACAGGGTGAAAGGAGGAGAGACATCAAGACCTTGGTGGGTCCCAAGCTAAAACCAGGAACCGGAGCCCACTCACACCCGACACCTTTGTCTCGGTTTCTTCCTCTGGACGCCGCCAAGCTGACCCTCCGTGAACAGGAGGGCAGACCCTCCCACCAGCCCGTCGTCCGAATGTAATCGATGAAAATTCAGCCGGGCACCAGGCCCGCGGCGATGAACCAAACACCACCGAGCATGGCGAGGGCTCCGCATCTCACGGCCTCCAGCTCTGACGCTTTCACGGCCTCCGCCTGCTTTCGGAGAAAAAGTCCGAGTAATTTGCTTCACCCTCTGCTGCGGGTTGCCGAGTTCTGTCTGGGAAAAGGCCAGGGACGAGTCGGGATGAAGGAGAGGAGAGATGCAGGAGAGAATTGAGGAAGACTTGCTGGCCTGGGAGATGCACGGCGCAGGCCATAGTGGACGAATGCAGCAAAACCCTGCCCGTTCAAGTCAGTGGAAAATTTGCATGCAAATGCATGACAAGGAACAATAAGAAACCTGAACTCTCAGACAGTAACCAAATACTAACAATGGAATTGTTTTTGTTTTGTTTTTTTCCTGTATTCAGGTCCATCACTGAGTTGCCCTGATAATGCTGGGAGTTAATAAGCCCTTCTAATGATTACAAAGATTACCCTCTAGAATCTAGACATTTTCAACAGAATATTTGGTATCACTATATTTTACATGGCACCTATAACCATATAATTACAAGCACTTACATGGCAAATATTGGAAATACACGTTCTTGTAGTTGACTTGGTAATTATACCAGTGTTATTCAAAAGAACAAAGATTAAACACTCTCTAACTTGCAGTTTGGGTGATTTCATTACAACTCTTCAGAACACAGAAACAACCATCTAATTAGGTAATGACGTCTCAGTATTTATGCATGGATGTGGGCAGATAGTAACAGTTTAATTACAGGGCTACTCATGGTTAATTTGTGGCCTGTAAAATAAAGTAATACATAGTATTTTCATTTCAACAAAATTCACAAAACGATATAAAAATATTTTCCAATTTGGAATCTGAAACACGAATACTGGATTTTTTTGTATAAAAAGAAAGGTAATAATGGACTAAGTTTATTAAGCTTCCTAACCAAAAATATACATATTACAAGTACTTTAAGGAATGCAGCAAGCATCAGCTTTACTTTTCCAGGCTCATCTGAGGTGAGCTTGTGCTTTGATCCTAACAGAGATAAATGCACACGTGAGGAGGGAAAAACCAGTGCCTGAAACCTGAACTACATCTTCTCCCTAGCAACCCGACTAGTCTTACAGTAGGGGTTTCAGGTTGGTGCACGTTTTGACTCTCGTCTCAGGCAACTGCTGCAGAAGAATTCCAGAAGCACCACTTCCGCCGCGAATGATGTTTATTCAGTGCAAGGTCTTCTTTTTCTCGCTCCTTCTTCACCCTCTGGTAGTGATCTTCTTCCTTTAAGTACCACACGGGGGGCCAACGGTGCCTCTCAAAATATTCCTGATTGTCTGAGAAGGAAAAAAAAAAGAACGGGTATGAAGAGAAGAGGTAGAATTTACCCTATGTAAATTACCCAACATGGCGCCTTCTACGGAGCCCTGCTAAAATCTCATCTTTTCCAAGAGGCATTAGCTGCCTAACTTCCCTTCCTTCTCCCTGATGATGCTGCCCCTTAGCACTCATGAATTTATCTGATGGTTTATTCATTTGTGTCTATTAGTGACACCTATGCTCTCACTCCCATGGCCTAAGGGAAAGAACCTGGGACTGGGAGTCACAGGCCCTGGGTTCTAATCCTAGCTTCATCTTGAAAAGTCGTGTCACTTCTCTGTCCTTCAGTTACCTCATCTGTAAAATGGGAATTAAGACTTCGAGCCCCATGTACCACATGGACTATATCTACCTTGTATCTACCCCACTGCTTAGTTTGGTGCCTGGCACATATTAAGAACTTAAATGTCATTTAAAAAAAACATTACATCAAAGAAAAAAGAATACTTGCCAGTTTAGGTTAACTGTTTCTCCCTTTCAGACTATATACTGCTTGGGGTCAAAGACTGTATCTTTTCATATTTTTTTTTTAGGAGGGGAGAAGAGGAAATGACGGGTTAGGCACTGCAGGCCTCTTGGAGGAAATGTGCCTTCAAGGTGGCTTTGAAGGTGGGGAGAGTAACTGTCTTCCTGATATTATAATAATAATTATGTTATTTGTTAAGTACTTACTATGTACCAGGCACTATACTAAGCGCTGGGGTGGATACAAACAATTCAAGTCGGACACAGTCCCTGTTTTGCAGAGGGCTCACGGTCTTACTTCCCGGTTTACAGATGAGGTAACGGAGGCACAGAGAAGTGACTTGCCCAAGGTCACACAGCAGACAAGTGGTGGAGGTGGGATTAGAGCCCATGACCTTCTGATGCCCAGGCTTGTGCCCTATCCACTATACTATGCTATATGAAGAGGGCGGGCCATCCAGTCCAGAGGCAGGACCTGGACGAGAAGTCGGTGGTGAGACAGATGAGGTCGAGATACAGTTGGTGCTAGAATCTACCAGTATTCTGTCATGGGCCCGCACACTTTGCTCCTCTATCTATACTTCCTTTAGGGGCAAGGGTGGGCAAGGAGCACAGTCAAAGGGATGGACAAAGTTAATAATGATAATATTGGTATTTGTTAAGCACTTATTATGTGCCAAGCACTGTTCTAAGCGCTGGGGTAGATACAGGGTAATCAGGTTGTTCATTCATTCAATAGTATTTATTGAGCACTTACTATGTGCAGAGCACTGTACTAAGCGCTTGGGATGAACAAGTCGGCAACAGATAGAGACAGTCCCTGCCGTTTGACGGGCTTACAGTCTAATCCGGGGAGACGGACAGACAAGAACAATGGCAATAAATAGAGTAAAGGGGAAGAACATCTCGTAAAAAAAAAACCAGGTTGTCCCACGTGAAGCTTACAGTCTTAATCCCCATTTTACAAATGAGGTAACTGAGGCACCAAGAAATTGTGACCTGCCCAAAGTCACACAGCTGACAGGTGGTGGAGTGGGGATTAGAACCTATGGCCTCTGACTCCTAAGCCCGTGCTCTTTCCACTGAACCACGAGGTCAGAGCTGCGTTGCTTGCCTCATCTTTCGGGACCCGGGCACATAACACATATGGCAGCCCCCTGCTCTCAGCTACTGCTGCAGTGTCACTCAGGCCCACCAGTGCCCGGGGTCCTACGAGCTTGGCCTTACCTGTAGATTTAGCTTTGATTTCCTTGCGGAACTTGGAACAAACGCTGTTGTAGTTGGTGCAGATGTAGTGTAGACACCAAGCTGCCAACTGATGGGCATTGTGAAACTGTAAGGAAAAAAAGAAAAAATGAAAAATCCCAGTCAGGTTTTAGCCAGGGGCTTCCCCCCAAAAGGAGAACTTCACTCAGAGAAAAGCCTTCCTTCACCCGTAGCTAATTTCGGTCTCTCCTCATGAGCCCCGGGATTAGGATTGGGGAAGATTCTAGACTGAGACACCAGAGCAGGACGTGCCTGCTCAGAGGGCCATCTTGGCCACAGCTAAGGGCTCAAAAACAACAAGGAGATGAGAACAGATGCTTCTAACGGGGCTGGCGCCAGCTTTAGTCACAGTCAGCCTCTGGAAACCACCTCTTGAAGCCACCACGGAATTTAGAATAAGTGCCAGTCTCTAAGGAACACTCAGGTGTGAACCCTGAGTTGGGTTTAGTTGCTTGGGTAGAGCTGTATGAAGAAATTTGTGCTTAATAATAACAATAAAATACATAACTATGGCATTTGTTAAGTGCTCACTATGCATCGAATAATAACAACAATAATGTTGGTATTTGTTAAGCGCTTACTATGTGCCAACCACTGTTCTAAGTGCTGGGGTAGATACTACAAGCTAATCAAGTTGTCCCACGTAGGGCTCACAGTCTTCATCCCCATTTGTCAGATGAGGTAACTGAGGCAACAGAGAAGTTAAGTGACTTGCCCAAGATCACACAGCTGATGAGCGGCGGAGCCGGGATTAGAACCCATGACCTCTGACTCCCAAGCCCATGATCTTTCCACTAAGCCATGCTGCTTCTCTAAATAAAATAGTTATAGCGCTTTATTGCCAAAGTGCTCTTACATTAATTAGTTCATTTCCAGCCCTCACAACAACCCTGTGAGGTAGGGGAACTAAGGCAGGTATTATTACTCCCATTTTACAGATGGAGAAATTGAGGTACAGGGAAGTGAAGTGACTCGCCCATGGTCACACGGCAGATTAGCGGGATGGGTGGGACTCGAACCCAGGTCCTCTGGCTTCCAGACTGGCGCCCTACTGCTTTGCCACGCCTTTCTCCCTAGTGTTCTAAGTGCTAAGGTACATACAAGTTACTCAGGTCAGACAGTATCTATATCAAGTGGGGCTCACAGTCTAAGTATGAGGGAGATCAGGTATTTAATCCCTATTTCACAGATGGGGAAACTGAGGCACAGAGAAGTTAGGCGACTTGTTCAAGGACACACAGCTGGCACATGGTGGAGCTAGGATTAGAACCCAGGTCCTCTGACTCCCAGGCCCATGCTTTTTTCCACTAGATGATGCTGCTCCTCTTGTACAGCATTTGTGTGATTGAAAGCTGCCCAATATTACAGGAGAAGAAGAATAACCTCTTAGATGGTAATAAAAAGGAAGAGTTGTCAGGAACTCGACTGGTTTCTAAAAAAGCTCTTTAAAAATAACCCATAATTCTACTGCATCCAATGTCACCGTGTGTTCAGATTTCCCAACAGTTCTGCATGAAAATTAAGTAGAGAAATATAAGTGTTGTCCTTGAATAGTTACTGTCAAAGTTTGTACAAAGTAGTAGGGCAAGGAGGAGGGAGGGCATGGGGGGGTGAGGAGGGAGGGCAAGGAGAAGGGCAGGTGGGGCAATTTGGGGTTTTCCCCCAGCAAATACCCCAAAACATAGAAGCTGACACAAGTTTTCCAGTCTGCCCACCCACAAGAGTCCAGAGGGAAACACCATTTTATTGCTTTCTTGGCAAAGACCACTATTCATCCTCAGCTACTGGCCACAGGGAAGGCTGAACTAACACTGGTGACATTGTCCTTCTCAGACGGGCACTGGAATCTGAAGCTTCAGATGCCGCCCTTCTGCCACCCACGGAAAAGCTTTTATTTTCCTTCTTCCACTTCAGACCAAGCCCTTCTCCGTCTCACGCTCGAAGCAGCTTCTAATTGTACAGCTGTCAAAATGGTCTTTGCTTTCTCCTCCAGGACCTAGCCATCACTGCCTCTCTGTGAGAGGAGGCACCCTTCAATCACTAGTATTTATTGAGCACTTACTGTGTCCAGGCACTGTATTAAGTGCTTGGGGGAGTACAATATAACAGACACATTCCCTGCGCTCAACCAGCATCACTGATTTTAACAGGGAGGTAAAGACTCCTAGTCACATGGCAAACCACACCTCTGGGTCAGGCAGAGAACAGAGAAAGCAAAAACTCCCCACAGGGCCCCTTACCTAGACTGTAAGTTTTGTCCTCTAGACTGTAAGCTCTTTAAGGGCAGAGAATGTGTCTGTTTCTTGTTGCATTACAATCTTCCAAGCGCTTAGTACAGTGCACTGCGCACAGTTAGTGTTCAATAAATAAGATTGAATGAATGAACTAGAAAATGAGATGGCAGGTTTTGTGCCGCGAGTTTCCTTAGGGGAGAGGCTCCCCATGGAGGCAGGCCTTTGTCTCTCAGTGGTCTAGGGAGTCTGGGGCAGATCATCGATGGGAAGTGGGACAAGTGAAACATGGCTTCTATTCTGTTGGGTAAATTCAAAGTTGTTAGGAAATTTCCCTACAGATTCCCCACCACCCCAAGTAGAAATTCTTCATCAAGATCTTCCATTTCCCCAAACTGTACTTGCTCCTTAATTCATCCTCCCTCCCACCCCCACAGCACATTACATACATATATATAGCTATATGTCTATATATATATGTCAATAATTTATTTATATTAACATCTGTCTCTCCCTCTAAAATGAGCTCGCTATGGGCAGGAATGTGTTTTTTGTTTTATTGTACTCATTCATTCAATCTTATTTACTGAGCGCTTACTGTGTGTAAGCCCAGTGTGGGCAGGGACTGTCAGCAATACAGAGAGACAATCCCTGCCCACACTGGGTTTACAGTCTTGAAGAGGGGAGACAGTCATCAAAACAAGTAAACAGGCATCAATACAAATAAATAGAATTATAGATACACATATACATAAGTGATGTGGGGCTGCGGGGGAAGCAAAGGGAGCAAGTCAAGGAGATGCAGAACAGAAGAGGCACTGAGGAAAGGTGGGGCTTAGGCTGTACCCTTCTAAGGGCTTTGTATAATGCTTTGCACATAGTAAGCACTCAATAAATGATTGAATGAATGAATGAAAAGCTGCACAGCTCCCCTGCACTCTCAAGGGCTCCAGAGAGCAGGGGGTCAGTCCTGGGCAGGGCAGCTCCATTTTCAGCAGAACTCTCTCCGTACACCTTAACCCAAGCGCGTGTACCTGCGAATCACCTACGAATTATTAAATGATACTGTGGAAACCAGCAACTCTGTGAGCAAGAATTAGGCTGACTGTATGGATACCCACAACTTCTTCTATTTGAGCATTTCAGCACCACAGGGTGAATATCCCAGGTGGAGAGAAATAAATCCCAGGGGGAAATAAATCTCCCACTATCACACGTTTTCCGCCCAGGGGGCTTAACTTGGGGGAGTCAGAAAGACCTGGGTTCTAATGCCAGCTCTGCCACTTGTCTGCTGTGTGACCTGGGGCAAGTTATCCCAGCTCGGCCACTTGTCAGCTGTGTGACTGTGGGCAAGTCACTTAACTTCTCTGCGCCTCAGTTACCTCATCTGTAAAATGGGGATTAAGACTGTGAGCCCCACGTGGGACCACTTGATTCCCCTGTGTCTACCCCAGCACTTAGAACAGTGCTCTGCACATAGTAAGCGCTTAACAAATACCAACATTATTAACATTATTAAGTTATTTCACTTCCCTGCACCTCCCTTACCTCATCTATAAAATGGGGATTAAGACTATAAGGTCCAGGTGGCACATGGACTTTGTTCAACCTGATCAGCTTGTAGCTACACCAGCAGTTAGTACAGTGCCCGGTACATTGTAGTTGCTTAACAACCATAAAAAACCAAAATAAAACAAAACAAAAAAAACCACAGGTGTGGAGAAGGGAGAGCAAGTAGTAGGTGGAAGAGGGCAACTGGAAAGACCTTGCGGCTTTGTCTCATGAAACCCAGCTAAGTACAGAACCTGAAACGCTCTGATCTCTTTGGCAGACCCAGTAGGCTGTTGGGGAAAAAATTTAACTGATGCAAGAGCAGATGGCTTTTACAACACTGAAACTTGTTGTGTGACCTTGGGCAAGTCACTTAACCTCTCTAGGCCTCAGTTACCTCAACTGTAAAATGGGGATTAAGACTGTGAGCCCCATTTGGGACGGGGCCTGTGTCCAACCTGATTAAACTGTATCTATCCCAGCGATTAGTACAATGCTTGGCACACAGTAAGTACTTAGCAAATATTATTATAATAATAATAAATATCATTTTCAAAAAAGTTAAAAGATGAAAAACAAGATAGCTGCAAACCTGGGCTAATTCCAAGTAAGAGAGCACTTCCCCATCTATGCCAATTCCACTCACTGATGCTTTGGTCAGCTCCTGCACAGTGTGCTGTTCTGTTGAAGTAGAAAGAAAAAATTCAGTTAAAACTTGGGTGCAGTCAATCAATGGTATTAAATGAGAGATTTCTGAATACAGAGTACTGTACTAAGTCCTTGGGAGACTAAAATACAACAGAGTTGGTAGACACATTTCCTGCCCACAATAAGCTTATAGTCTAGAGGGGGAAACAGATATGGATATAAATAATTTATAGTATATCATTTATGTACATAAGTGCTGAGGGACTAGGGTGATGCCAGGTCACTGGGCATCTCAGGAAATCTGGAGCTGACATCCCCCCTGCCCCATCTAGGCTTTGAGACAAGTGGTATATGTTCCTTTTCCCTCTCCCCAATTGCCGCTCAGTCGAGGAAATAAAACAGCATGGCCTAGTGGATAAATAATAATAACAATAGTAATACTTATGATAGTATTTGTTAAGTGCTTACTATGTGCCAAGCACTGTTCTTAGCACTGGGGTAGACACAAGTTTATGAGGTTGTCCCATGTGGTGCTCAAAGTCTTAATCCCCATTTTATAGATGAGGTAACTGAGGCACAGAGAAGCGAAGTGACTTGCCCAAAGTCACACAGCTGCCAAGTGGCGGAACCGGGATTAGAACCCACAACCTCTGACTCCCAAGCTCATTCTCCTTCCACTAAGCCTTGTTGCTTCTCACAAGGCTGGGTCAGAAAGACCTGGCTCTAATCCCGACTCTGCCACGTATCTGCTGTGTGACTTGGGCAAGCCACTTCACTTCGCTGTGCCGCAGTGACTTCATCTGTAAAATGGGGATTAAGATTGTGAGCCGCATATGGGACAGGGACTGCGTCCACTCTGAAAACCTTCTATCCCTTAACAAATGTTAACAAAGTGCTTATCAAATATCATTATTAAATAGGTCTAGAAATAAACCGTGGCAGATGTTTCTAGTGGTTCTTTAGGTGGCACAGAAAAGTATGAAGTGTCAAGACAAGCCCATGGCACCCGTGTTCTGTCAGGACTTTTAGATTTATGGTCTTTGCTGTGTAAGTCTTGTGCCTTCTGCACACAGATGGCTCAGAATGAGCCCGAATCTGCCATCTACAATAGAAACTACCGACAAAAATTTGCCTCCTATTACCATTCATCATCCCAGGAACGATATAGGAATGTAATAAATACGCTTGGTAAATAAAGCAAGCCTATATCTGCCCCAAGTATTGCAAACACTGGTTAAACAAATATCGATCCTCTTGCACTGGAGAAATGAAAGATGAAAGCGAGCTCTAGACGAGCACCCAATTTCACATTACAGCTAAAGCTTGGTCATGGACACCTCAGATATTTCAAATGGAATTTTGGCCTTGGGAAGTTGCACTCTTGATTCTTGCTCTTCCTCCCTGTCTTCCATCACTCTCTTGGAGTGCTCTCATCCATTCCCATGGCTTCAATTTACCTCCTCAAGGCAGATGACTCCCAAATCTTTCCTCCTGTGCAATCTTTCATTGCTTTCTTCCTACAGGACATGACAGTCATGCTTCCAGAACCTCTACCTCAATATGTCTAAAACTGAGCTCATCTTCCCTCTAAAATCCTCGCCTCCTAACTTTCCCATCACAGCTGATACCCACACTAAGCCCCAGCATCTCTCAGAGCCATAACTGTGGCATTACCTTGACTTGGCACTCTTTCAGGCAATCATCAAATCCTGTCATCTCGACCTTCCCAACACCTCCATAATCTGCCTCTTCTCCATTTCAACTGCTACCACGCCGGTCCAATGTCACACTCTGCCTTGTCGACTGCACCGGCCTCCTCACAATCTCCCTGCCTCCATCCTCTCCTGTCCATACTTCACTCTGCTGGCCGGATCATTTTTCTAAAACTCCCTTCCCCTCCCCTCAGCACTGTACTCGTCCGCTCAACTGTATGTATTTTCATTACCCTATTTATTTTGTTAATGAGATGTACATCACCTTGATTCTATTTATTTGCTATTGTTTTAATGAGATGTCCATCCCCTTGGACTCTATTTATGGCTATTGTTTTTGTCTGTCCGTCTCCCCCGATTAGACTGTAAGCCCGTCAAAGGGCAGGGACTGCCTCTCTCTGTTACAGATTTGTACATTCCAAGTGCTTAGTTCAGTGCTCTGCACATAGTAAGCGCTCAATAAATACTATTGAATGAATGAATAAAACATCATTCTGTACATGTCTCCTGTCCCTCCTAAGACTCCAAAGATTGCCTCCTGTCCTCAATTTCTAACCATTAGCTTTAAGGTATTCAATTAGTTTTCTTCCTTTTACCTACACACTCTTTTACTCTCATTCCACCCCAACGCACACTTTTCATTTTTCTCAAGCTTACACACACTCTCTCACTCTCGTCTCCTATTGCTGACCGCCCGCTCACACCTTCCTTTTCCAAAGGTGCTTTGTCAATGGAGTTTGTTGAGTGCCTATTGTGCGCCAGGTGCTGTTCTAAGCGCTGGGGTTAGTTATAAACGAATGAGGTTGGACACAGTCCATGTCCCACATGGGACTCACAGTCTTAATCTCCATTTTACAGATGAGGTAACTGAGGCACAGGGAATGGAAGTGACTTGCCGAAGGTCACCTAGCAGACAAGTGGCTGCACTGGGATTTAGAACCCAAGTCCCATGCCTGTGCTTTTTTCTACTAGGCCATGCTGCTTCTCCCTTCTTCCTGGAGTTCCCTCCCACATTTAACAGACCACTGTTCTCCAAAGCTCTTCTGAAATAGCATCCCCTCCAGGACGCCTTCCCTGACTGATTTCATATCTCCCACTTTATATCCCCTAACTACCTTTTCAGCACTTCTGTGCCACATAAGAACTTAAATCCTCAAAGACCCCTGTAATAATAATAATAATAATGTTGGTATTTGTTAAGCGCTTACTATGTGCAGAGCACTGTTCTAAGCGCTGGGGTAGACATGGGGAATCAGGTTGTCCCACATGGGGCTCACAGTCTTAATCCCCATTTTACAGATGAGGTAACTGAGGCACAGAGAAGTTAAGTGACTTGCCCACAGTCACACAGCTGACAAGTGGCAGAGCCAGCATTTGAACCCATGACCTCTGACTCCAAAGCCCATGCTCTTTCCACTGAGCCACGCTGCTTCCCTGTGGCACTTATGGATATAATTATATATTCTATCACTTCCTCCTACTGGTAATTTACTTTACTATCTGCTTTCTCTGCTAAATTGTAAGCTCCATGAGGGAAGGGGACATCTTGTGTTCTTCCAAGAGTACACTGAATACAGTGCTGGACACACAGCAGGTAAGGTCATCTTGTGTTCTTCCAAGAGTACACTGAATACAGTGCTGGACACATAGCAGGTACTTAATGAATTGACCAACTAACTGAAAAGAGCAAAGGGAAAAATTTGGGAAAAGCAGGGCAACATAAAAAGAAATAAAACTGCCCCCTTTAAACTTATCTTATCCCTCCCCCGGACTTCACATCTACAGCAGTGAGGCATATATGGTGGGAGAGCATTCTTGCCTGATTGCAAAATTCTCTCAGAACTTTCTCAGCAACAGGAACAAATATAGCATTTGCACTTCACATCCCCTAGGCTGTCCAGGGAGACCAACTAAGGAGTCTTGGAGGGACAGAGGATTGTAATATTAGCTAAGCTCATGAGCCCCACAGTTTCAAGTCTTTTACAGCAGCTCAGCTGAGAATCTCATTCTGAGAGTATGCAGAAAGGATTGATGCGATCAGTCATGCAGTCAGATGAGGCTAAAATTACAGCATTAGCACTTTCCTGTAGCCTTTTTTTTAAAAAAAACTAAATAGAATTTCACAATGGTAAGGTCAATCTCTTGGTAAAATGTGTATCCTCCAAGTAGATTAACAGGGAATTAGTGCATTAAGCACATCTCTGGGTGGCTTGCTGAAATTCTGGGATGTGCATTCCACCAAGGACCGTGTTAAACCACTGAGTCTAAAAACGGAAGAGCAAGCAAGCTTCCCGGACTTGGAAAGGCTGTCTTGGTCACATTTGCCCTCCCACTTGGCACCCTTGGATTGGCACCCTTAATTCACCCTTCCCTCAGCTCCACAGCACTTTTATACATACCCATAATTTATTTATTTCCATTACTGTCTGTTTCCTCCTCTAAATTGAAAGCTTGTTGTGGGCAGGGACCGTATTTGCCAGCTAGCTTGTTGTGGGCAGGTAATGTATCTGTTTATTGTTATAGTATATGCTCACAAGTGCTTAGTACAGTGCTTTGCATACATTGGGGAAGCAGCGTGGCTCAGTGGAAAGAGCATGGGCTTTGGAGTCAGAGGTCATGGGTTCGAATCCCAGCTCGGCCACTTGTCAGCTGTGTGACTTTGGGCAAGTCACTTAACTTCTCGGTGCCTCAGTTACCTCATCTGTAAAATGGGGATGAAGACTGTGAGCCCCACGTGGGACAACTTGATTCCCCTGTGTCTACCCCAGCGCTTAGAACAGTGCTTGGCACATAGTAAGCGCTTAACAAATACCAACATTATTATAAGTGCTTGAAAAATTCCAACTGAATGAACTCCATTACAATGTACTCCAAGCCGTTAGAACAGTGCTCTACAAACAGTAAGTGCTCAAGAAATATAATTGACTAAAATACGATTGATTGGTTAGGCAAGTCTGTTCTCATAAGAGAAAGAAACTACATTTTTGTGTTGCCAAGTTCAGGGGTCAAATAATTTTTTGCACTTAACCACTGTAATAAACTCTGCAGCAGAGGAGGTGACAAAGCCACACATGCCAGACGCTCTTACCTGCCAGAGCTACCAAATGGGGAAGGCAGAATCGGTTTGCTAAAGCAATCAACTCAAGCATGTCCAGGTCCAAGTTGGATGACAGTTGTTTGGTGTAGAGGTAATCCAGAACAGCCTGCATTGACATCTTATTAATGTTGGGGAGGACCACCTGAAAAGAAATTTTCAAAACTGAGCAGAGACACAGAGGTGAGGGATGGTCCAACCTCAGTGGCCCCTGCCTCCGGATGTCCTGCCCATATGGTACAATCCTGGCCAAACTCAAGGAGCTGAGGTTGCCCGTCTGGTCGCAGAAAAGGCGATGAGGTAGCTTCGTTGGGTCTTGGTGGGGAGAACGCCCTTCCTCCACCTACTGCCCCTGTTGGGGAGAAAATCACTCTTGGGAAGGTGGTGCTTTCTGTGGGCACCGAAACTGCAATTCCATTTTCCGTCTAGAGCAGAATCATCAGGAAGAAAACCTTGCTGCCCCTACCCATGGCCATCACCGCTGTTCCAGCCAGCCCCCTAGGTCCCTTTAAAAGGAAATGTAATAATAATAACAACAACAATTCTGCATTTGGTAAGCGCTTACTATGTGCCTGGAGCTATACTCAGCGCTGGGAGAGTTAAGAGATGATCATTCATTCATTCATTCATTCAATCATATTTATTGAGTGCTTACTGTGTGCAGAGCACTGTATTAAGCACTTGGAACATACAGTTCAATGATTGGGTTTGGACACAGCCCCTGTTCCATATAGGGCTCACAGTCTTAATCCACAATTTTACAGAAGAGGAATCTGGGGCATAGAGAAGCTATGATTTGCCCTGGATCACAAAGCAGACAAGTGGCGGAGACTGGATTAGAACCCAGGTCCTCTGACTCCTAAGTCCATGCTCTTTCCACTAGGCCATGCTGCTTCTCCAACCTCCAAATATTCCAACCTGCCCTGTAGTACACTCCTCTAGGGAGCACAAAGCCTCCTGCTTACACCATGTATCTGCACAACTTTCAGGTCTCCCCACCATGGGTGACAGAACCAGGTTCCTATCTCTGGGTATGTTTCTTTTCTTGTAAAGAGGGACCCAGAATCCTAGACATCTTAAAAGAACAACAACAAAAAACCCCCACCAGTTTTTGTTTGTGGAAAATGAAATTGAATAGTGGTTTCCCTTCCCAACTCTAATTTTAAATTATTTTTAGGTGACTTTCTGATCCATCAATTTTCACAGTAATACCAGAGAAAGTTTATTTTGTAGTTGGCTGAATTAAAATTCATTACGTCAATAAAATGGAAGATTAGGACACCAATTCAATGAAGAATCTACATACATTATTAAGAACTGGATCAAAATAGGGATAATGGCATTAATTTTTAAGTCTCTCAGCCTCCAATTCATACAAAAGCACATACAAGTTTCCATGGTGTGGGTAGACAAGTTGTTACCCTTGGGCATCGGTGAAAATTATAAACTATTTATTTATATTTATGTCTGTCTCCCCTTCTAGACGGGTTGCTCTTTATGGGCAGGGATCAAGTCTGCCAACTCTGCTGTATTCCCCCAAGCACTCAGTATAGGGTTCTACACAAAGTAGGGCACTGTGGTCCAGTGGAAAGAGCACAGGTCTGGGACACAGAAGACCTGGGTTCTAATCCTACCTCCACTCGTCTGCTCGTGACTTTAGGCAAATTACTTTGGTTAAGTTTCCTCATCTGTATGATGGGGATTCAAAAACTCTTCTCCCTCCTACATAATAACAGAAATAATAATAATGTCATTTGTTAAGTGCCCCCTATGTGCCAGGCCCTGTACTAAGTACTAGGGTAGATACAGTAACTGGGTTGCACACAGTCCCTGTCCCATGTTGGACTCACAGTCTTAATCCCCATTTTATGGATGAGGTAACTGAGGCACAGAGAAGTGAAGTGACTTGCCCAAGGTCACACAGCAGACAAGTGGTGGAGTCGGGATTAGACGCCAGGTCCTTCTGACTCTCAGGACTGTGCTCTATTCACTAGACCATGCTGCTTCTTCTGGGCCTGAGTCCCATGTGAGACCTGATTATCTTAGGTGTACCAGAACACTTAGCACAGTGCTTGGCACACAGTACACTCGATACAAACCACAATTATTATATTATATAAAGCCAATACCAGGGCGAAAAGCATCACAACTCCTCGTGGATTTTGTTGATTTACATTCATGAGAGAGCAACTTACTGGCCTGATGATTTTCCAGTCTTAGCAAAGAAGTTGCCCTGATATTCACGCAACACTTTGGGAAAGCAGCAGACAACTGATCACTGGAACAACAGTTTTCTCGATATTTCTCAATCAATGGTATTTACTGGGCACTTACTTTGTAGAGCACTGTCCTAAGCGGTCACAGAGTACAATATGACAGATTTGGTATACACGATCCCCGGCCACAAGGAGCTTAGGGTCTATAGGGGAACTGAAATTAAACGAACACAATGCTCACAATGCTCAGTGTGGAGAACTGAACTGTAATCAGTTTTGGCCGATCCTGAGAGCAGCAATCCGCATTCTGTTCAATTAGGGATTTGGCTAATAGGCTTGCTATTGATTCAGGTCACTTCACCGGCAAGGCAGCCATAAAACAAAGTAAACCATTGGGAAGAATTTTTTCCAACACATCATATCATCTTCAGACTAGGTTAATGCATTTTCTGTTATGAGTTTTTCCTGAAGTTAATAAGAGATGCTAAAATTGCATTAAATAAAACATGGTCTAGATCAAAAGAAAGGATTTTCGGCAGCATGTGATGACAGATACCAGCACGTGGCTTTACCCTGGGCTCGCACCGCACCTGATGTGTGCTGACGTCTATAGTGACCCCAGGACCTGTGGTTTGATCGTTGTTTCACACAAATGTATTATCTTTATTAAGTTACACTTTCAACCTCAATCACCATCAGCCTGCCTTTCCCTTGAAAATAGCGTTAGGTACACTTGGCAGCTACTGCAAATGAGAAATAAATTGAAGCGGCTTCAAAACGTGCACTTTCTTTCCCTGATTGATTTTTTTTAAGGTTACTGCTGGGATCCCAAACTTTATAATTAACTTTATAGCTTCCGAGCGACTCTTTTAACTTTTTTTTTCTTTTAATGAGTCCGACACTCAAAGTATGAATTAAGAGTTTTACAATTATATTCTGCTTATTGGATGGTGCGTCGAGTCGGAACAATGAACTAAACCTAACACTGGCCTGTACGGTCCTGAGGTCTGTTCTGCATTTTACATATTTCACTTTGGTAGGTTTAAAATATTAATTGCTAAGATCAGCTAAGTCTATTAAGTTTATAATTAGAGAGGGTCTCGGAGAGAATGAGAAGGTATTATGGTTCCATCGTATTGCTTACTACAATCTGGGCATGTATTTTTAATGAACCACTTGCTGAGGGCCTCTGGGGAGGAAATTATGCTTACTGCTTCATTAAAAGTAATGAGAAAAATATAAGTAAAATACAGTATCTTCTGGAATATTAAATATAAGAACCAGAGTTAAAATAACCACAACGTGCAAGTTTTCTCTTTGATGTGCAAATAACTCGTATTCAAGTGAGGGAAAGAATAGGCCTGTAATTGTCCTGCGGAAACCTAACCCAAGCCAGGAAATTCAGAGTTATAATGGGATCTGGGAAGACTGACAGATCCCAAGTGGGATCACGTCCTCGTCCCCCAAAATAGCAGCTTTACCTTTAACACACATGCCTGCTATGGAGGTGATTTCTTGGGCCCTGATAAAGAGAGTTGTTTTAGGATTAACCTTAGATGACTGGGATCTTGCTTTTTCCCAAATTGCTATGGACAAAGTTAACAGGATTTACAGAGGAGAATGATACAAGGTTCACCTACCGGTAATGAAGGCCTGTTGTTGGACCAGGGAAAACACTACTACCATGGGAATCAGGAGATCTGAGTCCTAGCCCCGGTCCTAACTAACCTGGGGGAAGACTGCCCCCGCACTCCACACCTCTGGACTGTAAACTCACTGTGGGCAGGGAACAGGTCAGAGAAGCAATATGGTCTACTGGATAGAGCACAGGCCTGAAAGTCAGAGGATCTGGGTTTTAATCCCAGGCTCTGCCAATTGTCTGCCGTGTGATCCCGGGCAAGTCATTTAACTTCTCCACACCTCATCTGTAAAATGGAGACTAAGACTGTGAGCCCCAAACTGGACATGGACTCTGTCCAATATGATTAGCCTGTACCTACCCCAGCACTTAGTACAGTGCCTGGCACATAAGCACTTAATAAATGCGATTAAAAAAAAATAACTATTGTATTGCTGTATTGTATACTCTCCCAAACGCGTAGTACACTGCTCTGCACACAATAAGCACTTAATAAATACCACTGATTGATTGCTGTACCCCTGCATTACTTGTTGCACTCCAGGTTCCAGCAAGAACATGACTGGCAGAGACAAGAGTGCAGGTGGCTCTGTCCAAGCCATTTTTCCATAATCAGTTCCTCAGTGCAGGTTTTCAGTCCTGACTTTTGGGGACTAAGGCACAAGTCTAACCCTCTTGACCAGAGGCTCTATCTTATGGGTACTGGATAACCCCACACCTTTCCTATTTAATAAGATTACCTAGAGGACCTTCACACAATAATTTCATTTTCCTTGGTTTATCATTAATAATTATGGCATTTGTTAAGTGCTTACTGTGTGTCAAGCACTGTACTAAACATTGGGGTAATTTACGAGATAATCAAGTCCCACGTGCAGCTCACAAACAATCTAGGAGGGATAATATGTCAACTGAATCCCCACTTTGCAGATGAGAGAACTGTGACACAGAGAAGTGACTTGCCCCAGGTTACCCAGTAGGTAAGTAAGTGGCAGAGTCAGAATTAGAACCCAGGTCCTCTGATTCTCAGTCCCATGCTCTTTCCACTATGCCACATAACTTCCACAGTTCTTTTCCTTCAGGAACTTACTGACCTCAGATCACCTGATTGGCCACTTAGTAAATTAGCGCTAGGATCTGCAGTTCTAGTGATTTCCAACTTCCCTGCTTGGTGGAGGCAGAGTTCTGTAAACACATACCAAAAAGTTACGTTCACTACCGAAGCAACACTTTGGATTTTGGCACTTCTACTATGAAATTTAATCTTCTTGGACAGAATGAAGAGGGATTAACTTTTGTGAAGTCAGCTCTTTTAGTGTCCTTTCATTTCTACAGTTTTGACCCCGATCATCTTCTCTTTGTTTAGTTACTGTGTCTCACTTTGAATAAAAGGCAGTTTAGTCCAGGAGGGATTGCTAAACCCAAACACCATTGGGTTGGCCCAATTAAGGGGAGATTTAAGCTTTTCATTCTCAACTCTCTTTTGCGGTACGCCAATCACAGGTCTACCAACTCCACCATAAATTCTGCACACAACCAAATATGCAATACCATCGAGTAGCATTTATTGAGCACTTACTCTGTGAGCCCTGTACTAAACTCTTAGGAGAGTATAATACAATGGAGTTGACAGACACAATCCAGCCCCGGAGAGCTTACAGTCTAGTAGGGGAGGCAGTCAAAATCAGTTATGGATAGGGGACAGGACAAAGTATAAAGAGGCGTATATAAGTGCTGTGGGGCTGGGGGAGGGCTATCAAAGTACTTAAGGGTCCCAATGCTCCAAGGGGACTGTAGAAGTTTGAGGAGTCCTGATGATTCCCTCTCCCGTCTGAAGTGGGAGACGGTCTGCAATGGGAGAGGGTCAGCCATCCACCCACAAAGCTCCAGCCTCGCACTTGCCCTGCCCTGGCCCCAGCCCCCCTGGCTAGTCACCACAAGAATACAGAAGGTCACGGGTTCTCATCCCAGATCTGCCACTTGTCTGCTGTGCTACCTCAGGCAAGTCGCTTCACTTCTCTGTGCTTCAATTCCCTTATCTGTAAGATGGGGACTGAGACTGTGAGCTCCACGTGGGACAGGGACTATATCCAACCCGATCTGCTGGTATACACCCCAGAGCTTAGTACAGTGCCTGGCACGTAATAAGTGCTTAATAAATACCACAGTTATTATTACTGCTCCAAGGGATCAGTGGGACTCCGGGGCTCCTGGTGCTGGAGCAGTGGGATTAGGTCACTGCTTCCCCTCATGGACTCTGTCCAATCTGATTAGCTTGTATCTACCCTCCATCCCTGCCTCTATGCCTCTGTCCATCTCCTCTCCTTCCCCTGTTTTTCACAGATTGATGTGGCTTTGAAAAGCACCATAAGAGACATCAATCACTGTTTTTTATTAAATCAATGGAAATGAGTGAGAATGAGAAATCAAAATCAGTGAGAAGCCACGTGGTCTAATGGAAAAAGCACGGGCCTAGGGATCAGAGGGATCAGGCTTCTACTCCTGGCTCCACTACTTGTCTGCTGTGAGATCTTGGGCAAGTCACTTAACTCCTCTGGTCCTCAGTTCCCTCATCTGCAAAATGGGGATTTAATATCCGTTCTTCCTCTGACTTAGACTGTGGACCCCCGAGTATCTCATCACCCCAGTGCTTAGTACAGGGTTTGGCACATAGGAGTCATTAAATGCCACAATTATCATTTCTATTATTATTATTATTATTATTAATAATGGGAAGTCGGTCAATACCTGGAGATCAGCAGCCTGTGATGAATGCTTAGACCGCAATCAGCTCCATTGCTGTGAAACCTCACTCATAACCAATCTCAACTGCCTGATGAATTTCCAACAGATTGCTTCAAAGAGTCAAGGATGTATTAAAATGTTAAGTTACCTCACTGTTAGAGCTCTCAACAAATGATCCTCCAAACATAGCAGACATCCATTCGCAGCTACAGATCAGTAGTGGTTTGTGCGCATTTATGACCCCATCATCCAATTCAAATGTCACATCTGCCAAAGAATTAAAGAAACCAAATTGTGTCAGGTTGACCGGAGGCAGAGACATCTAGACGCATCAACATTTCCCAGTTTGCTACGCCTCCTCTCCTCTCCACAGGTCCATATGCTTCCTTGACCTCCCATCCCCACCCATCCCATCTTGCCCTGCTGTTGAAGCTCAAAGGCAGAGGAAACAAGGCCTAAGTGCAGCAATAAGGTTAGTGTTCCCCCACAAATAAAAATTCATATGTACCCCACCTAAGCTAAAAAGTCCTGGAAAGGAGCGAGGGAACTGATTTCATCTTTTGTAGATCATTGCCTGAATGACTGTCAGCCAGATCTGTCTGATTTTCCTAGGCTCTGATATCCTCCATTTTATGCAACCACTATAAATTAAGGTGGGAAGTTTGGGCCAGGGTGCCTGTAGAGTCGTAGGTAAACTGTGGACTTTAGTCACAATGAGAACATATTTTCTGTGTGTGTTGGAGGGCGGGGGGAGGGAAATCAAACACCTCTGAGGGTACCAATGATTTCATTTAATATCAAAGATCATCGACCAAAAGGCACTCGCTACCCACCGTAAGCTCTCCCCCGGGTACTGACTTACCAGAAAAGGTCCCCTTGCAAAGGCACTCTTTTATTCGGTTGGCTTTTCGGACGTGAAATGCTTTAGTAATCTCCTGATTCATGAAGGCTTCTTTGTTCATAATATTCTCCACCATCATCCTTAAATCAAATACCTCTAAGATCTCCGCAATTTGAGCCAACCGCATCATATCTTTTTCATTTTCGTCCAGTTGTCCCGTGTAGAGAAACCGGAGGACAGTTTTGAAAGGGCCCCGTTGAACGGACGAGTCCATCCCCACCACCGTCACCGGACCCACTCTATTGGAAATGGGGTTAACTCGAATCTCCTTGTGCATGCTCAGAAACCCCTTACTCCAGCTCGACAAAGCTCTTATGGCTTTCACCTCAGGCTCTGGCAATGTGCCATCGCTCCTGGAGGGCCGAAGACAGGCGTCAGTGGACTCGCTCCTTTCGTCATCCGGGTCGAGACTCAAAGTCCTCATCAGAAAATCCCTAACAGGCTTTTCTTTCTTGCACGGAACTTCCACCGGAGTTGGAGATTCTTCGCATTCCATGAGAAAGAGATCATAAAATTTTGAAGAGGAGGTAGCTAAGTAAATCTTATGTGCAAATATATGCTCCTCATCCTGAAGGACAAACATGACGTCAGCACACAAAGGATTGTCCAACAGATAGGCAGCTTCGTTCATATTGGCGGTGGGGCACTCTGGGATTTTAATGACGGGTGGGGGTGCCTTGGGAGGGAGGAACGGAGCTTGAAGTAAAGGTTTCTGGACTTTCTTCAAATGGGATTTCCAAAACTGCAGGTGCCGCCGAGAAATCAGGGCTGCTCGAATCGCATTGTCGAACACATCCTTAATTCCAAACTGGTCAAATACACTGGTTTCGTAGTATGGGATCCCAAGTTCCTTGGCCACCTCCCGACCCCGTTCAGGTGGTAAAATATCTCCTCTTTTTATAGGTCTGAAAACAGGCACAGAAGAGTCGATAAAGGTCATAACTAGCCACATGCTAAAAACCAATAGCAACCAGAGCACATCCAAGCACCCTGTTCTGTTTTCCATTTACAATTCTATTCCAAGTTCACAAACATTAAAGTAACAGATGTCTTATTTCAGAAAGCTAATAGGGCTTTTGAAAATTTGCCAAGGCCATCCTGAGCTCTTCAAAAATAACAAATTGTGGCACTTCAAAATATGTTTTCCAAAGTGTAGAGAGGATCCTGCCCTAAGCATATAAATGGGACGATTGAAAAGAAAGAGAAATTAATTGCTCCAAATAGGCAAGAGAATCCTTTGTTTCCCAGCACACATTTGCTTGGCTGAGCAGAGCTGAAGGCTTTCATTCCCTGACACGTGGAAAAAACAACAACATAATAATAATTAAAAACCAACTATGTGCTTCACCTTCCACAGAATCAAAAGTGGTTGTAGTTGGGAAGAACTATAACAACCCACAAAAGAAAGAGAATTTTGAACATCAGTGAGGCCAGTTCTCCCAAGTTTCTTCCTTGCAATAAGCTAAGCCCTTCGAGAAAGAGCATATTTCAGATCACTGGTGGACTATTTAGTCAAGGACACTGTGTATATCCTATGTGTCCATTATATTAATGCACTTAAATGGGTCCCTAGAGAATGGAAAGAGTTCAGGCCTTCCCCGATTAAGCCCTCTTTTCTCCAACGTCTTCTCCCTTCTGCATCATCTATGCACTGGATAGGTGCCCTTTGGGCATATGGTATTCACCTCACTATTAGCCCCACAACCCTCATGTACATATCCATATCCAGGGGAAGCAGTATGGCCTACTGGATAGAGCACAGGCCTGGGAGTCAGTAGGTCATGGGTTCTAATTCTGTCTCTGCTACTTGTCTGTTGTGTGACCCAAATCACTTCTCTGTGCCTTGGTTACCTCAGCTGTAAAATGGGGTTTAAGACTGTGAGCCCCATGTGAGACAGGGACTGTGACTGACCTGATTAGCTTGAATCGACCCCCGCACTTAGAACAGAGCTTGACACATAGTAAGCACTTAACAAATACCATCATTATTATCACTCTCCCAAGTGCTTAGTACCGTACTCAAAGTAGACCACTGACTGATGCTGATTGATACTTGTTCCAAAACTAACTGTTGGCCCTGAGAGCTCTAGGATTAATATTTGTCTGGACTGGTACTGACGTAGGGGAAGAGAAATGATTGATAGGAATTAGGGAAAAAGGGTTACAGAGAGAGGGTGACTGAAGGGCAAAGGCGACGGGTAGTGCCTAATAGCAAAATCTGGTTAGGATTTAAATCCAAAGAATGGGAAAACCTCTAACTAGAAAGTTGCTCTTGAGTGTGTCTTCAGTGCACTGTTTGTAGCTCTCTATTAACTAGGAGGAACTTGAGTTTTCTCTCAAAACACCTAAAGTAAAGGACGTACAGAATTTGCTGAGTCCATTTAAGTTCCATTTACCTTGCTAAAGGGCGCCTGGCTCTATTAACAGCTTCGAGGTCGGCGTAACGAAGATCTAGCTGGCAGCCAACTAGGATGACAGGTGTTCGCGGGCAGAAGTGCTTGATTTCCTGGTACCACATGGATTTCACATGATTTAGGGAATTGGGATTAGCAATCGAGAAACAGAGGACCACTACATCAGACCTAGAAGGAAATCACAAAAGTAACCCAAATTATTTTTCTTTCCCGAAGTAGAGGACTTGCAGTAACATTATCATATTGTCAAAACTAACCAATGTGAAGCCACTTATCCCAGTAGTATGGCATTTTAAAAGAAATGGGCTCGTATGTGGATGGTAGAGTAGATCTTATAACCATGGAAACATCAGCCTCTTCACAATCCACCACCCCATCATCATTCAGGAATTTCACTCCTACACTGCAGTACTGGGTAGTGTCCTGAAAGGCCCTTGGTGATTAAGTTATCCAACAACATATGGAGGTTACCTGTATTTCTGAGTCAGCCGTAACGTCATCGTATATAAACTATTTAAATTCATGATAAACACCACCACAAAGCCCGCGACCAGCTTAAAAGTAAATGGGATAGTTTTAAAAATCACTGGGATGAAAAATACCTTCCAACAACTATGTCAAAGTAATCAGCTACTGTGTTTCCTTATCCTGGGTGAGAAAACACCATAGAACTATTTTGACCTGACATTGAAATGGCAGAGTGACTGCGAAGAGCTTTTTGATTTTTCTGCATTTGCATGAAAGAAAATCATATTTAGATCAACTCATTAGGCTGGCAAGGAGAGAGACCTCTAGAAGCTGTTCTCTCAAACCCAGCATCACAAAAAGACTTTCATGCCTTAATGGGAAAAATCCCAGTTCATATTATTTTGCTACATGATTCCTTTCACTTCCACAGATATTCCTCCTCCATTTTTAATAACACACTGTTCTATGTGTTAAAGGCCTGGAATTTATGGAAAATTCTTACAGTTTATGGTTCCTCAAATGATAGCTGCTATGAAAATTATCATTTGAACAGTACTTGCAAACCCCCCTTAGGAAAAAGAAAATGCTGAATAGTGACTTTAAGAAGAATCAAGACAGGAAAAAATGAAGACTTTTTTTTTTACCCTAAAAGCTATCTCTAAAGAGTCATCAACAGAATATTCCAACATCTAAAATCAGCAATAAACTGACCATCTCAGTTTTACTGAACTTGATTTTAGCATCAATTTACTGTCTTAATTTACCTAATGAGAACAGCCAGGATTTTGAATCAAAACATTTTCCTTTTAAACCACTAATGAGATAGCTGCATAATCGTACTTCTTTCTCCATGTCAATGGGGATGCTCAGTCCTCTATAACAAGCAAGGCTTGCAATTTCTAAAAATAATCTTATGTAAGAAAATTCTGGGCATTTACCTAAAAAGAATTAATCAAATTTGGCTTCTCAATTAAAAAAAAAAAAACAAAAGCATACCAAACCTTGAACAATGAGAGAAAAATACTTCCAGCATAAGAAAAAAGGAACAAGGAACATGGAACATAAGAATTAACTTTCGGGGTGCCGGCTTGAAATAACAGTGAAAGTACAGCCTGTCTACTTTAGAACCTAGATACCCAAACTCTTGCATTATTCAAGGTTCAGGATCAGAAAAAACAGCAGCAAACTCCAAAACACATATGAAGTATTGAGAGCAAGGTAATATTTTTCAGCTATGCAGCTGTTCTTTCAATCTGATACCAAATGACCACAATGTCCTTACTAATTGGCACGATGCTGGGCTGACTCTCCCTGTATTTGTGCAAAGAAACTAAACACTCTCTACCCTGGCTTTTTCCCTATTAATGGAGTTCACAATTACCTCAGATAATTGAAGCAGGGCTACAGTCAAGGCTACATTCAATAATAGATTTTTGCCCAGAGTCAAAGGAAATTTTGGGATGGGGGCCTAGATTGGCAAAGCTTTAGGAGGGTGACAGACAGAAAAAATAAAAAGAAAAGAAAAAAACTTACCCAGCATCTACCCAAAGTGTGCTTTCCTCTAATTAAAGCTATCAATGTCCAAGTGCAAGCACATGGCTATTCCCAGAAAGAAAAACATTCTGCTAGCTCAGGTCACACCATTGCCCTCCAGCTCAACATCGATCCTCTTATCAAAGTTTACGATGCAGCATGTTCGGATTTGAAATCAGTGCTGGCTTGGTTGCCAGGGTAACCATGATAGCATTCATGCCATTAAACAGATATTAGTAACTGTCCAGATGACTTGTAGACAAGTACAGACAGGTCCTTGGGGGTTGAAAAAATTGAATTCTGGGACGAGGGCAACACAAAGCTAGAAACTGTGTCTTAAGAGTTTGATTTCGGGCAAAAAAAAAATCTCAGTGGAAGAATTACATCCTGGCAGGCTGAGAAGTGTTTCATAACATTTCGCGAAACCCTACCTAAATAACTGGCGTTTAAAAGGCCAGAAAGAGGAGAGAGCAGTTTGGGAGAACAAATACTTCTAAACTTGGGTCTGATCTCTCCGTAACCTGGGACTGGCACAGTCTGATCACATTCTAGCTGCGGGGCTATGTTCTGGTACTTAATCCTATAAGCAGCAACATTTTAGACCCTACCTGAATCCTCTGACCTGTTCAAATCCGGTGCAAGCTCTTTTGGCTACACAGCCTCTATTTGTCTCATCCCCCACTGCAAGACTGTCAGGAAACCTCATATTCCTATAGATGGAAGGACAGATGGGATACGAAGCCATGGGCGAAGGGATCTGTCTACCAGGCTTTTTCGAGTCGATGACATCTTTTTAAACCAGCGCTATTAACCCCACCTATATAAGTAAGCCAATCTTTCGGGAACACACTTTGCTCCTTCTGAATTTTGAGCCAATTGTCCCAATCTGTAGTTGGAGAGAGCACAGGCTCTTGCAGCTATTAATAGTTCAGCTTTAGGCAAGAGTCCAAGGAACCAGTGATATTCAATAACTTTTTTTATCAAAACACAAATTCCCGTGTGGAGTCTCTGCTCAGTGTCTGACACCGGGCTGCATTTAAAATAAGCTGTTCTATGAAGGAGAAAACAGAAAAAAGCATCTAAAGTTTTCTCTTTATAATGGCCTCACTTCCTTTTCACCCTAAGAGGTTGGTTAAAAATAATAACAACAATAAAAAAGGTGGAAAAGGCAATGCTAACTCATTTTGGGGGGCCAGAAGAGTGTAGGGATGACTGACTGCAGGGTGGGGACCTATGTGGGTTTTTCGGGGGGATGCAACGTTTGGGCATAAACAGCTCTGCAAGGGTGCAAAGAAATGGTGCATGAAGGCAGGGTCAAACCATGTACAAATCTGGGCTTGGATTATTTTATTTTGGGTATTAAAGTGATTTTTCTGTTGGATAAAAAAGGCCCTTGTGCTCTGTAATACTGACTACCTGAACATCAAAACCTGTGACTACATGTGGGCAGGGAATGTGTCCGTTTATTGTTGTACTGTATTCTCCCAAGCGATTAGTACAGTGCTTTGCACAGACTAAGCGCTCAATAAATACAACTGAATTGTAGTAAATAATGACTGGCTGCCTCATGGGACACGAGTGTTTTCTGAGAGGATTTTAAGAAGGGTTTGTTTCAGAGCCACACTTGCACAGAACCAGGTTCGTGCTAATAGTCAAGGCTAATATTTTTGGAGCCAGGGCCTATTAGTCCACCTAAAAGTCTAATCAATGAACACTTCTAATGTCAACGCCTATGCCTAAATGACAAGCCAAAACACCAGGACTTCCCATCCATGCCTTAACCCTGTCTTTCTTACTCCCTGCTGTTCTGGGAGTAACAAAAGTTCCCTAAAATTGATAATACTACTCTAAAGGGAAAAAAGCAGCATTACAAGGAAGCTGTTCTTTTCACAACCTCATTATAAACTGTGCTTGCCAGGTACTGTTGACTAACACAGCAACTGCTGAATAGAAACTGTTTCTGGAAAGGGGAAAAAAGTTTCTGATAAGGGAAAGATATAAAGTTTCTTTTCCCTCTTGGACTTGGCAGCAGAAAAATGGATTTAAATGACAAATCTTCAGCAGATAAGACAAAATAAGTAGAAGCATTCCTGGGCAACAACTATTAAATGGGGAGGCTTCCTGGATAATCAAGAGCTTTGTTCAAGGACATATCTCAAATATGCAAAAATAGAAAAAAAAAGGCTTATATAGCCTTAACCAGTTATTTTTTTCCCCAGGAGGAGGTGGGATGGGGTAATGAAAGAAAAAAATAATCCAGAAAGTTATAAGCCATAAAACAACCTCATTTGTATCACCCTTTCATTATAGGTTAAATCAAAATTATCTCTTCATTTTCTGACATCTTACAATGAGAAAAGAGGTCAAAATGAACGTAAAATATTGGGTGAGATCAGGACCGGACTTTATTCAAATCTGAGAGATTATATGGTGTAGTGAAAATTCACAAAAAAATGAATTTACCCACTCTTCCAGGGCTGAACTGGACTTTGAACAGTGACCACCATGAGAAAAAAAGTCATCTCTTTAAATTCCACAGTAGGTGTGGACTTCTGGATAAAGCATCCAAGTCCAGAGATGCTTTTCACCTGACACAGGAAATCCGAGGTCGTGCTTGAAATATTTGTTTGAAATGAGTTGTCAGTAGTCAGATGTGGGTCCTGGGAAACTAACTTGTCTTAATTCTTCTTCATCAGCCATACTCTCTAGTCAGGCACAGCCCTGACTTCCTCTACACTTCCCCTACCAGCATCAGTAGACCCGCTCATCTGAATCATGAAGTAGGGTCACATATTCGCTGCCCACTAATCCCTGAATTTTAACCTCAGCTATGAAGTGGGTAAGGGACAGTTGTGCAGCTACCAGCCGCCTAGAGCTGGATGACTTTATTTGAAAGAACCCACCCCTTAGCCTGGTCCATCGTTCATCCAGAAAATATAACCAATGAGGTAAACTGGCAATGTGTGGTCTAACTCCTGCTTAGATGTTTCTCTTCTGCTAATTAATGTCCCTTTGATTCCTTAGGTCTTTTGTTTTGCCGAAGTCCCTCTCATCCATCCCCTATCTCCGGTTTCTATCTTAGAGAGCAGCTCTCCCAGTGCCTGAAGATGGACTTTGAATTGTCTAAGACTGCAAGCTCCCTGAGGGAAGGAATCGTGTCTATCAACTCACACTGAACTCACCCCAGTGCTTAGTACAGTGCTCTGCATGCAGTAGGAGCTCAATAAACACCACTGATTAGATGATTGACATTAGCTACTGATTAGCTCACTGTGGACAGTGAAAGTGTCTGTCTGTTGTTGTATTGTACTGTCCCAAACGCTTAGTACAGTGCTTTGCACGTAGCGCTCAATAAATACGATTGAATGAATTAGCAGGTGTAGTGGATATAGCCCGGGTTTGGGAGTCAGAAGGTCATGAGTTCTAATCCAAGCCCCTCCACCTTTCTTTTGTGTGACCTTGGGCCTAGTCACTTCACTGTGCCTCAGTTACCTCATCTGGAAAATGGGGATTGACAATGTGAGCCCCACGTGGGAAAGGGACTGTGTCCAATCCGATTTGCTTGTATCCATCCCAGCACTTAGTACAGTGCCTGGCATATAATAAGTGGTAAACAAATGCCATAATTATTAACATTATTATTATAGCGGCACTCAAGGACCAGCCACTATTATCTGACGAGACCCTCTTCAAGTTGGGTTTCCAGTTTCCGCGGTACTATTACAAATGTCCCAACTTTTGCTATTTCAGGAGGGTCTGGGTCCCTGGCCTCCGGCTTGGGGAGCCAAGGTTTCTATGCTAGGACTTTCCCTCCCCTGCGTCTCACTCCCTAACTCACCCCCCGACCACCACACTAGGCACGCTTACACGGAAACATTTTTTAACTGTTCACATCGACAACACAACCTTTCATGCATGGAGTCCGACAGCGTTGTGCAAACAGACAAGATCAAAACAGCACACACAGCCTGGAGCAAGGCAGAGAAGAAATGTGTTTCATGGGGAGTCAGAGTTTTTTAGTAAGGGAGCATATGAAATGGGAGGGAATTGGTCAGTGAAGGTCAACATAGCCAAGTGACCTGGAGATGAATGACTGTGTGGTTTCACACTCACAACGGATGGGCAGAACTGCGAGGTTGGTGGGGGGGAGGGGAGCGGGGTAGTGGGGGAGAGAAAGAAGGCGCCTGGCATGGGGAGGGACTGCAAGATGTGATCCAGGAAGCCAGGGCTAGGGCCAGGGCCAGAGCCAGTCCATGCAGTGTGGCCTGGGTGGGAGCAGGAGAAATCAACGGGATACTTTACCAATAGCAGTGAAGCTTCTTAAGGGCAGGTGTTATGTGGGGGAACTGTCAAAACACCCTGAAATATATCCAGAGTTTGGAGCAATTAGCAAGTGGAACTAATCTTCCAAGGCCTGCAACTGCACTTTTAGTAGGAAGCAATATTCTAAACAGAGAAATTGGTTATTTTCCAAAACATGTGATTAAAACACAGCACTTTCCTGAATAAATAAAAAAGAGGCATTATCCAATTTCAGAACCACAGTGCCAAACATTGTCCAGAGGAGCATCTCTGAGCTGTTTTCCAGATGAAATGTCTACTCTGCTAATGTAATAGCCAGCCTCGTGGGAGCAGCAGCTCTACGATAGAGGCTGTTGGAATAAAGTTGGTCCTGCTTATGTCCGATTACATTTCCCATTACTTAAATGTGCTTAATTAGTCATACCATCTATTAATCAGTAATTTACACAATTTGCCCCAGCATTCATAAGGATAAGATGTACTCAAAGTACAATGGAATGCCTAACCCAGACACAACACCCGAACTTGGATGTCCAGCCACGAACTGGATATTCTACTTCCCTTTCAGAAATGCGGAAACTTTTTAGGTCAAATTCTACAGGCAGAGAAAAAAGCTGAACTGTTAGAAATATCTACTGCTAAACTTGGATAGGCACATCACTGCAAAACACATAGCTGCATCTTTAATTCGATTTTGCTCTCTTGGTTGGCCATCTTGTTTTGACAAAAGGTAATGGAATTAAAGGACCGTTCGTTTCCTATTAGCCTTCGTTTTGGAAATAGGGAGCCTGCATTTTCTAATTGCTGGCTTCACGCTACTGCTCAATTTCAGGTTAAGTAGTCTCCCAGTTTATATTTTTGGCTCCAAAGAATAACACCCATTAGGTCAAATTATATGTCTTAGTTTTTTGGGTTTAAGAAAAAATCACAATGTTTTCCAATTCCAGTGATGAAAACCCAAATGACCTAGACAATAACATAGTTTATCAGTACCAGTAACTGGGAATGTGATATATTACTAGATTTGCGAAATCAAGCACTGACGGACACACAAGAGGAAAAGGGAGGGTTTTGATGTCGTTCAGTCTTATCTGTTGAATATAAATGCATATACACATTACTTTTATCCACACTAGAAATCTAACTCCTGTATGGGAAATCTAATGTGAGTCACCACCACCTGTTGGTCTGTATCTTCACGACACAGCATGGGCACTATTCTGGGGTCACTTTAGCCAGAAATAGGCTCCATATATAAAATTCTTGTGGCATTTTGCAGTGCGCTACAGCCCCACCCGACTTATTTGCTGCCTACAATGGCCCAGCAAGAACAAGAAAGTGTGCGTCCTATTGTGCAGCGAACTCTAAGCACCATAATCAAATCTTCAGGCAACGACTCAAAACCGAGGTTCGTTCATTACTCTCAAAGGACTCCACTATCATCATCAACATTACTGTTTCCCTTTGACTAAACCTATATCAAATACCCTCTTCATCAACCCCTGGCCTATTTCCTGGATAGGAGCAGCTGGGGTATTTACAACTCCAGAGTATTAGGGGACTGATAGAGGTTAGAATGCCAATCATTTGCACTTTCTTTTAATGGTATTTGTTGAACACCATCAGCCAGGAACTACACTCAGCACTGGGATAGATACAAGCTAATCATGTTGGACACAGTCCACGTCCCACATGGGGTCCACACTCAATCCCCATTTTACAGATGAGGTATCTGAGGCACAGGGATGTTAAGCGACTTGCCCAAGGTCACATGGCAGAGAAGTGACGGAGCCGGCATTAGAACCCAGGTCCTCTCACCGGGCCTGTGTTCTTTCCACTACACTGGCTAAAATAGTGCAATTCCAATCAAATTGTTCATTGTTTAGAACAGATATCAGATTATTAGGCGTTTTTCTTTTTTAATTAGAGATACATATGCCAAACACAACCACATACTACTAGAGTCTCAAATTTTCAAATAGGAGCTCATATTTTTGAAGGAAATTAGAACTGCAGTTACACAATCCATTCTCTTGTAGAACTGGGTCTACCTTTTCCAAAGGGGACAAGGGAGGCTGATTATTAATAATAATGACATTTATCAAGCACCTATTATGTGCTAACCGCTGTCCCAGGGACAGATACAAGATAATCAGATTGGATACAGTCCCTGCCCCAGAAAGGGTTCATTATCCCCATTTTACAGATGAGGAAACTGAAGGAGAAAGCTGTTAGGTGAGTTGCCCCGTTACATAGCAGACACTATGCCTACTTAACCCATCTCAAACCTCGATTATCCCCTGACATCCCCAAACTTTCCATAAAATGAGGAGCACTGTGGTCTAATGGATAGAGCACAGGCCTGGGAGTCAGACAACCTGAGTTTTGACGCTGCCACCTGCCTGCTGTGTGACCTTGGGCAAGTCACTTAACTTCTTTTTCTCTGCCATATTCCCCCATCTGTAAAATAGGGATTCAACCTGCTCTCCCTCCTACTTAGACCGTGAGCTTCCGTGAGACAGGGACTGGGTCTGACTTGTATCCATCCCAAAGCATAGAACAATGCTCGACACAGTAAGTGTTTAAAAACACAATAATAATAATAATATAGACTGTGAGCTCGTTGTGGGCAGGGGATGCTTCTGTTTGCTATTGTATTGTATTCTCCCAAGCATTTAGTACAGTGCTTTGCACAGAGTAAGCACTCAATAAATACGACTGAATAGTAATCATAAGAAGAACAAAAAGACCTATTATGGACTTTCCTGTTGATATGTTTTCTTTTTGAAAATGATACTTGTTAAGTACTTACTACATGCCAGGCACTGTACTAAGCACTGAGGTAGATACAAGATAATCAGGTTGGACACAGTCCCTTATCCCACCTAGGGTTCAGACTCTTAATCCTCATTTTACAGACTCAAGTTTACAGCGAGGAAAAAGGCAAAGGTAAACCACTTCCATATTTTTTTTACCAAGAAAACTCTACAGATACATTATCAAAATGATTGCAGATGGAGGTGGGGCATTATGAGAGAGATGTATCCATTGGAGTCGCTATGGTTGGGAAACGATTCGACAGCGAAAGACCAGACAACTGAGAAGTTAAGTGACTTGCCCAAGGCCACACAGCAGACAAGTGGCAGACCCAGTATTAGAACTCAGATCCTCTGACTCCCAGACCTGTGCTCTTTCTACTAGACTACACTGCTTCTCATTAAGCCATGCTGCTTCTTTTCTCCTTCTAGAATGATCTGGAATTCCACTTTTGCCCCTCTCTGAGTGAAGATTTTACTTTCAAAGTCCTAGGTTCTCTACTTGGCTTTGCATTGTTGCTTGTCACATATGAGATCAGCAATCCTCAACTGGGCGAGGCCACACACCCCCATAGACAGTGTTCAGAGGTTCCACGTGCCATTCAGAGGGTGGCTCTGCTTTCAGCTGCCAGAGGGTTGCCAGGCAATATTGGAACACGCCCAGGATATTAAGGCTTTTGGTTCCTTTCATTTTTTTTTAAATTCTTTGATGCCCATGCCCAAGACTAACCAACTGTTTACTCTACAAAGAAAGTAAAAAGTCAATCTACAGAATGGAGTATGAGCCAGAAGTTCCCGAATTTATTAGAGAGGGGAAAACCCTCCAAGGCACGCCTCCAAACAATTTAGGATAAGGAAAAGAAACATTTCCCAAAGATCTCTTCATTAAAAGTATTTCTGGAGATAGTATGTCTCAAAAACATTGTTTCTGACAATATGGCCCACTTTGGAGATGGAAACAGGTACATTTTGCCTTCACTGCAGTCAGAGACAACCCCCTATCAGCTTGTCTGATTACTGAATGGGGCTGGGAGAAAGGAGGCACAGCCCTGTCACCATTTTCCCCCTTTTAATACTCTGGATTAATTTGGTCTACTCTTCTGGCTCTACAATAATAGTAGTCAAGCAGCGAGTCACACTCGAAAAAGAATCTTTTGTGATCAGATAACTATTAGAAATCAGGCTTTCGGGTTACTTCACATCACGCTGATTTCATGCTTCCTGCAAAGAACTCTTTCTGTAGCTAATAAAAGCCATAGGGTATGGTCAATGTGGTAGACTAAAAATTACTGGCTGTTCCCAGTCAAACCCAATACAAAATCATCCACTAAATTGACATTCATTCCTCAGATATACATGTGTGTGCATATATATACCCATTCTGCCCAAGAAGGATAGTTTGTGATCTTGCCTTTTTAACCTTCAGCATTTCCTTTCGTTTCTGAAAGAGAAAGTGAGAAAGAGAGAAAGAGAGAGGGAGAGAGAGAGAGAGAGAGAGAGAGTGTGTGTGTACGTGTGTGTTGTGTTTGCTTTTCCTCAGGTCCCTGTTTTCAACTTCAATCTTTGCTATACAAAAACTCTCCTTGGGGCAGGAGACTGAAAACATGGTGATGGTGTTCCAAGTTCTCATCTATGAACTAGCATGAGTTAATTTTGCTACTAAAGCATGATCCAAATGAACTTATGATTACACAAAAAACATTCTACAGCTTAAAAATGAGTCTCTATGTATAATGCACTCATTTATAATTAGCTCCAAAGAAAGTTCAGTAATACAGGAAAAAAAAAAAGACAAGCTAAAGTGAATTGCAGATTATAATCAAATATTCCATTGGACAGAAACAGTAATTATGATTTGCACAAACATCACCTAGTTAGCAAAATATATTTTTAGAATGCTGTAGTCAAAGAAATGTAGCTTTAAAAGTTCCAGGAAGGAATAGGATGGCTATTACTGGGCTAGAGTGAACTTATTATTATTTAATGAGTTTATCATTTTAACCAAGGCATAATGACTATTCTTTGAAAGGGACTAGGATGTAGTTCTGATTGGGATAGGTTTTGTGACAGAATGTGAGAAGCAGGGTAGTCTAGTGGAAAGAGTCTGGGTCTGGGAGTCAGAAGACCTGGGTTGTAATCTTGACTCTGCCACACGTCTGCTGCGTGACCATGGGCAAGTCACTCAACTTCTCTGTGCCTCAGTTACCTCATCTGTAGAACTGGCATTATGATGGTGAGCCCCACCTGGGACATGAACTGTATCTATCCTGATTAGCTTGTATGTAACCCACCTCTTAGTACAGTGCCTGGCACACAATAAGCACTTAACAAGTACCACTGAAAAAAACTGAAGAGGAAAGGAAAACGAGAAGTAACCACACTTACTAAATGGATTCTAAAATAAACTCATATGAAAAGACACATATCCTCTTGAAAGCATTTGGATGTCTTAGAAAATTTAAATTGGCTTAAAATAATCATACACAGGAGCAGGTGAATGAAAGTGTGCCAACTTTAATATGGGGGTGAAGTGCTTTGCAATTGCATGAGTCAGAAAAGTCTGATCCCTTGATTCTACCCCAGCACTTAGTACAGTGTTTGGAACATGGTAAGTGCTTATCACATACCGCCATTATTATTAAAAAGGAGATCTGAAATTTTATGCAAAATTCATCAATTCAACTGATTTTGATTTTAGCATGATTTCAATAGTGCAATAAAAATGTAGCTCCACTGACAATCCTGAAAAGAAACATTTCAGGACTCTGGTTTGTGGGCTCAGGACAGGTATACAATGACACCATTTGAGGAAAGGTGTTCTGAAATTTTTAGGTTACACCGCATATGCCAGACATAGCATGTGATATCACTGCACAGAATGGGCATCTTTTAATTAAGCTTTTAGCCCTGGCAGCCCTGAATCTTTATCCATGTGAAAACATTCTCTCTGCAACTACTGCTCAAACACTGCATATGGATGTCTGATTTTAACCATAATTTCTTCATTTGCTTCAGGAAGTGAAGCATAAAATAGAAAAACGCCACTGACTGAAAAGAAGAAAAGTCGGGAACATCAGGAAAGGAAGTGAAGGCGGCTTGGTGGAAAGAGCATAGGACTGAGAATCTGGATGTCCATTCGCCTACTCTAACCCTGGGCACATCACTTAACCGCTCTGGGCCTCAGTTTCCTCATCTGTTAAATGAGCATACGATAGAGGCTTCATTCATTTGTATTTACTGAGCGCTTACTGTGTGCAGACCACTGCACTAAGCGCTTGGAAAGTACAATTCAGCAATAAAGAGAGACAATCCCTGCCCACACCGCGTTTACACTCTAGAAGTTAGCCCTTTGTGTGGTACAGGGACTGCACCCAAGGTTATAATCTTATATCTACACCTCAGCGCTCAGCAAACAGAAGGTGCATTATACGCATTAAATGATATTTATAATTATTATGCAAATTCACAGAAGGAAAATTATTTCCACATTGCAAGAATAATCCTAGATGTGGCGAGGCAGAAACAGAAAGGCATCACATTTTAGTGTCATGGAACTCCTATTCTGGGTGTGCTTTTATGTGAGGGCTTTTTATTATTATTGTTAGTTCCTGTATGGTATGCATTTTCAGGAATGAATTAATTTGTTTAAATCCCTGGATTATATCATTTAGTCAATTCCTGCACCAGTAGGACTGGATAGAATAAGTTAATAACTTTAAACCACCTAACGAGCACTAAAGTAATATATGAGGTATCTCATAGCATATAGTGTTTTGCTTCTAAGTAGGTCACACTTGGCTGAGAAAAGAAGTATCTTAACTTTCCGGCATCTAAGGGATTGATCTCTCCAGCTGATGATGAACACATTTGGAATATGTGGAGGAATTTTCCTTTTAGTTACTGGAATATAAAAACCACGGGTAACCTATTTAAAAGAGACTAAATCAAGGTGACAGAGAAGAGTAGCTTGAATATTTTAAGGCACTCAGATTTCTGGGCCAATACCCTTTTTGGTGTTTCATTTTCACAATCTCTGCTTTCTTAAATAGAAAAGAAAAAAAAGGCTATGCTTTGCTTGTAGTTTGGAAAATAGTTTATGGAGGATTTTGGTGATTCCTCAAAGAGAATAATCACCAAAATAAAAATAACATTTTTAGAAGCTATGGAGCCCAAGGTCAGGAGTGTTAGATTCCATTAATGTCACCATTAAAAGACAGGGACAGCAGATGGGAAGCCAAAGCAGGGCTGCCTGGAACAACAATAATTTAAAACATTCCAAGGGAATGCAAATGTTGGTGTTAGCCAGAAAGCCGGCAAGGAAGACAGGACAAGGTGAAAGCTTGAGAACACTACACTGTCTTTCCCATCTGCAGTATAAATTCTCTTTTACAGAGACCCAAAGGCTTTTGGTTTGAAGGGTTTTAGGCAAGATTTTATTAAAGAGAACAATGGCAGTGTGCCATGGTGCAATGCCCTACTAAGCGCTGGAAGTTGCTGCCTGACTGCTATTTGTTTCTGGGAGAGGAGTGAGGCAGAAGGGGTAGGAGAAGGAAAAAAACACAGTGCTCCTGGGATTTGACCCCTGAAACTCTAGAGGAACTGAGACCAGCCTGGATCCAAGCACCCTCTCAGAGAAGCAGTGTGGTCTGGTGGAAAGAGCCCGGACCTGGCAGAGGACCAGGGCTCTAATCCTGGCTTTGCCACTTACCTGCTGTGAGACCTCAGGCAAGTTACTTCTTGGTGGCTCAGTTTCCTATTCTATAAAATGAGGATTCAACACCTGTCCTCCTATAGACTGTGAACTTGTCCCTGTGGGAATAACTTGTATCTATCCCAGTGCTGGCATATGGTTAATGTTTAACAAATACAATAATAATAATGATGATTATCATTATTAAGTGAGGGGGACGGGGTGGTGTCATTGATTTGTGGGCCTGGGTGACTAGGTGGCCCCAGCTGAAACTGTCTTCCAGACTCCCAGAACTACAAGTTAGAACTAAGGAGGTCTGGAACTCTGTTGCCGACTTGTTCATCCCAAGCGCTTAGTACAGTGCTCTGCACATAGTAAGCGCTCAATAAATACTATTGAATGAATGAATGAAAGTTTCCACAAAGGTTCTGCCTCAGAATTCCTGAACCTAGGGGTTCTGCTCCCCTCTCAGGTTCGCACCTGGAGAGTTACCAGTACTCTACCACAGGAGTGAGAGTCAAGCAGAGGCCTAGCCATTCCATTCCTAGCTTGGGCAGGGGCTAACCAGTGGAAGGCAATCTGCTACAAGGCAAAGCTCACCCATGCTGGGCAGCAACAGCATGGGAGAGAGTCGAGAGCAGAGACTCGAGTTTACTGAACAGAAGGTGCCAATGGTAAACTGCTTCCATATTTTTACCAAGAAGATTCTATGGATAAACCACCGGAACGATTGCAGATGGAGAGTGGGGTGTTCTGGGAGAGATGTGTCCACGGTGCTGCTATGGGTCGGAAACGACTCGACCGCATAAGACAAGATAAGGGCATCTCCTCAGCTCAGATGGGATCTCTGGATTTGCTGCCTATAGACATAGAACACTTCCTCCTCCCCCAGACACACAGATCATCTCTGAATCAATGCCAATCCAAATGGGAGAGGTTCAGGAAAAACAAAAATCTCCTAGTTGCAGAATAAAGCCCAAGATGATGGTTGTGGAGGATGCAGTGCTAGACTCCTTCACAACATCACTAAGACCACCCTTTATTCTCCATGCAAACTCCCCCCACCAGTCCGTATTTCACTCGGCTGCCATGATCATTAAAAAAAGAGTTCGATTCACATCTCCACACTCCTCAAAAACCTCCGAGGGTTGCATATCCATCTCTGCATCAAACAGAAACACCTTAATACTGGCTTTAAAGCACTCACTCACCCTTCCCCCTTCTCTTGCCTCACTGATTTCCTACAACAATGCAGCATGCCCACTTCGCTTCTTTAACACCACCTACTCACTGTAACTTGATCTTGTCTACCTTGCCACTGACTCCTTGCCCAAATCCTGCCTTTGCCCTGGAACTCCCTCCCCCTTCCTATCCAAGAGAACACAATTCTCACTACCTTCATATCCTTATTAAAAAAATCCCATCTCCTCCAAGAAGCCTTCCCTGACTAAACCCTCATTTCTCCTACTCCTTCTCCTTTCTGCATCACCCTTGCATTAGGATTTAAACCCTTTATTCATCCCGCCCTCAGTCCCTGAGCACGTATGTAGATATCTGAAATATAATTTTGTGTCTCCCCTCTCCATACCCGAAGCTCCTTGTGGACAGGGAATATGTCTACCAACTCTGTTGCGCTGTACTTTCTCAAGCACATAGCTCAGCGCACTGCACACAGTAAGCACTCAAGGATCAACTGATCAAGCCCAATGTGCATTCTGAGACCCCGAGATGCAGGTTTTCCACAAGTTCAATTAAAAAGCCCTCAAGCAGCTCATATATCTGTTAATTCTGTTGCACTGTACTCTCCCAGTCACTTAGTACAGTGTTCTCTACATATTAAGCACTCAATCAATAAGATTGATTGGTATCTTACAACACATTTCTGCTGTATTATGTGTTGATAATTGATTTGTGTGTGTGTTGGGGGAGGGGTGGGAAATAATCCTTCAGTTTCTGGTTGGCAACACCTCAAGTGAAATTGGACTGGCTTAGAATTAGCTTACCTGCCGTACGCAAAACGTCTGTCTTTGTGGTGATCCCCAAAGGTATCCCACAGTCGGAGCGAAACACTTACTTCATCCACCACATCTCGAGAACGCTCCAAGACCTGAAACCGAATGAAAGTAGAGCAACACGGGGCATTAGAGCAGCAGGATTAATTCCACTCCTATCACCACTGGTACAATTTACAGCCATCTGGTAGAGGCACATTAGATACTTTTTTTTTGTTTGCTCATTTTCTATTCCCTTGTGAAGGTGGGGGATGTTTTAAGAAGAATAAATATTGCATTTCTGAGAGCAGCTGAACAAAATGAATTGATGAGCACTGAATTTCCAAGATGAGCTCGACTGGGGTTTTGTTTTCTTTCTTAAGTCCCCAACAAGGTTAATGTTATTCTGACCGTCCAGAAAAGCCCATTCTCATCAGATTGGCAAAGTGGGCACTGAGCAATGGAAGAAATGGACATCTTACCTCTTGGCAAACACGGTACTGATCAATTGCCCAGACCGTCGGTACATGAGTGGCCAGGAGCTGATATTGGGTTAGGGTAGTATTGCATGCTCTGGCACAGATCAGGCGGGTTTTCCCCACTGCGTTGTCTCCGACCACTACACATTTGATGGTTTCGACGTTGGGCCTTTCGTAGTCCATGTCAGTGTCCATTTATCAAAAACTGTAGAAAGAGACTCTTGTTAGACTGTCTTTCAAAAATCCCCCTGATGTCTGAGGGTGACCAAAGTCTTGATTCACCAGGTCCTCCCTTTCCCCCTTTCTTTTGTAGTTTTCAAAGTCACAAATGAGAAGCTCAACCACTACTGAAACTCAGGAGAGGCTCCTTTTTATACTCCATATAAGGACCAAAACACAAAATTGTTTTTTTGAACCTGAGTGGTTTATTCTAGTTAACATGTTATTTTCTTTTTGGTTTTCTGAAAATATAAACCTGGTGTTAGATAGAGCTCAATTTGGGTAGAACCAGGGCTGCTGGTACAAGTCTGAATCTCTTGAACTGCTTTTCACACTGATGATCAGCTGGTTTAACCTTTGGCATTGTTGCATCCACTGGCCCTTCCAGCTGTCTGTTGCATTTTTCATCTAGCATCAATTCAGGAAAAATGTTCTCAATACACTTTACAGTGTCATGGAGCAATCTACACACTGACTGCAGACGAAACCAAACAGTGCCCAAACATAGGAACTTTTACCCACTAAAAGTAGGTGTTGAAATGTTGTTTCTTTTGGTTTGGGTTTTTTTTTTTTTTTTCTTAAGAGGCAGACCTTTCCTACATAGAAGAAATATTTTAGTTCTGCCCACAAAACTAATCAGTAGATTGGGGAAGGATGATTTTTTAATGGGTACGTGCCAAATGAATCAAAGCCACTCTCCAAACAGAGTTGTTCACATTTCTATGTCTCTATCCTAGTGGTTAGGACAGGGGCCTGGGAGCCAGAAGGACCTGGCTTCTACTCCCAGCTCCACCACATGTCTGCTGTGTGACCTAGGACAAGTCACTTAACTTCTCCTTGCCTCAGTTATCTCACCTATAAAATGGGAATTAAGACTGTGAATCCCATGTGGGATGTGGACTGTGTCCAACCTAAATAGCTTGTATGTACCCCAGCGCTTAGCACAGTGCATGGCACATGGTAAGTGCTTAACACATACCATTAAAAGCAACCCTGGCTTGGGGGTATATTGAGTGGAGTGCTACCAGAGCCTGACTTTGGCCCAGAACAATTGATCAATTTGGTGAGCGACTGACAAGACTGAACAGAATGTGTGTTCACTAATGTAGATGGCACAAGGCCAGGAAGGGTGACTGGCCCTTAAAAAACATACATTAAATATAAAATGACAGTGAATAGCTGGAAAAGTGGGTCAAAAGCAATGAGGGTCAAGTTCAATTTAATGAGTACATGGCAATTCTCTTAGAGAGGAAAAGAAACCCACACAAATGCCTAGTGGGATTCAATGGACCATCGAGAATAATATGAATTGTATTTACTACCCATATGTGAATTTTCTTAAATAATAATGAAGACTGTATTTGTTAAGTGCTTACTCTGTGTGAAGCGCTGGACTACGATCTGGTGTAGATATGAGAAAATTACTCTGGCAACAGTCTCTGTCCCATGGGATTCACAGCCTGGGGGGAGGTAGAACAGATATTTAATCCCCATTTTAGAGATGAGAAAACTGAAGCGCAGAGAAGTCAACACCCCAGGCAAGTGGCAGAGCTGGGGTTAGATCCCAGATCCTTTAAATTCCAGGCTCAGACCCTTTCCACTTGGCCACACTGGATTCTACCAACAGAGGTAATAGCAACAGGGTAGGGGAAAACACTAAAATTCATATCCTTATCGGGAGACCCAACCTGAAGGAGCCATTCAGATTAGACATTAGGAAAAATTATCCAACTACATGGATAATGCAGTTGCCAGAGGAGACATGGACTATCCTCATCTCATTATTTTAAAGGAACAGTGAAGCAGTTACTTGTCTGTGGTTGACTGGGTGCCACTTAGCCTCGAGATATGATGGGGACAGAGAAGATCACCTCTGGAGATCTTTCCAGCCTGGCGATTTTATGTGCGTCACTTTTTAAAAATCAATTTTTCCCAGAGGAAAGGCAATGCCAGACAGGCTGAGTTTGAAACTAAATTGCTCTCAGAGAACAAGTGTCTTTCTAAGGACCTCACACTCGTTACCTTACATTCTCCCCAAAGAGCAATGCTGAGGGAGAAAAAATAAAAATATCAGACTTTGTTCCTTTAATCTCTAGCAGTCGTCTCTGAAATGACATTTGCTGCAGATAGCATTATGATGCACACCAGAAAAAAAAAGAGAAATGGAGGGCAGTAAACATTAATCCCCAAAGTCATTTCTTTTAAGACAGAAACCTTACAGGGAAGTTTTAATTTTAAAAAAAACTGAATTGCTCTTATTTTGGGAAAGATTTTAGAGCAACTGCAGTGACATTTAAAGAGCCTGAGGAATTTCCAGTGTGATGTTTGGCCAGGTTGGGGTAATTCTGTTCTCCCATCATGAGACATTCGCCTGGCACTTGATAAGGATAGAGAACAAAATGACCTTGCCAATTACAAAGCCACCATCTCTTCCTCATGCAATCTTTGGAGGTCCAAATTAATGACTTATAAAAGGATCTAACAACTGAATGAGCTGTTGATATCCCTGAATGTGACATGACCAATGGATTCTGCTTTCTCTTCCACTCCAGTTGTTCCAATTTAAACAAGGTAGGGTCTTTCCTGTAGACATCCTCTCTGCCCGAATCCACTGATTCCAGTTCAGGTGCCAATCCAGTTCAGTTCCAGAGCAGAGTTCAGCGGGCATGGGCCCCAGGCCAAGACTTAGCACCATGAGAGCTTGAGACTAATTCACTTGGGGGAACCTGCAGACCAGGTATTAATGCAGTGACATTTCACCATTCTACAAACTAGCATTTAAAACACGTGACCAGATAATTTTTTTTTAAAGTTTACCCACCCATTGCCTCTAGCCAACCTTTGTACAAACTGGAAGGAAGGAGGAGTTGATGGGTTTTAAGGACTGGTGTAATGAGTTCTTACAAGTTCACAAGTCCTGACCTCGAACCCAGGTATTTTTGCTCTCTAGCAATTTAGTCTAATATCTAGTCAAACTGATCGTATTACCTGTGTGTCCCTGTACACACACACACCTGTCACTCTTTGTGTCCTTCACTCATATATGCACTCACTCTCCCAGGTTGGGGAGATGTCTTCTATAGCCATTTACATTTTAAACCACTGATCTTCATTAGGCAAGAAGCTAGAGGCCTTGATATTCTACTCATGTGCTAAAGGTATTTGGGCCAGGGAATGAACTTACATTGCTGTGGAAGCACGCTGAACAGCCTACTCTGAAGCAAGACTTCTTTCCAGACAGTGTCCTCTGAAAACCTTTCAATCAATCTACTACAGAGCTTTGTTTTCTCCACCAAATGAAGGTTTCATGAGGACAACTTAAGGAAGGCAGGAGTTTCAGAGGTTCAGAGCCCTGGTGTGTTAAACTTAGAGATAAAGAATAGCTTGAGCAGCCTTCTAAGCAACTGAAAGCACTTGGTGCACTATCTCTTGTTTTCTTCAAACTCTTTGAATGAGAGAAGAGGCCAGTATCATCATTTAACTGATTCCTTTGGTTTCAGCTAAAAGCCGACAACATTTAAGGACAGAAGGATCGGTAAAGTTTACAAACAAAACACAAATGACACCTTTGAACTCTAGAGGGAAGATCATTCTATAATGTTCTCTGAAAAACAGAAGGGAATGGAAGGCGGTCTTAAGAAATGTCATTAGACTAGGTGACATTGCACAAGGAAAGTCACTTGAGGAAAAGTGACCTTTAGATGCAGCTTTGATCAAACATGCACATTTGGATTTTTCCTCACAGAGCATTTTGGCAAGCAGGGGCATAAGTACAAGAAGAGGAGGGGATCTTAAGTTGTAGGTTTTATGGGGAGAAGGGGAAGAAAAGGAGGAATTTAATCTTTGCTCACTTCCCCAGACACCCCTTACCTTGCTGTTAATGTTAAACCACGCTGCTGTGAAGGCAAGCTCCACTGTTTATGGACTCGCTGTGTATCTGAAATATGAAATTACACCTTTGATGTTTTCCTTAAATGCCCCAGTCCTACTGGTTCCAGATTTCTTGGGCGAGTGAAAGGCGTAAATGGGAATAACACTCAATCTGAGAATCTGAAATCTAAGCAGTGTCTCCTAACTGAGAATAACAAACTTTGCAAACACTGAGATCCCAAGACAAATGACATGGATTCTGGGTTCTCTCCCCACTACTCTCAGCTCCTACCCTGGCTCCCAGGGTGAGGGAAAAAAAAATCTTTCCATTGACTTTGGGCGAAACTTGGAAAGGAAGATCAGAACTTTCCAAGATGTGAGACGAGAGAATTAGAGATCAAAAATATACACTGCTCATATTACTGACTGCTTCTCTGTTCACCTTTGAGATTCCTCCTCCTCCTGTTTCTCCCTTCACCTCCACTCCCAGATCCACCAAGATAGTCTTTCGATTGTGGAAAACTCAGGTATTGCTGCTGTTCTTGGATCCCTCCACTTACCTCACAGTAGTAATATTACTAATAATACTGACAACTCAGGCCTGCCCGACCTCTTCCCAGTCATCTTAAACCAAGTTATCTCAAATCGAATTAGGCAAAACAAGATAGAATGCTCAACCCAGGAAACCACCACAAATAGTCCTGCTTCCAAAAGGCATTATTCACGAACACAACCTCACAATATTACACAATTATTACACAAGAATGGACGCCTAAGCAATTGCCTCACAGAAGGCTAACGGGAAAAATTCCAGAGTAATAGAGAGTGAAGTAGGTTGCAGGCCTCACCTACCTCTCAAGATGATGTCTTAAGACTGTCTCCAGCTCCCATTCTACTGCACCACAAACACAACTTTTGCGTTGAGGACTTACTTTGAGCAAGCAGATTCCTGACACTGAAGTCCGAAGGCAAGTGGCAGGACTTGACTATAGACTTACTGTACTTAGAGGTACAACAGAATCTACAGGTCTCGGTTTCTGGTTTTTGTTCTAGCCTGGCCACACGGAAAATGAAGATAAGGAAATATTTCCCTTCTAGAAGTCTCTAGTGAAGCTTGGCGAATAGCAGCCAAGCGTAGCCCGTGGCAGGCAGCTGGTAAACCAACGCTCTGCCCCATTTAAGATATGCATGCAAAACTGCCTTTGAGAGGGTGACTTCACATCTACCAAATTGGTAGAGGGTGTGAGGATGGGATTAGATTGCTGTAAGAAACAAATGTTTGAAGAATCATTACTTTACCCCTTCTCTGACCACTGCAAAAGCCCCAGGATCCTGGCCAAACCAAGGCAAATACAAGACCTAGAACCAAAACTAAAAAGGTCAATTTTCAATTTGAGAGCTTTCCCCAAACTGCTCTGTCCTTTAGGGTCTTAATCATGGTATTCCCAGAGCCGGAATACAAACTCTCCCAGTGCCTCATGCTACTCTGGTAGAAAATAAGGCACTCTGGGTAGATCAATAACTTTCATGCAGTAGAGTGGGCAGTGCTGCACTCTGTGCTTATCCATTAGACAATGATATTTACTGAGTACTTACTGTGGGCAGAGAACTGTACTGAGCTTGGGAGAATACAACAGAGTTGGTAGGCATGTTCACTGTCCACGACAAGCTTACAATCTGCTGTAATATACTAAGCAGCCACCTAATTTCCTTAAATAGGCAATCCTCCTTTGAAAGTGCCTTCCTGAGAGAGGCTCTATAGAATCGACTCTTTTTGCATCTATTAATGACATTAAAACTTCTCTGCACAAGCAGCACAGCCTAGTGGAAAGCACACTGGTCTGGGAATAAGAGGATCTTGATTCCCCATTTCAAACATTGCTGTGTGACCTTGGGCAAGTCATGCAACTTCTCTGTGCTTCAGTTTCCTTATCTGTTAAATGGACATTCAATACCATTCTCCCTCCCCAGTAGACTGAATCCCATGTACAACAGGGACTGTGTCTGATCTGATTATCTTGTTTAACTACCCCAGAGGTCAGTATGGTGCTTGGTACATAGTAAGCTCTTAAATACCACATTTATTATTATGGTACCAAGCTTAGCACCGCACAGGAGCAATCGACTCTGGTGTACGTAATCCTACATGTGATACTGTGAAATTGAGGAGGAAATACAGCAGTTCTACTTTCATGACGCTGATAGTTTAACATGGATTCAGAACAGGATAGTTTTGTCAGGTACAGCGGGGAGGAAGAGAAAAGTAGACACATTTTTGAACGATTATTTCCTCTCTAGACTATAAACTCCTGTGCACAGGGAATGTGCCTACCAATTCTGTTGTACTGTACTTTCCCAAACCCTTAGTGCAGTGCTCAGCACACACCTCTGTTTGGAATGATTATTTTAAAAAGCAGTTACTCCAGGCCCCTCACAATAAGGAATCAGGAAGAGGAGATAATGAAAAAGCACAACATACACCACAGTTCATTCATTCTTTCATTCAATCAGATTTATTGAGCGCTTACTGTGTGCAGAGCATTGTACTAAGCGCTTGGTTGAGTACAATACAACAATAAACAGACACAATCCCTGCCCACAACGAGTTTACAGTCTAGCATCAAAACAAAGATCTAAGGTAAAGGAATCTGTTTACATCATCAGAAGAGGAATTTCCTTTGAGAAAGTGTCCCCAGGTGTTTCTGCACACTATTAGCTAAAGAAAGGAAGAATCTGTTCATCGTGCAGGACTCCTGGATGGGCCAGGAACTAATGGGAAGAGTCTGAGAAGTATTTGAGAGTAGAAATCTATAAAAATGCACAAGCTTTTTGAGTTGACAAACCGCACTGAGCCAAACAGACTGGCAGCAAGGCTCCAAATCTCAGACAGGGCGAGGCAGATGAGGGGAAGAGTGTCAGAAAACATTTTTCAGAGACACAAATTGAGCCAGAGCAGTTACCAGAGGGTGAAAGGGGAAACTGTAAAACGTTTATAGGCTTAACATCAATGCTCGAGTCAGTAACAAAGTGGGAAGAAGAAGTTAAGGAGGAACTGAAGCCTGTTAAAGAAAATGAAGAAGAAGAATGTAATTCTCTGCTACCACAAGCTTTTGAAAATATTTTACCTGTAAAACGGCAATATGAAGGTCTGAGCTGTAGGACAACGGTCTCTCAGACACGAAGGCTGGCTGGCAGAGAAGCCCATCTGGCTGGGCTACAAGTGGCATGGCTCAGCGTTCAGTGGAAAGTTGGTGGGGAGGAAGTCACGTGGAGCACCAAGAGGAAGCCAAAACCGAGAATGGTCAAGAGGATGCCTCAGTGGCCAAAACTGAAGACAGACAGACTGAAGCAGCATGGCCTAGTGGAAAGAGCACGGGGCCTGGGAGTCAGAACGTCCTGGCTTCTAGTCCTGGCTCTGCCACTTGCAGACTGTGAACTGAAAGGGTGGCGAGAGAGGAGAAACTATGAAAACTGGATCATGTTCCTTCCACATATTTATGCCCTCAATCAACTGAAAGTGTTTATTGAGTATTTACTCTGAGCACACTTTACTATCCAAGCTCTTGGGAGGATTAGAGTTGGTAGGCATAATCCTTGTCCTCAAAGAGTTTACCGTCTAGTACAGGAGACGAGCACTAAAATAAATTTCAGGTATGGGGACGCAAGAGAGTTTAAAGATATGTATGTGAGTGCAATCAATGTTGGAGGCTTGAATATTCAAGTGCTTAGGAGTTGCAGCATGCTCTAATGGATAGAGCCCAGGCCTGGGAATCAGAAGGATCTGGGTTCTAATCATGACACCACCACTTGTATGTTGTGTTACCCTGGGAAAGTTGCTTCACATCTGCTGATTCTCTGTGCCTCAGTTACCTCATTTGTAAAATGGAGATTAAGACTGTGAACCCCATGTGGAATATGTACTGTTTCAACCTGATGGGCATGGAATGTGCTAATTCTGCTGTATTGTACTCTCCCATATGCTTTGTACAGCACTCTTCACATAGTAAGTGTTTAATTAATACCATGGATTAACTTGACTGGATACCCCAGCACTTAGTACAGTACCTGGCACAAAGTAAGTGCTTAACAAATACCATAAAAAAATGCAGAAGTCCTGAAGTGGCAGTTATGGGGGAAACTAGTTGTGGAGATGAGAGTAAAATCAGGGCAGAACCCCTGGAAGAGATGTGATTTCAGGAGGGCTTTGAAGAAGGAGAAAGCAGTAGTCTGTCAGATGAATCTTCTCAACCAGAAACCAGCGAAGAATCTTACACCTAGCATTATATCATTGGAAATCTGAGAGAAGTTAATCAATCAGTTGATCAATGATACTAATTCAGTGCTTACTGTGTGCTTAACATTGTACTAAGCGTTTGGGAGAGTAAAACAGAATTGACAGACATGTTCCCTGCCCACCAAGAGCTGAGAGTACAGAGGGGGAGAAAGTCCTATGATTTTATCCAAAGATACCACCACTTTAATGGTTGGTCAGTTAGGAATTGGTTGTTCTAAAATCCCCACATCGAACTGCATGTGGTTTACAGTTAAGGTCCCAGGAGGGTTGTATTCTGAATGTATGACTAACCCAAAGTCATCGTGAATTGAATACATGAAGAAAAGTGCTTCACTTATGGGAGAGAATCCACTTAAAGGGGGCCTGGTTTCATCTAAATGAAGTCAACAAAACAAAACAAAAAACCTCTAAGCCTGCTTATATGACCACTTGAAGCTGGAAACAGATACCTGAAAAAGTGGTCTTGCCAAGTTTTAGTTGGAATATACTTACACAATTTACTTACACACACTTTGGATCCATCTAAGCTTTGATAAAACTATCCTCAAAATCCTGTGCTCTTTCCTGAAATAGTTTATTAATCAGTGCAGTTTAAATTTCATTACAACAAACAGAGTTTAAGCACCAAGCACAACTGGCTGGCTTACGATGCTGGAATTTGTTACCTATGGAAGAGTAGGATGTTCACCTAGCCCCCCTTCAAAATCTCCCCTCCGCCCCCATCCCCCCGATGAAGACCTTTCGCTCCCCTGTCCCATTTTGTTAGATGAGAAACCTAGTTGATAGATTCCTTAGGGTTTTTTTTTAACCCCCATCCCTCCCTCTTCCAAATGGTCACCCACAAGACTGATCCATGAATCCATGCAAAAGTAGCATAGAATTATTTTCCGATGCATGACCGATCAAGATGTAAAGCTAAAGAATAGTAAGGTCATTATCAAATCAGAAAGTTATTAATAAAAGAAAGTAATGGTGATATGTGTGGATTTTTTATCACTATGCCTATGTCTTAGGCAATCCAACAGAGGTAACTTGAAACATCTTAAATAGGGGAGAATTGAGAGCTACAAAATTTCATGGCTACAACAGGGGGAGTTACGATGATTTCTAATTGGTCTTATTCCCAGGAGAATTCAACTGCCAAAGGGACATATTTAAATTTGATAAATCCATCCTTATTCCGACAGACTACTTAGGTAGAGCCAAGGTAGAGTAATGCTAACAATGACTCTTAGGATGCTGTTTTGGACGAGGCTGTTATGAAATGATCACCCAGGCTGATATGCATCATCAGAGGGCATCTGCTTGCATGATGCAAGGCAACAAAGCAGGTTTGGAGAAGCAAAGAAACAGATACCCTACCTCATCTGGACCCGATCTCCACAAACAAGAAGGATACTAGATAAACCCCACTTGGCCCAGAGAGCACAGAGGGAGTTCCTGAAATTTCAGATGCAATTTTCCTTCCACATGATAGGCTCTCCCTTTCGATAAGTGACACTGTTTAAGATGAGTCTATTTTTTGGCCAAATGTATTGCGAAAAGGATGATTCATATTCATTCATGGATATCTTTCTCTATGTATTAGCATTTAGAACAGTCTTTGACACCTAGAAAGTGCTTAATATACTAACAATAATGATAATAATAAAAACACTATGTCTGTGTTTCCAAAAATGACCATCAGGAAAGGGAATTTGCCAGTAAGAAAGATAAATACCAATGAACGCTAATTTTACGGAGTGTCACTGCTGAGGGTCAACTGTTTGTTCTGATGAAAACAGTATTTTCTGATCAATGATTGATGTTTCTTCAGTATTGGTACACCTAACAAATGGGATATTAATGACTTCAAGACATATCCTCTGGACTGGAAGGGGCTTTAACAGCTGTGCAATATTTCCTCAGGATAGTTCCAAGTTTCTGGCACAAATTTTCTTACTTCAAAATATCTATCAATGAAAACATTCATAACAAGGTTTGGAAAGACTAGACCAAAAATTCCGTTTTCTTTCGTTATGCACACGAGAATTTTCTCCCTATTCCTCTGGGCTCGGAGCACTATGTAGGCACTGTTTATACTGAAAAGAGCTTATGTTTATTTTCTAGTAGCCAATAACTCCCATAGGCCTTGAGAAAAGTTCTTGTAAGATATAAAAACAGGTCTTTATTTCTGACAAGTGTTTGTAAACATATGCACCAATGCAATTTAGATAAGACACAAGCCTACCCTAAGCAAAGATATCCATTCGTCTTTTAAGATCTCCAGGAACTCCTGGAATGTGCAAAAGTTTTGCTAATGACCACTGACACCTTCAAGATCCAAAGCACTGTTTTTTACAGTTTAGAGAGAATAACTTCAGGGGTAGGACAAGAGTTCAGCTCGCAGGGCAGTTAGAGATAGGCCATTCAGCAAAGGTTCAAGCTGTGTGTTTGGCCCTGGCCCAGCTGTGGATCTGTGATTAGCACAAGGCCGAGGAGGGAGAATTCTCTGGCCCTGCATCCCAGAGCTTACTGGGATTGTATATATAAAGCCTGGTGTATTTTTTCAAGTAGATGTGTAGAGTCAGCTCTGCAGGCACAGCTTGTGTTCTGACCAGTAAAGCCAAGTCAAAACCTCTTAGCTTGGCCCTATTTTCTAGCTTTCTGGCTTGCCCGTGTCTAAATATTGACATTTCCCTACACAGAGACGTTCGATGCCGGGAGGGAATCTAGTCGGTCGTTTCAACGGTACAAGCTATTGAAATATTTAAACATTTCCCCCTTCCACTTGGCTCGCAAGCCATTCTCCCCTCTTCTCCCCATACCCCTGGGGCCCCTTCTCTCCCCTGTCCCCTGAAAGAGTTCTGCAAGCAGATAGCAGGTATGTGCTCTGCAAGCCCCCGGGTGTGATCAGCTGTTGCCATGGCAACCCACAACAGACTTTGTAGATGGGGGGGTGGCGGCAGGGGCTTGGGGTTTAGAAGTGGGAGAGAACTTTCAACTCTGGGCTGATTAGTAAACCGTCGTGTGGGAGCCAAGTGCACAATGGCTTGTTTATACTGCATCACTCACTTCTCTCCTCCTCTTGCTGCGCACCGCACGCTTAGGGGGAGAGCCCTAGCTAGAAAGTTGGACTGTTCTACAGAGAACCCACCCAATAGTCCTCCTATTCAGTAGACGGCAACAAGCCTGTTCCTGAGTCCCTGTCTCCCTGCTCTTCCACCTCTCCAGCTTTCTAGGAAGTTCCCGGGCTTCCGCTTAAAAAAGCCCCTTCCTGGTTTGGAAAGAGCCCCACCAGAACTCAGATATTAGTAAGGACAACGGTCACGCGCTGACAGGCTGGTTTCAAGACTCCCCGTTAGGCGAAGACTCTTGGATGCCACTAAGCCTAGGGATGCCGTTAATCTTTAGCCAGGTGGGGTGGGGGGCTGAGCCCAGACATGGCCCAGGCCGGACCGGGGGGGGGGGGGGAGTGGGGGAGGGAGGGGGAGTGTTGCTCAGAAGTTCAGGACAACAGTGCACTCACAACATAGAACCTACCCGGGAGCCGGGACTGGTGCGCTCTCTTTCTCTCTCTCTCTCCGCCTTCACGGGGGTTGGGGGAGAGGGGGCTTTCTCAACTCAGCAGCAGCCACTACTGCTCCAGGTCACGGGTGTGCAAGGGGCGAGCAGGTCTAGCAGCCGGCACAACTTTGCACAAAGGCAGCATGGCACACTCCCTCCCCGTCCCTCCCTCAGCGTTGCTGCTGCACTCGGTCCGGATCAGGAGGGGGTTCGTCCCCTCCCCCCTTTCCCACCCGGGAGGGTGAATCGGGAGGAGTGAAGAGCAAAGCTCCTCGATCTGGGGCGGCGACAGCGGCAGCCGCCGCTCGCCCTGTGACGTGAGCAGCCTTCGGTGCTATTTATATACACGCGATTGGATTTCATTCATGAAAACAGGGCCTGGTGCCCGTGCTCTCTGGGTGTGAGGCGGGGTTGGACAGGGAGATTGCCGGACTGCTCCGGGCCGCGGAGCCTGCAGCAGGCTGCGGCTTGACACGCGGGCACGCACAGGACAAGCGGAGAGAGCCACTGTTCTTTCTCGGTTGCAGTTAATGCTGCTGACGGGCAGATCCGGTTTCTTCTCTCTCCCTCCCTGCCCGCTGCTCCCCCAACTCACTCCTACGCATAGGTCAGCCCTTTGTCCTAGACCAGAAAAAGAAAATTAAAAAAAAAAAATCGAGCCACTAACCAGAGTGTCAGCCTGGCTCTTATCCTGAGTGGCTCTGACCCTAAAAACAAGAGACACAAGCTTTCTTTACCAAGGCCCTCAGAGATACTGACCAAGGACAGCACTGAGGTATCCAGCCATTCCAGGGCTGGTGCGGATTTGTCAAGCTCAAGTATGTCTGTACTATCTTTTTGTGGCGGGGAGGGGAAAGAGCCAAAAAAAATCACTGTCACGTGTTTGGTGCTCATGGAGATTTTCCTCTTTAGAATTCAGGAGCCATAAAAGAGGGCCCAAAGCCAAAACCTATAAGTTTGTTATAGGCAGAGAACACGTCTACCCATTCTACTGTACTGAACTCTACCCAGTGCGTAGTACAACGTTCTGTATACACCACATGCTCAATAAATAGCACTGATGATGATGATGTACGGATTCTTTCCATTAGACTCTAACGTTACTGGGGTACTAATTACTTGCCCAGAGCAGCAACTTACAGCTTGAGAGAGGTACTGCCATTTTCAAAGGTAGCCAGATGGTACCTAGAGGGTGACTTCATCCTGGAAAGGTGAGGCTCACAATCCCCTTGTGGGAAACATTCATGAACTTTCTAGGTATGAGCCACCTAATCAATATTATTTAAAAATGGGTAGTGTGTGAGATCTACTGTCACATGAGCTGACAGTACGCCCCTAGCAAAGTTTGATTTCAGAAAGCCACACCCTTTCCAGGAAGATTTAATAATAAAGTTGGTATTTGTTAAGTGCTTACTATGTGCAGAGCACTGTTCTAAGCGCTGGGGTAGACACAGGGGAATCAAGCAGCGTGGCACAATGGAAAGAGCACGGGCTTTGGAGTCAGGGCTCATGAGTTCGAATCCCAGCTCTGCCATTTGTCAGCTGTGTGACTGTGGGCAAGTCACTTAACTTCTCTGTGCCTCAGTTCCCTCATCTGTAAAATGGGGATTGAGACTGTGAGCCCCACGTGGGACAACCTGATTCCCCTGTGTCTACCCCAGCGCTTAGAACAGTGCTCTGCACATAGTAAGCGCTTAACAAATACCAACATTATTATTATTAAGTTGTCCCACGTGGGGCTCACAGTCTCAATCCCCATTTTACAGATGAGGTAACGGAGGCACAGAGAAGTTAAGTGACTTGCCCACAGTCACACAGCTGACAAGTGGCAGAGCCGGGATTCAAACCCATGACCTCTGACTCCAGAGCCCGAGCTCTTTCCACTGAGCTACGCTGCTTCTCTCAGAGGGGGCATTTCCCCAGAGAGAAGATTAATTCTAAAACTTCATCTCTCTGGCATTTTTTTTGGATTCCATTTACACCTCACCTAGAAAATTGTTAAGATTGGCTTTCAGCCTCTGGGTTAAAGAAGCAGCATAGCCTAGTGGATAGAGCACAGGCCTGTGGGTTAGATGGACCTGTGTTCTAATGCTGGCTCTAACACTTGTCTGCTGTGTGACCCTGGGCAAGTCATTTAACTTCTCGGTGGCTCAGTTACCTCATCTGTAAAATGGAATTAATACTGTGAGCCTTATGTGGGACAAGGACTGGGTCCAACTTCATTAACCTGTATCTAACCCAGCCATAGTAAGCACTTACAAATGGCATCAAAAAAAAAAAAAGGAGCGTCTGCTTTTGTGCACACAGTCTTGAAATGTTCCTGGAATTTCTATCTTTTACCATGGCACTTCCCCATTTCCTATACAAGAGAAAAATCACCACGTGTAAGTTCACTTAGAAAAATGACAAAAGACCCGCTTGGCATCAGCAGATAAATGGGCCAGGACCAGCATGATATGAAATGCAATCTCTTGTGCTTCAAAATATGAACTGACAATGACTTGGGGAGCAGGACAAAGTCTGCCTTCACTCTGGGAGCATTAGTAGGATGAAACAAAGTGAAGCAGGTAAGAAACACGGCTTCTCGATTTCAACATCCAGCACATGGCATATATCTGTAATCTATTTATTTACTCATATTAATATATGCCTTCCCTCTAGACTGTAAGCTCATTGTGGGGGGGAATGTGTCTGTTCATTGTTATACTGTGCTCTCCCAAGAACTTAGTTCAGTGTTTTGCACTCAGTAAGGACTCAATAAATAAACACAAGCAAGGGAGAGCCTGAAATAAATATAAATTGATTTTTTTTTTTTTGCCATGGTCCTTCAATTAAACATTTTCCTGAAGGGATCACGTATCAAATGAAATGTAAAACTGAAATTTGATCATAATTCAGAGTAAGACATTGTTTCTCCTTTCAATCTGCAATCCCAACATTTTAACTCCCCGCTCAAGGTCTCTTATGACGTCCACCACACTCCCAGGCATTCTAACAATGAAGCAAGCATGGTGGGTTAGCTGTGTGGAAGAGAAGGGTCGTATGATCTCCTTTAGTTCTTCATCCATGAAAGAAGCAGCTAATGAAGAAGGACACAAAAAGAACAAGGCGATCATGATGATTATAAAGGATAAACGGATAAATAGAAGGGATAAGCAGGACAGCAGTGGGTAGGGAACGTGTCTGTTATACTGTTATATCCTACTTCCCCAAGCACTTAATACAGTGCTCTGCACGCAGTTAAGCGCTCAGTAAATACGACTGACTACCTGAAAGAGCATAGGCCTGGGAGTCAGAGGACCTAGGTTCTAAGCCCTGTTCTACTACTTCCCTACTGTGACACACTAGGTAAATCACTTCACTTCTCTGTGCCTCGGTTTCCTCACCTGTAAAATGCCGATTTAATACATGTTCTCTTTCCTACAAAGACCGGGACTGGGCCTGGCCCGATCATCTTGTGTCTACCCCAACTCTTAATACAACGTTTGTCACATAGAAAGCACTTAACAAACACTCAGTTATTATTAATTACAGCACAAGTGGAGAAAGTATTCTAGCCATTCTTCAGTGACACAAAAGATATACTTTGGGAAAGAAAAAAATCAGGATCAGCGTAGTTTCAAGCTAATTTAAATATTGTGCGGTGTCAAGATAAACGCTTAAGCTGCTGAATACTGCCGGTGAAAGTCTAAGCACCAAGCTGAATTTGTTCACTTTAAATTTACCCTTTCTTGCCTTAATTCTGCCCTCTCCTCTGCTAGGCAAAACTATTTTTCTTCCCTCACTGACACCCATACCCATCACCTCTGCCAACTGTTCCAGAAATTTAACTCCCTCCTCAGGCCCCCTGTTCCTCCCCCTCCCCCATCCCTCACCATCAATGATCTAGCCACCTATTTCATTAGGAAAATTAACACCATTAGGTCTGAGTTCCCCAAAGTCACCCCTTCCCCTTCTCCATCCCTCCCCTAGCCCCCCAGCTCTCACCCCATCCTCTATTTTACCATCCTTCCCAGCAGTATCTTCAGAGATCTCCTTCCTCCTCACAAGTGCCACCCCCTCCACCTGTGCTTAAGACTCCATTCCCACTCTGATAAAATCTTATAAAAATTATCACCTCTTCCCTCCTCCCCTCCTGAACTTCCATCTTTAACCACTCACTCTCCAATGGCTTCTTCCCCTCTGCCTTCAAACATGTCCATGTCTCCCCCATCCTGAAAAAACCCTCTCGACCCCACTGCCTCTTCCAGTTATCACCCTATCTCCCTCCTACCCTTCCGTTTCCAAACTCCTAAAACAAGTTGTCTATACTCACCGCCTCAAATCCCTCAACTCCAACTCTCTCCTGGACCCCCTCCACTCCACCGAAACTGCCTTCTCAAAGGTCAGCAATGACCTCCTTTTTGCCAAATCCAATGATTCATACTCCATCTTAATCCTCCTTGACTTCTCAGCTGCCTTTGACACTGTCGACCATCCCCTTTTCCTCAACACATTATCCAAGCTTGGCTTCACAGACTTCGTCCTCTCCTGGTTCTCATCTCCCTGGCCGTTCATTCTCGGTCTCCTTCGCGGACTCCTCCTCCCCTTCCCATCCAACAGACCTTCCCAGACTGAGCTCCCCTTCTCCCTCTACTCCATCTACCGCCCCGCCTTCACCTCTCCGCAGCTTAACCCTCTTTTCCCCCCATTTCCCTCTGCTCCTCCCCCTCTACCTTCCCATCCCCTCAGCACTGTACTCATCTGCTCAACTGTATATATTTTCATTACCCTATTTATTTTGTTAATGAAATGTACATCGCCTTGATTCTATTTAGTTGCCATTGTTTTTACGAGATGTTCTTCCCCTGGACTCTATTTATTGCCATTGTTCTTGTCTGTCTCCCCCGATTAGACTGTAAGCCCATCAAACGGCAGGGACTGTCTCTATCTGTTGCCGATGTGTTCATTCCAAGCGCCTAGTACAGTGCTCTGCACATAGTAAGGGCTCAATAAATACTATTGAATGAATGAATAACTGTAGGGGTTCCTCAAGGGTCAGTTAATAATAATAATAATACTAATGTTGGTATTTGTTAAGCGCTTACTATGTGCTGAGCACTGTTCTAAGCGCTGGGGTAGACATAGGGGAATCAGGTTGTCCCACGTGGGGCTCACAGTCTCAATCCCCATTTTACAGATGAGGGAACTGAGGCGCAGAGAAGTGAAGTGACTTGCCCACAGTCACACAGCCGACAAGTGGCAGAGCTGGGATTCGAACTCATGAGCCCTGACTCCAAAGCCCGTGCTCTTTCCACTGAGCCATGCTGGTCAGTTCTCGGTCCCCTACTATTCTCCATCTATCTTCAGTCCCTTGGTGAACTCATTCGCTCCCACGGCTTCAACTGTCATCTCTCCGCAGATAACACCCAAATCTACATCTCCTCCCCTGTTCTCTCTCCCTCTCTCCAGGTTCATATCTCCTCCTGCCTTCAGGACATCTCCACCTGGAAGTCTGCCCGCCACCTAAAACTCAACATGTCCAAGATTGAGCTCCTTATCTTCCCTCCCAAACCCTGTCCTCTCCCCGACTTTCCCGTCACTGTGGACGGCACTACCATCCTTCCGGTCTCACAAGCCCGCAACCCTGATGTCATCCTTGACTCTGCTTTCTCATTCACCCCACGCATCCAATCCGTCACCAATACCTGCCGGTCTCTCCTTCACAATATTGCTAACATCCGCCCTTCCCTCTCCATCCAAACTGCTACCTTGCTGATACAAGCTCTCATAATATCCTGACTGGATTATTGCATCAGCCTCCTCTCTGATCTCCCATCCTCCTGTCTCTCCTCGCTCCAGTCTATAATTCACTCTGCTGTCCGGATTATCTTTCTACAGAAATGCTCTGGGCATGTCACCCCCCTCCTCAAAAACCTCCAGTGGTTGCCTATCAACTTTCGCACGAAGCAAAAACTCCTCACTCTTGGCTTCAGAGCTCTCCATCCCCTTGCCCCTCCTACATCACCTCCCTTCTCTCCTATAGCCCACCCTGCATGCTCCACTCCTCTACTGCTAACGTCTTCACTCTGCCTCGTTCTTGCCTATCCCGCCGTCGACCCTGGGCCCACGACCCACCGCTGACCTGGAATGCCCTCCCTCCTCACATCCGCCAAACTAACTCTGTTCCCCTCTTCAAAGCCGAGAGTTCACCTCCTCCAGGATGTCTTCCCAGACTGGACCCTCTCTTTCCCTCTACCCCTTCTCCCCTCCCCAATGCCTCCCTCTGCTCTATCCCTTTCCCCTCCCCGCAGCACTTATGTATATTTATATATATATTTCTCTATATTATTAATGATGTGTATATATCGATGATTCTACTTACCTATTTTGATGGTATTGATGCCTGTCTACTTGTTTTGTTTTGCTGTCTGTCTCCTCCTTTTAGAATGTGAGCCCGTTGTTAGGCAGGGACTGTCTCTGTAACCGAATTGTACATTCCAAGCACTTAGTACAGTGCTCTGCACACAGTAAGCACTCAATAAATATTACTGAATTCATTCATTCATTCAATAGTATTTATTGAGCGCTTACTATGTGCAGAGCACTGTACTAAGCGCTTGGAATGAACAAGTCGGCAACAGATAGAGACAGTCCCTGCCGTTTGACGGGCTTACGGTCTAATCGGGGGAGACGGACAGACGAGAACGATGGCAATAAATACAGTCGAGGGGAAGAACATCTCGTAAAAACAATGGCAACTAAATAGAATTGAGGCGATGTACATTTCATTAACAAAATAAATAGGGTAATGAAAATATATACAGTTGAGCGGACGAGTACAGTGCTGAGGGGATGGGGAGACGGGGAGGAGCAGAGGGAAAGGGGGGAAAAGAGGGTTTAGCTGCGGAGAGGTGAAGGGGTGGTGGTAGAGGGAGTAGAGGGAGAAGAGGAGCTCCGTCTGGGAAGGCCTCTTGGAAGAGGTGAGTTTTAAGTAGGGTTTTGAAGAGGGGGAGAGAATCAGTTTGGCGGAGGTGAGGAGGGAGGGCGTTCCAGAACCGCGGGAGGACGTGGCCCAGGGGTCAACGGCGGGATGGGCGAGACCGAGGGACGGTGAGGAGGTGGGCGGCGGAGGAGCGGAGCGTGCGGGGTGGGCGGTAGAAAGAGAGAAGGGAGGAGAGGTAGGAAGGGGCAAGGTGATGGAGAGCCTCGAAGCCTAGAGTGAGGAGTTTTTGTTTGGAGCGGAGGTCGATAGGCAACCACTGGAGTTGTTTAAGAAGGGGAGTGACATGCCCAGATTGTTTCTGCAGGAAGATGAGCCGGGCAGCGGAGTGAAGAATAGACTGGAGCGGCGAGAGAGGAGGAAGGGAGGTCAGAGAGAAGTCTGACACAGTAGTCTAGCCGGGATATAACGAGAGCCCGTAGCAGTAAGGTAGCCGTTTGGGTGGAGAGGAAAGGGCGGATCTTGGCGATATTGTAAAGGTGAATGAATGAATGAAACCAAACACTTTGGCTTTACAAAACGTTTCATCAATTATTTATGTAGCAAATCTTTTTCAACGCTGCTGAGAAAAGCACTGCAGTAACTGCTGCCTTCTCTCTCACCACTGAGGATCACTGCTTTCACAATCATCCCCGATCCAGCTTGCTTGGAGGAAAGCTGCTCCTGCATGCTCTTGGACTCCTCCATCGGCACTGAGAAGAGTACTCAGTGCCATGACCTTCCTTCCCGCCTTCTTGGATCCCGGCTCCCAGAAAACTTCATGGCATGTGCAGGGATGGAGATAAAATGCTACTCCTGTGCTCTCTTGGACCCCTCCATTTCCACTAAGAAAAGCATTACTGTAAGCTAATTGTGGGCAAAGAATGTGACTATTTAATGTTATTTTGTACTCTCCCAAGCACTTAGTCCAGTGCTCTGGACACAGTAAGTGCTCAGTAAATACAACTGAATATCCGCCTCCTTCCCCCGCCACCTCGGGTCCCTGATCCCAGAATAGTCCGTACGCAGCAGGCTGGAGATAATAGCTGCTCCTGTGCTCTCTTGCACTTCTCCATCCCTGCCAAGAAAAGCATCAGATCCCCAATCTTCCCTCCCGCCACCATGAGTCCCTGCTCCCAGAATGCTCTGGCCCTGGCAGGCTAGAGATAAAAGCTGTTCCTGCGCTCTCTCTCAGACCCCTCCAACCCCTCCAAGAAGAAAAGCACCAAGGTTTCCGCCACCTTCCCTCCCACCACCGCAGGTTCCCACTCCCAGAATGCTCCGTGGGCAACAGGCTGGAGATAAAAGTTGCCTCTGTGCTCTCGAGCCCCTCTATCCCCGCCAAGCAAAGCACCACGATATCCTCCACTTTCCCTCCTGTTTCCATGGGTCCCACTCCTGGCTCGCTCCCACACACTCTCCGACTCCTTCATCAGCGCCAATACTTTGAGCCCATTTTGTCTATTTGTGTTGTATTTTAATGTTTCATCACTCCTGTTGTCTGTTCCCAATCTCTTTTTCCCCACTTAAACTTTCAGATAATGAACTCCAAGGGAGAGGGCCTGTGTTTAATTCCCACCTGTATATTTTCTCTTAGTGCTTAGTACAGTGATCTGCCCACTCTCTATACAGTGCAACAAGATGAGAAAAAACAGTGAGATTCCCCCTCAAAGCTCTTTGTAGGCAGAGGACATTTCTACCAACTTCTGTTATAGTGTACTCTCCCAAGCACTTGGACACAGTAAATGCTCAATAAATACCATTAATTGACTGCTTACGCGTGTTTTTCTTATGTACATGACTTGAGAGCAAAGACAAGCCCACATCTACAGTTCTTCTGTACTGCCTTGAATAAATATTTTATAAATATTAGCTACTCCTAAAGCAAACGGGAATGAAAAACAGCATAACCTTGAAAAACCAGCCACTCCAGACTGAGTGGAGGCCCAGGTCATATCTCAATTCTCAAGAAGTGAGGAAAAACCTGGGGATCTCCAACCACACATAATCCAAGAACAAAAATCAGGCACCACTGAGCAGCATTAACTCCTCCTTCCAGCTGTTAGACTTTATATCTTCAAGAAAATATCTTTAAAAAGTATGCCCATCTTGTGTAGAGAAAGATTAAATTTTCCAACCAACTGGGAAACACTGAGAGAAATCCAAGTGTACCATGAGATGTAACTGTGATGTGGTTTTTTTGAGAAAGTGGATTTATAGTTAAATGTAACTTATTTGGTTCCATGCCCGAATTAGTCCCAACTTTATGACCAGGACCTACACTTATCTCAGTCTCTGCCGATGAAAGATTTACACAATTAGCTCATAAGCATTATTCGTATGGCGACCATCACTTTCAAAACTCATAGCAAGCCTGCTAATATCAGAATGAAGGGAAAAGGGAATGGGAATTTTCTTTTGCTGTTTACCAGCGACTGCATTAGTACTATGCAAAAAGCTGTACTGACATCTCTTCCACTTTGCTAATAAGTACTAAGTGAAAAATCCAATTAAGTGCTGCCTCCAAAGAAAGTAATTTATGTGGCAACTAGAACCCTGTCTTGATATTGTCAGCGAAAGTAATCAAATTGTGCGTTTACGTAAATAACCCAATAAAGTCTGACGTCGAAGAACATAGGCATGGTCTTTGCTAGCTGTAAATAAGCTGCTCACACGAATAAGACATTCCCTTTGGAGTTCTGAATTAAATAAGGTAGGTGCATTTGCAACGAAATGCAGTACATCAAAACAAAAACACTTTTTTCCATTTCACCTACATGTCAGAGAGTTACCATTTTTTTCATGCGGATTTAATGTTTTAAATAGCAATGTTTTCCAATTGAACACCCATGATGGAAAATGCAAGGCTTTACAAGGTATTTGGTATTTATGGTATTTGTTAAAAACCTTATATTTGTTAAAAACCTTACTGTGTACCAAGCAACTGTTCTAAACGCTGAAAAAGATATACTGTAATCAGGCTGGACACAGTCTGGGTCCCACATGGTGGGGGGTGTGGTGTGTGTCACAGTCTTAATCCCCATTTTAGAGATGAGGAAACTGAAGCGTAGAGAAGTGAAGGGACATACCCAAGGTCACACAGTAGACAAGTGATGGACCTGGAATTAGAACCCAGATCCTTTTGACTCCCAGGCCTGTACTCTATCCACTAGGGCCACGATAGTTCCTTGGAACATTCAACATGTCCCAGGCACTACTCTAGGCACTGGGGTCACTAGGAGCTCATCAATTTCGACACAGTTCATGTCCCACATTGAACTCAATCTTAATCCCCCCCACTCTCATCAAAATTGTTTTTTCCTATCCTCTCCACTAGCTCCTCACTTGACAGACACAGAATGGAGAGGCTGGGGAAGAAAGAAATAAATTGCACTTATTTCTATTTAACCTTACAACAATCAGATAATATTTAGTGAATATAACACAACTGAATGAATACATTAATAACACATATATAACGAGTAAAATTTTGAAATTCTATTTCCCATAGAGCTTTGAGGCAGTTATCTTTGCTCACTCATTCAATTGCATTTATTGAGCACTTATTATGTGCAGGGTACTGTACTAAGCACCTGGGAAAGTACAACTCATCAAAAAAAACCAAAAACCAACCAGTAACATTTCCAGCCCACAATGAACTCACAGTCTAGAGTGGGGGAGACAGACAAATACAAATAAAATTACAGATATGTACATAATTGCTCTGGGGCTGAGAGGGGGGAGGAGCAAAGGGAGAAAGTCAGGGTTTTGCATTAGGAAGTGGGAGATGAGGAAAAGTGGGGTTTAGCCTGGGAAAGCCTCTTGGAGGAGATGTCTTCAGTAAGGCTTTGATAAGGGGGAAAGCAATTGTCTATAGGATTAAAGGAGGGAGGGCGTTCCAGGCTTGAGGCAGGACATGGGTCAGGGGTCAGCAGTGAGACAGGGGAGATTGAGGCACAGTGAGAAGGTCAGCACCAGAGGAGCGGAGTGTGCGGGCTGGGTTGTAGAAGGAGAGAAGCGAGGTGATGTAGGAAGGGGGCTAGGTGATGGAGTGCTTTAAAGCTAATGGTGAGGAGTTTTTGTTTGATACGGAGGTGGATGGGCAACCACTGGAGTTTTTTGAGGAGCAGGGGTGAAATGTCCTGAATTTTTTTTAGAAAAATGATCCTGGCAGTAGAGTGAAGTATGGAACTAGAGTGGGGAGAGACAGGAGGCTGGGATGTCAGCAAGGATGCTGATGCGATAATCCAGGTGGGATAGGATGAGTGACTGCATTAACGTGGTAACTGTATGGACAGGGAGGAAAGGGTGGATTCTCCACACTATGCCTTGGAAGGTTAATTCTGTGGCATTGTACTCTCCCAAGCACTAAGTACAGTGCTGTGTGCATAATAAGCACTAAATGCTAGTGATTGATTGAGGTTGACAGGGGAAGAGGGGAAATAATATCCTTATTTCATAAATGGGGGAACTGATGTAGAAAAGTTAAGGACTTGAGTAAAGTACATTGGGAAGTGGGAAAACCTGGATGTGAATCAGGTCCACCAGATTCTTAGCCCAGTGTTTTTTCCACTAGACTCTGATGACTCAACTCTATAGTTTGTTTCACTATCCAGTGCTACACATTTTGACATTGCCCTGAAGCTCTGGTATACAAAAGCAGTCAATCCCTCCTAGACGTTAAGCAAAGCTCAAAAATAGTTTCCTTCAAACTATTCCAACTGCTTATAAATTGCTGGTGGTCCAGCTTCTCTTCTCTTGGAGCCACAAACTTATAGCTCTCCACTTAGAAGCAATAGCAGTAAATAATAATAATTAATAACTGTGGTATTTGTTAAGCGCTATGTGCCAGGCACTGTACTAAGCACTGGAGTGGATACAAGCAAATCGGGACCGACACAGTCCCTTGGGACTCACAGTCTCAATCCCCATTTTACAGATGAGGTAAAACCCACAATCAATCTTTACGAAAAGAAATCCAACTTTATACCTTGATGTGAAACCTTGGAAAGGAAAAATAACTAAAATAAACAGTAAATTATATTTCCCACTACTAAAGATTCAGTCCTCATTAAAACAGTCAACCAATCTAGAGTTTACTGTGTGCAAAGCACTGCTAAGTGCTTGGGAAAATACAATGAAACAGAGTTGGGAGACAGGATCCCTGCCCACAAGCGGCTCACAGTCTAGAGGAGGAGATCGATAATTAGGTAAATTACAGTTAGGGTAAATGACAGTGTGTAAGGACATGCCCATAAGTGCTGTGGGGTGAGGGTAATTATGGTATTTGTTAAGTGCTTACTGTGTGCTAGGGACTGTACTAAGGTTTGGGGTGGATACAAGCAAGTCAGGTTGGGCTGTGTCCAACACAGCCCCTTGTCCCATGTGGAGCTCACAGTCTCAATCCCCATTTTACAGATAACTGAGGCACAGAGAAGTTAAGAGACTTGCCCAAGGTCAAACAGCAGACAAGTGGGGGGTCTGGGATTAGAACTCCTGACCTTCTGACTCCCAGGCCCATGCTCTATCCACTACACCAGGCTGCTTCTCTAACTTACTATATGCAGAGCACTGTACTAAGCACTGGGAAAGCGTACACAGGTGGGAATTAACACAGACCGAGTCCCTCGAAAGACTCACAATCAAAGAGCAAAAATTCAATTATGTGATGCCAACAAGCTTCAAGGAGCATGGGGCTGTAAATCAGAAGGACGTGGGTTCTAATCCCAACTCCATGATTTATCTGTGTGACCTTGGGAAAATCACTTTTCTGTGCCTCAGTTACCTCTTCTGTAAAATGGGGAGTAAGACTCAGAGCCCCATTTGGGACAGGGACTGTGCCCAACCTGATTTGCTTGTATTCACCCTACCTCTTAGTACAATGCCTGGCACACAATAAGCGTTTGACAAATGCCCCAAGTATTACCATAAAACAAAGCTTTGCAATTTGTAAATCCTGGTCTTTGGTCCCATCTCCATAAACTATTCTCTTTATTCTCAAACATTCCTGACTAGAATATTTCCCACATAGGACAAGGGGGTTTCAGTTGTGAAGCAGGAGGTGAATAATTTGTTCATCAACAGCCATTCTTGAAAGCCCATACAATAAATTACAAATATAGAATCAATTTATGATCCTTCATAAATTCTAAAAAGCTTTTGACAGCTATTAAAACTGCCAGATTTCTTAGGTAAATTAAACCTGATTGCATTTTAAAGGGAAATTTCATGTTAAATAAAAACCTTATAAAATTCCCAAAGTTCTCCCTTAGGATCCATTCAAACTTTTGGGTCCTTTCTCAAAGTTCATCATTTTCCATTTCTCACCCAGGAATTTTTTTCCTATTCATTTTTCTAATGGACAGGAAAAAGTAGCGAAAACAACAGATTGCCCAATCCTCCCATGCTAATAATTCTAGGTTTTATAGGAGGGAGAAGTTGGAAAGAGAATGCTTTCTGTTCAGGGTCCATCTCTCTCAAATTGATGGGCCTGAACCAAAAAAGTCCCAGCATCATTTTGGGGAGATGGTCCAAGACCTTAACTTTGAAGTAGTCTAACCAGATGGAGTAACACTACGAGGATGCTGCTTCCTCCTACCCAATTACCGAGACTGTTTATGGACTTTAATTCATTATAATTTTGCAAAGCCTGTAATTTTTTTAACCACCCTCAAAAGACGACTCTAATTTTGGTAAATGAAAGACAGATAAACACCAGTCCAATCAAGGTAGGATACATCCATGTTAGAAAAATATTTGTTAGCTTGGAAGTATTGCTAATAAGAATTTCAAAATGCTACTGTATCAACATAACTACTGAAATTGCAATCCTTGGAACCACTTTTTTCGGTGCTTTGGAGACCGATCTGTCTTTCCTATACACTGTTGTCGTAGACAATCCATTATGTAATAGTAGAATTACTAAACATTTTTAAACAATAACTTTTTGATGAAGTAGAGACTTTATGCTGAGCATGTACAAGTATTACTGAAAATTGTCAATTCACATTTTTTCAGATTTAAGATCTGTGTCTGGCTGAGAACAATTTTCAAATCCTAAAGTTCAACTGTTGTTCATTGTTTTTGCAAAACACACACTTGTCTACAGGGGAAAAGATATCTATTTTCCCCTCCACAAAAACAGCGTAACAGATTTCCAAACTGAATGGGTTTAAGTTAGCATCACAGATTTTACTCTATCTCCTTACTAACTGAAATAAATAAGCACAATAGGAGGCTTCGTACAGAAGGCAAGTTACCAATCTAGTTTTTTGTTGTTGTTCTTGTTGTTGTTAAGCACTTACTATGTGTCAAACACTGTTCTAAGTGCTAGGATGGGTACAAATTATTTAGGTCAGACACAGTCCTTATCCAACATGGGGCTCACAGTCTACATAAAAGGGAAAAAAGATATTTCATCTCCATTTAACCATTGAGGAAACTAACACACAGAGAAATTAAGTGACTTGCCCAAGGTCATCCAACAAGCAACTGGCAGAGCCGATATTAGAAGGCCTCCTTTCTCAGCCGAAATACCTCAGTTGGGAGAGCGTTAGACTGAAGATCTAAAGGTCCCTGGTTCGATCCCGGGTTTCGGCAGATAGTTTTTTCTGCAGAGTAAAAGTCTTAAATTTTCCCCCCTTCACCTCTCCCCAGCTAAACCTTCTTCTCCCCCCTTTCCCTCTCCTCCCCGCCCCCCCCCGTCTCACCCCTTCAGCACTGTACTCGTCCGCTCAACTGTATATATCTTCATCACCCTATTTATTTTGTTTAATGAGATGTACATCACCCTGATTCTATTTATTTGCCATTGTTTTTATGAGATGTTCTTCCCCTTGACTCTATTTATTGCCATTTTTCTTGTCTGCCTGTCTCCCCCGATTAGACTGTAAGCCCGTCAAAGGGCAGGGACTGTCTCGGTTGCCGATTTGTACATTCCAAGCGCTTAGTACAGTGCTCTGCACATAGTAAGCGCTCAATAAATCCTATTGAATGAATGAATGAACCCAGGTCCTCTGCTCCCATGCCCATGCTCTATCCTCTAGGGCCTGCCGCTTCTTTAGTGTTCAGTAAAACAATTGCTAGCAAGGACGATAACACAAATATTTATAAGATGTAAATGACCATTCCACTTGTGGCTTAATTTTTAGAAACAAGCTTGGAATTAGAGCCTATTAAGAGAGCTCAGACATTGCCATCTCTATTTTCTGAGAGTGAAATGCGACAGAATGGGTGACAAACTATGACCTGGATGAAACACTGGTCTTAGGTGAGATGGGAATCACACCCATCATGAGTTTCGAGCTTCTGCTGCCCTCTAGGGTGTTCCCAAGGGGAGACAAACCCTTCTGATTTCTCTACCAGGAAATTTTAGTGCTGATTTTTCGAACATATGTAGGAGTATAAAGTTGGAAAACAGTTGTAGTAACAGTAGAGGCTGAGTGTCCTGAAATGTCATGTACCCCACCCTTCTTCCTTCTGGAATATTCCATAAATTGCTCTTTTATTTAAATAAAAAAAAGAATAAATCTGCAGAGAAGGAAAAGTGCCTGGTAACAAAGTTCATATTACTCCCTTTCAGTAAGGAATGTAATTCTGGTCTATGTCTTTCCTGTGACAATTTAAACCTGCTCTCTTTATCCTGTCCTCAGTGGAAATAAGATGACTGGAAAGCACTTAATTTCACAATTATTAGCTAGCTATTCCTAAGAAATATCGTTATGCAATCTTGCAGACTATTAGCAAGGACCACTTCGATTTCTCTTTCCAGGCTAAATATACCCAGCTCCTTCATTCTTTAGAAGACATTCCTTTTACCTTATCATATTCATTAGTCTAATCTAGACTCTCGAAATTTTCCAGATTATGCTTCAGTTGTGGATCCCTAAACCAGAACTGTCAAGGTCAGAACCAGCACGGCCTAGAGGAAAGAACACAGGCCTAGGAGTCAGAGGACCTGAGGTCTACTCTCGGCTCCACCACTTGTCTGCTGTGTGACCTTGGGCAAGACGCTTAACTTCTCTGGGCCTCCGTTTCCTCATCTGGAAAATGGGGATTCAATGTTCTCCCTCCTATATAGATTGTGCTGGGGTGGATACAAGCAAATCAGTTTGGACAGAGTCCCTGTCCTGGAAAGGCCTCACCCTCAAAGACTTAATCCCCATATTACAGAAGAGGTAACTGAGGTACAGAGAAGTGAAGTGACTTACCCAAGGCCACACAGCAGACAAGTGGCAGAGCAGGGATTAGAACCCATGACCTTTTGACTCCCAGGACGATGCTCCCCATGCTGCTTCCCAACTCTAATGTATAATAATGGTTGTCCATCCACTTCTGCATTAAACACAAACTCCTTAGCAACAGCTTTAAGGCACTCAATCAGTTCTCCCCCACCTTACCCTGCTGATCTAATGTAACTCAATCTGTACACTTCTCTATTGCCAATCTACTCTCTGTACCACCAACCTGGCACTTACCTCTTGGCCACATCCTCCCTATGACCTGTAACTTTCTCCTCCTTCATATCTCTCTGCCTCATACATTCATTCATATTTACTGAGCACTTACTGTGTGCAAAGATGTCCTCCCTAATATCAGACAGATAATTGCTGTCCCCCTCTTCAAAGCCCTATTGAAGGCCCATCTCCTCCAAGAAGCGTTCCCTGAGTAAGCCCTCCTCTCCTCTTCTCTCACTCCCTTCTGCATCACCCTGACTTGCTCCCTTCATTCATCATCCCGCCCATCCCAACAGCACATATGTATATATCTATAATTTATTTATTCATTTATATAGATAAATGCCTGTCTCCCCCTCTAGACTATGAGCTCATTCTGGGCAGCAAATGTGTCCATTGGTTGTTATTGTGCTCACCCACACTCTTAGTACACAGCTTTACACACAGAAAGCGCTCAATAAAAATGACTGAATGAAATGAATATCTGACAGACCAGCACTCCAAAAGGCCTTCCCCTTCCCACCCTGCCCTTAGTATTACATATGCACTCAGATATGCATCCTTTCGCATATAAATAATGTGGTGGTACTCTGATTATTTTATATACTAATTGTTGGGGTATGGTGCATACCCACAGTACAGTCATACCCTGCACCTGGTCAGTTTCTGTGGCTTGTCTTATAGTTTACCTAAGGATGACTACTTATTCATTTTTTTTTTGTATTTCTTTAGCACTTACTATGTGCCAGGTAGTGTATTAAGCACTAGGGTAGATACAAGATAATCAGGTCCCACATAGGGCTCACAGTTTAAGCAGGAAGGAGAAGAGGTAATGAACCCCCATTTTGCAGATTAGGGAATTGAATATTAGAGAAATCAAGTGATTTGCCCAAGATCACACAGCAAGTAAGTCATGGAGCTGAGATTAGAACTCAAGTCCTCTGACTCCCAAGCCTATGCTTACACCATTAGACCACGCTGCTTTTCATTAGCTAAGAATACTTAGCCAGTAGTGGTAGATTCATTCAATAGTATTTACTGAGCGCTTACTATGTGCAGAACACTGTACTAAGGGTTTGGAATGTACAGTTCGGGCAACAGATAAAAACAATCCCTGCCCAGTGACGGGCTCCCAGTCTAAATGAGGAGGAGGAGGATGGAGAGGATGGGGGAGATGGGAAGGGAGGGAAGGGGGAGGGAAGGGGGAGGGAAGGGGGAGGGAGGGGGAGAGGATTAGCTAATTTTCCCAATGAAGATTTGATATGAGATGCCAGGTTTGGCAGGGCAGATTTTCTTTGGAGTTAAGACTACCCCAAGATTAAGTAGCAGACTGAAGGACAACTTAATCCAAACATTGCTAATCTTCAAGAACAAGCCTGTCAAAGAGAATTTGCTCTACAGCAGCTTGAAGCGATCACACTTGAAAAGGAACACCCAATGATGTGTCAAGAGCTATCCTGTTTCAATTACAAACAATTGTGAAAAGGATGGCACAATGCATTTCTATTTTAGTTCAAGCTTGTGAATTTCTTTTTTAAAATTTTAGAAAGTCATAATTGTAAACAAACCTAAACCATTCTTGCATAGGAATACACGAAACCATGTTAAGTAATGATACAATATTATAACTATGATGTTTTCCTCCTCTTGTAGTAAGTTACTAATCACAAATTAGAAATTTAAAAGTAACAATACATGACTCCTTGCAGATAGAGAAACGCAGGCTTGTTCATCCCTGCTCATTGGACATATTCATCTGCAAACTATTCTCACTGCTTTTGGGCAGATTTGATTTTGGTATCGATAAAAGCTGGATGCTAAATGGAGAGATTTTTCTCAATATACTGAATACTGAGCCAATGGCAAATAATTTCATAGAGAGGAGTTGAATGCTGAAAGAATGTTATCCCTGAAGAACAATGTAGTATCGGGCCATGGCGAACGTCATCTTTGTTACAAAATAGACCAAGAAAAAGTTGAGGGCTAAACAACCAAGAACTTCTCATTCACAACATCCTCAAAACTGTTAGTCATCAACAGAAGATCTCTGCTCTGACAACTAGGACACAACTGCAGTTTCTCTGGTAAGTTTCCCAAAGCTACTCCACAACAATATGACTGTTCAAGTCAAAATTCCAGGAATTTTGATTGCTCCTCTCCGCGTCCCTATCCAGAGCTATACTGCATTTGTGAGTAGTAAATACAGTAATAATCTAAGCTTCGATAAGCATGGTTGAGAGAACAACAAAAGATCCAGAAGTTCTTATGAGACCATGCTTCAGGGTTCTCTGGAGTATTCTTCCAGCTCAGGCTGTGGCACCATCAAAAGTCTTTGAAACTTTCAGCTTTCAACAATGTGCTAAATGATCGAGCTATAGAGAAACATAAAAGACACACACAAGATGATAAAAGACACACACAAAATGACCTACTTCTGAGAGATAGTGGCAGAAATAACAGTACCTTTATCTACTGAGTGCAATGCACTGTACTAAGCACTTGAGAAAATACAATTTAGAAGTTCAATACACAGTATAGTGGTAGAGCCATACTAAAAGCTTAAACTAGATAGCCTATGACTAGCCTGCACCAGGGAAATTCTAAATACCCTATGGCCTACTCGGTAGAGCAAAGGTTTGGGAGTCAGAAGGATCTGGGTTCTAATCTGAGCTCTGCCATTTGTCTGCTGTGTGACCTTGGGCAAGTCACTTAACTTCTCTGTGGCTCAGTTACCTCATCTGTAAAATGAGGATTCAGACTGTGACCTCACACAGGACATGAATGGTGTCCAACCTGTAAGCTTGTATCTACACCAGGGCTTAGTACAGTGCCTGGCAAGCACTGTAAGCACTTAACTACCATTTAAAAAGAAAAAAATATCTCACCACTGAAATATAACTCATGTGTTCACAGCTACCTATACAGGATCTAACCAAAGGTGTATGGACAAACAAGAAAGTGTAAAATGAAATCAAGAAGCCCAAGGTGTCCTGAAGACTGCCCAAGGTGCCTAACTAGAAGAACTAAACAGCCTAGTAGTTTTTCAGTGGCTCCTATGAAATTAAATGGCAGAGCAGAATCACAAAACACAAAGTCTTGAAACACAGTTAACCAGCTTCAAGGCAGTCAACAACTCAATTCCTCTGGGAGGAACACGATAGGAGGACACTCTAGCAGTTGCCGTGGGGACAATTAAATAGGGAAAGTGGAAAACAATGTTTTAAACATCATAGTGAAGCAAGAGACCCAGATTCTAAACAGCTCGGCCACTTGCCTAGGTGACCTTAGGCAATGAACTTGAGTTTTCTGCATGTCAGTGTCCTCATCTGTTAAATGGGGTTCTCCTTCATGCTTACATTAGAGCAAGTCCTATGTGTGACAGGGACTGGTCAGATATAATTATACTGTACTACCCCAGCACAGTGTTTAAAAATCACAATTACTGTTTAAAAAGTCTTGAACACTTCAGCAGCAGCCACCTGTTGAGGGAGACCTGCAGCAGGTGGACCAGCTAGACCTAGAGCAATCAGGAACAGTGATGCTCTTCTTTTGCAGAGGCTTTGAGGAGATTTGTTTAAGTATTCCTCTTGGTCTCACAGAGGCAGACACTGCAGATAGCAAACTTATCAGAGCAAGAGAACAATCTCTGAGTGTATGGAATCACTTGGTAACTGCAGCCACATCTGCGTGTTTGGATACACCAGAGGACCAGACAGGTCATCTTCAAACACAAATGAGACCTATGTATGTAAATATGCCTAATGCACCAAATGCTGATTTTAGTACAAAAGATTATCTAGTCCATCCCTCTAAACTTCACCACTTTAGAAATCTACTCTTTACTTAAAAACAACTCCAGAAATGGGACATCACAGTAATGCTTACATTGGATCTGCAGTGTACTGACAGTAGTGAATTGCAGGATTTCCTTCGAAAAAGGAATTGCTTAAAGAGCATGGAGACTTTTTAGAAGAACTATCACCTTCTGGTAATCCGAAAGAACAGCCAACACAACTGAGATCATCTTGCTATTAAGATTGAGATGGGGAACTTCCAAATTTGGTTTTACGACTCAAAGGGAATGTGAATAATTTGGAGAGAGTTCTGAAGAGAATAACTGAGAGGACTGGAAAGACTGATCAGTGAGGTAAAGGAATTAAACTCCTTAATTAATCCTGGAGAAGAAGGAGATATATGAGTGGGTATTTGGGGGTATAGATGAAGGATTTTATTTCCAGACCAGCTGTTCTCATCTCCAGAAAGGAACAAAGAGTAGGAACTGGAAGCTTTAGATTAGCTATTAAGAAGGGTTTCCTGACAGAGAGGTTTTAGCACCAGAATAGATTCCTGTGGGGAGGTTGTGCAATCTCCATCCCTGGAGATCTTTAAATCAAGGTTCAGATTGGGGTCCCCTTCTATTCTCCATCTGCACTCAGTTTTTTGGAGAACTCATTAGCTCCCATGACTTCAACTACCACCTCTGTCTACATTTCCAGCCTTGATTTCTCCTCCTCTCTACTGCTTATTTCCTTCTACCTTCAAGACAGCTCTACTTGGATGTGCTGCCAACACCTCAAACTTAACATGTCCAAAACAGAACTTATGTTCCCACCAAAACCCTGTCCTCCCCCACTTTCCCATCACTGTAGACAGCACCACTGCATCACCATCCTTCCTGTCTCACAAGTCCAGAATCCTGGCATTATCTTTGACTCCTCTCTCTCATTCAACTCATGTATTCCATCTACCAAAACAGTGCTAAAATCCACCCTTTCCTCTCCATCCAAACTCCTACCATGTTAATCCAAGCACTTATATTATCCTGCCTTGATTACTATATCAGCCTCCTTGCTGATCTCTAGACCGTAAACTCATTGCGGGCAGGGACCTGTCTACCAGTTGTTATTCTGTACTCTTCCAAACTCTGTTCTCTTCCAAGCTACAGTACTATGCACACAGTTAAGTGCTCAATAAATGATTTATTTACTAGAAATTTTTCTGTCCAGAAGGGTAAAGGTGTAATCTCCCTAAAGGTAGGGAGAAGGTTCAAGTTACTTCAGAGTATCTTTTGGCCTTATGATTTTACTCTCTGCTCATGTTATCAAAGTCATGACTTGGAAAGTTAACGACAGAGTAAGCAGATCCCTGACATCTGATCCTTGACTTCAAAATGCAAATAATCTGTGCACTAGTATACCCATACATTGCTTAGAAACTCTTCCCAAGTAGATCTTCCCAAGAGTTGTTTCAGAACATTTTAAGTCTCAGGTAAGTACTTGGAAACAATTAAATCCATGTATCACTTAGACCTAGTATATTGGAGTTAGGTTTCAATATCCTGGAAAGTGAGTTGGTAAGTCATTTCACATACAGACAGATAAAAATGCTCTTAGGTTTTAGGTTTTTAAAGTATTAAATTCCCTTATGGCACTGCCATTTAGCTTCTATTTTTTCCATTTACATTTTTCCTTAGCTTGTGCTACATGCTTGATTGATAGCAACAAACAGTGAACCAAATTCAGAGAAACAAACCACCCAGTACTGCTTCTCCTCTTTATTAATTTAAAAAGCAGATACTACTGACCCTCAAAATTTTAGGGGAAAAATAAACTTGGGAATCATTCTAATTCAAAGGGAAATTCACCCTACTCAACTTCAGGCTCAATTCATATCTGAAATACTTCAAACATCTCCACTCCCAAATGTGGAATTGACATTTAACCTCCTAGATCTGCCCCTGATCTGTTCATTAAAGCTATTAAGCATGGACCCAGTCTCCTGAGGCAGAAGGGAATCATAAGAACCAATACGACCAACTCTCTCCCTGACTAGAAAGTTACTACCCTAAGCTTACAGCGAAGGGGGGAGTCTGATAATCGGGTGTCCCCACCCTGCCTCTCAACCCTGGGACTGAGGAATCCTACTCCATGTAGAAGCTGCAGTTGGAGATGTTTCGGCCTTTTCTCAAAGACCACAAAAGGAGTTGTGAGGGGCCCAAACAACTAATTCTCTCCAAGCAACACTCGATTTACCCATTTCGCCAATGATGTTTTTTGAATAGTTGAATTAACCTGTTTTTACTATTGGTTATATTATGCTCCTGTTGTTAAGTGTCCGTTTTCTCCCCCAAGCAAATAGTAAATGCTTAATAAGGGTTAAAAATAGTAGCCATTTTTTAAAAGAGCCTCTGGTTCTTTTGCCATGAGATGGCTAAGGAATGGCTATCAACTATCACTCATGGCATTGCTAATAATACTAATATTAGTGATGACAATAATGATGTAATTTTAAGCACTCTCTCTGTGCAGAGCACTATACAGAGTTCTGTGGTAGAGACAAGATAATTGGGTTGGCTACACAGTGCCAGTGCTTAGAACAGTGCTTGGCACTTAGAACAGTGCTTGGCCCTTAGTAAGTGCTTAACAAATACCATTATCATTATTATTTTTATACAGTCCATGCCCCATATGGGTCTCACAGTCTTAATCCTCATTTTGCAGATGAGATAACTGAAGCACAGAGAATTTAAGTGACTTTTCCAAAGTCTCAGAGCAGACAAATGGTGGGGCTGGGATCAGAACTCAGGTCCTCTGACTTCCAGGCCCAAGCTCTTTCCACTAGGCAATGCTGCTTCTAGGTGATGCTGATGGTCTCTCATCTCTGCCAGTAACATTCCCATTTGGGCAGGGAGTGCAGTGGTACGTAGATGGGATGGGGAAACTCGTAAATAACTTCCATGGACACCATATTTAATACTGTGAAATTCCAAAGGATGAGGTTAATCCTAGAAAGGCTTTACATCATGTGAAAGCAGGACTCAGACAGAAGCCTGGCCACGGCTCTTCACGCCAATCAGTGACAAGGAGATTTGAGCCTCACTAGTTGCAAATTATTGCCCAAAAGGTTTCTGTACCTTCTTTTTTTTAAAAAATGGTATTTGCTAAGTACTTACTTTGTGCCAGGCAACGTACTAACCCTTGGAGTAGACAGATACAAGATAATCAGATGGACACAGTACTTGTCCCACATGGGGCTCACAGTCAATCTCCATTTTATAGATGAGGTAACTGAGACACAGAGGAGTTAAGTAACTTGCCCAAGGTCATACAACAGATAAAAGGCAGAGATGGAATTAGAACCCAGGCCCAGACCTATGCTCTATCCACTAGGCCATGTTGCTTCTCCTATCTTCTGGAAAGAACAAGGGCAATGGCATTTTATTCAGAATCAGAGGCTAAAAGAATCTCAAGATTTTATTAGTCCTCTGCTTCTAAGTAGGTGGACAATTATAATAATTATGAAAATAACAGCAATAATAATAATAGTATTGATAGCATTTGTTAAGTGCTTCTATGTGCCAAGCACTGTTCTAAGAACTGGGGTATATACAAGATAATCAGGTTGAATAATTGACCCTGTCTCTCATGGAACTCATGGTCTATGTAGAAAGGAGAACATATATATAATCCCTATTTTACAGATGAGGAAACAGGCACAGAAAAGTTAAGTGACTTGCCCAAGGTCATACAATGGAACTGGAATTACAATGTTTTCATTATCTAGGTTAGATGGGTAATCTTTCTTATTATTACCTTTAATCAATGATGCAGCATATAAGCTTCACTTTCATTGCCAAGCAATTCCTCCTGTTTGAACTCACTCACTGCAATTTAAGTCTGTTTTCTTTTGTTTGGTCATCTGCTGCTATGAGAGCCGCTTACTCGGCATCTTACTCATAAAAAGTTCCAGTCCTTTCTTGTCTACGTTAAATTATCACAATTTCTTTTCACTTCTGCTCCATAGAATCCCACTTTCATCCCTGTTCTCCTCTGGCCCGTGTTCAATTTCTCCATATCCTTTGTAAAACTCAAGGACCAAAACTAGAAAATATTCCATCTAGTAAGAACCTGATTAATGCAGACTATAGTCAGGGTGAACATTCTCTCAAAACGTTTTCCTTTAAGAGTGACCTTTCAGTGTTTTACTTACAAAGCAGTTGGTAACTACATAGAAAATGGTATAATTGAAAGAGGAACTATATAAGTGTGCCTCAGAATGACTTAATTATAGGAAACAAAAATTAGAGTATTGGGGAGGTGGTCTGTGAAATGAACCCAATCCAACATTACCGATAAAGAATAACCCCCTCCAATGGTAATCTGAAGGTTTGGCAGGAAAAGAAGATACTTCATCTGTAAAATGGGGATTAAGACAGTGAGCCCCTTGTGTGGGACGTGGACTATGTCCAAAGTGATTAGCTTGTATCTATCCTAGTGCTTAGTACAGTGCCTGGCACATACTAAGGATTTAACAAATACCATTAAAAAAAGAAGTAATTTACTGCCACGAGTTTCACTGCCAAAATCATTGCCAAAGCCTCTGTGAGGTTGATCTCATCAAAACACATTTAATTTTCCTTCAGAGATATACATGTAAAGATCCAGTTCTCTAGGGAGAAGAATAGGCCCCCAAAATAAAAGCATGTGATACAACAGTAGTCATTGTATATGGAGAAGAAAAATGCATTAAAATTCCCTGGACTTCTTAGTAAACTAAACCATGTGAATGCAGTTCATAGGAGATGACAAACAGGTTTCACTTGAATGGCAAAAGTACATTAGATGGAAGGATTTGGGGGTGGGATTTTTTTTACTACGTAGATTCATATGATTTCTCTACAGTTGTTGATTGAATCCCTTCTTAATATCACACACGGGTGAAATTTAGCCTTTTAGCATTTGTCCATCTTTATGAAAACTTTCAATGTTTTATAAGTACAGTATGGGGTATATGCTCATTATACTATTTCATATTGTGTTGGTGCAGGAAGTAAACTCTCTGCTCGTACTTTCTCAAGTGCTTAGTACAGTGCTCTGCATACAGTAAGTGCTCAATAAATATGACTGATTTAGAGGGGTTTATTTCATTTGCTGTCCTTGCACTAAATTTTTTTTTAAATCAGCTTCAAATATTATTATGGTAATTTTGGTATTATGGTACTGCTCTAAGCACCGGAGTAGACACAAGTTAACCCAATCCCTGTCCCGCATGAGGCTAATAGTCAAAGTAGGAGGATGAATAGGTAATAAATCCCCATTCTGCAGTTCATGAAACTGAGGCACAAAGAGGTAAATGAGTTGCCCAAGCAGGCAAGTGGTGTAGCCAGAATCAGATATCCAGATTCTCTGACCCCCGGGTCTCTGCTTTTTCCAGCTTTTTTTTCCCTTCAACTGTAAAAATTTGAAGTTCACATTTTTAAATGAGGAAACATTACTAAAACCTACATAAGGGAGAGGATGCAGAGTCTATGTCTAACTATGTCTTAGAAACTTGAAGTTCTGACTTGTCATTTTAAGAACAGAAGGAGTGACGTAGTCTAGTGGAAATTCACTGCTCAATGGTATTTATTGAGTGCTTACTGTGTAGAGCACAGTACTAGGTATTTGAGAGAGAACAACCAAATTAATAAACACAACCCCTGCCCACAAAATGCTTACAGTCTAGAGGACTGAGGAAAGAGCATGGGGCTGGGAGTCTGGAGGCCTGGGTTTGAATCCCAGCTCTAGCCTACTGTGTGACTTTACGCAAGTCACAACCTCCCTGGGCTTCAGATGTAAAATGGGAGTAAGAGAGACAGTTGAACATGGACTATGCCTAATCTCAAATCTTGTTAATACCCCAGCACTGAGAACATTCATTCATTCATTCATATTTATTGTGTGCTTACTGTGTGCAGAGCAATATACTGAGCACTTGGGAGAGTACAATACAACAAAAAACAGACATATTTCCCACCCACAAGGAGCTTCCATCTAGAGGGGGAGACAGACATTAATATAAATTACAGCTATATACAAAAGTGTTGTGAGGCTGCAAGGGGGGGGATATGAATAAAGGGAGCAAATCAGGTCGACACAGAAGGGAGTGAGAAAAGAGGAAAAGAAGCCCTCTTGGAGGAGATTTGCCTTCAATAAGGCTTTGAAGAATATAAGCACTTAATAAATGCCATAATAATGAATATTACCTACCCCATTTTTTGTTTTCATTTATACCCACATGATGGGAAGGAAAGAGGGTGAATTCAATGCAGCTAGGTGAGGAAGTGCTTAGAAAGCATTTATGATCCTTGGATGGAAAGGGAAAGAACTGCAGAGTGGAGAACTAAAATGCACTGATAATGATTTGGCTACATGGATTTACTTTTGCCCACAAATGCATTCCTCTTATAATGGGCTCATCACAATACGTCACACCAACTCAGCAAGAACAAGGTTAATATGAATAATTCCCTCTAGACTGTAAGATCATTTTGGGCTGGGAATGTTTCTACCAACTCTGTTATACTGCATTCTCATAAGCGCAACACTGCATAGTGTATGGAGCACGGGCCTGGGAGTTAGAAAGATCTGGAATCTAATTCCAGCTCCACAACTTGCCTGCGTGACCCTGAGCAAGTCGCTTAACTTCTCTGTGCCTTAGTTACCTCATTTGTAAAATGGAGATTATGACTGTGAGCCCCATGTGGGACATGGACTGTATCCAACCTGAATAGCTTCTATCTACCCCAGAACTTAGTTCACTGCCTAGTACATAGTAAGTGCTTAACAAATACCATAAAAAAACACTTAGTACAGTGCTCTACAGTCAGTAAGCACTCCAAACAACTGATTGATAATTTTCCATTCCCTGACTCCTCCTTTACTCTATGTACTTTCAAAGTTTTTTTTTTCCTTGTTCAGTGTATAACATTAGCAGCATGGCCTAGTGAAAAGAGCACAGACCTTGGAGTCAGAGGACCTGGGTTCAAATCCCAGCTCTGCCAAGTGCTTGCTGTGTGATACTGGGCAAATCACTACACTTCTCTGTGCCTCAGTTCTCTTGTTCTCTCTCCTACTGTGAACCCCAGGTGGGACAGGAACTGTGTCCAACTTCACTTGTACTTACCCCAGTGCTTAAAATAGTGTTTAACACATAGTAAGTGCTTAACATATTCCATAAAAGAAAAAAAAAAGATTTCCCTGGTGTTAACAGAAGAGGGGAAGACTCATTTGAGAGTCATAATTGTAAATTTATGGGTCTCTAAAAATCTCAGACTCATTGTTGTATTATATATTGCTGTATTTATCATACTACAAAAGCATTTTAGGATCAAATCTCACACTAAATTATGAATACACTGCATGATGAAGCTCATGCAGACCTAAATTAATCATTTACCAGAAAACCAATATGTACTGGAAAGAAATAGATCACTTATTAAAGGATTTCTCATCTTTCAAAATACTGATGTACTTCTGTCAGGAAAATTAAATTAAATAATTGTCAAAGACTGTAAAATATGAAGCACGGAACACATTTAAAGCATTTGTACTAATTCTGATATATCATCCTCTTGAATATATTTTTTTCCCACTGAAACAATCTCTTGAACAAAGTTTTTAAAAAAAACAAACAACCAACATGCCTTCAAACACTTCAAACACTCTCCCAAAGACTGGTTAAATCAGTAACTGTTCAGATTCTTTGCAGTGACATTTACTTGACCTGTTATTGCTAAGCAGTACTTAGGAGGTTCTCTCATTTTTCTCTCTCCCTATAAAATGCCTTGGGCCTCTCACCTGGACAGCCACTATGCTTTTTGACAAGTGAACTCGCATTGAGAAGCATCGTTTGGGTCTGGGATAAACAACAGATGCAAAAAAATACATCTGAAACAAATACCTACTTTTTTTTATTCTGAAACAGTTCAGAAACAGTTCAGTTTATGAATATCTTGAGCATATCTGGTTACTAATTTTTTTCTCTTGGAGAAGCAATAAGTTGCTTTTCAAAATATTATCAGAAGAATCTACCTATAAGAGACTATTCTCCACTCAATTTTATGTATTTTGAATTACAATCTTCCCTTATCTCTCCATGATAAAATGCACTGGAAATCCCCCTATTTGTTCCCATTCACAGAGATGATTAATGCTGAAGTGTCTTCTTTTCCACCCTTTCATGACAAATTGTTGGCTGCATAACTTGACAATCTTGTAAACTCTGCCCTCTGTATAATGAAGCTTTAATAAACAGCAAATCACTTTTAACTCCTGGAGTTTACCCATATCATGACCCAAAGGTTTCACGTATCGGCAAAGAAAGTGCTGGTTTAAGGCTTCAGAATTTATCCCATTAAAAAAAGACATCCCACCCCCCGATAACACTAAACTTTCCTCAACTCAATTCTATAGGGGGCTTGTCATACTTGCATTTTGTGTACATTTTTATGGCATTTAAGCGCTTACTATATGCCAGGCACTGTACTGTACTAAGTGTTGGGGTAGATACATGGTTGTTAAGGTTGGAGCAACAGGATTTACGAATGTCAAAGGCACCAACCATTAAGGGAGAGAGGTCATCAACCCGGAATGGGGTTTTGGGGGGCAAAATCACTACCTTCATCCCAACCTGTTTGGGCTGCTCAACTCACCCATCTCCTGATGGGGTGTCTCACCTGCCCCACCTCTAGGCTGTGAATGGGAGCCCCAGGCCCTTATCCGATCCTTTGGAAACAAACTCTCTGCCAAACCCTGACTGCCATCTGTGTGTGTATCCTCACGGCACTCTATGTTACTACACGCCCACCTTCCCTGGACATGGGTGTATGTGCCCTGCCCATACGTGTGTGTGTGTGTGTCTGCAAGCCCACTTCTCTAGACATACATAGATCTGTGGGGTCAACTTTCCTGGCCACATGTAATGGGGATGAGGGGGAAAAGTGGAACACAGAAGGAGTTGGTCCACCTTCCTAGGAGGGAGAGGGAAAGAGTCAGACAATGACAGAGAAAGAGAGAGTCTTTGTGTTGACCTCCATGCTATGACTGGGCATGTGTTCATCTCTCTGGGCCAAGACTATGATTTGTCTTTCACAGCATCACCCCCGAGCCCTGCACTCGGTCCCCTTGAGAGTCCTACATCAGGTTTGCTCTTTGTTGAAAACAAAGAGCTTGCCCTTGACTTATACCAAACTTGTCCCTGTCAAGTCCTTCCCACTCTGACCACCTCATTCTACTCCAGGAAAGGGGCTGCCAAGGCAGTGGGACTAAAATTCATGCCTGCCACCAAGAAAAGATAACAAGAAGGGTCCTGACACTGCAGAAACCACAACGCAGTACAAACCCTCTCAAAATGTTGGGAAAAAGAAAATAAAACTGCCAAGAAGATACCAGAGATAGTAAAAATGAGATACGAAGGGAAAATAGCCAGAAAAAGAAACTGAAGTAAAGTTGTCACCTTCCACACTGTAAAACCCTAGAATGAAGCAGTGCTCTTCAGGGGTGACCCTGAAAAAGCAGGGTTTCAATTCAGTTTCAGTAATTCTTTTCTCCCCAAGAAGTCCACACAAAAGGAATTTTCCCAGGCTTCAGAATCCAGTTCAATACCCTAGGATCTTTCAGAGTCAGATTAATAATCAGTTAATAGTATTTATTAAATCCCTTGTGTGCAGGGTACACTGTATACCTCAAACCTAACATGTCCAAAGCAAAACACATCTTCCCACCCCAACACTGTCTTCTCCCTGAGGTTCCCATCATTGTAGAAAGCACCACCATCCTTTCTGTCTCACAAACCCATAACCTTGGCATTCTTTGCCTCGTCTCTCTCATTCCATCCACAAAGTCAATCTGTAACCAAATCCTGTCGGTTCTATCTTAACAATATGGCCAACCTGCCTTTTCCTATCCATTCATCCTGCTACCATGTTTATCCTATCCTGACTTTGACTACTGTGTCAATCTCCTTGTTGACCTCCTTGCCTTCTGTCTCTCCCCACTCAATCTGTAGTTCACTCTGCTTCCTGGATCATTTTACTTAAAAAAAAAAAAAAACAGTCCATGCCTCCCCTCTCCTCAAAAACCTACAGTGGTTGCCCATCCACTGTCACATCAAACAGAACCTTCTTACCATCAGCTCTAAAGCACTCAATCACCTTACCCTATCCCTCCTAACCTCTGTGATTTCCTACTACAAACCAGCATGCTGTAACAACACCCTACTCAGAGTATCTCAATCTCATCCATCTCGCTGTCAACACTTTGCCCACATTCTGACTCTGGCCTGGATCGCATGCCCTCTTCATATGACAGACTATCATCACTCGCTCCACTTTCCAATCCTTATCTAATACACATCTCCAAGATGCCTTCCCAACTCATCCCTCATTTCCTCTATACCCACTCCTTTCTGAATCGCCCTTGCACACTGATTTGCACCCTTTAATCAACCCACCCACGGCTCCACAACACTTAGGTGCATCCCTGTAAATTCTTTTCATGGTGGTCTCCCCAGCTACTGTAAACTCCTTGTGGACAGGAATGTGAATCTGTCACATTATACTCCCCCAAATGCCTGGTAGAGTGCTCTGCACACAGTAAGCATTCATTAAATATTGTACTGATCAAGCATAGGCTCTTGGAAGAATACAAGAAAATCAGTAAAATGATCCCTGCCCTCCCTGTGGGGAGTCCCACTAAACCAAGTAGCCTCAAAGCCCTCAGGGAATTTTATCTAGCCCTGCTCCTTCCCTAGGGATTGATAAGGAAACTAAATCCTTGGTTTAGGGTAATTTCAGTACTGAACTGCCTGGATATGGAGAGATGGATTAACTAACTTCTTGACTTTATTTTCCTGCTACAGAATTTCTCAAGGGCTGGAAATCAGAAAATTCAGCAGCAACAAACAATGAAAACATCAGGCTGAAAGCTCCGGGTAGGCAGGGAACATGTTTACCCATTCTGTTTGTACTCTTCCAAGCATTTAGTAAAGAGCTTCAGTGAGTGCTCAATAAAAACCACTGACTCATGTACTCAGAAAAATGGAACTGTGGATTAACTTCAGAGGACCAAGATTTCAGATGCTCGAGTAAGGAAAAGAAGAGAAGTAATGAAAAGAAAACGTAGGATGACTATTACTTTTTAATGGTATTCGTTAAGCACTTACTGTATGTGAGGCACTATACTAAGCGCTGGGATAGATACCAATGGGCAGGGATTGTCTCTATTGCTGAAGTGTACTTTCCAAATGCTTAGTACATTGCTCTGCACACGGTAAGCGCTCAATAAATACGACTGACTGAATGAATGAATGACAATCAGGTTGGACACAGTCCTTGTCCCACAAAGGGCTCACAATTCCAATCCCCATTTAAGAGATAACAGGCACTGAGAGATTGAGTGGCAAACTTGTCCAAGGTCACCCAGGAGACCAGCAGCAGACCTGGGATGAGAACTCATGTTCTCTGATTCACAGGTCTGTACTCTTAATGTCGGTATTTGTTAAGCGCTTTACTATGTGCAGAGCACTGTTCTAAGCGCTAATGTAGACACAGGGGAATCAGGTTGTCCCACGTGGGGCTCACAGTCTTAATCCCCATTTTACAGATGAGGTAACTGAGGCACAGAGAAGTTAAGTGACTTGCCCACAGTCACACAGCTGACAAGTGGCAGAGCTGGGATTTGAACTCATGACCTCTGACTCCAAAGCCCGTGCTTTTTCCACTGAGCCACTCGTCTTTCCACTAGGCCACACTGCTCCTCATCTTATTCAAATGACTTGCCAGTACAAATCATTGGGCTGTGCAAAAGCCTTCCAAGAGGCATGCTGGACACTCTACCTCTTGGAACATCTGAAACTGGTTTAGAAATAGATGTACCCACTAGTTCTTTCAGAAACAGCAGAAACAGCGTGACTTAGTGAGGAGCAGTGTGGTCTAATGGATGGAGCCTGGACCTGGGAGCTGGAAGGATCTGGGTTCTAATACCGACTCTGAAACTGTATGTTGTGTGACCTTGGACAGGTCACTTAACACCTTGGTGACCTCATTTATAAAATGGGAATTAAGATTGTGAGCCACATGTGAGATATGGGCTGTGTCCAAATATATTAGTTTGTACCTACCCCAGCACCTGGCACATAGTAAGTGCTTAAGTACCACTGGAAAAAAACACAACAAAATACAAACAACAATAAAACATTATTCTGCCCCTCTCCTGGGGAAGCTTCCACTTCTACAATGCTGTAGCTAAGTGGAATGAGGATTACCACCTCCACTTAAAATAGTTTAGAAATATGATTTAGGCTTCCGGTTTATTTAACCAAAACCACGTAATACTACTAAGTAGAACTCTGAAATAGCTTTGAAGATCTGTGATATTCTGTATAAAAAATGGCTAGGAAAAAATTCAGTTAGTGCCTGCCTGGGTGTTGGATGGTCTTAATCTTTGTCTCTTATAAGTCACAACTCAATGCTTGCTCTTCAGTAATTTTTCTAAGACCTTTCTGCTGCTGGAACAATGGTGGTTTGTCCACAGCCTACCAAATTGGTTTATCCTACTTCTATTTTCTAAATAAAGGCAACAAAAAATTCATGAGTTTTGTCATTAATACCTATCTAATGGGAGCACTAAGGTCTTCTATATAGAATTGAGGCAAGGACTTACTCTATTCTACTCTCCCAAGTACTCAGTTCAGTTCTCTGCCTACAGTAGGAGCCCAATAAATATAATGAATTGACTGACTGCCTGGTCTATTCATCATGCTAGTATATTTATTGAGAGGATGAGCAAGTATGGATGAAGAAGGTAAAAATCTGGGGGCTTTGAGCCTTGAAGCTCCAAGCAATGCTACTGTGCTTTCTTTCACACAGTTCTGAGATGTCTCTAGCTTGTAAGCTTTTGTGAACAAGGAAAGTGTGTGCCACCTCTTTGGTACTGTACTCTCCTATATGGTTAGTATATTCTTCGGCACATAGTAAATACTCAATAAATGTCCGTTGTTGGGCAGGGATTGTCTCTACCTGTTGTCAAATTGTACATTCCAAGTGCTTAGTACAGTGCTCTGCACACAGTAAGTGCTCAATAAATACGATCGAATGAATGTCATCAATTGATGCCATTTAAGCTCTCAGATCTTAATCTGAGCAAATCCACCCCTACTACACTAAAAAGTATGAGGAAAACACTTTTAAAACATTAGAAATATGCCATAATAGGACTACGTTCAACATGCAGTCAGTTTATATAATATTGAAGATGGTTCTAAATGATAAATTAAAATGGATTATAAGACCTACTAATGTGTATTCAGACACTTAGAGGTGATTTATGTTAGCCCAAATTCTGAATTTGTGAGAAAATATGACTGTTCAAAATTCCAGGGCCTAGAAAATTGCTTTAAACAACTGACTGGGTACCAGTTGTTTTTATTCCCTACATCCGTTGTATTTTAAAATTGAAACACTGGAATCCAATGATAAGAATGATGGATGCTGGAGTGTTTGTTATCCTCAGGGTTCTTGAATCTGGATGACTTAATCTTACCCAATTAGTATGCTATTATGGGAGATTACTACCTTAAGAATCAATATTATACTAAACACTTATGTTTTATTCTGTATTAAAAATTCATACAAATGGAAATACAAGTGCTCTAAATTTGCTCTCTCTAAATGAGGAAAAATGGTTCCTTAGTATCATTTTCTTCACAGTCAGTATTGCCCTATTTTCTGGGAAGCCAATGGTTACTGTGTCTTTCATAGATCATTGCTAAAATACATCAGTAGAATTGGCTACAATGGATGTTTTCTTTCTAATGAAGTGCACGATATGAGCTGATTTGCCTTCTGCACTATTATGCTCTACAGTTTTATGTCCCCAGTAAAAGGATAATAGGCATATATTCCAATTCAGAAGCAGAAATATGGACATAAAATCCACCATTTTCCTGGCCTATGGCATTTTCTTCTATTCTCCACACCTTCTGGTTGCTTTTTAGTACTTCCCTGGTTCAGATCCCCAGTTGCCAAAGGTAATTTGAGTTTAGTACTTCCTGGAAACAGGGGATATATTGGAAGGGAGCTTTAAATTCTCTTCCTGTGATGCTGACTTTCTATGCTTTCTTTTCAAAATTTTATTACTTTAATGTGTTCTTTTCCCCCCAATGCTTTACAAACATTTCATTTGAATTGATTTTTGTGTATTACATTAAAAAGATTACAACATTTGTTGTAAAAGGTTTGCCTGTTACTCCAATTATTCTTGTAAAAGGAAAAAAATAGAATTTTGCCCCAAGATTTTTAGTTCTCCTGGTTGATTCTATATCTATAATCAACAAATAAATGGTACATATTGAGCATCTAATATAGCTCTTTGTTGGCAGGGACTATGTCTGCTACTCTGTTATATTGTACTCTCCCAAGTGCTTAGTACAATGCTCTGCACACAGTAGGCGCTCAATAATTACTATCGATTACTGTGTACAAAGCAATCTCCATTCTCCAAGACCACTAATTTCTTGATTTCAGTCTCCTTCATTTCTCTAGCCACAGTTAGAGTTTCCATATAGAATGTGGTCAAAATCCCCCTTTGGCTATATACCAAGGATTTATCTATAAGGCAACAGGGCATGAGGAAAAGGAACCCCCTTTGTGAACAGTAAGCCATCTTCTCAGAATCACTAAGAATGGCACAAGTTTGCTCCCACATTAAGGCCAATCAGAAAAGATACTGAGAAAACCAGGTAGCAACACTCAGAATTTCCTGAACTGTCGACCATCCCCTTCTCCTCCACAACTTATCTCACCTTGGCTTCACAGACTCTGTCCTCTCCTGGTTCTCCTCTTATCTCTCTGGCCATTCATTCTTGGTCTCCTTCACAGGCTCCTCCTCCCCCTCCCATCCTATAACTGTTGGGGTTCCTCAAGGGTTAGTTCTTGGCCCTCTTCCGTTCTCCATATATGCTCACTCCCTCGGTGAACTCATTCGCTCTCACGGCTTCAACTATCATTTCTATGCAGATGACACACAGATCTACATCTCTGCCCGTCCTCTCCCCCTCCCTTCAGGCTCGTATCTCCTCCTGCCTCCAAGACGTCTCTACCTGGATGTCTGCTCGCCACCTAAAACTCAACATGACCAAAACTGAGCTCCGCATCTTCCCTCCCAAGCCCTGTCCTCTCCCTGACTTCCCTATCACTTCCCTACGACCAACCTTCCCGTCTCTCAGGCCTGCAACCTCGGTGTCATCTAAGACTCGGCTCTCTTGTTCACCCCACACATCCAATCCGTCACCAAAACCTGCAGGTCTCACCTTTATAATATCGCCAAGATCCGCCCTTTCCTCTCCACCCAAATGGCTATCTTACTGTTATAGGCTCTCATAATATCCCGGCTAGATTACTGTCAGCCTGCTCTCTGATCTCCCTTCCTCCTCTCTCTCTCCCCGCTCCAGTCTACTCTTCACTCGGCTGCCCAGCTCATCTTCCTGCAGAAATGCTCTGGGCATGTCACTCCCCTTCTTAAAAACCTCCAGTGGTTGCCCATCAACCTCAGCACAAAACAAAAGCTTCTCACTCTAGGCTTCAAGGCTCTCCATCACCTTGGCCCCTCCTACCTCTCCTCCCTTATCTCTCTCCACTGCCCACCCCGTATGCTCCGCTCCTCTGCCACCCACCTCCTCACCATCCCCCGTTCTCTCCGATCCCGCCATTGACCCCTGGGCCACGTCCTCCCGCAGTCCTGGAACACCCTCTCTCCTCACCTCCACCAAACTGATTCTCTTCCCCTCTTCAAAACCCTATTTAAAGCTCACCTCCTCCAAGAGGCCTTCCCAGACTGAGCCCCCCTTTTCCCTCTGCTCCCTCTACCCCCACCTCTTTGCCTCTCCACAGCTAAACCCTCTTCTCCCCCCTTTCCCTTCCCATCCCCTCAGGTCTACTCAACTGTATATATCTCCATTACTCTATTTATTTTGTTAATGAGATGTACATCAACTTGATTGTATTTATTTGCTATTGTTTTAATGAGATGTTCTTCCCCTTGATTCTATTTACTGCTATTGTTCCTGTCAGTCTCCCCCGATTAGACTGTAAGCCCGTCAAAGGGCAGGGACTGTCTCTATCTGTTACCGATTTGTACATTCCAAGCGCTTAGTACAGTGCTCTGCACATAGTAAGTGCTCAATAAATACTACCGAATGAACATAGAAATTATTGTCACTAGATAAATGCCTTTCTACAAATGAATTAAAAATTTAAAATGTTAAATTGAAGCTTCCATGCAAACCTCTATGCTTCCCCCTTCCTACACTCACACAGATGACTTTCAGCATCTTCTACTCCTTTTTTGTGACTTTTTAAGTGGCGTTTGTTAAAAGGCACTGTATTATATGTCAGGGCAGATATAAGATAATTCATTCAATCGTTATTTATTAAGGGCTTACTGTGTACTCTGCCTGTCCCATCGTGTCTCACATGGGGCTCACAGTCTTAATCCCCATTTTATAGATGAGGAACTAAGAAATGACTTGAGAAAGGTCACAGACAGGACAAGTAGGAGAGGCGGGATTAGAACCTCTGACTTCCAGGCCTGTGCTCCTTCCACCAGGCCATGCTGCTTATCCTGATGTAAGGGGCCCAGGGTGATGGAACTGGGAAGCACTACAAGATACAGGAGTACAGTGGACACTGACAGCAACCAAAAATATCAGACTGGATATGACATTTTAAATTCAGATATCCAGCATGATGGACTGACATCAGGCACCATTTTCTGAAGCATCCTGTGTTTGCCAAATCCTTAGGCATTTCTCTGAGGAGACCCTTGTACCTCCCCCTTGGTTTCAGGTCTTTTCCATTACCCTTCCAGATCCCCATGAACACAGGTGCTGATTCCAGGTCATGGGACTATCAGGAGCCATGGCATAAATTTAAAATATCAGATTCCAGGTCATGGGACTATCAGGAGCCATGGCATAAATTTAAAATATCAGATATACGATTATCCATTATCTACACTGGGATACACCATCTGAACACTGAATGACCCTATATTGGAGAAATATGATTGGGGTTCTGAGGTGGCATAATTTGTGGGGGGAAAGGGGAGAAGTGAGGAAAAAGAGACCCAAATCTTATAAACATGCAAAATCAACTAACGTTAACAGATACAGGAGAATTCCTATTGAACCCACATTTGTTCACGAGTGTGCAAGACTGAGCTCCTCATCTTCCCTCTCAAACCCGGTCCTCTCCCAGACTTCCCTATCACCGTGGATGGCACGACCATCCTTCCCGTCTCTCAGGCCCGCGATCTCGGTGTCATCCTTGACTCGTCTCTCTCGTTCACCCCACACATCCTATCTGTTACCGAGACCTGCCGGTTTCACCTTTACTATATCACCAAGATCCGCCCTTTCCTCTCCACCCAAACGGCTACCTTACTGCTACAGGCTCTCGTTATATCCCGGCTAGACTACTGTGTCAGCCTTCTCTCTGACCTCCCTTCCTCCTCTCTTGCCCAACTCCAGTCTATTCTTCACTCCGCTGCCCGGCTCATCCTCCTGCAGAAACGATCTGGGCCTGTCACTCCCCTTCTTAAACAACTCCAGTGGTTGCCTATCAACCTCCGCTCCAAACAAAAACTCCTCACTCTAATAATAATAATGTTGGTATTTGTTAAGCGCTTACTATGTGCAGAGCACTGTTCTAAGCGCTGGGGGAGACACGGGGAAATCAGGTTGTCCCACATGGGGCTCACAGTCTTAATCCCCATTTTACAGATGAGGTAACTGAGGCCCAGAGAAGTTAAGTGACTTGCCCACAGTCACACAGCTGACAAGTGGCAGAGCTGGGATTCGAACTCATGACCTCTGACTCCAAAGCCCATGCTCTTTCCACTGAGCCACGCTGCTTCTCTAGGCTCCTTGCCCCTTCCTACCTCTCCTCCCTTCTCTCTTTCTACCGCCCACCCCGCACGCTCCGCTCCTCCACCGCCCACCTCCTCACCGTCCCTCGGTCTCGCCTATCCCGCCGTCGACCCCTGGGCCACGTCCTCCCGCGGTCCTGGAACGCCCTCCCTCCTCACCTCCGCCAAACTGATTCTCTTCCCCTCTTCAAAAACCCAACTTAAAACTCACCTCCTCCAAGCGGCCTTCCCAGACTGAGCTCCTCTTCTCCCTCTACCACCCCCCCTTCACCTCTCCGCAGCTTAACCCTCTTTTCCCCCATTTCCCTCTGCTCCTCCCCCTCTCCCTTCCCATCCCCTCAGCACTGTACTCGTCCGCTCAACTGTATATATTTTCATCACCCCATTTATTTTGTTAATGAAATGTACATCGCCTCGATTCTATTTAGTTGCCATTGTTTTTACAAGATGTTCTTCCCCTCGACTCTATTTATTGCCATCGTTCTTGTCTGTCCGTCTCCCCTGATTAGACCGTAAGCTCGTCAAACGGCAAGGACTGTCTCTATCTGTTGCCGACTTGTTCATTCCAAGCACTTAGTACAGTGCTCTGCACATAGTAAGGGCTCAATAAATACTATTGAATGAATGAATGACAAAAAATAATATTTTTGTTTGAATACAGTCTTTTCTCCTACAATACTGGAGTAATGTTCTCAAAGAATCTCATGTTTTGGAAAAATTTTATTATAGACGTCACTGACAATAGGAATGACTGGGCTTGGGGGAGAAAGGGGAGACGGCTCAAAGTATGACCTGATGGATATTTTTTAATACAAATTCCTATATTAATGTTCTGTCCATCCTTAAAGAGTTTTGCAACCCTGACCACTAGTTACTTTATTATGCTGAATACTGTAAATTAAAGAGAGACAATGCACAGAGCAGTACAGACAATGTACAGAGCAGTATAGAAAGGCTGAGGAAAATGCTGGAAAGCAAAGCAGCGTGGCCTAGAGGCAAGAACACAGGTCTGGGAATCAGGGGACCTGAGCTCTAAGCCCACCTCTTCCATTTGCCTGCTGTGTGACCTTGGATAAGTCTCAACCTCAGTTACCTAATCTGTAAAATGGGATGAAATACCCTTTCTCCCATGCCCCTTAAACTATGAGCCCTATATGGGACAAGGTCTGTGTTCGATCTGCATCTACCCCAGCATTCAGCTCAGCGCTTGGCACATAATAAGAGTTTCAATACAATCTTATAGCAGCATTACACATAGTAATTGCTCAAGAGATATCACTGACTGATTACACCTTTGAATCCTCTCACAACAACTTGTGGATCACATTCTACACAGAACGGACTCAGGCTGAACGTTCCCTAGAACGTTCATTGGATTATTTTCACTGTGTAATGAAAGTGTGTACTACAGCAGAAATGTCTTTACTTGTTTGCATTTATCATAATGATGGCTCTGGTACCTCATTATGAGGAGGCTCTTTTTCCCCTACCAGTTTTTATACTATTATATATTTCATCATAGACAGTTTTCTTAATATTTCTAAGTACGTGACTTTGATACCACGTAATACTTCTCCCTCCATTTCTTAGTAAATGTCATAGCTCCATTATTTAATACCATCAGAATCACAAAACACCCAGATCCTTTGATGAAAACATTCTATATTTTTTCTTGTTAGATACTTTATAGCCTAATTTTTCTTCATCAATGTGCAATGCAATGCAGCCACGTACTCTGAAAAGGGAATTCTTTAAAACACACTCAGGATGCATTGAGAGAGAAAGTGAACTGAATGATGCATTCATTCTTGATTCTGTCTTCTGGTTAATAGATTGCATTACAATAATTTAGAGATTTTGACCCTACTGGTATCTGGCAAATTATCCTGTGATTTGCACTCACACTTTAGATTTTATTTATGAGTTCCTAAGAATAATAAGCTAGGTGTTAAATGCCTAATAATAAATAGCTAGGCTATTATTAGAACTGCTTTCTGTCTGGTCAATATAAGAGATTGTTTAAAACTAGCTTTTATCGTGAAATTGGTCATAAAAAGTCAAAAATCAGTACAGTGAGAAACAAGTTCTAAAACTACAATCAGCCTCTACTTACCACTCCAATGGGAAAAATAAGCTTCATTTCCATTTTAACAGCTTGTGCAAAACCACTTAGTAAGATGAGGTCTCTCATGAGTTTCTTTACTGTAGTTACTCTGAGGAAAGAAATGCCTACATTTAACTTTTTTCCCCCCATCAAAAATAAAATTGAGCACTAAGAGTCTGTAATATCAACTGCAATTCTGGGAAAAAAGAACTAGGAAAAATGCTAATGCAACCAAAACAGACTGTCTCCTATGAAGCATAACTAGTGTTCCATATAATCAGATAGTGGCAAACTCTTCTCTTGGAGGTTTAATAAAATATCACAACTTAGCAAAGGAAAGGAGGATGGCTGACCTTTTAATTGACGAGCTACTCAAAATACACATGCACAGTTTATCTCACCATTTGCGAGTCATCTTTGATTTCCAACTGTCCAAGTCAATGAACAACACTTCCAACACCTCAACTTCCACCGCTTCAGGATTCAGACATTGGGTCTGACTGTCCAGTGTCAGGCTCATAAGGCAAGAACAACCTCGTTCCTTCCTCCCTGTAGGGTTCCTTGAATTCCCATCCCATATAATAATAATGATGGCATTTGTTAAGTGCTTATTATGTGCAAAGCACTGTTCTAAGTGCTGGGGAGGATACAAGGTGATCAGGTTGACCCACGTGGGGCTCAGTCTTCATCCCCATCCTCATTTTACAGATGAGGTAACTGAGGTACATAGAAGTTAAATGACTTGCCCAAAGTCACACAGCTGACCAGCGGCGGAGTTGGGATTTGAACCCATGACCTCTGACTCCCAAGCCCGTGCTTTATCCACTGAGCCACGGTGCTTCTCTAATGAAAGACGGGAACATAGTAGAGAAAACAAGCAAAATGCAGTGTGACTCTAATCTAAATTAAACAATCTCCTCAGTGCAGGTGGGTGGAATTTTGAGGTTGTTCATTTCAAATAGTTTAAGCTGTGTTATTAAACATAACTAGATTGCCAAGATTCAGCTGATTTTAACAGGCATTCCCATCTTCAAAAAAAAAAATCTCCATCCCACTCCATCTGGCCACCTTCATCAACAACATCGGTATTTTTGAACGCTGTGCGCAGAGCACTGTACTAAGTGCTTGGGAGAGTGATTCAACAGAGTAGATTAACAACAGAGATGGTACACAATTGTTCTCTATCTGCAGTGATCTCCCTCCCCATCCCCATCCCTAGATCTTCCTAAGAGCTTTCAAACCTATAAACACTAAAAATATCATATGTGATGTCTGAGGAGGCCCACAGATTGTGGGGCCCAGAAGGCAGCACGAGCTTATTGAGGGTCACCAATCAGAACTGGTCTGCTCCCTCCCCTTTGAAAAAGAGGAAAGGATTCCACCCCCCACCTCCAGATAGAGACCATGATGGATAGAGAGCACAGGCCTGGCAATCAGAGGACTTGGGTTCTAATCCAAACTCCACCATTTTTTTTTAAATGGTATTCAAGCAATTAATATATGCCACCTGTCTGCTGTGGGACCACAGGGAAGTCACTAACTTCTCTGTGCCCCAATTGCCTCATCTGTTAAATGGAGATTAAGACTGTGAGCCCCATGTGGGACATGAACTGAGACCAATCTGATTATAATGAATTTACCCAAGCACTTAGTACAGAGCCTGGAACAAAGTAAGCATTGTTCAACAAATACCATTTTTTGATCCTTCTCCTTCCATTTTTGTCTCCTTCCTGTCTCTCTCAATCTTTCTCTCTGGTTACTATGCCAACTTTCTCTTTATTTTCTCTTATCTTTCATTCATTCATTCAATTGTATTTACTGAGTGCTTACTATGTACACAGCATTATACTAAGAGCTTGGAATGTACAATTCGGCAACAGATCTTCAATTTCAATTTCTTCTATATCTATATATAGATATACCTTATGTAGACTATGAAAGACTTACAGTCAGCATGGCCTTTCTGGTCCCTGTCATGGGTTTCCTGGAGTGGGGCAGGATGTATCTGAAAGACTGGTGTGGTCTACCCACTGTCAAAAAATCCATCTGGGCTCACACCAGAGAGGCCTCAAGTGGGCCTCCCATAGCCCAGATATGACTTAGGCATCCCTGTTGCTTTACAGGACACCTCTGCCCAATGATAAGTGCACGGTCAGTAGCAGAGTCTCAAGCAGAGTATATTAAGCTCTGCCTCGGCCGGAAGTAGAGCAGCTGTCTGCAAAACCTGGCTGCTTGCTGCCTGTCCTACACTTTCGAGGTGCCTAGTGTCTTCCTTGTAGGGCCACGCTAAGCCAAAACACCCAGTATAGCTGGATAAAATGCTCAAGCGTCCACCAGTCCAACAATGGCTTAAGGGGGGGAAGTCTACAGTTCAACAATCTGGATGGGGTTGACCAGGATTTCAGATCTGGAGTTTACAGAATTGAAAATAAGGGCATAAGCATCACAATGTATTTTCCATTATCTTCTAAATTCAAGATAATGTGTTAAATCCAATCCAAATCCAAGTTTAAGAATTGAGAAAAATGTTAGCGTATGTAGTAACGATGAATCTGAAGCCTGTAATTATGACAATACAGCATTCCTATAAAGAATCCTGGCTAAATTATATCTGACAAAAGGAAAGAAACAGTCAATTTAAGAACAAATAAAGCTGCCAATAGATCCATTTATATCCTTCAGAGAGTGTGACGAATCCATATAATGTTCTAAGAAACTGTTTATTGTATTGGCATGCTGAAAGCCAAAGGCAGAGCGAATCCTAATGGTTAAGAAACCTGAACAGAATAGTGAAACTCACTTAAAAAAGCTCATTTAGAGGGAAACACTGAACCCCTGTATTTTACTAGAGGTCAGTCATAGGTAGCAACCTTTCATTTTAACGATGGTTATGATGAAGTCTTCCATTGAGAATGAAGGTCCTGAAATTTTAGGGCAGAGAATATGCACAAATGGACTGATGAAAGAAAAGTGGTTTGTGCAACCCCACCAGCACTCTGTTGCTGCTACTAGTTGTGTTCCTCCTGGGGCGTGGGGGTGATCATAAGTAGGCCAGAGTTTTCACTTGAAGTGTGGACACAGAGTGAGACCAGGAGTCTAGGGGTGGGAACTGGGAAAGGACAGTTTAACAGGCCAGAAACTCACCATTTTGGGTCTTTTCAGTTGTGATTGGCAACTTGGGTCTTGTCAAGCACACTTTCCTGGACTGCCAATATTATCTCCTGGATGGTTCCAATATACCTGGAAGGAAGGAGATTTCTGCTAACCCAATAAAACATACACAAGAAACATTCCAGTCAGCTGAGCCTGCATATATATATATAGCACATTGGCATTACAGGACCTAAATCTCCCTAGGGCACTGGATAATATAATAATGGTATTTGTTAAGCTTGTATTATGTGCCAGGCACTGTACTAAGCACTGGGATGGATACAAGCAAATCAAGTTGGACTCAGTCCCTGTCCCATGTGAGGCGCCCAGTCTCAATACCCATGTTACAGACAAGGTATCTAAGGCACAGAGAAGTGAAGTGACTTGCCCAGGGTCACACTGCATACAAGCGGAGGAGTCAGGATTAGAACCCATGACCTTCTGACTCCCAGGCCCGTGCTCTATCCATTACGTCATGCTGCTTCTCTGGATGGCTTTTCTTCATCAGACACTGAGCATTTCATTTATTTCTCCCGAAACAGGAGAAATTGGTTGTAAAACCACAATACAATACACAGTATCAAAACTACGGGATGAGGATTCTTTTTTGGCCCATATGTGGCCCCAGGATTGCCATTTGACAGTCAGACTAAAGAGACATAGGCCTGTTGAGATAACGTGTTAAAGTCCAGTCTGCTGAGGAAACAGCAGCTCACTGACCCAAGCCACTGAGATCACAAGAGCAAGACTGATGGTGGGAGGGGGTGAAACCTATGAGAATGTTTAGATAATCAAAAGAAGGCTGTCTCGGACATAGGAGATAACCAGATGAAATAGAGATGCAGCATGGCCTAGCGGAAAGGGCATGGCCCTGGGAGTCAGAGGACCTGGGTTCTCATCCCAGCTCTGCTACTTGCCTGCTGTGTGGCCTCAGGCATGTCACTTAACTTCTTTGAGCCTCAGTCACCTCAACTGTAAAATGGCGATTAAATCCTCCTCCCTCTGACTTCGACTCTAATGGTACCATGTGGGACTGGGACTGGGTATAACTTGATTGTCTTGTACAGTGCTTAACAAGTGGTGGGGAAGAAAAGGGTCAAATTCATGATAGCAAATGACCCCTTTTCAAAGAATGCAACATGAAAGAATGAAAGACTTATCCTATTATGTCCTCCCTTTGGTCTGAACTCCCACTCTTTCGCATCCTACCCCTTCACCACTCTCCCCATCTTCAAAGCCTTTTTAAAAATCACATCTCCTCCATGAGACCTTTCCTAAGCCCTCATTTCCCCTCTACAATGCCTAAAAGCTTGGACCAGGACCCCTTAAATACTTGATATTCACTCCACCCTAAGCCCCACAGCACTTACGAACAGTAGTCTTACACTGTACCACTGACAATTTCTGTAGTTTATCTGCCTCCTCCTATAGATGTATGCTCCTTGTGGGCAGAGATCAGTACAGTGCCCTGCATAAGTAAGCACTGATTGATTGCTTATCTGATTAACTGACTGACAATGAAGAAACCAGAGTTTCTGGCAAATAACTGTCATGTACCTGAACATAAATTATAGAAGCTCCCTTTTTGGAAATGAATGAACTGTAGCAATAATTAGGAATTTTTTTTAAAAAAACACACAAGATCAGACTTTCTTCTTCAAATGACACCCAGTCGATTCCGACCTACAGCAACTCCACGGATCCACCCTCTTCAGAACATCCCATCTTCTGTCATAAGGTTGTTCTAGTATGTCTAGCCGTAGAGTTTTCTTGGTAAAGAAACGGAGGTGGTTTACCATTGCCCTCCTCCGTGCAGTAAAAACGCGGGTCTCTGCCATTGACTTTGCTCAACGGTTTGATCACTTGATCATCCGCCTTTGACTCTTTCCCATGCCCTCATGCCACTGTTGCCAGCACAGGTGAATCAACTTTGATGCTTCTGCTTAGACCCTGCCACTCTGGGTAGCCCTATATGGCGCAGCTTTAAGCTTCATCTGCATACACAAACTCTCCTGCCATGACAAGGCGTTAATTCATGAGAGGCTTTAGTTTTGCTTTTTAATGATTAGTACGTGAAGGATCTGAGCAATTTTAAACTACAAGAATGAGATCTAGCATCGAGCGAGACAGAGAAAGGCAGACAACTCTAAGGGGAAAACAAGGTTTGCTTCCTCTTCACCAGAAGCAGAGCTGTGTGATTTGGCCAGTTTCTGGGTCTGTTCTTAGTATGGCCAAATTTTTCCCTATACAATTTGTGAGATCCATTGCTTTACTGTGGGATATAGTTATTTGTGACATTTTAATTAAACAATAGTATTTATAAAGTGCCAGATGTGCAGAGAGCAATGAAATAAAGGTTTGAGAGAGAACAATAGAATTTGTAGACACAAGCCCTGCCCTCAGACCTTACAATCCAACAAGTAGGTAAAACTAAAATATTTTACAGATATTCAAGTAAATATGTATATTTTAGCCAAAAGATGTTTTATTGTCCATTTCAAGGTTCTATATTGCTTTCCCCACTCAATTATAACACCTGTCATCCTTTGTATATTATTTTATGATTATGCCTTGCTTTATAACATACCCGACTGTAGTTATCACATTTCATAAACAGTGATTACTGTAACCACTGTCCTGTGGAAGAGTCTTCATTTTTGTCCCATTGCCCTTTGTGCCTGCAATACTTCTTACCATCCAAGAAGTATGGGCCTTAAATTCCTGAATCACATTCTGCCCTTTTGTCTTCAAGTATGCTTCTACAAGATAATTAGGTCCAAGTCAGCGCTTAGAACAGTGCTCAATGCTTAGAACAGTGCTTGGCTCATAGTAAGAGCTTAAATACCATTATCATAAGTCACAAATAAACTATTGTTCTGGCAAATCCCTAAATCCATAGGATTCCTCATGAACATTTTCCAAATGCTTACAATTGCATATTCTCTTAAGAGAGCCCGATTTAACTTGATTTAGAATCCCCCCACCCCTACCCTGAGGCAGACTTATTAATACATTTGCACCTAGAAAGTGATAATGCTTAATGTCAAGTCTTAGGATCTATCCAAAAGGTAGGGGTCTGACTGCAGCAGGCTTAATCAGGAATAATAATGTTGCTATTTGTTAAGCGCTTACTATGTGCAGAGCACTGTTCTAAGCGCTGGGGTAGACACAGGGGAATCAGGTTGTCCCACGTAGGGCTCACAGTCTTAATCCCCATTTTACAGATGAGGGAACTGAGGCACAGAGAAGTTAAGTGACTTGCCCACAGTCACACAGCTGACAAGTGGCAGAGCTGGGATTCGAACTCATGAGCCCTGACTCCAAAGCCCGTGCTCTTTCCACTGCAGAATCTTCTAAATTTGGCCCTTGAAAAGAGGAGCTCCCAGGGTTTGTAGATCCTTCACTACACTGCCCTATGTTCCAGCAGAGGGTACCAGGTGTCTAGGGAGTGACACCAGGATTCCTAAAGATGTGGGTGAGAGAAATCAACTAGTTTCCTCTTTTCACCTGCCTCAACTCCATCCATCTCTCTAAAAATGTCTATGTTTAATTAAGAGAAGCAAAAATAAGAAGTCATTGGAAAACATGGGATTAATGGGACTCCAAGCTCAAGAGACAAAATCAAGTGTGGCCTATTAGTAATTTTGGAATGGGTAAAATTTAGATCTCCGCCTTCCCCAGCAGGAGTCACTCTAGGAAGGGTCTACATGGCCGGTAATATTATTTTGCCAGGCTCGGCCTATGTTGTGAGTAATGATAGCTTTGTGGAAAAAACAATCAAAATGTCCTCGAGGCTATCTCCACCAAGAAGCCCCATGGCCTAGTGGAAAGAGCACAGGATTGGGAATCAAGAGACCCAAGAGCTAATCCCAGCCCTGCCATTCACCAGCTGTATGAGCTTGGGCAAGCTGATTAAATGCTCTGGCCTCAATTTCCTCGTGTAAAATGGAAATTAAACACCTGATCTCTCATCCCCTTAGATTGTGAGCCCTATGTGGAACAGGGACTGGATCTGACCTAATTATCCTGTACCCACCTAGTGCTTATAAGATGACTTGGCACATATTAAGTGCTTAACAAATAATATTTAAAAAAAGCACTTAAAAAATGTCACAATCATTGTTATTAAGGGTCTGGGACTGGGAGTCAAAGGACCTGGCTTCTAATCCCAGCCTTGCCACTTGTCTGCTCTGTGGATTTTGGAAAATCATGTAACTTCTCTGTACCCCTGTTCCCTCATTTGTAAAATGGGGATTCCATAACTATTTTCCCTCAGGCTGTGAGTCCCAAGTGGGACAGGGACTGCATCTTTACTTGTAGCTTTGTCAGTGCTTGACACAAAGTAAACATCTAGCAAATACTATTATCTACCCCAGTGCTCAGTACAGTGCTAGGTACATAAGTGCTTAACAAACACCCCCACCATTATTATTGTTGTTGTTATTATTGTACACAAATTAAAGGTGTGAAGGTAAGCTGGAATTGGCAGAGAAAGGTTGCTTATATTTCTGTTTATGCCCCTGCACTCATTCTGTTTCAGGGAGAGGGATTCTTTAAGGGATCATTAGAATGGAATTGAGGATGTCACCTATCCACATATAGGTGGATATGCCTACATATCCAATATACAATTGGGCCCTGATTTAAACCATCAGATTTTTCAGTTACAGATGTGATAATTCTACCAGTTACAATTAGGACCAGTGTAGGACTGGGGAGCAGTGATTTTTTCACACAGTGAACTCTTGGGTATATCATCATTAACAGCACTGATCAAGAGCTTATTTTGTGCAAAGCACTATATTACAGACTGAAGAGATTACCAAAAAAAATCAATACTATTTAATGATTGCTTACTGTGTGCAGAGCAATGTACTAGGCACTTGTAAGAGTATAATATAACAGAGTTGGGAGACAAGCTCCCTGCCTACAAGGAGTATACAGTTTACAGGGATAGACTTTAAAATAAAATTACAGCTAAGAGAAGCAGCAGAAGCCCCAGCTGTAGGGCTGGGATTGGGGTGAATATCCAAGTGTTTAAGAGGAAAGACTCATGTGCAGAAGACAGGGGACATAGGGGAAATGACGGCTCAAAGAAGACCTATAAATAAAAATTTTACAGCAGCACACGGAAACAGATTTGACCATACAATTAGATAAGAGGCACAAGTGCTTAAATAACAGAAACAAAAATATCTGTGAGCTAGTTGGAGCAAAAAACATGATTTGGGGAAAGAGCCAGGTGGGAGAGAATACATGAGGGAAGGTTTCAATCAACTGTATTTTATTAAGCACTGACTGTGTGCAGAGCACTGTACTAATAGTACACTTCGAGCCACTTTGCTCCTCTAATGCTAAACTCCTTACTGTGCCTCGATCTTGTGTGTCTCACCGCCGACCCCTGGCCCACATCCTGCCTTTGGGTCTGGAATGTCCTCCCTCCTCAAATCCAACAATTACTTTCCCCTGCCTCAAAGACTTATTGAAGGCACATCTCCTCCAAGAGGCCTTCCCTGACTAAGCCCTCCCTTCCTCTTCTCCCACTCCCTTCTGCATCGCCCTGACTTGCTCCCTTTATTCATCCCTCCTCCCAGCCCCATAGCACTTATGTACATATATGTAATTTATTTATTGATATTAATGTGTCTTCCCCTCTAGACTGTAAACTCATTATGGGCAGGTGATGTGTCTGTTTATTATATTGTACTCTCCCGAGTGCTTAGTACGGTGCCCTGCACACAGAAAGTACTCAATATGACTGAATGAATACTAATAAGTGCTTGGAAGAATACAACAAATTTGGAAGACACATTCCCTGTCCATATCGAGTTTATAATCTAGAGGACGAGCTTACATTCTAGAGGACTGGTTTCACAGTTTTTCATAGAAATTGAAGGGAAAGGATGTGATCTGGCAAGGCAGAGTAGAAAGAGCATTCCTGGTGGGGGAATAATAATAATGATGGCATTTGTTAAGCGTTTACTATGTTCCAAGCACTGTTCTAAGAGCAGATGTGTCTGATGGCTCTAGAGGTAGGGAAATTGTATGTGCTTTCCTTAGGCCAGTGGAAGACGAGAGAAACTAGGATTGAGGGAGCAAGGTGGTGAGACACCTGCAGATAGCCAAGCCTTTCCCCAACTAGGTCCTCATTTCCTCCTCTCCTCCCTTCTGCACTGTCCTTGCACTTGGACTTGGACTTGGACTTGCACTGTCCTTGCACTGACCTGTACACTTATTTCACTTCATTAGCCCCACAGCACATATATATAACTGTAATTTATTTTAATGTCTGCCTATCCCTCCAGACTGTAAATTCCTTGTGGGCAGGGAATCTGTCTACCAACTCTGCTATACTGTATTCTTCCAACACAGTATATGATACGGTCCTCTGCACAGAGTAAGTGCTCAACAAAGACAACTGATTGATTTGTTGCTGCAAACTGCAACAAGGAATATGGCTTTGAGGATGAGACTGGCTTTTTGGGGAAAAAAAAATTTTTTGCTCTTACTTTTCAAGAGGGGGCCTGGACGGGGGCGTGGGGAGTAAGGCAAGAAGACCAGCAAGGAGACTGTTCTGTTATTCCAGTCAAAAGATGATAAGGGCTTAGTGTTGCTGCGGTGGGAATGGGAGGTACTGGATTTCTGATAATACTCCTAAGGACTTGGGAAGAGAAAGCCTACCGAGAATATACGCGAGGCCAGAGCCAAGGATAACTTCAAGGTTATATTTGGGTAGGAAAATGGTGCTGTTGACAGTGAAGGGAAAAACAGGGTGAGCTGACAGCCTAGTATGGAAGAATAGTTCAGTTTTTGATATGCTAAGTCTGAAATGTAAGATCTAAATGGAGAGGTCTCAGAAAAAGGAGGACATGCAAGAAGACAGTTCATGGTGTGAAGTAGAGATTCCGTAGTTGAAGAGATAGTTTCAACCCTGTGAGGTGGTGAGCTTCTGAAGAGAGTGAGTACAGACGGGAAAGATCAAAGAGTCCAAAATTGAGCCTTGTGGGACACAAGCTGAAGAGGAAGAAACGCTGCCACATGCACACTGGTACTGAAGTCTCTCAATAAATATAAGAAATCCCTGAGAATTATTCTATTTCCCTGCTCCTCTGCTAGACTGTAAGCTCTTCCAAGAGAGGGATTATGTTGGGGTACTTTCCCAAGTGCTTAGCACAATGCTTTGTAAACACTCAATAAATAGCATAGATTGAGTGATTAACCATAGAGAACAAAATAAGAGTTGTTTTTCTACTTTGGATACCTTAAAGGAACAACAAGATGAACTCTAAATACTTAAAAACTAAACACTGCATGTAATATAGTATTGGGGACTTTTTTTTTTAGTCACAAGCCACTAAGGGAAGAAATCTCAGAGTCAAACATAAGTGAGTTTTAAATACACACACACATATCACAATCACCCAATCATCCTCACATATGTCTGGTAACTGTATGTAAATATATATGCACTTATTATGTGCCAGGCACTGTATTAAACATTGGGGTAGATACACTTGCTAGATTCACAGTAAACTCACTGGGCAGGGAACATGTTTACCAACTCATGCTGTATTCTCCCAAGCACTTAAAATAATTATAATAATAAATTACAGTATTTGTGGTACTTGATAAGCACTAGAGAAGCAGCGTGGCTCAGTGGAAACAGCCTGGGCTTTGGAGTCAGAGGTCATGGGTTCGAATCCCAGATCTGCCACTTGTCAGCTGTGTGACTGTGGGCAAGTCATTTAACTTCTCTGGGCCTCAGTTACCTCATCTGTAAAATGGGGATTAAATGTGAGCCTCGCATGGGACAACCTGATTACCCTGTATCTACCCCAGTGCTTAGAACCGTGCTCTGCACATAGTAAGCACTTAAATACCAACATTGTTATTATTATGTGCCATTCATTCATTCAACCATTTATTACATGCTTACTGTGTGCAGAGCACTGTACTAAGCACTCGGGAAAGTGCACTCTAACAATAAACAATGACAACCCCTGTCCACAACAAGTTCACATTCTAGAAGTGGGGGACACTTTGTGAAGTGCTGGACTGGATACCAGCAAATCGCTTGGGTAAGTACAACATTGTTCCCTGCCCCAAGAGATATAAATATCATAAAATATCTAAAATATCTAAGTATCTAAAATATCATGCAGCAATCAAGTTAAAATTTCTCCTGCACCACTGTTTTTTTTTTTGTCCAAAGTAAATTTAACATTTGATGTGTCAACAGTGGACATTAGCCTATTGGAGTGCAAACTTCAGTTACATTTCTGTATGCTGGATCAAAGGTTCCTTCAGTTTTCGAACCTTGAAACGTAATGCTGAGCTGTGTACCTTAGAAGTACAAAAGGAGCAATGAATGGGATATTTGTTCTAGATTCTAAAAGTCTAATGGATCAAATGTTAAAATGATAATTGAACTATATCTTGACTCCCATCTCTCCCCGTTCCAGTTCTTACTTCACTATGCTGCTCAGATCATCTGTCTAAAAAACTGTGGGATCGCCCTACTAAGGAACCCTCTGTGGTTGCCCATTCACACGTCTGCATTAAACAAAAACTCTTTATCATCAGCTTTAAGGTACTCAATCAGCTCTCTCCCTCCTACCTTACCCTGCAGATTTTCTAATACAACCCAGTCCTCACACTTTACTCATCCAACACTAACCTAATGAAGGCACATGTCCTCCAAGAGGCCTTCCCCTGCTAACCCCTCTTTTCCATTTCTTCACCTTCCTTCTGCATCACTCTGATTTGCTCCCCTTATTGATCCCCCCCCCCATCCAAGCCCCACAGCACTTAGGTACATATCTGTCATTTATTTAATGTCTGTCTCCCTCTCTAGACTCTAAGCTTGCTGTGGGCAGGAAATGTGCCCATTATATTTGTGCTCTCCCAAGTGTTTAGTACAGGGCTCTGCACATAGAAAGTGCTCAATAAATATGACCGATTGCCCGAGATCTTGTCTATCTCACTTGGCTATGTTTTCCCTCTGGTCTGGAACTCCCTTCTCTCCATATCTGACAGAGCATCACTATTCCCACCTTCAAAGCTCTACTAAAATCCCATCTCCTCCAAGAGGCCTTCCCCATTTAAGCCCTGATTTCCCTTACTTCATCTCCCTCCTGCATTGCCCATGCACTTGAATCGCTACCTTTTAAGTACATGACATTCACTCCACCCTCAACCCTTCAGCACTTAAATACATATCTGTAATTTCTACACCATAAGCACTCAGTACAATGCTCTGCACACTGTGAGCTCTTAATCAAAACCATTTACTGAATGATTATCATCAAGTGGATGTTTAGTTATCTTTCAATTCTAGAGCTAATTTGCCAGGATTGCCATACCTAATATAAGTGGGTGTATATTATATGTGTATATATATATACATAAATGTAAATCAGGCATTACAAGTTCAACAGGTTTTCTTTTCTTTTTTTAAACCAAATTCAGGCATGGAGAAATTCAAATACTTGGTACAAAACCCTGGACAAAGTATTTCTGCTATATTAAAATTAAAATATTTAATAACTAGAAAGTCATTTATAATTAAAATGATGTAATTTCATAATGGTTGATTTGTCCAAATATATGAACTGACATTCGGAAGGTATAAAAATGTGAAAAACTGGTCACAAGTTGCACTTGACATTTAAAGTTAAAGATATTTCTTGTAAATCCGTGGAATTCGGCAACACATTCCTGTCAAATCAATTTCTCTCCCCAACACAACTTCGGATTACCCACATTTCTAGCACAACTTGAAGAGTTTAAATTCCTTGGGCTATTTACTCCCCCCTAAACCACAATCATCAATCTATAGAGGTCTTCAGAATGATACTGCTTCCAAGTGCTCAGCACACAGTAAGCGATCAATACCACAGATGGATATTTTCACAAATGCACTTTTGGAAAAAGTTTTTTTCAGAGCATAATAATTTAGCACTTAATTCTGATAAATTTTCAAGAAACATGAATACCAAGCAAGTACCAGGACTCACTTTATATAGAGTCAACAAAGAAAAGCCGGTTAATTTTCGATATGCAGCACACCATTTTCCACTCAAAGGTTTTTTAAGTTGCACTCCAAAGAATTCACAGGTCAATCTTTTCCAATTCCCTAATCAACTCCAAGAGAAACTACTTTCAGTCAGTCCTGGGAACTTGGAGGTTTGGGGTGGGGGGGCTATATCAATTCAAACAAGGCCTCATTATTATTATTAAGCATACTTACAACACTTCAAATTTATAAAACATCTCAAAATCACTCTTAGCTCAGAACATCCAGAGGATAGCAGGTGGTATTATCTTAATCTCTTCACTTTAGAAGCAGACAAACAGCACGGCTTAATGGAAAGAGCCCGGGCTTGGGAGTCAGAGGTCGTGGGTTCTAATCTTAACCCTGCCACTTACCAGCTGTCACTTAACTTCTCTGTGCCTCAGTTCCCTCATCTGTAAAGTAGGAATTGAGACTGTGAGCCCCAAATGGGACAACCTAATGACCTTGTATCCCCACCAAGCACTTAGAACAGTGCTTGGCACATAGTAGGTGCTTAACAAATACTATCATTATTATTTAGAACTACCCAGGCTTTAAGGGAAAGCTAGCAGATTTTCCTTTGCACCTTCATCTTTTGTACTGATGTCTGTTTATTTGTATTGATATATCTACTCCAGCACTGAGAATAGTGTCTGGCACATTGTAAGCGCTTAACAAATACCATCATTCTTATATTATTATTTAGAACTACCAGGGCTTTATGGGAAAGCTAGCAGATTTTCCCTTGCAATTTGGTTATTTATTTGCATTGATGTCTGCCTCCCCCCACACGCTGTGAGTTCGTTGCGGGTAGGGACTGTCACTCTTCATTGTTGTATTGGACTTTCCCAAGCGCTTGGTACAGTGCTGTGCACACAGTAAGCGCTCAATAAACACGATTGAATGAATGACTTATTCCCTTCCCCTTCTCTGCACATCCTCCAGAAGTTAATGGGACAAAATTGAAGTCTTGCAACAGAAGGGAGAGGATTTAAAGCCCCCAGCCCGTGCAATCTGGTTGCTGCCTGGGATTTGGGATCGCAAATCCCTGGGATTTCCCAAATCCCAAAGTGCCTGGGATTTGTTCTTTGTTTTGGGGGGGGGGGGGTTATTTTTGCATTTCTGCGCCCCAGCTCTGCCTGCTGCACAGGAAGCGGTGGAAGGGAGAGGTGGGAGGAGAAGAGGAGAGGAGGGGGCTGCAGTTGCACACAATGGCCCGGCCGGGATGCAGGCCGGTGCACAGCCCTGCTCAAAGCGCTGGGGCGTGCAAGCAACTCGGCAACTCCTCCTCCCACCTGTTCCGTCGTGCCCGGGGGCATCCCGGGGAGTCCTGCCGGGGCACCCCAACTCGGCCAATTTAATGTCATTTATTTTTGCGCTTAAATCCCCTCCCCACCCCTCCAACCACAACGGATCTGCAGGAATCCAGCTGAGCTCGGCCACATGCATCTCCCCCCTTTTGGCAGGCACCACCCCCAGGGCTGGACTTGGCGCTTCCAACTTTTTGCGGAGGCATTGGGAGCTGGATGGAGGTTGGGGGGCTCGGGGGGGGGGGGGGGGGGGAAGGAGGCCGGGGTCGGTAGGGAGGAGGAGGAGGCACGCCCCTTGCAAGGAAAGTCTCTTTGTTGAAGCCTCTGCCGGTCCCGGGGTGGGGAGTTTGCAAAATCATCCTCATCGTCCCGGGGGACTGGAGGGAGGGCTCCCCCCCCCCAAAGCCCCCCCAAATCCAGCTCCCCTGGTGGGACCGCGGCGGCTCTCACCTGCATGCGGTGCGGTGCTGCGCGGTGCGATGCGGCCCAGCCCGCGGGCAAGGAGAGCGGAGGGGCGGCAGCTCAACTGTCGGGTGGCTTTGTAAGCTGCAGGAGAACGCCCCCTCCGACCCCGCCCCCGCCGCCCTCCATCCTCACGCACACACCCCCTTTGTGCACACACACCGTGCACACACCCCGGGCATGCACACACGCCCCACCCAAGTGCGTGCACAGACACCGTGCAGACACATCCCTCGCCCCGCTCCCCCTGCCCTCCGAGCCTCCTCCCCCCCGCCTACGGTCTGCAGCTGTTATTCACGTTGCTCTTCCCGGGGTTTAGGCTGCACAGGTCCCAGCCCGGCCCACGAGATGCAGCCGCTGCCGCTGCAACGGCTGCTGCAACGGCAGCATCAGCCGCCGGAGCAGAGCAGAGTGCGGGGGAGGTCACGTGAGCCCGCTGCTGCTGCTGCAACTTACTGCTGCTGCAACTGCTGCTGCTGCAACTGCTTGTGCAGCAACTGCTGCTGTAACTGCTTGTGCAGCAACTGCTGCTGCTGCTGCTGCTAGTGGTGTGGATAACCATGCTTGCTTGCACATGTGGCCTGCCCCCCATCTGACCACCCCCCAGCCCACCCTCCAAGGGACCAGAAACTCACCAACCTTCTTGCTCTGACCCTGGGGAAAAGGTCAGGCCAAGGCTGCCCACTTTTAGGCCTCAACTGGGCTTTCCCACCTGTCCAGGCCTTCACCCCATTCAAAAAGGCGTGAGGATGGGGAGGGATGTAGCTACTTTGACTTCTCCCCTCACCTCCTTCCTTGGCGGCTAAGGTGAAAAGCGCTGTGAGGAAGTGGGCAGGAGGGTTTGGCCAGAAATCTTTTGCTGACGCTTAAGGTTTGCCCTCCTCTGTGCTACTGTTTCTAACCGAGGCCCGAAATGAAACCCATTGTCACAGGGATCGGCTGACAACAGCAAGAACCACATGTTCCCTTGGCCCTGGGGAGTTGACAGGAGTCAGTTACAACTTTCCTCCCCTGAATATGCCCATAACTCAAGTTCCTTCAATCCATCATATTTATTGAGCCTTTACTGTGTGCAGAGCACTGGACTAAGGGTTTGGAAGAGTTCAACACAAGGGCCGGTAGACAGAGCCGATAGACAAGTTCCCTGCCCACAAGGTGCTTACAGTTTAGGGTCTCAAGTTTCCCAGGTCTTTTCAGTTGTATGTGATCATGGCTTCACCCCTAATGAGAAGCAGCACAGCACAGGGGAAAGACCACGGGCCTGGGAGTCAAAAGGTCATGGGTTCTAATTCTGGCTCCGCCACTGCTGTGTGACCTTGGGCAAATCACTTCACTTCTCTGTGCCTCAGTTACCTCATCTGTAAAATGAGGATTAAGACTGTGAGCCCCGTGTCGGACAGGGACTGTGTCCAACCCGATTTGCTCGTATCCACCCCAGCGCTTAATACAGTGCCTGGTGTATAGAAAGCGCTTAAATACCACAATTATCAATATTTTTGGTAGAGGAATTCATTAAACTATTTAAAAATCAAAGTTAGTGTGACTAAACTGAGTCATGGCTGCAAGTAATCACCTCTCTATTAGCGCTGGCCCAGGATGGATTATCCAGACCCTTTGCTTCTCCTTCCCCTATGGCTCCTTGCGGGACTACACATTTCCGTTCCCCCTCAGCACTTCCCTCAAGCCATGGGCAGGAAGAACAAAGGCAATCAAAACAATCAATTTCACTACTTTTTAGCAACATTTATTCAAGTGCTTCTCCCCTACTGAAACTTCATACCACCAGGCTACAGTTCTCCCCATCCTCAAAGCCCTCCTGAAATCCTGCTTTGTTCATGAAGCACCCCTCCCTGTTATTCATTTATTCATTCATTCAACCGTATTTATTGAGTACTTCCTGTGTGCAGAGCACTGTATAAACACTTGGGAGAGTACAACATAATAAAACACAGACGCATTCCTGCCCACAATGAGCTTGCAGTCTAGAGGGGGAGACAGGCATCGATAGAAATAAACAAATTAAAGTTAATTTTCCACTACCTCAGATTGTGTCATATCACCTCAACAGTTATTCTTAACCCGTGAATATTTTATTTTATATTCAAGCAGTCCTCGACACAACTAACACCTATGTTGGTAAATTTACACCCTTTATTTATCTCTTTTACAACACATGGGTTTCAAGTTCATTCATTCACTGAGTCAGTCATATTTATTGAGTGTTTGCTGTGTGCAAAGCACTGTAGTAAATGTTTGGAAGAGTACAATATATTGATAAACAGATGCATTCCCTGCCCACAATGAGCTTGCCTTCTGGAGGGGGAGACAGACATAAATAAATTTAAAATAAATAAACTTTATAAAACTAACCTGCTTTATGGTGTAAGTACAGTTTTCCCCCATGGTACAGAATTGCACTGGAAGTTAGTTGGGGAACAGTTCATGAGAGCCAAAGAAAAAGGGCCACGACAGGAGTAGTGAAGGAGGTGGAAAGTTTAAAGAGAGCTAGGAGTAGGTGGAGAGGGAGAAGGGGAAATGGGCGGGGGGCAGAAATGGGCGGGGGGCAGGGGGAGAGGGTAGAGAAGGGAGTGTTAACCAATCACTGGGGTGTTAATAATTATAGTAATAATTATGGTATTTGCTAAGGGCTTACTATGTGCCAGGCACTGTAATGAATTCTGGGTTGGATGCAGACAACTTGGGTTTCAATCCCCATTTGACAGATGAGGTAACTGAGGCACAGGAAAGTGAAGTGATTTGCCCAAGGTCACATAGCATAGTGGTGGATCTGGGATTAGAAGCCACAACCTCTGACTGGAGGCCTGTGCTCTATCCACTATACCATGCTGCTACTAGGGAAGGTTGACAATTTTGCTCCATTTTGTATGATTAAAAGTTGACTGCTTGTGGAACCTCTCTAACCTTGTATCATTCATTCAATCACATTTATTGAGCACTTACTGTGCCGGTCTCATCTTTATAATATCGCCAAGATCCTCCCTTTCCTCTCCACCCAAATGGCTACCTTACTGCTACAGGCTCTCATAATATTCCGGCTAGATTACTGTGTCAGCCTTCTCTCTGATCTCCCTTCCTCCTCTCTCTCCCCGCTCCAGTCTATTCTTCACTCCGCTGCCCGGCTCATCTTCCTGCAGAAATGCTCAGGGCATGTCACTCCCCTTCTTAAAAACCTCCAGTGGTTGCCTATCAACCTCCGCGAAAAACAAAAACTTCTCACTCTAGGCTTCGAGGCTCTCCATCACCTTGCCCCTTCCTACCTCTCCACCCTTCTCTCCTTCTGCTGCCCACCCCGCACGCTCCGCTCCTCTGCCGCCTACCTCCTCACCGTCCCCCGTTCTCGCCTATCCCGCGTCGACCCCTGGGCCACGTCCTCCCACGGTTCTGGAACGCCCTCTCTACTCACCTGTGCCAAACTAATTCTCTTCCCCTCTTCAAAACCCTACTTAAAGCTCACCTCCTCCCAGAGGCCTTCCCAGACTGAGCTCCCCTTTTCCCTCTGCTCCCTCTATTCCCCCTTCACCTCTCTGCAGCTAAACCTTCTTCTCCCCCCTTTCCCTCTGCTCCTCCCCCTCTCTCGTCCCATCCCCTCAGGACTGAACTCATCCGTTCAACTGTATATATCTTCATTACCCTATTTATTTTGTTAATGAGATGTACATCACCCTGATTCTATTTATTTGCTATTGTTTTAATGAGATGTTCTTCCCCTTGATTCTATTTATTGCCATTGTTCTTGTCTGTCTGTCTCCCCCGATTAGACTGTAAGCCCGTCAAAGGGCAGGGACTGTCTCTATCTGTTACCGATCTGTACATTCCAAGCGCTTCGTACAGTGCTCTGCACATAGTAAGTGCTCAAGAAATACTATTGACTGACTGAATGAATGAATAAGTACACTAGTGTAACTACAATATTCATCTATAAATGAGAAGACAATTCTAGGTACTTTTGGTAAAAGCAGGCTATAAGAACTTTGTTCAGGAACCAATTCTCCTTTGTACCCATGCTTTGAGAAAATTTTTCCTGACATACAATGTTTCAAGACAGTCTTTGGGAATCAGTCATGTGGTAAATCCAAGAAGTGGCTGTTAGTCATTCATTTATTCAACTAGTTGTCTTTCGAAATACCTATTATTACCATTTTTTCATTAGTCATTCATTCATTCATTCAATAGTATTTATTGAGCGCTTACTATGTGCAGAGCACTGTACTAAGCGCTTGGGATGAACAAGTCGTAGTCCTGTCTCCACTATCAATTAGTGGTATTAATTGAGCGCTTACTGTGTGCAGAGCATTCATTCATTCATTTAATCAATCATATTTATTGAGCGCTTACTCTGTGCGAAGCACTGTACTAAGCACTTGGGAGAGTACAGTGTAGCAACAGACACACTTCCTGCCCACAACAAGCTCACAGTCTAAAGCGGGTCTATACTAAGCACTTGGGAGAATACAATACACTAGTTGAAAATACCTGATCTTTTGTTCTTTCTTCTTTCACCCTTATAAGTAAATAGGTTCTCCCTGTCCCCCTCTACATTAGATCAGTCAGCCAGTAAAATGTATTTATTGACCACTTACTGTGTGCAGACAGAGTACAATATAACAATAAACAGACGCATTCCCTGCCCCCAGCAAGCTTGCAGTCTAGAGGAGGAGACAGACATTAATATAAATAAATAAATTACGGATATGTACGTAACTCATGATTACAAACCCCTCTCAGGGTCGCAGCTGGGGAGTTTCCAGTACTCTACCAGTCCAAGCTATGGGAGGGAGAGTCAAGCAGAGGCATATCCATTCCATTCCTAGCTTGGGCAGTGGCTAGCAAGTGGAAGGCAATCTGCTATGAGTCAAAACTCACAGGTGCTGGGCAACAGCGGCAGGGGAGAGAGTCGAGGGCGGAGACTCAAGTTTAGTGCGCGGAAGGAGGCAGTGGTAAACCATTTCCATATTTTTACCAAGAAAACTCTATGGATACACTACCATAACGATTGCAGATGGAGAGCAGGACGTTCTGGGAGAGATGTGTCTGTGGTTTCGCTATGGGACCACTCGACGGCATAAGGCAAGACAAGACATGATTATAAGCTCATTGAGGGCAAGAACGCTGTATTTCATGATGTTCTACAAGGTGGATAATAGATACTACTAATTAATAGATCGACACCTCTGATGCAAGTTTTAGTGAGGTAAATGAGCTCCATGTGAGGCTGGGATTGTGTCTGGTAGAACTTATCTTGTACCTTCCCGGTTCTTAGCGTAGTGTTTGGCGCATAGCTAGTGCTTAGTAAATACCATCACTAACTATTGGTTAAAAGAATATCTGGTGATTATCTAGGGATTTCATTGATCTGGATAATTACCATGGATATTTGAGAGTTAGGTGCATCCAGTAAATTCTGATTAGGAAAAACCCTATTTTCTAAAGATGTTCAAAATGACAGGGAAGCAGTGGGGCCTAGAGGAAAATAGTATGGGCCTGGGAGTCAGAGGACCTGGGTTCTAATCCTGGCTCTGCCACTTCTCTGCTGTGTGACCATGGGCAAGTCACGTCACTTCTCTATGCCTAAATTCCCTCATCTGCAAAGTGGGGTTTCAATACCTTGTCTCCCTCTTACTTTGACTGTGATCCTCATATGGGACCTGTTCATTCTGTGTCTACTGCAGTATTTTGTATAGTGCTTGGCACATAGTAAGCACTTAATGAATACCACTATTATTATTATTATCATGCTGTGAATAGGCACATTATAGGAGATCAAAGAAAATATAATTTGCTGGAGAAGCTTATTTGAGAAAGGTATGTTATGGGCAAATCCAATAATCTTTTGATTAGAAAAATTGACACCAAATTTTCCTTATTCATTCATTCGATTGTATTTATTGAGTACTTACTGTGTGCAGAGCACTGTACTAAGCACTTGGGAAGTACAATTCGACAACAGATAGAGACAATCCCTACCCAGCAATGGGCTCACAGTTTAGAAGGGGGAGACAGACAACAAGACAAGTAGACAGGCGTCACCACCATAAAAATATATAAATAGAACCATAGAAAAATAATAATAATGTTGGTATTTGTTAAGTGCTTACTATGTACAGAGCACTGTTCTAAGCGCTGGGGTAGATACAGGGTAATCCGGTTGACCCACGTGAGGCTCACAGTTAATCCCCATTTTACAGATGAGGTAACTGAGGCACAGAGAAGCTAAGTGACTTGCCCACAGTCACACAGCTGACAAGTGGCAGGGCTGGGAGTCGAACCCATGACCTCTGATTCCGAAGCTCAGGCTCTTTCCACTGAGCCACGCTGCTTCCCTTGCAAAAATGCACATCATCAATAAAATAAATAGAGCAGTAAATATGTACAAATATATACAAGCCCAAAGATGATCATTTAAAGGGAAGGAATACTGGATTAAGGTGTTTTTCCTTGACGTGAAGGACATTCAACCCTTTCAGAGTGAAAACACTAGGTATTTCAAAAAGAATACTCTTAGGGCATTAGAAGGGTTTTTGTGTTGTTTTTTTTTATCCACAACATCAGTCTTCTTTGGTAGAGTGCAGTGTCGGAAGAAAAGGTTGGGTTCATGAGCACCTGCTTTAAAATAAAATTTTCTTAATGGGGATTTTGTGGAGAATGGAACCCTTGCATTATAGGGGAATGCGGTGTATGCAGAATGCATGACAAGACCATGAGCTTGTCTGAAGGGCACAGACTTTGAACAGCCTGCTCGTGGTGCCTGCCAGGAAGAGAAGAGTGGAATTTAGGGCTTTTCCATCCAAATTTGGCCTGAGAAAAAGCACATCTGGGTATCTTTGGCTAAAGAGAGACCCCCTTGTCGTTACAGCATGAAAATGACATGAGTGATTGGAACGTGAGAGTAAAAGTGTGATTTCAGTCATAGTGAAAAATGACCACCCGAGAGAGTTTGGCCGCCGTCTTTCGAGTGACCTTCTCTCTATACTGAGTAATTCCCATGCCGTTGAGTGCACTGGGTACATCATGGTGCAACAGTGACATTCCAGGACAGATTTAGAACTTTTAAAGGATAGTTAGTTGCATAAACCATGTAGTGGTTGGAGGTATATCAGGGGTACATTTAGAAAGCAAATACATTCACCTCGATTATTCACAAACAAATTAATTGGTTGGTGATTATCCATGTGCTCTGTTGCTCCTCTTCTCTTTGCTGCTTTCTTTTTAGCATTTCACTTCCCATCAGCACCTTTCTTAGAGAAGGCATAAGGGAAATAAGAGGGAATGAAATTCAAATGAATCCATTTTACTCCTTAATAATAACTGTGGTCTTGGTAAAGTACTTATACTGTACTAAATGCTGAGACAGATATCAAATAACCAGACTGGACATATTCCCTGCAGTAATCCCCAATTTACAAATGAGGAAACCAAAATACAGCGAAGTTAAGTGACTTGCCCGAAGTCACAGAGCAAGCAAGTGGCAGTACTGGGTTGAGAAACCAAGTCCTTTGATTTTGAGGTCCATGCTCTTTCCACTGGGCACACTCTTCCATTTTCACGCTTAAAAACTAATAGTAATTATGGAGATAAATCCAGAGGAGCAGCCTGGCCTAGTGGAAAGAGCATGGGCCTGAGAGTCAGAGAACCTGGGTTCTAATCCCTGCTCCGCCAGCTGCCTGCTATGTGACCTTTAGCAAGTCACATAACTTCTCTGTACCTCAGTTTCCTCATCTGTAAAACAGGGATTCAGTGCCTGTTCTACTTCTTACTTAGACTACGAGTCCTATGTGGTATAGGGACCTTGTTCAACCTGATTAACTTGTATCTACCCCAGCACTTAGAATAGTGCTTGAGTTATAGTAAGTTCTTAACAAATGCAATTATAATAATAACAATCAACTAAACTGTGAGCTTCAAGTAGAAAAGGGACTGTGCCTGACCTGATTATCTTGTACCTACCTCAGGACATAATACAGTGCTTGGCACATAAGTAACCAGGTATCAAGTTCCCATTTTACAGAAGAGGAAACGCGTACTGATTTTGTCTGACTTGCCTGAGGTCACATTGTGTGGACAAGTGGCGGAGCCAGAATTAGAACCCAAATCATTTTTCTTTTTGGCGCTTAGTGTTTACTGTGTGTCAAGCACTGTCCTAAGCTCTGGGGTAGATGCAAGGTAATCGGGTCAGACACGGTCTCTGTCCCACATGGAGATCATAGTCTAAATGGGAGGAGAACGGGTATTGAATCCCCATTTTACAGTTGAGGAAAGTGAGGCACGGAGAAGTTAGGTGATTTACCCAAGCTCACACAACAGGCAAGTGGCAGAGCTGGGATTAGAAGGCAGATCCTCTGGCTTCCAGGCCAGGGTTTTATCCAGTAGACCATGCTGTCTCTCGGTCATGCTTGGGTAGGCCTTTAAATCCATTCATAGTTCTGTCCTTCCTGACTCACGTATTCATTTCACCATACAGCAGCTGCTTGTCTGCTGCTATCAATCATTCTCTTCACATGTCCTGCCAAACTAAGCTGTGTGGCTGTGTGAATATTGTCTCCATGCTAATGGGGTGGGACTGGGTTCCTGCATTTGTGGGTTGCGTTGGAAATGACACGTTGGCATAAGGCAAGGCAAGTTGGTAATCTTGTGTTGTCTTTAATGAGCAATTGGTTCATAGGTGATGCTGACGAAAGGGCACAAGAGGCTGAATGTGTCTTTTCTTACCACCTTTGGAGTCGGGGTAGTCAGTCAATCAATCGGATTTATGGAGCGTTTACTCGAAGCAGAGGTCTGTACTAAGCGAGCAGCGTGGTGTAGTGGATGGAGCATGGGTCTGGGAGTCAGAAGGTCATGGGTTCTAATTCTGACTCCACCACTTGTCTGCTGTATGACCTTGGGCAAAACATTTCTCTGTGCCCCGGTTACCTCATTTGTAAAACGGGGATTGAGACTGTGAGCCCCACGTGGGGCAGGGGCTGAGTCTGAATGCTTGTATCCACCCCAGTGCTTAGTACAGTGCCTGGCACATAGTAAGTGCTTAACGAATACCATAAGTATTATTATTATTATTATTATATTTATAACAGTAGGCAGAAACATGCGCTGTCCATAGAGAGTTTATAATCTAGGGAAAACTGGGGTAAATTATCTTGGATAAACTTGACTTTGGGGGTAAATTCAAGATCATTTAATAACATCTAAGGATCTTTATTGGGAGGTTTAGGGTTAGAGGTGGGGTCTTAAGAAACCATTAGAAACCAATAAGGAGTTCAATCCTAAAACCTTTTGTCTTTTCCTTATGTTGTTTTTCTCCTCCTCAGACAGGATTGGAAGGAGAGGGATCTTTTCGTGCTTTTCATCTCCTCCACAACTACACGGCAGTGTTTCTGCCAGCTCTGTTATATGTTGTACTCTCCCAAGCACTTAGTACAGTGCATGGTGTTCGTAGTAAGCCCTCAGAAAACACCACAGATTGATCACAATCAACCAAGGCCCAGTCTGCTATAACCTTGCTGGCCCCTCGGCTTCTGCCTAAATTTACACAACCCCTGAGCTGGCTAATCTTCTATCTCCCCCTTTATTTTCCCTCCGGTCTGTAACATATATGCCCCTAAGTCTGTACCATTTAAACATTTTGACACACTCCATCCCACAGCATTTATGTCCATTCCCTTGTACTCTGTTGCTTCCCCTCCCTGTAATTTATTTTAATGTGTGCCTCTCATGCTAGATTTTTAAGACCCTTGAGTGCAGGGACTGTGTCTTTGTACTCTACTCAGGGCTGTGCACACAGTAAGTGCTCAATAAATACCACTGATTGACTGAACTCTGGGATTAAAAGTACTTTAAATGTACCCTCTGCTTTGCATCATCTATGTACTTTCCTGTGTACCCCATAAGTAACTTGATACTCATCCCAGCCCTGCAGCACTTATGTTCATATCCTTATACTCTACTATTTCCCCCATGTGTAATTTATTTTAACGTGTTTTCCCCTGTGGTCTCTAAAATCCTTCTGGCCAGGGATGGTGTTTACTACCTCTATTATATTCTACTTTCCCAAGCATTTAGAACAGTGCTCTGCACTCACTTAGCACTCAATAAATACCACTGATTGATTCCTTGATTTCCCGGCTCATCACTTCCCGGGGCAGCTCACAATCCTTCAGTGACTTCCAGACATCCCCTGGATCACATCATCTGCTAACTGTTATATTGTACTCTCCCAAGCCACTTAGTACAGTGCTCTGCACATAGTAAGTGCTCAGTAAATACGATTGATTGAATAAATGAGCCTAAAGTTCTGAGCAAGGTTTTCCAAGAACTCCACTAACTTTTCCCACTCTGCTCCTTTGCCCTCACCTCCCTTTTTTTCCCAGATCTCCACCCGCTTTCCATAAATGGAGGACAATTCATTCATTCCATCGTATTTATTGAGCACTTAACTGTGTGCAGAACACTGTACTAAGCCCTTGGAAAGTACATTTCAACAACGAAGAGAGACAATCCCTGGCCACAACAGGCTCCCAGTGTAGCTTTTCTTCCTTCCTTCCCTCCAGTCAGTCCTGGCTTCAGATCTCCTTATTAAGGCAGGTCAATGCCCATTTGTAATTGCTTAGACGCAGGAAATTACCCATTCTGCTGAAGAGGGGTACCATTGTGTTTGAGTTTGTGATCTTGCCTTTTGACCTTCTTTATCTTCTTTGGTTTCTCTAAGATAGTGAGTGTGTTGGGGGTGGGGTGGGGGGGGTGAGGGGTAGAGGAAGCGGGAGATGGTGTCAGTGAGTCTGGGACTGTGTAAAACATTGGACAGGAAGGAAGGGCAGTCTAGTGGAAAGAGCATGGGATTATGAATTGGGAGATTTGAGTCTAACTTTCCTCATCTGCAAACTAGAGGTGACAGGCTGTGAGCCCCGTGTGGGACAGGGACTGTGTCCCATCTTAATTCAGTCATTCAATCATATTTATTGAGTGCTTACTGTATCCAGAGCTCTGTACTAAGCGCTTGGAAGAGTACAGCGCCACAATAAACAGTGACATTCCCTGCCTACAAGGAGCTCACACTCTAGAGAGGAGGGACAGACATCAATACAAATAAATACAATTACAGATATGTACATAAGTGCCGTGGGGCTGGGAGGGGGGAAGAGCAAAGGGAGGAAATCAGGGCAACGCAGAAGGGAGTGGGACTTAGTCTGGGGAGGCCTCTCGAAGGAGATATGCCTTCAAAAATGCCAGTTTCTGTCCCCTTCACTCCACAGTTATCACCCTCCCAAGCGTCACCAATGATCTCCTTCTTGCCAAATCCAGAGGTCTCTACTCCATCTTAATCCTCCTTGACCTCTCAGCTGCTTTTGACACTGAGGACCACCCCCTTCTCCTGGAAACATTTCCAAATTTGACTTGCTGACTCTGTTCTCTCCTTGTTCTCTTATCTCTCTGGCAGTTCATTCTCAGTCTTCTTGGTGGGCTCTTCCTCTGCCTCCCACCCCCTAACTGTGGGGGTCCCTCAAGGTTCAGTTCTGGGTCCTCTTCTGTTCTCTATCTAAACCCACTCCTCTGGAGAACTCATTTGCTCCCATGGCTTCAACTACCATCTCTATGCAGATAATATCCAAATCTACATCTCCTCCCCTGACCTTTCTCCCTCTCTCCAGGCTCACATCTTCTCCTGCCTTCAAGACATCTCTACTTGGATGTCCTCCCATCATCTCAAACGTAACACATCCAAAGCGGAGCTCCTTGTCTTCCCACCTAAACCCTGTCCTCTCCCTGACTTTGCCATCACTGAGGATGGCACCGAAATCCTTCCCGTCTCCCAAACCCCTAATCTTGGCATTATCCTTGACTCCTCTCTCTCATTCAACCCATATGTTCTCTGCTCCTCCCCTCTCCTTTCCCCTCCCCTCAGCACTGTACTCGTGCGCTCAATTGTATATATTTTCATGACCCTATTAATTTTGTTAATGAGATGTACATCACCTTGATTCTATTTATTTGCTATTGTTTGAATGAAATGTTCATCCCCTTGATTCTATTTATTGCTATTGTTTTTGTCTGTCTCCCCCAATTAGACTGTAAGCCAGTCAAAGAGCAGGGACTGTCTCTGTTACCGATTTGTACATTCCAAACGCTTAGTACAGTGCTCTGCACATAGCAAGCGCTACAGTATTTATTGAATAAATACCATTGAATGAATATTCATCCTGTCGGTCCCACCTTCACGACATCGCTAAAAACTGCTCATTCCTTTCCATCCAAACCGCTACCATATTAAAACAATCCCTCATCCTATCCCACCTAGATTACTGCATCAGCTTCCTTGCTGACTCCCAACCTCCTGTCTCTCCCCACTCCAGTCAATACTTCACTCCACTGCCCAGATCATCTTTCTACAAAAACGTTCAGGATATGTCATCCCCCTCCTAGAACATCTCCAGTGGTTGCCTATCCACCTATGTATGAGACAAAACCTCTTCATTATTGGCCTTAAAGAACTCCATCAACTTGCCCCTTCTTATCTCACCTTGCTTTTCTCCTTCTACAACCCAGCACGCATATTTCACCAGTGCTTAATAATAATGATAATAATTATAATTATTATTTTTGTGGTATTTATTAAGCTCTTACTATGTGTCAGACACTGTACTAAGCACTAGGCTGGATATAAGCAAAGTGGGTTGGGCACAGTCCCTGTCCATGTGGGGATCATAGTCTCAATCCCCATTATACAAATGAGGTAACTGAGGCACAGAGAAGTGAAGTGACTTGTCCAAGGTTACCCAGCAGACACGTGGTGGAGCCGGGATTAGAACTCATTCTGACCCCCAGGTCCATGCTCTTTCCACTAACCCATGTTTAGTAACAAGGTAAGGATTTAATAAGCTTATTATTATTCATTCATTCAATCATCCTTATTGAGCGCTAACCATGTGCAGAGCACTGTACTAAGCACTTGGGAAGTACAATTCAGCAGCAGAGACAATCCCTGCCCACAACAGGGTCACAGTCTAGAAGGGGGGAGACAGTCAACCGAACAAGTAAACAGGCATCAGTAGCATCATTATAAATAAAAAGAATTGTTGATATATAAACATCATTAATAAAAATAAATAGAATTATAATTATAAATATGTACATATATACACAAGTGCTGCGGGGCAAAGAAGGGGGCAGAGAAAAGGGAGCGAGTCGTCATGATGGGGAGGGGAGGGGGAGCAGAGGAAAAGGGGGGCTTAGTCTGGGAGGCATCCTGGAGGAGGTGAGCTTTCAGTAGGTTTCAATAATTTGAGTTTTCAATAATGAGCTTTCAATATGAATAATTAATGTTATTATTCTTGCTGTTCTCAGTATATGCATAAGAATGTTTACAACATTTACTCCTTTAATCAAAGCTCTAGACTGTCCTCCTACAGGCATTTACTCTTCTCAAGTAGATTGCTTGGGGGCTTAGTACTAGTAAGAAACAGTAATAAAGAGATACAGTGATAACCCAATCTATCACTTCAACTGATGGAAATTGCTAGTGATGATCTGTAAACAGGCATTTACTGGGTGAATGATGGTTCCACCCAGTGTAGATCTGTGGAGGTGAGCATAGCATCAGTATTAGGAGACCAACTTTGTTCTTTGTGGACAGAGAATGTGTCTACCGAGTCTGGTGTATTGTGTTCACCCAAATGCTTAGTACAGTGCTCTGCATCATCATCGACATCGGAGTTATTTATTGAGCGCTTACTGTGTTCAGAGCACTGTAGACTGTAAGGTCTAGGCTGTGAGCTCGTGGTGGGAAGGGAGTGTGCCGGTTAATTGTTATATTGTACTCTCCCAAGCACTTAGTGCAGTGCTCGGCACACAGTAAGTGCTCAATAAGTACAATGGACTGACTGTACTAAGTGCATGGGAGAGTACAGAAAAGCAGCTTTGGTAGACACAATTCCCGCGCAAAATGAGTTTTCATAGTAAGCTCTTAATAAAACTGATGGGTTGACTAATTGATGAATTCTAGGACTTTGTTTTTGATCCTGTCTTGCCGCAAGTGATGCTAATGGATCTGCTCAAGGAATCAGATGTGACATCTAATAATAATAATAATAATAATGGTATTTGTTAAGTGCTTACTATGTGCCAAGCACTGTTCTAAGCACTGGGGTAGATACCAGGTAATAATAATCATAATAATAATTATGGTATTTATTAAGCGCTTACTATGAGCTGAGCACTGTTCTAAGCACTGGGGTAGATACAAGGTAATCAGGTTGTCCCACTTGGGGCTCACAGTCTTAGTGTAGCTTAGTGGAAAGAGCATGGGCTTGGGAGTCAGAGGACATGGGTTCTAATCCCAGCTCTGCCACTTGTCTGCTGTGTGACCTTGGACAAGTCACTTAACTTCTCTGCGCCTCAGCTCCTGCATCTGTAAAATGAGGAGTAAGACTGTGAGCCCCACGTGGGACAATCCTATTACCTTGCATCTACTCCAGTGCTTAGAACGGTGCTTGGCACATAGTAAGCGCTTAAATGCCATTATTATTATTATTATTAATCTCCATTTTACAGATGAGGTAACTGAGGCACAGAGAAGTTAAGTGACTTGCCCAAAGTCGAACAACTGACACGTGGCAGAGCCAGGATTAGAACCCACGACCTCTGACTCCCAGGCCCGTGCTCTAGGTCTTGCCGTTATAGACAGCTATATCTCCATCTTGCCTATCTCACCGCCAACTCCTTGCCCACATCCCGACTCTGACCTGGAATACCCTCCCTCCTCAAGTCTGACAGACAACTGCTCTCCCCTTCTTCAGAGCCTTATTGAAGGCACATCTCCTCCAAGAGGCCTTCCCTGACTAAGCCTTCCTTTTCTCTTCTTCCTTGCCCTTCTGCGTTGCCCCTCCGCCCCCCGCCTCAGCCCCACAGCACTTATGTACGTATCCAGAATTTATTTATTTTATATTATTCCTAATGATAACAATAATGATGATGGTATTTGTTAAGTGCTTACTATGTGCCAAGCACTGTTCTAAGAGCTGAGGTAGATATAAGGTAATCAGGGTGTCCCGCGTGGGGCTCACAGTCTTAATCCCCATTTTACAGATAAGGTAACTGAGGTACAGAGTAATAATAATAATGTTGGTATTTGCTAAGAGCTTATTATGTGCAGAGAAGCAGCGTGGCTCAGTGGAAAGAGCACGGGCTTTGGAGTCAGAGGTCATGAGTTCGAATCCCAGCTCTGCCACTTGTCAGCTGTGTGACTGTGGGCAAGTCACCTAACTTCTCTGTGCCTCAGTTACCTCATCTGTAAAATGGGGATTAAGACTGTGAGCCCCACGTGGGACATCCTGATTCCCCTGTGTCTACCCCAGCGCTTAGAACAGTGCTCGGCACATAGTAAGCGCTTAACAAATACCAACATCATCATCATCATCATCAGAGCACTATACTAAGCGCTGGGGTGAGATAGAGGGTAGTTAAGTGACTTGCCGAAGGCCACACAGCAAACAGGTGGCAGAACCGGGATTAGAACCCACAATCTCTGACTCCCAAGCCCATGCTCTTTCCACTAAACCATGCTGCTTCTCTCTGTATGTTTGCCTCCCACTCTAGACTCTAAGCTCACTGTGGGTAGGGAATGTGTCTGTTAATTGTTATTAATAATAATAACAATTGTGGTATTTGTTGAGTGCTGTGTGCCAGGCCCTATACTAAGCACTGGGGGGGTTACAAGCAAGTTGGGTTGGACACGGTCCCTGTCCCATGTGGGGCCCACCGTCTCAATCCCCATTTTCCAGATTAGGTAACTGCGGGATAGAGAAGTGAAGTGACTTGCCCAGGGTCACACAGCAGACAGGTGGCGGAGCTGGGATTAGAACCCAGGACCTTCTGATTCCCAGGCCTGTGCTCTATCCACTACACTGGTATTGTACTCTCCCAAGCACATAGTGGAGTGCTGCGCACCCAGTAAACTCTCAGTGAATGCAACTGAATGAATGAACGAAGCTGGGCAGCCCTGCACTTGTGCAGGCTTTTAGTTAGTTCTCTCTGAAACCCGATGCCACAGAGGTCACACCGTTTTGCCAGTCTCAAAGGGGACGCGTTGCCTCTCTTATCTAGGTTTTTTTTTTATTTTATTTATTTTATTTTTATCAGTGTTTTAATGAGATGTTCATCCCCTTGATTCTATTTATTGCTATTGTTCTTGTCTGTCCGTCTCCCCCGATTAGACTGTAAGCCCGTCAAAGGGCAGGGACTGTCTCTATCTGCTACCGGTTTGTACATTCCAAGCGCTTAATACAGTGCTCTGCCCATAGTAAGCGCTCAATAAATACTATTGAATGAGTGAATGAATAGGTTTTCTGCTTCCTTGTTCAGCACTTAATTGCTGGTCAATATGCTGCCTACCTAGCAGAATTCTATGCCACCAGATAGCTTGTTTTTATGGTATTTGTTAAGCGCTTACTATGTGCCAGGCACTGTACTAAGCACTAGGGTAGATACAAGCTAGTCAGGTTGGACACAGTCCATGTCCTAAGTGGGGCTCACAGCCTTTCACTCATTCATTCATTCAGTCGTATTTATTGAGCGGGAACTGTGTGCAGAGCACTGTACTAAGCGCTTGGAATGTACAATTCGACAACAGATAGAGACGATCCCTACCAACAATGGGCTCACAGTCTAAAAGGGGGAGACACAGCAAAACAAAATGCTTAATCCCCATTTTCCAGGTGAGGTAACTGAGGCACAGAGAAGTTAAGTGACTTACCCAAGGTCACACAGCAGACAGGTGGCAGAGCCCGGATTCGACTCCCAGGCCAGTGCTTTCTTCATTAGGCCATGCTGCTTCCCTGGGTTTGGATTGCCATTATAGACTTTTGATTGTGTATCTGGCTCCCCTGGTATAGGCTGGTATAAAATCTCCTCAGATTTTTTTTTAAACACAGCATTGGTCTGGTACACCTGGATTATTCAGGAAGGTGCTTGCTTAAAATCTTTTGCTTGTCTTCATGGGTGTGTGCCTCTACAACACAGTTACTGCCTAGAGAAACTCTCAGTGACTGCCTCGAGGGCTGTAGTTGATGCTCAGAGTCTGCTGCGTAGGAAGATTTCCCCAGAAGAATAGAAGCATAGTCTGGCCCTGGCAACTGATCTTTTGTTTCATCCTCCAGCATGGCAAGAGGGAAGATTAAATACAGGCCCAAGCCCATTACACACTTTGCGTGGCTCAGTGGAAAAAGCACGGGTTTGGGAGTCAGAGGTCATGGGTTCTAATTCCGCCTCCGCCACTTGTCAGCTGTGTGACTTTGGGCAAGTCACTTCGCTTCTCTGGGCCTCAGTTACCTCATCTGTAAAATGGGGATGAAGCCTGTGAGCCCCATGAGGGACAACCTGATCACCTTGTATCCCCCCAGCGCTTAGAACAGTGCTTTGCACATAGTAAGCGCTTAACAAATGCCAACATTATTATTATTATTCTTAATACCTCTTACCCATGTCGTTCATTCAGTCATATTTACCGAGTGTTTACTGTGTGCAGAGCACTATACTGAGTCTTTGGGAGAGTACCATATAACAGATACATTCCTTGCCCACTAACTGCTGGGGTAAATACAAGATAATCACGTGGGACACAGTGCCTGTCCCACATGGGACTCACAGGCTAAGGAGGAGGGAGGAGGATTTAACCCCATTTTACAGATGAGGTAACTGAGGCACAGAGAAGTTACGTGATTTGCCCATGGTCAAACAACAGGCAAGTGGCAGAGCTGAGAGTAGATCCCAGGTCTTCTGACTTCCAAGCCTGTTCTTTTTCCAGAAAGTCATCCTGCTTCCCTTGCTTCCTCATTATTTCATCTATTAGTTTTTATGCTGGGAATTTATACTTTATAAATATATATACTTTATATTTTTTCTAGTCTCAACCATTTTCTTTTGGGAGTAGATTCTTGATGAATGGAGAAGCAGCGTGGCTCAGTGGAAAGAGCACGGGCTTTGGAGTCAGGGCTCATGAGTTCGAATCCCAGCTCTGCCACTTGTCGGCTGTGTGACTGTGGGCAAGTCACTTCACTTCTCTGGGCCTCAGTTCCCTCATCTGTAAAATGGGGATTAAGACTGTGAGCCCCACGTGGGACAACCTGATTCCCCTATGTCTACCCCAGCGCTTAGAACAGTGCTTGGCACATAGTAAGTGCTTAACAAATACCAACATTATTATGAATAATAATAATCACATTAATAATGATGTGAATTTAGTGCTTTTTAAAAATTTATAACCAAGCACTCTGGAAGATACAAGATAATCATATCAGATACACACCCCGGTCTCCCACAGTGCTCACAGTCCAAAGGGAAGGGAGAACAGGCATTTGATCCTCATTTTACAGATGAGGAAACTGAGGCCCAGAGAAGTGAGGCCTAAAGTCACAGAGCAGACAAGTGACAAAGTGAGACTAGAACCTGGATCTCCAGATTCTCAATACCATGCTCTTTCCACTAGTTCATGCTGTTTTATTGCTGATGAAAAGACAGAGAATATTTCTAAGGCGGGGTCTTTTTTTAATTTATTAAGAATTTACTTTGTGCCAAAGATTGGGGTAGATAGGAAATAATCAATTTGGACACAGTTCAGATGTCTCCGGTAATCACAATCGAAGGGGTAAGTGGAGCAGGGATTTAATCTTCATTTTACAGATGAAGACACTGAGGCCCAGCAAGGTTAAATGTTTGGTCCAGGTCTACACAGCAGGTCGGTGGCAGAGATGGGTTTTTTTGGTTTGAGGGTTTTTTAAAATGTATTTGTTAAGTAGTTGCTGTGTGCCAGGCATTGTACTAAGCACTGGGGTAGGTACAAGCTAATTGTGTTAGACACAGTTTATGTCCCACATGGGGTTCACAGTCTTAATCCCTATTTTACAGATGAGTTAACTGAGGCACAGATAAATTAGGTGACTTGCTCAAGGTCACACAGCAGACAAGTGACGGGGCTGGAATTAGAACCCAAGTCCTGACTCCCAGGGCCTTGCTCTATCGACTAGGTATGCTGCTTGTGGACCAGAAGTCTAGACTTGCAACTAAAACTCAGTTCTCTTCCAGGACTGTTCTCTTTCTCCACATTAGAGTTGGTAACTAAATTTACCAAGGCAATGAAAATGTGGCATATTTCTTAACTTCCAGAGATCCTGTTTTTTTCAGGAAGAAAGAGGATTATAATATTTATATCTCTCATTTGTATGAAGCTGTCCTCATTGTTCAAGGATGAAGTAATGGTGAGATTTTTATCCATGGATGAGGATTTGGCCCAGAAGGCTCTCTTGTATTCAACATTTTAAATGGGACTCTTTTTAATTAGATTACAACAGCTGGAAAAATATAGGAAGCAACAAATAACTCATACCTTTAAGATATTTAATTTATGGACTGCTTGTTAAATCCTACATTTAACGCAATATTGCCAAATCTTTGTACTCAAGTCTATTTTTGAGAGCTTTTGCTCTCTTTTTATTTTGTCTGTTGGCTTCCAAGCCAAGACAGATTGTGTTTAGTAACGAAACCTACGATCAATCTTTATGAAAAGAAATTCAACTTTATACCTTGACGTGAAACCTTGGAAAGGAAAAATGATGAAAATAAACAGTAAATTATATTTCCCACTACTAAAGATTCATTAAGTCATTAAATTAAATCAGTCCTCACTGAATCAGTCAACCAATCTAGTGTTTACCGTGCGCAGAGCACTGCCAAGTGCTTGGGAAAAGACAGTAAAACAGAGTTGGTGGACAGGATCCCTGCCCGCAAGCGGCTCACAGTCTAGAGGAGGAGACCGATAATAAAATAAGTTACAGTTAGGGGAAATGACAGAGTGTAAGGACATGTCCATAAATGCTGTAGGACTGAAGGCAATTATGGTATTTAAGTGCTTATTATATGCCAGACCCTGTACTAAACTCTGGGGTGGATACCAGCAAATCGGGTTGGACACGGTCCCTTGTCCCACTTGGGGCTCACAGTCTCAACCCCCATTTTACAGATGAGATAACTGAGGCACAGAGAAGTTAAGGGACTAGCCCAAGGTCACAGAGCAGACAAGTGGCAGAGCCAGGCTCCCAGGCCCATGTTCTATCCACTAGGCCATGCTGTATGGGAGAGAACGCAAGGGTGAGTGATGTGTCTTTTTGCATATCAACAGCTGCCTGCCTTCACATCTACCCAGCCCTCTGTTTACTCGGAAACATTCACCTCTTCAGTCTCCAGGACCCAAGGAGCCACTTTCAATTCAGCAATCAGTCAACAGAATGAGCAGATTGAGCAGTTATTGCTGTTGACAACTTCACCTATAACCCTTAAACTCCTCTGGCCCCGTCATATCCCTTAAATCCCCTCCCTCTAGACAATCCTTCCAAGGCCTAGTGCCCTCACCCCCACACACACTCACACTCATATCACTCCCCCATGCATTCTCCATGGCGTAGTGGATAGACCACGACCCTGGGAGTTAGAAGGTCATGGGTTCTAATTCAGGCATCACCACTTGTCTGCTTTGTGACCTTGGGCAAGTAATTCACTTCTTTCTGCTTCAGTTCCTCATCTGTAAAAGGGGGATTGAGTCTGTGAGCCCCACAAAAGGCAGGGACTGAGTCTGACTCGATTTGCTTGTATCTACCCCAGCACTTGGTACAGTGGCTGATACTTAGTAAGCACTTAACAAATACCATAATTATTATTCACAGCACCTCCCCACCCCTTGCACTGCCCCCAGTCTCCTCACTGACCCCATCCATGTTATCCTGTCCCAGCAATTTCCCTCATCCCTCTGCCCCTGCAGAGTGGATGGGCAATTACTGGAGATTCTTGAGGAGTGGGGAAACATGAACTGGATGGTTTTGAAGAAAAACATTATGGATAGCAGAATGGAATGTGGCCTGGAGTGGGAAGAGGCAGGGAAGAGTCGATAATAATAATGATGATGATGGTATTTGTTAAGCGCTTACTATGTGCCACACACTGTTCTAAGTGCTGGGGGGATACAAGGTAATCAGGTTGTCCCAGTTGGGGCTCACAGTCTTAATCCCCATTTTACAGATGAGGGAACTGAGGCACAGAGAGGTAAAGTGACTTGCTCAAAGTCACACAGCTGACAAGAGGCAGAGCCAGGATTAGAACCCATGACCTCTGACTCCCAAGCCCATGCTCTTTCCATTGAGCCATGCTGTTTCTCAATACTCAAGGTGATGTAATATTCAAGGTGAATATAATAAGGACTAAGATCAGCATACTAGCAATTTGCATGGAGAGGAAAGGGCAAATTCTAGAGATGTAGTGAAGACAGCACCAGCGGGATTTGGTGTCTGGTAATGTGAGGATTGAACAAGAAAGATAAGTTGAGGATAATATCGAGGTTACAGGCTCATTCATTCATTCATTCATTCAATAGTATTTATTGAGCGCTTACTATGTGCAGAGCACTGTACTAAGCGCTTGGAATGAACAAGTCGGCAACCGATAGAGACAGTCCCTGCCGTTTGACGGGCTTACGGTCTAATCGGGGGAGACGGACAGACGAGAACAATGGCAATAAATAGAGTCGAGGGGAAGAACATCTCTTAAAAACAATGGCAACTAAATAGAATCAAGGCGATGTACATTTCATTAACAAAATAAACAGGGTAATGAAAATATATACAGTTGAGCGGACGAGAACAGTGCTGAGGGGATGGGAAGGGAGAGGGGGAGGAGCAGAGGGAAATGGGGGGAAAAGAGGGTTAAGCTGCGGAGAGGTGAAGGGCGGGCGGTAGAGGGAGTAGAGGGAGAAGGGGAGCTCAGTCTGGAAAGGCCTCTTGGAGGAGGTGAGTTTTAAGTAGGGTTTTGAAGAGGGGAAGAGAATCAGTTTGGCGGAGGTGAGGAGGGAGGGCGTTCCGGGACCACGGGAGGACGTGGCCCGGGGGTCGACGGCGGGATAGGCGAGACGGAGGTGTGGTGCTGTCTACGGTGATGGGAAAGTCAGGGGGCAGATAGGGTTTGGGTGAAAAGATGAGTTCTCTTTTGGACATCTTAATTTTGAGTTGTTGGCAAGACATCCAAATAGAACTGTCCTGAACATAGGAGGGAATGTGAGACTAGAGAGGAGAAAGAACAGGGCCGGAGATGTAGATTTGGGAATTATCCACATAGAGATGATTGTTGAAGCCATGGGACTGAGTGAATTCATTCACTCCAAATGAATGAGTGTAGATGGACAATAGAAAAGGACCCAGAACTAAGGCCTGAGGGAATCCCATAATAATTAGAAGGCGGGAAGCAGAGTTTGAATCTGAGAAAGAGATTGAAAATGAGCGGTCAGAAAGATAGGAGGAGAATCAGGAGAGGAAAGTGTCAATTAAGCCTAAATTAGATAATGTTTTCCCCCGAAGACGGGAGTGGTCCACAGTGTGGAAGGAAGCTGAGGGATCAAGAAAGATAAGGATGGAGTAGAGGCCATTGGATTTAGCAAAAAGGTGATCATTGGTGACCTTGGAGAGGGCCGTTTCTCTGGCATAAAGTAGATGAAAGGCAGACTGTAGTGAGTTAGGAAGTCAATTGGAGGAGAGGAAGTGGAGGCAACGGGTGTAAACTTGTTCAAGAAGTCTGGAGAGGAATGGTAGGAGGGAGACAGAGTGGTAACTGGAGGGAGCCATAGGGTCAAGAGAGGGTTTTTTTTAAGATAAGAAGCACATGCATGTGTTTGAAAGCGGTGGAGAAGGAGCCACTAGAAAGTGAGAGATTGAAAATTAATTCAATAGTGTTTAATTCAATCGTCTTTATTGAGTGCTTACTGTGTGCAGGGCCCTAAACTAAAAGCTGAAGATAGCGGTCAATGAGGGAAAAGGGGAGGTGGCAAGTGTTTGGTTAAGGTGTAAAGGATTGGTGGTCAGAGGTATAGGAGGAGGGGATGGAATCTGAGAGAGAGCGGGAGTTCTCCTTTCGAGATACTGCTAGGGAATGAGGGAGTGTCGAAGAGGGGGCAGGAGGAGGAATGGAGTTTCTTCTCAATTCATTAGTTCAGCTCTTTAAAGGAAATTAGAGAATTTACAGAGCTGAATTTATCAGCATCCTCTCATCAATGGTATTTATTACACACTTACTGTGTGCAGGGCACGGTACTAAGTGCTTATGTGAATACAGTACAATAGAGATGAACTTATGATGTTCATATACTCAGTTCTCCAATAACCCATGGGTTAGTTTTGCAAATACATTTTTAAGTCAATCTCCCACATTGACTTCCATACTCACTCACTCAAAGGCCTTGGCCATAGGTACATACTCACATGCAAATAAACAATTTCTGACACCATGGCTCATTTTATTTATTTATTTTATATATTTATTTGTCTATTTTATTTATTTGTGTTGTTATCTGTCTCCCCTCTCTAGACTGTGAGCTCACTGTGGGCAGGGATTGTCACTTTTTATTGCTGTACTATTCTTTCCCAACTGCTTAGAACAGTGCTCTTCACAGAGTAAGCGCTTAATAAATGTGATTGAGTGAATGAATGAATATTCCAGAAGGCTTGCATTGTAGGTGAAGGATTCCCAATTCCCTAATAACATTCTAGCCAAAATGTATAACGAAAACATATGACAAGCAGAATTGCCTAATGGATATAGCACGGGTCTGGGAGTCAGTAGGACCTGGGTTCTAATTCTGGCTCCAACAGTTGTCTGCTGTGTGACCTTGGGCGTGTCACTTTATCTCTCTGTTCCTCAGTTACCTCAGTGGTATAGCAGGAATTAAGATTGTGAGCCCCATGTGGGAAAGGGACTGTGTCCAACCTGATTTGCTTGTATTGACCACATCGCTTAGTATAGTATCTGGCACATGGTAAGTGCTTAACTGTGAGCCCCATGTGGGACAGAGACTGTGTCCAACCAGATTAGCTTGGATCTACCCCGGCATTTAGAATAGTGCTTGCCACCTAGTAAGCACTTAACAAATACCATTATTATTAATATTATTCTTAACAAGTACCGCAATTATTATTATTATGTCATGGCAGAACTGAGTGTGCTCATTTTCCTTATTACCTAACTTCAATCTATTGACTGATTTCTCCTTAAGTGATGTATTGGGTTAGAGAAGCAGCTTGGCTTAGTGGAAAGAGCACGGGCTTGGGAGTCAGAGGCCGTGGGTTCTAATCTCGACTCCGCCACTTGTCAGCTGTGTGACTTTGGGCAAGTGACCTAGCTTTTCTGTGCCTCAGTTACCTCATCTGTAAAATGGGAATTAAGGCTGTGCAATCTTATAACCTTGTATCTACTCCAGCACTTAGAACAGTGCTTGATAGTGAGCGCTTAACAAATACCATTATTATTATCTTATAAGGCTTATTGTAAATATCTCAATTTGTTCACCCTCTACATGTTTCTCTTTTTAGGATGGGAACTTCTGAGTCAAGAGAACTATTTAATTCTTTAAACACAAAAAATGAAATATTATCTTTATAAGTAAATGGTTGAACATTCTAAAATGACATGGTTTCTTTGACACTCTTAAACATGGCTTAAACATGGCTTTCTCTGCTTTTTTTTTGCTTGAGAAAAATGGTTTTTCGATTGCTATATTTGACTCTAGTGATTTTATATTTTTTAAATAACATTCTCCAAAACTAAATCCATTATACTGAATTGACACTGAAGTGACAACAGCTCTAATGTGACAAGATTGGACTTGATTCTAGTGAATTTCGGGAAGACAAAATAAAGAAAATCTATTATCTAGTCACTGTTGCATTGTAGATGAGATGCAAATTACAGCCCCAAATGTACTAGCACAGAAAGTATGGGCAAAGTCACTTTCCTCGATCAAGCTGAATTTCATTTGGCATCTCACCCAAAGCAAACACGCCAATGAAAATGCTTAAAAAGACAAATTGAGATAAATTCATGGATGACAGGTTGTGATGTTACCAGGAGGTCTCAGTCATAAATCCCTGTCAAATGAGCCTCTTGAGTCATTCAAGACCCAAGATCCACCTGGTTCGAAAGCTCTGTGGATTTCCTGTAGGTTCTGGGGACCTGTTCAGGACTCCCCCAAGTCTCTGCACCCCTTTCGCCGTCACTATCTTATGGCTGAAGTCCAATCAGTCAGTCAGTCATATTTATTGAGCACGTACTGCATGGAGAGGACTATACTAAGTGCTTGGGAGACTCCGATACAATAAACCAACACATTCCCTGACTACAAAGAGCTTACAGTCTAGAGGGGAAGACAGACATTAATACAATTTAATAAATTACAGATATGTACATAAGTGTTGTGGGGCTGGAAGTGGGGAAGAGCAAAGGGAAAAAGTCGGGGAAATGGAGAAGGGAGTGGGAGATGAGGATGGGGGGTACTTAGTCTGGGAAGGCCTCTTGGAGGAGACATGACTTCAAGAAGGCTCTGAAGGAGGGGAGAGTCTGTCAAACTTGAGGAGGGAAGGCGTTCCAGGCCAGAGGCAGGACTTGGGCCAGGGGATAGTGGCGAGATAGACAAGATTGAGGCATCTCCCTGAAGGTGTAGGAATCACCGGGGACTAATCTACCACCTTCCCTTCTGGGGTTGGTGGCAAAAAGCTGTTGGAGAAAGCCCCCACACTTCCCATTCTGTGGCTTCCCATGGCACCCTAGGTCCATGTGTCTCCTCGACTCCATCTTAGCAGGCAGGGTGCTTAATACCTGCTGTGGCTGTGCCATCAGGACCGAAGATTCTGAAGTGCTTACTTTGTGAAAATCACTGTATTAAGTTCTTGGGAAAATACAGTATAACAATAAACAGACACATTTCCCTGCCCACAGTGAGTTTACAATCTTGACTCTATTGCCATTGTTCTTGTCTGTCCGTCTCCCCCGATTAGACTGTAAGCCCAGCAGACGGCAGGGACTGTCTCTATCTGTTGCCGACTTGTTCATTCCAAGGGCTTAGTACAGTGCTCTGCACATAGTAAGTGCTCAATAAATACTATTGAAGGAATGAATGAACAATCTAGATGGGGAGACAGACATTAATATAAATAGGTAAATAAGCACTCAATAAAGACGGTTAATTGTTGTGTGTCCTTGGCATGTGCAAAGCATGGCACTAAGGGTTTGGGAGAATACAATACAACAATAAACAGAAAACATTCTCTGCCCACAACAAGCTTACTTAAGTGAATGAGTATTTGTGTGTGTCACTCCCTTGCACATTGGTAAGATTAAGTAAAAACTTTACACAGTAACTTTGGTGATCAGAGGTGTGGTTTGAGCTTTACTACTTGACACAGAGGCTCCCCTTGGTCCAGGAAGGTCCTGGTTGGTACACCCTGGGGGCTCATGATACATACGGTTTTTGAAAACATTTTCCCAGGCATCAAGAGTTTTCATCCATTTTTACAAATTCTTCTGCTGCGGGTTCAACATTTCTCCTGAAGTACACCCATGATAAGAAGACTGTAAGACTCTAAGATTGTTGTGGGCAGGAAATGGGTCTGCCAACTCTGTTGTATTGTACTCTCTCAAGCTCTTACAATGCTCGGTACATAGTAAGTGCTCAAAAAATTTGATTGATTAATTGATTGATTTGTACATAAGCCATTTCGGACAACTGAGCTTGGGAAAAATGTAAAAGTTAATGAGCTTTACATTAGAGAGTGGAATCATTGTTAAAGAAGGTAAGTTTTTGCCCCTTATGTATCAGCAGAATGGAGAATCATTCCCAAGGAAGCCAAACACTCTATTGTTATTTAGTTTCAGTTCTGGTTTGGCTTTGGAGAAGCTTATTTAAATCATGAGTCACAATGGTCCTGCTGATGTAGCTAGAGAATTTTGCCAACTCCTAACAGAGGGAATGCAACAGATAATAGGCCATTTGCCAGTTTAGGACCAAATAGTTCACTGGATTCATCAGCATTACCACTGATTCATAACTTGACTCATAGTCTCTGTGTGCAGCGAGGTTTGTGGACATCCAGAGCAAAACCGGAAAGTTGGGTGGCAAAATATATCCTGTTTTTCTCCTAAAGACTTTTACATTATCCTAGACGAATATTCAGAAATGGTGGGAAACCATTATGAAATGTGTTCTTAGACATTCAAGAAGAAGTTTTCAAATATTGTTAGGCTAGCAAACACTTTTCTCCCCCTGATAACTGGGATTTCTTCTTCAGGGCTTACAATGCTGCCTGAAGGGAGGTACTTGCTAAATGCAGATAATAAGACCTCTTATTTCCTGTTGATGGTTTCTATTTGTAACTTTGCTTCTTATTTTTCATGCACTGGAAAAAAATGTAAAGACTGTCCCCCCCGTAGACTGTAAAGCCCATTATGGGTAGAGAATATTATATTGTTATATTGTATCCTCCCAAGTGCTTAGTACAATGTCCTGCACACAGTAAGTGCTCATTAAATACAACTGACTGACTGGCAGACCTGAAGGCTGGATCTGGCAAGATTCGATATAATTGTTTATGCTAAGAAGCCCCATTCTCTTGCATCCTTCTAGGAAGTGTGAAGGCAAAGATCACTGAAGGACTTCATAAATCCTGGGTTTTCCAGACTCCATGGAGCTTGGGCTATTTAGGCCTTGCCAGGGTTTTCAGCCCCTTTGGGGGAATGGAAAGGGGCCTCGTGGGGATATGGTTCAGCTTAGTCTGGTCCCCATAACTGAGACTTAGCTTGGCCAAGATCTCAGAGGGCCACCTAATAATAATTGTAATATTTTTTAAGTGCTTACTATGTGCCAGGCACTGTACTAAGCGCTAGGGTGGCTACAAACAAATTGGGCTGGATGCAGTCCCTGTCCCACATGAGGCTCGCAGTTTCAATTACCATTTTATGGATGAGGTAACCAAAGCGCGGAGAAGTCAAATGATTTGCCCGAGGTCACACAGCAGACAAGTGGTGGAGCTGGAATTAGATCCCAGGTCCTTCTGACTCTCGGGCCCATGTGCTATCCACTCTGCCATACTGCTTCATCTACCGCTACATCTCAGGACCCAGGGTCTGGGGGACTCAGGACTCTGAGCTCGCTGTGGTCAGGAAACGTGTTTGCCAACCCTTCTGTAATGTACTCTCCCAAGCACTTAGTACAGCGGTCTGCACAGGTAAGTGCTCAATAAATGCCATTGATGATGATGACTCTGGTCAGACCCGTCTTGGTCCAGAGAGTCAGTGACTGAAGCAGGCATCTCAGTAGAGGGGTAGGCAGAAGAAGGGTATATTTCCCTCAGTGGTTCCCAAGGTAAATTGTCTAAGAAAGTATTTATTTTTGTTAAAGGTACTTGTTAATTACTGTACTTTGTTTCCCCCACCCTTCCCTCCAAGTTTGGGATTTTATTTCCGGTGCAAAAAAAGGGGAAAAAGATTTCCAGAACTTTCACATCCCTTTCCGTAACTCAGGACATTTGCTGATTCATAAGGTTGGGTAAGGGTGGGGCAAGTGTGGTTTCAAGGAGATTATTGTTACTTCATAGACACTGTTTTCCTCTTTGATGATAATCTAATGTTTTCTAAGTGTTGTACTATCAGAAAGCAAGGTAGCCTTGAGAAGTAATTAGGTGCCTCAAAGAGAGAGGTTCAACTTATAAAAAAGCCACTAAGGAAACTAGTTTCTTTTATTTAATTACTATCTTATAGAGTCAATCTTCTAGCCTCTTGGTCTTCAAATACAGTTGCAAATAGAGTGACAAGAGCACTTTACAGGATTCTAGAGGGACCAGTTCTTTAGCAGCAGTCACCTTGTCATCACTGGTATTTATCGGACACTTACTGTGTGAAGAGCACTGCACTGAGCACTTGGGAGAGTACAGTGTCTTCAAATTAGATATTAGAAATTCTTTATTTATATTCATGTCTGTCTCCCCCTCTAGGCTGTAAGCTCACGGTGGGCAGGGAATGTGTCTGCTAACTCTATTGTATTGTACTTTCCCAAATGCTTAGTGCAGTGCTCTGCACATAGCAAGCATTCAATAAATACCACTGATTGATTGATTCATATAAACAACTGTCTTGCCTTCTATCTGTAAGTTCACTTTGGGCAGGAAACGTGTCTATCAACTCTGTTGTGTCCTATGCTCCCAAACTCTTAGTACAGAGCACTGCACACTGTAAGCACTCAATAAATACCATAGACTGAGTGATTGATTACAATACAGCTGGTAGACATGATCCCTAAATAGTGATGAATACAAAGACCGGCTATTGCTATAACACTAATCGTTCCTTCTGGAATTCTAATAAGTATTCTCCTGAAGGACTTCTAAAATAGGTTTTATTTTTACTATTACGATCTGTATGTAACGTATATATTGTGGTGAGCCCCCAACAAGCTGCCTTTCTAGTGACTGTTTGTGATCCCTAGAACAGCAACAAGGGAGAGATTTTGGGAAGGGACTGATAGGCTTTTACTTGAGGGAGGTGATTGTGGTCCTGTGGGGGTGAAAGTTGGAGGGAGGTGGGACTTTCTCTCCCTGTTCTACCCAGTAATGGGGCCTGGGCCAATCAGTGACTGCTATGTAGGGGCACAGCTGTGAAGCCTAAGGCAGATGAAAGGTGGTTGCTTGGAATTGCAAAGGGGAAGCTGGAGGTAGCATAGAGGGAGCAGACACAGGCTGAGAAGCAAGAAGAAAGTTTGCTGAGAGCAGTAGAAGGCAGCAGCATTTGGAAGCAGAAAGAAGAAGCATTGGCAGATTGGGCTCTTTTGACCCCAGACTGGTATTGGACCCTTGGGTGGTGGACTGAGTGATCGTATGTATGATCACTCTATTGCATGTTTGTGGGACCAAGTGAAAACCTTACACAATATCTTTGGTGATCAGAGGTGTGGTCTGAACTTTACTACCTGTCACAAAGGCTCCCCTAGTTCAGGAAGGTCAACTGTATATATTTTCATTACCCTATTTTGTTAACGAGAAGTACATTGCCTTGATTCTATTTATTTGCTATTGTTTTAATGAGATGTTCATCCCCTTGATTCTATTTACTGCTATTCTTGTCTGTCCGTCTCCCCCGATTAGACTGTAAACCTGTCAAAGGGCAGGGACTGTCTCTATCTGTACCGATTTGTACATTCCAAGTGCTTAGTGCAGTGCTCTGCACATAGCGCTCAATAAATACTATTGAATGAATGAATGAAGGTCCTGGTTGGTACAAACCGGGGACTCATGACACAGATGTTTTTTGAAAGCATTTTCCCAAGCATTGAGAGTTTTCATCCATTTTTAGAAATTCTACTGCTGTGGTTTCAATATTTTTCTTGAAGAACATCCATGATTTTCAGATTCCTTCTTCACAAGAAGTAGTGTGGTCTAGTGGATAGAGTACAGACCTGGGAGTCAGAAGGAGCTGGGTTCTAATTCTGTCTCTGCCACTTGTCTACTGTGTGTGACCTTGGACAAGTTACTTAACTGCTCTGTGCCTCAGTTACCTTATCTGTAAAATGGGGATTGAGACTGGAAATCAGTGTGGCTCAGTGGAAAGAACCCGGGCTTGAGAGTCAGAAGTTATGGGTTTGAATCCTGGCTCTGCCCCTTGTCAGCTGTGTGACTGTGGGCAAGTCACTTCACTTCTCTGTGCCTCATTTATGTCATCTGTAAAATAGGGATTAAGACTTTGAGCCTCATGTGGGACAACCTGATGACCCTATATCTACCCCAGCGCTTAAAACAGTGCTTTGCACATAGTAAATGCCTAAGAAATACCAACATTATTATTATGTGGGACAGGGACTGTGTCCAACCTGATTATCTTATTTCATTCTTATGGTATTTGTTACTATGTGCTAAGTGCTGGAATAGAGTGTAATCAGGTAAACAGATTACCTGTCACACGGGGTAATCTTAATTCCCATTTCACAGTTGAGGTAACTGAGGCATGGAGAAGCTAGATTTGCCCAAGGTCACACAGCAGTGGGATTAGAACCCATGTCATGTGACTCCCAAACCCATGTTCTTGCCAGTAGGAAATGCTGCTGCTTGTATCTATCCCAGCACTTAGGACAGTGCCCAGCATGAAGTAAGTGCTTAATAAATATCACCACATTCATTTTCTGTCTAGAAAAATATTAATTGCATCTGGAGATGAGGGAATGAATTAGCAGCAGCTGGGACATGAGAGGAACCAAATTGCTCCTATACAGTCTGTGCTTCAGGACCGTGGGGCCATTTAAGCTGGCAATGGGGGCAAAAGCTACTGGAGCAGTGTCTATTTTCAATAGGGCTTAATGGAAAGTGCGTGGGCTGGGAATCTGAGGACATGGGTTCTAAACCTGATCCCCACCACTTGCCTGTTACGTGACCATAACTTCCCAGAGCCTCAGTTTCTTAATCTTTTCTCTCTCTCCTTAGACTGTGAGACAAGAAGTGTGTCTGACCTTATTATTTTGTACCTAATTCAGCGTTTAGTACATTGTTTGGCATAGTAGGTGTTTAACAAATACCACAGTTCTTCCTCTTCTCCGGTTGCTGGTTCTCTACTATTTGCCGGGGCACCTGGATCTCACCTTGTCAGGAAACCCAACATGAAACGTTGCAGTGAGAACAGGGTTCGCTCCTGTCACTGGCATAAGGGCTGTCATTCAGGGCTGGATTAAACTGTCCTAGGGGCTCTGAAGTATTAGATTTTGTGGGCTGCACACAGATGTTCCTATCCAATGGAAGCGATAAGAAAAGCTATAAGATTAGATTGTTTCCCATGATAATCATAAGGAAATTTTTAATAAGATATGTTGGTAAAATAGAATTGTTCTATCCCAAACCATAGATCAGTGAAATCAGTGGTATTTATTGAGTGCTCATTATGTGCTGAGCATTGAAAAGGAGCATGGCCTAGTGGATAGGGCACGGGCTTGGGAATCTGAAAGTCATGAGTTCTAATTCTGACTGCCACTTGTCAGCTGTGTGACCTTGGGCAAAGACCTCAATTCCCTCATCTGTAATGTGGGGATTAAGACTGTGAGCCCTATGTGGAACAGGGGCTGTGTCCAACCTGATTGCCTTGTATCTATCCCAGTGCTTAGAAAAGTGCTTGGCACACAGTAAGTGCTTAAAAAATACCATAATCATTATTATTAGCACCGTACTTCATGCTTGGGAGAGTATATCAGAACTACCTACTGATACATATCTATAAATAAATTCATAATTATATACATAATTATATATCCATGCATATAGATAGATATGTACCTTCTAAACCCTGTTTTGGGGGTACTTTCGGGAATATCAGCAATAGTCAGAAAAGGACTGGTAGGACTTGTGAAAACTGAAAGGGAGCCAGAATGGGGATTTCCTTGGAGCCTAGTGACCAGGAGGATGTCATGCTTTCCCATGCCTTCGGCCTCTCTTCCCTCTTGTAGTCAGTGGTTCTGTTTTGTTTTGTTTTCTATCTCTCCCGTTTAGACTGTGAGCCCATTGTTGGGCAGGGATTGTCTCTATCTGTTGCCGAATTGTACATTTCAAGTGCTTAGTACAGTGCTGTGCACATAGTAAGCACTCAATAAATACGATTGAATGAATGAATGTATTCCATGCATATAATTGTGGATTTATTTTTGCAGGGCTAGGTTGCTTAGCTTCTAGACTGTATACTCCTTGCCACAAGGGAATGTTTGTTTATTGTTGCATTGTATTCTCCTGAGTGCTTAGTATAATTCTCTGCACACCGTAAGCATTCAGTAAATACAACTGAATGAATGAATTAGTCCAAACCCCTGGGCTACTGCTCCTAAAACCCCTGAGTTAATGTGGCCAGGTCTACAACTCCATCATAATCAGAAGAAGTATTTTTATAGAGATAAACATAGCCTGAGATTGCTTGTCCTCACGATTGCCTACAGGGAAAGTTCGAGGTGTTGTTATTCCCATTGTGTGGATGCAAGACTGGAAGTAGACTTTTAGAAATCTAATTCCCCAAATGAAAATCAGAGGCTGAGCTAAGACTAGAACATATTTATCGCAGCTCATTGCCTAGTGTCCATCTGTTATCCTGAGCTAATGTGTTCTCTTTCCTCTCCCTCCCTTTTTCCTGCCCTCCCCTCCTTGTGAGGGTTTCTCCAGAGTCCAAGGCCCTGATCTCTGTTGAGGCGGAAGCATTTCCTCTTATGCTTTGTTCTTTATCTAAAGTGCATTGTCAGCAGCATTTAGATGCTCAACTACTGGGTTGCCTCAGTCATTTCCTGTTTGCAGTCAAACAATCAATCAATGGTATTTGAGTGCTTACTGTGTGGAGAGCACTGTCCTAAGCGCTTGGGAGAGTACCTACAATGGATTCAGTAGATAGGTTCCCTGCCCAGAAAGAGTTTCTGGTGTGTTTGTCACTGTGACTGTCGTTAAAAACATTATCATCAAGAACGGGTATTCATTCAGTTCTATTAAGCACTTACTGTGTGCAGAGCACTGTATTAAGCACTTGGGGAAAATATAACAATAAACAGACATTCCCCACCCACAATGAGCTATCAGTTCCATACCCTTCTCCTCACATATTAGTCATTCTCATTCTCCTTCCTGGCTGTAATCATGGAAGTTACTGTCGAAGCCATCTTCTAGTCCAGCATTCACCCCGTGCTGCAATAAATCAATGATATTTATTGAGTGCTTTGTGTGGGCAAAGCACTGCACTAAATACTTGGGAGAGCCTTAATGAACCGAATAATTGTGGTATTTAAGTGCTTATTACATGCCACACTGTAATAATAATGATGGTATTTGTTAAGCGCTTACTATGTGCCAAGCACTGTTCTAAAATAATCAGGTTGTCCCATTTGGGGCTCACAGCATTAATTCCCATTTTATAGATGAGATAACTAAGGCACAGAGAAGTTAAGTGACTTGCCCAAAATTACACAACTGATAATTGGCTGAACAGGGATTAGAACCCAGGACCTCTGACTCCCAAGCCCGAGCTCTTGCCTCTAAGCCACGCTGCTTCTTACCATACCAAGCACTGATATCCAAAATAATCAGGTCAGGCACAGCCCTTATCCCTCAAAGGGTTCACAGCCTAAACAGGAGGGAGAGCAGGTGTTTTACAGATAAGAAGATTGAGCCACAGAAAAGTTAAAAGTGACTTTCCCAAAGTCTCAAAGCAGGTAAGTGGCAGAACTGGGATTAGAATCCAGGTGGCCTGACTCCCTGTCCCGTGCTTTTTCCAGTAGGTCATGCTGCTTCTCGATCCCTGCCCAAAAGGGGCTTAGAGTCTTATCCTGATTGTGTAGGCCCACATTGTTTCTCAGTAAAAACTGAGAAGCAGCACAGCTTAGTGGAAAGAGCATGGTCCTTGAAGTCATCAGACCTGGGTTCTAATCCTCCACCACCTGTCTGCTTTGTGATCTGGAGTAAGTCACTTAACTTCTCTGTGCCTTAGCTTATCTATAAAATTGGGTTTTAAACCGTGAGCCCATGTTCATTCATTCGATCATATTTACTGAGCACCTACTGTGTGCTGACACTTGGGAGAGTACAGTATCACAGACACATTCCCTGCCCACAACAAGCTTAAGGTTAATGTGAGACATGGACTGTATCGAACCTGATTTACTTGTATCTACTGTATGGATATACTACCAAAGCAATTGCAGATAGTGCTAGGGCGTTCTGGGAAAGATGTGTCCATGGCATTGCTATGGGTCGGAGACGATGGCATAAGACCAAAAAAAAACCCCAGAGCTTAGTAAAGTGCCTGATGCATAGTGAGCTCTTAATAAATACCACTTTAAAAAGTTTTGAACAAGGTTTGCACTTTCCCTTTTAATTTTCCGCAATTTCCTCCTCTCCTCTCACCCAAACCAAATTTGATATTTGCAGGAGATCTGGCTGGTGCAAAGTCAGTGCTATGTGACAAATTATCCCGTACAATCTAACCCAAATATTCCCCTTTTCTGAAGTGGAATCCAGTTTTCGCTCAAGCAGAAAGTCTTTTAAAAATCAAGGATTCCATTTGTAAATCAGAGGTATTTTATGGGAAGAGCAGAGAGTGTGACTTCTCCACGATTTATCCAGCTGCCTCCTTGAAGGATTTTCGTGTCATTTCCAGGGTGTAAAAAGTGAGGAAAGACCTCTTGGAGAAAACCTAATATTTTCTCTTCTCGACTTCCTGAATGTTGTGAGTCACTGGAATGCAATAGTGAGGGAAGCTAAGGAATCCCTTCTGGAGATATTTAAGAAAACAGTGAGACACTGTTTTTCTTGGTGAGATTAAGTGTATTGTTGCTTGGAGGCTGGGAAAGGAACTTCACTAGATGACTTTTAAAGTTCCCCTGAAGGCCTATGTGTCTAGATTTGAAGAAAACAGATATGGCAATGTAATCTTTATTAATCATTTTAACCTCCACTGAGGAACACTAGCAGAGAGGTGTACTAATGCCTATAATTAAGATCCAGTAAATCCTTAAAGGAAGATCTTGGGACAGTGATACGTTTTATGAACTGTGTTACCCGTGAAGACAAGAGGATTAATATAGGACCAACAGTTGACTGGAGAGCACAAATAAATTATTAAGGAGTTAGAAAGTAATTGCCATTCTTGGCTGAAATCCAGTTCAAGTTGGTAGAAGCATAAAATCATTACCACCAGAGAGCTCGTTGCAAGCTAATGTACAATGTGCTAATAATCTCTGTCCAATTCCTAGAAGACAAGTGTCCATATTCTATAATCTATTATCCCCAAGAGCACACACATTTCCAGTGGAGAGAGCCTAAGAATTAAATGTCTGTCAAGGCAGCACTGCCCTCTTTTTCTAGAAGTAAGTTTCTCTTAGATGCTTTGGAAGGATGGAAGCAGCGAAGGTGGCTCAATCAGTAACCGCAGTATCTTTCAGAAAAGGCCATTAAATATAGAGACTGCATTGTATAATGGAAAAGGAATGGCTAGCGCACGACTGGCCTGCCAATAGCAAGTGATTTGTATTTTTAATATGCTTGAGAAGCATCGCTGGGTCTATTTCCATATTCCATTCATGCTTTTCTCCCTCATTTTTCTCAAATTGTGTGTCGATGAGTCTCATATTTTATTGATTCTTCCTATCTAGTAAAAGCTAGTTAGAATCGACAACACTAACGAAAGTGTTTTATATTCTCCTGTTGCTGAGAACAGCAGGAATGTATTTCTTTTTTCAAGTTATAAAATGAGTTGGAAGTCAATGATTTCAACACTTTCTTACAATAATATCTACTAAATTGTACAATTATGTTTTTTTCCTAGCTCTTCTCATGAAAAGTATCAACTGCAATATAGACGGTTATTTTCTTGACAAGGGTAATAGAAAGTACTGAAGCGTAATTCCAAAATGTGCAATTTAACATTTTTTAGTAGCATTAGGTTTTCATTAATGTTGAACTTATTTGTAAAAACCTGATGACAAAGACTAATTTGACTCTTCTGATATTACATAAAAACATACCATAACATTTCAGAAATGACTCCTTTTCACGCAAAGAAACTTTTCTTACAGTGAATACATTGAATTAAAAATTTAAAGGAAATTTGTTATATATAATTGAATCCATAGAGATGAAGCGTGGCCTAGTGGGTAGAGCACGATTATTGGAGTCAGAAGGACCTGGGTTCTGATCCTGGCTCCACCACTTGTCTGCTGTGTGACCTTGGGCAAGTCGCTTAACTTCTCTGTGCCTGAGTTACCTAATTTGTAAAGTAGGGATTAAGACTGTGAACCCCATGCGGGACATGGACTGTGTCCAACCATATATCTACCTCAGTGCTTAGTACAAATCCCATTTAAAAATATTATCCATTATATGCCTGAATCAAATTGGGCATAGATGATACCAATTCAAGCACAATACGATAGAATTAATATTTCGACTTTTCAAAACTTTGTTTTCCCTTGGGAATAAATTCACCGAATATGAGACCACAGAGGAGCAGGTGTCCCTGTGCCTTCTCCTATTTTGAGAGCTATGACTGATTATAATGGCAACATGATGTGTGAGCGAGCCTGTTTTGGGCAGGGATTGTCTCTATGTGTTGCTGAATTGTACTTTCCAAACACTTAGCCCAGTGCTGTCTCCCCTTCTAGACTATGGAAAGGGGACATGCCTACCAACTATGTTATATTGTTCTATACAAGTGCTTAGTAAGTGCTCTGCACACAGTAAGTGCTCAATAAAAAACATTGGTGGATTGATCGATTGATTGAAACATTGTCTATCCAATCTTGGCTTCACTGACATTGTCCTCTCTTGGTTTTCTTCCTGTCTTTGCTCCTTCTCAGTCTCTTTTCAGGCTCCTTCTCTGCTTCCTACCTTCTGAAAATTCTGGGGTTCCTCCTAGTCTCCATCTCCACCCACTCCCTCGCAGAACTCATTCACTCCCATGCCTTCAACCACCATCTCTATGAGGATGGTTCCCAAATCTGCATCTCCTACATCTCTCTCCTTCTCTGCAGCCTCACATTTCCTCCTGCCTTCAGGATGTCTCTCCCTGGGTGTCCTGCCAACACCTCAAATGAAATATTTTCAGAACAGAACTCCTTATATTCCCACCCAAATTCTTTCATTCATTCAATAGTACTGATTGAATGCTTACTGTGTGCAGAGCACTGTACTAATCCCATCCTCCCTGATCTTGCTTATCACTGTAGACCATACCACTATTCTTCATATCTCACAAGCACCTTGGCGTTGTTCTCAACGAATCTCTCTCACTCAACTCACATAGCTTGTCTTTAGACTGGGAACTTGTTGTTGGCAGGTATTTGTCTGTCTGTTGTATTGCAGTCTCCCAAGCAACTAGTATACTGAGGGGTAACATAGAGACGACGAACACCACAGCTTGCTCTGTCAAACACCTTTAATCCCACTCCCTTTTGGGAGGGCTCAGCATGTGACTGCTGCTCCAGACACATAGGGATCCGTGGACAGAGCAGTCCGTGAACTAGCGGTCTACATACTTTTGGCCGCTTACATGGGCAGGGTTTTAACATATCCTTTCCTTTGCATAAACCCATCCCTGGCTGACCCAAGTAGCTCCACTTAGTCCTCCCGAAGATGCTCCCACAGGAGCGAAACTTCATTAGTCTCTGTGTTGTCCGTTGGGTTCCGGGGCTTCTCACTGACGGTCCAGCACGAAGTTGGCATTCCTTGTTCTCCAATGGTCTCTGTTAATCGCTCTTAATCTCTCCTCCAACGGTCCATTGATTTTCACCTCGCAGCCTGATCCGCCATCTTAGAGCCATGTGGCCTGGGCGGGAAGAGTCCCTGCTCTGCACTGTGGGGCCACCTTGGACCACTGACCATTGCCTTGGACCAAGGCAGCTAGAATCTTCCTCCCTTTGCCTCAGCCGAGCTCAACCCAGATGGCTGTTTGGAGCCACATAAGTGAAGGAACAATGAGGAAAAACCACCTTTGGGTGGGGCTCTGTGTTAGAAGCCATCTGGGGATATGCAGAGGCAGCAAAGGCTCTGTGCATGGGGCTCTGGGCTAGAGACCAGGCAGTGCTCACCTCTCTGACCCAGTCTGAGGAGGGGAAGGGTAACACACTGTAAGGGCTCAATAATTACTATTGAATATTCGTCCTGTCACCAAATCCTGTTGGTTCAACCTTCACAACATTGCTAAAATCCACCTTTTCCTCTCTGTCCAAACTGTTACCATACTGTTCCAAGCACTTATCCGATCCCGCCTAGACTACTGCATCAGCCTCTTCGCTGACCTCCCTGCCTCTTGTCTTTCTCTCTACTCCAGTCCTTACTTCACTCTGCTTCACAGATCATTTTTCTCAAAAAAAAATTCAGTCAATGTCTCCCCACTCTTCAAGGATCTCCAGTGGTTTCCCATTCACCTCCACATCAAACAGAAACTCCATACCATCAGCTTTAAAGCACTCAATCAGCTCATCCCCTCCTACCTTACTTTTCTGATCTCTGACTATACCCCAGCCCCCACAATTCCTTCCTGTAGTGCCAGCTTCCTCACTGTGCCCCAATCTCATCTATATGTGCCACCAATCCCTTTCTCACATCCTCTCTCTGTCCTGTAACTCCTTCCCCTTCATATGCCAGACCACTACTCTCCCCAGCTTCAAAGCCTCATTAAAGTCACAACTCCCCCAAGAGGGCTTCCCTGATTGAGCCCCTTTTCCCTGGCTCCCTCTCCCTTCTGTGTCCTTTATTCATTTGGCTCTGTGACCTTAGGGCATTTGATATTCGCCTCACCCCCACAGCCCTTATGTACAGCTCTATAAATCATATATTATGAATTATATTAATATCTCTCTTCCTTTCTAGACTCTAAGCTTGTTGTGAGTAGGAAATGCCTACCAACTCTGTGTAACTCTCCCAAGTACTTAGAACAGTGCTCTGCATGCGGTATTCCCTCAATAAATCCCATTGTTGATGGTGATGATGATGATAAATTCTATAGGATATTTATTATCAGTTGTATAAGCTTTTCTTTCAGAATGTGCTGTTTTAGAATTTGATTTGGAAATGTGATAGAAGAATATGGGAGTAGAGTTACCTAATGTGGTCTAACACTTAAGCACTTTGATGCACATTTCCCTCCCACAGTACTTACGTAAATATTCTTATGCTTTACTGTTTCCACTCTCTGTAATCTATTTTAATGTCTGTTTCCCCCTGTAGTCTGTAAGCTTCTTGAAGGGAGCTTATATTGCCAAATCTCTTATATTGTACTCTCCCAAGTGTTTATTATAATGTCTGTGTACAGCAAGTGCTCAATAAATGCCATTGATTGGTTAAGTGAAGGAGTGCTCCCAAGGATGCCTTTTAAAACATGTTTCAAGCAGAATGGAAGGGTCACTGCTATACTGTCAGCAGTTCATTTGTATGATGGGAAAGACATAACTAAGCGCTTAGTACAGTGCAAGTGCTTAGTACAGTGCTCTGCACATAGTAAGCACTCAATAAATACAATTGAATGAATAACTAGTAGGGATGAAAAGTGTGATCAGTGTGGCATAATCCACTGTGTCTCTAAGTAATACCTTTGTGAAGGTTTTCAATCCTGAAGGAGGGGATTAGGTCCCCTCTCCTAGGTGGGAAACTCCATCATCAATATCACAAAGCGAAACTACTGTCACTATCAAATACTTTTTCCTGTGGAAAGTGAATTTAAGCAGTTAACAAATTGATTCCCTTTGAAGTGGCAATGACAGGTGGGAAGCATAGGTCAGTTGTTTCCAAACCATATTTTCCCTACTCCCTTATTTGCCGTGTAAACAATGGTTGACACAAGTTTTGTGTTTTTTTTTCTTTGAAACCAGGAAGGTTTTCAAGGAACAGCTGCAGGCATATACGAGAAGCACATGGCCTAGTGAGAAGCAGGGTGGCTTAGTGGATAGAGCCTGGGTCAGAATCTACCTGGAATGACTACTGAAGAATATAATTTGTTGAACACCCCCAGAATCACTGTGCAACTTCAGATCACAGTGTGACAGGACCATGTATCAGTAGTATTTGAGTGTTTAATTGGTAAAGAGCACTGTACTAAGCCTTTGAGAGTACAATAAAAATGAGTAGGCATGATTCCTGCCCTCGAGGAGCATACAGTCTTTAGTTTTCACAGACCATACAAAAACATCTGACAACATCAGTATATCTGGATTTGGAAAAGTAATTCTTAATTTGGCAGCCTCATAGAATGTGATAAGCTTCTGAGACTACTTGGTGACAGCATGCTTGGGTGGGTCAGAGCTGGCACTGTGCTGTTTTAGAACAGTGCTTGGCACATAGTAAATGCTTAACAAATACCATCATTATTAATATTATCCATTTTCCACTGCCACTGGATTAAGCAAGGATGCATAGTGGACTTGGTCTTGTATAATTTATTCTATGACACTATGCTGGAAAATGTTAAAAAAAAAAAAAAAAGGCTGGATTTAGGTGTTAGGATAATCTTCCACTTATGGGGGAAAATCAACTAACTCAAAATAATTTGAACACGTCCAGAGTCCCAGAGACAGTTACTCTAGAGAGTAAGCTAATTGGGGGCAGGGAATGTGTCAGTTTATTGTTGTATCATACTCTCCCAGGTGCTTAGTACAGTGCTCTGCACACAGTAAGCACTCAATAAATATGAATGAATGAATGAAACAGGCCCACTTAATCAGTTGGGGTTTTATTTTACCATTTCCAAAATAGATCATCCTTTTTAGTTCAATAAATGAGTGGTGTTGATTGAATGTTTACTAAGTGCAGAGCACCTTATATTAAACACTTGAGAGAATACAGTGCCATAGGCAGACATGATCCCTTCACTCAAGGGACTTACAGACCAGGTCAATGGAATAGACATTAAAATAAATTTCAGGTAAGGGAAGCAATCGAGTATAAAGATTAATAAGGGGGTGAGGAATGGGACAAGTATCAGAGTGCTTTTGGGGAAAAGACTTGAAAGCAAAGGCGTGGCATAAGGGAGGGGGAATAAGGTGGGGAGATAAGAGATTGGTTGAATGATGTGCAAACTGATGTTTTCAAGTTGTTTTTAAGTTTTTTCTTTTGTTTTTTTTTTTAAATCATGTTCCTTTTATTTTCTGCTTCTTTCTCCCCTCCACCTTACTGGTCTGTGTTGTCCTTGTGGTAACATTGTTTTTTTTTAAAAAAAATTAATTTTATTAGCAACTTCCTCATCTCAATCTTAAATGTTTCCCACACATTTTTGATTTGCAGCCAGTTTTCTTTAACCAGCTTTACATTCTTTCAAAGTCTGTTTAAAAACAACACAGAAGCCCACTGTTCTTTACTGCATGTGGTCTATGGAAACTTATCAATATTTCAAATCTGAGGGTTACAGATTTTTCCTAAGAATAGCAGAGGTTAAATTAACCAGGATTAAATTTCAAGATCCATCCATCTTCATGTCTCAAATCCTACGGAGTTCATTAGCTGAGGTCAGGAAGAAATTTCCCCAGATGGGAAACTACTCCATAAATAGGTGCAAAAGGGGGACATTCAAAAATTAGCTTCATTAAGTTGTATTTAGGGGCATCTGGCAGAAACAGGATAAAAGACTAACTGAAACATTCTGACTGGCAATCAGCATGTTCTTGTGAATCGTAAAGTAGCTCCATATCCATGTTTAGAAGGGTCTTATCATCGATATTTTGACCTTTTAGTTAGATCTAGAGTCTTTCCATTCTGAAGGACTTAATTTTCTAGACTCTGAAGGACTTGATTTTCAAAGGAGAAAGTGTCTGAAGTCGCCATCTCTGCAGAATTCCCTTCAGTTTTGGTGTAACTTTGGTTTGGGTTCATACAGGTTCTTTGAGTATGAAGTATTTGGTTTGATAGGATACACAAAGCCCTGGACTTTTCTAGCCTTGACATCCTACTCCTGGTCACATGTATTTCCTTATTTGATTTTAATGCCACAAGGCAGGAATTGGTCTTGTGTTATGATTATTGATGCACAAATTGATGTCCTGAGGAGCACTCTACTGAACTCAGCTTGTTGACTCCCCTATCCCTTTGCCAAACTCCTACCACTGACATCCTGGATCACCTCCACAGTCCACTTTCTTCACTCCTGTGCACAAGTCGCAGAGTGCTGCTGGTGGGAACCCGGATATCAGGCCACCCTCGTCCATCTCAACTTCATCCTGGCCTGTTCTAACTCTGCCCTCTCCTTTGCCAGCAGCATTATTTCTATTATTTTTCCATCCTTATTGACTTCTATACCCATTTCCCTCATCAGTTGTTTCAGACATTTAACTCCCACCTCAAACTCCCTGTCCCCCCAAGCCACCCATCTCTTGCCTCTAATGACCTGGCCTCCCATTTCACTGATAAAATTGAAGCCATTAGGTGCGATGTCCCTAGGATCTCCCCTGCTACTCTTTAGTACCTACCTTTTCCTGCTCCTTCTTCAACTCCCCAGACTTTTCCAGCAGTATCTCAAAAGATCTCCTGCCTTCTTTCACAATCTACCTCCTCCACCTGTGCCTCGACTCCAACCCTTCTCACTTTATCAGTTATATTTATTGAACATTGACTGTATGCCAGCACTGTACTAACTGGTAGAATACGATATAGCCTCCTTGCTGACTTCTTGCCTTCCTTCTCCCCATACTTCACACTGCTGCCTAGATCATTTTTTTTTTAAACAATTGTTCAGCCTATGTCTCATCACACCTCAAGAAACTCCAGTGGTTTCCCATCCACCTCCACATCAAACAGAAGCTCCTTATATTGACATTAAAGCACTCCATCACCTTACCCCTCTACAACCCAGAATCCTCACTTCACTCCTCTAAGGCCAACCTACTCACTATCCCTCCATCTCATCTACCTCACTTCTAATTCCTCACTCACATCCTGCCACTAGCCTGGAACTCCCTCCCTCTGCATATCTCCCCACCTTCAAAGCCTTATTAAAATCACATATACTCCAAGAGGACTTTCCTGATCATGTCCTCATTTCCTTTTCTCCCTCTCCTTTCCGCATTGCCTACATTCTTGGATGTGTACCCTTTGTTCAGCCCATCCTCAGCTCTACAACACTTATGTACATATCCATAATTTATTTTAAAGTTTTCCTTCTCCTCTAGACTCTAATATCACTGTGGGCAGGGAACATGTCTGCCAAACCTTCCTAAGCGCTTAGTACAGTGCTCTGCACATAATAAGCATTCAATAAATACATTTATCCAATTGATAAATTGTTTGATAGATTGTTATAATTGTATAGAAGGGTATAAAACATGTGACCATATCAATGATTCTGTCACTTGCCCCTTATTGACCATGTCTGGTGTATTACTCTTCTCTAGGAGTTGACTGTAGTGCTTGAGTTAAGGTGGTCACTGGCTACCTCTGAGGATAGCCTACAGAGACAAAGCAGCATTACATAGTGGATAGAACATGGGCGTGGGAGTCAGAAGCTCATGAGTTCTAATTCCAGCTCTGCCACTTGTAGGCTGTGTGACCCTAGGCAAGTCACTTCATTTCTCTGTGCCTCAGTTACTTCATCTGTAAAGAGGGGATTGAGACTCTGAGCCCCATGTGGGACAGGGACTGTGTCCAACCTGATTAGCTTGTATCTACCCCAGAACTTAGAACAGTCCTGGGCACATGGTAAGGACTTAACAAGCACCATAATTATTATTAATATCATTATTATGTCACATGCATTATATTGGGCACTCAAATGCAACTCAATGAAGTCACACATTGGATTTTGGGGAAGTCCAGTCGAGGTCACCTGAATCAAGAGCAGTTTTATTGGGGTACTTCTGCCCTCCCTTTGAACATGGGCTGCTGTTCAGAGTTGCAAAACTCGGCAAAAGGAGCTGAGGCAGAGAGAAACTTGTCCCTAAAAATAAAAATAGAGTAATACTCATAGTCAGAATAGTAGAAATAGCAGACGTGAAGCATCCACTGTATGCAATGCATTGTAGTGTTTCCTGCCTACGAGAAGCTCATACTTTAGTGGGTGAAAGAGACATAAAAGTGTTTTCAAAGTAATCAAAGTAACAATAATAGTGATTGTGGTATTTGTTAAGCGCTTATTATGTGCCAGGCACTGTAGAAAGTCCTGGGGTAGATACAATAATAATAATAATAATAATGTTGGTATTTGTTAAGCGCTTACTATGTGCAGAGCACTGTTCTAAGCGCTGGGGTAAACACAGGGGAATCAGGTTCTCCCACGTGGGGCTCACAGTCTTCATCCCCATTTTACAGATGAGGGAACTGAGGCACAGAGAAGTTAAGTGACTTGCCCACAGTCACACAGCTGACAAGTGGCAGAGCTGGGATTCGAACTCCTGAGCCCTGACTCCAAAGCCCGTGCTCTTTCCACTGCACCACGCTGCTTCTCCTAAGCAAATCAGGTTGGACACAGTCCCTGTCCCACATGGGGCTCTCCCTGTCCCACATGGGGCTCCCCAGTCCTAATTCCCATTTTACAGATAAGGGAACTGAGTCCTAGAGAAGTGAAATGATTTGTCCAAGGTCACATAGCAGACAAGTGGTGGAGCTGGGATTAGAACCCAGTTCCTTCTGACTCCCAGGCCCATGCTCTATCCATTAGACCACTATGCTTCTCTAATTGAAAGTGCAACTGAAAGTAATTGAAAGTACAATTGAATAAATTCATATAAGGGTTGAGGATGGGTATAAGTGGAAAAAGTGTAAGTGGTGACTGATGGATTTATGTGACTTGGACATTTAGATGCCCAGCGCGCTTCATCTGTAGTAGGAAAGACCAATCAGAAAACCAGACTCTGTTGTATCAGTCTAGATGAATGGCCACTCTAGCCTATGTTAATATAAAATGGCAAGACAGAATCAGAAACAGTGAGGCCTTAGAACAGAATCAGTCCAAAAAATACCAAAGCACTACTTATGTCACACTTTTGCCAGTTGGCACAGGTGAAAAGAATGCATGGCAACAGGAAATACCAATAACTGCTTTAAGATGAACCTAATTTGACAGGATGAGTAGGAGAAACTCTCTAAAGATATAATTAAGGAAAAATTCCAACAATGTAGCATAGCAGCGGACAGCTGGGAGACAGCTGCTGAAGACAGATCAGTCTGGCGTAAGCATATGCTTTTAAAACAGGATTCAGCAAGATAGTGATAGCAAGTGAAACAAAAACAGCCCCAAGCATTAAGGGCTACCTCTATGTCCCAGTGGATGTGGAGGGGCAAACAGCCCATGATGATAAGTATTTCATTACAAATAATTATTCTTTAAAAGCATTTAGCTTCCTACTTACTGCTCCCCTTATTTGAAGTTGGTAGTCATCTTCAGTCCACTTCCTGTCAGTTTTGACTGGCTCTGTGAGTGTGTCTTTGAAAGAAATCCTGTGAATACTTGCATACTCTGTTCAAGAAAATAGTCGGGTTCTTTTCTGGAAAGCATTTTCCAGACACCCTGTTTGAGTGGGAAAATATATATCCAACTGCCAGCAGGACTTGTGCCTGAGGCTTATAGTAGGGCTGATGGTTTGCACTAAGCCATCCACAATCTCTCTCCTGGTACTGCTGTGCCCAGTGATTCAAATTGTGTGCCAGCTGGCAGGGAAAATGGGTGCAACATGGTCGCAGTTAGAATATCTCTGAAACTTCAGAAGCTGCAGCAAACACACTCTCTCCTCAACCTAGCTGGTAAGCTGTTGTTATATGCAATACTCAGGCTGGATGAATAAAAATTGGGAGGTCTTTTCCAATTCATTGAGAAAACAAGAGACCTCAAAAAAAATACAACCTCCATGAAGAACATCAGCAACAAAATAATACTCCATTTTCCTTCACACAACTAGACAGATCAGAGTCAGAAAACAGCAGGAGCAATAGAACAGGACATATGTGGGAAAGGATAGCACTTATGTTCACATCTGTAACTTATTAATTTATATTACTATCTCCCCTTCTAGATGGTAAATTCACTGTGGGCAGGGAATGTCTGTTTACTGTTCTGTTGTACTTTCCTATGCATTTGGTACAGTGCTTTGCAAACAGTAAGCATTTAATAAATATGAATTAATGAATAATGATTATTTCAGCAGGCAGTGCAAAGCTTACCACACTGACACTTTTCTACTTTGTGATTAAAAAAAAAAAGTTAGGATTGATTTTTTTTTCTAGGATTTGAATTCTTTTTACAAAGATTAGATGATAGTTTAAATGGTTAAAGTGTATACCACATAAATAACTTTTGTATTATTTATCCTGGAATTCTGGAACAGATCCTAATTTGGAAGATGTGAGTCTAGGGGAAGAGAGGCCTCATGAAGCAACCATTCATGAGACAGTCACATTTTTGAGGAGCTTAACTCATTCATTCAATAGTAGTATTTCTTGAGTGCTTACTATGTGCAGAGCACTGTACTAAGTGCTTGGAATGTACAATTCGGCAACAGATAGTGGCAATCCCTGCCCAATGATGGGCTCACCGTCTCGATTCTATGGGGTGCACACCTCATGATAGGTTGTGTGTGTGTGTGTGTGTGTGTGTGTAACCCATGATAAATATACAATTAGCATGGCCTAATTAGCATGGCCTATTTGACAGAGCATGGACCTGTGACACAGAGTTTTCTAATATCCAAATCATAAGCTCTCTGTGGGCAGGGAATGTGTCTATTATGTGGTATTCTCCCATGCACTTAGTACAGTACTCTGCACACAGCAAGCATTCAATAAATATTGATGGATTGCCTGCAAAGCATGTCATAATCTCTTAAAGGCAGGGTTGTACAAGTACCAGAATTAGTATATTTTGCTTTCTAATACTCTGACATGCATCACTTTTCTATATATCTATTTAAAAAAAACCTAGAATGTAAGATGGCTGGTGAGACAGAAAGATAGAGGAAAAAGTACTCAAGCCATATGTTAAGGAATCTGCTTAACAGGGATGGAAGAATCAGGATAAATATTTTGGTGAAGTGTTTTACTGTGGTTGAATAGCAGAATTTTTCAAGAGACTTTCATTTTCCATGAACTGTTTTCTTAAAAAAAATCTACTCACTGCAAAATTAACTTTTTTGAATTGATTTCAGAAATTTTGTATATTCAGGCAGGCTGCCCATATTTAACTCAGAACTTGGAATGAATAGTTTAGAATATTGGATATGACACTGTTTTCTATCTTGGCTAGGAGAGCTTACACCCTAAGGACATTGGCCAAGATAAACGGGCTTACGTAAATAGAGTTGAAACAATATCCTTTGCTGTCTTAGAGTGACAAAGCATACATTTAACCAAGATCTATTTGGAATTTTTCATACTGTCAGGAATCAGAGACTGAAATTCTCAAGTGTTTTCAGTATGGTGTTGTATGGTAGGATTTGGGGTTCAAATGACATGTTGGCTTCCAAGTTTTTGACAAGTCCATTAACCTTTGTGCATGGACTCCCAGGACATAATTGGCTAGTCTGCTTAACGGAACAGCTATAAATAGCAGTCTTTGATGCTTCATAACATATTTATTCTTTGTTTCCACTTATTCTCTGTCTTACTGTTGTTTTCCTCCAATTGAGTTATGTTTAGGTAAGATAATAAATCAAAGGTCATGAAGAGGTTGGAAAAATTGTAATTTGACTTCTCTGCTTGAATTCACTTTCCTGAACAGAGGGGAGATTTTTGTAGAATTTTACTGAATCTGCTTCCTCTTAAGTGTGACTTTCATCTTAAATGTTTTGATTTTCTCTTAAGAAAAAAACAGTGTCATGGGGAATCACTTAAGTTGGCTGTTAAAATGTGGAAACTCACCCTCTTTCTTCCTGCTCTTAATTGGAAGTAGAGAGAGCCCAGATCATTGATCAATCAATCAGTCACATTTATTGAGTGCTTACTGTCTGCAGGGCATTGTACTAAGCACTTGGGAGAGTACGCCGCAACAACAAAGACAAAATCAAACTTCATTTTTGTCAACAGTTTCATTTTTTCTCTATCTTCCATGGCTATGTGAAACTTTTCTTAAAATAAAGGGCATCTATTATTTAAATTATTCAACACAATTAGGCTCTTATGTACGAGATGATCTCACAGAAATAGGCCTTAACCCATTTTCATTGCCCAAATGTCAGTCTCATAAACAGAGCACTGGGATTTGTAGGCATGCTCCGAAGATGACCTCAGTCTCTTAAAATTTACAAAGAGCATCAGGATAAGTATTATCAGAAAGGAAAAACAACTATTTTTAAAAGTCTTCAAAGGTATTTAAACATTCTCCTTGTACCCCCAAAGTAATTGGAAGGCCACATTCATCGATTAATTTAATTTGTGCTTTTTAGACAGAGGTTTATTTGTCCATAACACCTTGACCCACATCATCACTTCAGTCTACTTTATCATTCATGAACTTAATTTGCACCCACCGTGGCACTCAACTATATGTGACTGCTCAATTTATAAATTTTGCCCACTCCACTTGTAAATATTTTTATGTTTCTTTCCTTTAAGTGTATAAGTTCCTTGTGGGCAGGGAATATGTCACTTCATTGTTTGGTATTTCCTTGGTGTCTAGTAAAATGAACTGCACCATGCTCTTTCCTCTAGGCTACACTGTTTCTCATCTTTAATGTGAACTTGGACAAGTCACATAACTGGTCTGTGCAATAGTAGCCTATTGATCAATTAAATGTATTGAGCACTTACTGTGTGCAGAGCACTGTACTAAGCACTTGGGACAGTACGATATAATCATATGAGACACATTCTCTATCCCCAGTGATAATAGTCTACCTCTGAGAACCCCAAGAAGATTAGTGGATCAAATATTAAGTAGTATGTATATATAATACCATGCATTTATACTTCAGTTCATTATCCAAAATGGAAATTAATACAATTGCACAGATACTAGCTTGTGACAACAGGCACAGAGGAAAAGGATGTATGGTTAAAATCCTGGCTATATAAACAACCAGTACAAATGAGTCATCTAGACAGTTTCTTGACCTCTAAAGGACATCACAGGGTGCTCTGCAGCTCAGTCTTAACAAAATCGGTTGTATCCTTAGCTATTTCAGTCACATGCCCACGTATCAAATATTTATTGTTGTTCAGAACAGCCATTCTTTCCTTTCTGAATTCAGACCATTTGCAATGCTGCACAGATCGAGAGAGCAAACGACCAAGATATTCCTCAATGTGGAAAGAGGTTTCTTATTAAATCATTTTTATATATGCATTTTTATTTTATGGGGCCAGATACAAGGTTCCTTCAGATTCAGACAGAGGTCAAATATTTTGATTGTGGATCTCTATTTGATGGCCGATGCAAATATATGTAACCAAGGCTCAGTAGTGCTAAATGTAAAAGGGGAAAATCATCCGGGGCAAAATATTTCCACTGGAATATTTCACTTTAGATTGTAAAATAGACGTAAGGGCCTCACAGTATTATGCTGCTTGAGGGGGAAAATAGAAGCATGTCAATGCATTTTTTACAGAAAGTCCAGCTCTATTATTGATTCATTCTTTGTTACAGGGCAGGGTCCCCTGTGCCAGAAAATGTGGACATTAAGGACAATCCTGAATAGCAGATTGAACTTTGTTGCTGACACTGACTTGGGGAATTGAGTAATATTTGAAAAATAATCTCTATTAAAGAGGAAGAGGCAATGCCCAGAAGCAATGTTGTTGTACACAGATTATTTTACAGCCTCCCTAGGGTTTGAGGTCCAAGTCAGTCACAACATCAGAGGAACCTCTACTCTGGGGTGGCCCTAGATAATGTCTGACTAGATCTTTTTTTCAGAAATGTGGGTCATAAACACAGTGAGGCAATGGGCATGCTTCAAAGGAGCATAAAGGAGGGCAAACTGGTTTCATTATCTTGTTACTACTAGTCATTTTATTTATTTGAGTGTGATGAAGTAAGGGTTTCTTTATGGGGCTAACAAGCCATAAAAACCAGAAAGGGGCCTCTCTCCCTTGGGCCATCCTGAATATAAAAGCCCCATTTAAAGCATCACTGCCTCAAATGGTTTTAAATATTATATGCTTTTTAACTGGAGGTATAAGCTTCACAGTTTGGCCCAAATTATGTTTATGAAGTTGAAAACACTTTATTTTTCCCCAGGAAATCATGGAATTGAATTTAAAAAAATCACAATTCACATTCCACCCCCACACCTGCAGAGCACTTGGTCAACATTCACATATTTACCCCTATGGATTATTGGAAAGAGGATAAGCAGCTGTTTGTGGGAAGGGAAAATATCGATTAACAAAAAATCAGCTGAAGCACTTAATTATTTCAGCAGCAGTTCTATTAATATTATGCAATGCTAATTGATACTGTTGGGAATGAAAAGTAAGGACAAAGCTGACAGAAATAAGACACAGCAATGTTGCATATTCATAATTTCCATTTTAACTTCAGAATAAACCAGTGTCAAGAACAATGCTTAAAGCTGTGATCGCAAATGTGCTAAAGAAATAGAATGGGTTTTTTTGGTCATGAATATCAGGCAGTGGATTTTTCACTTTTACTAGCCACAGGGATAGAGATCTTCCTTCCATGGAAATAGAAGTGTGAACGGTGCAAAACCTCTTTAGAGCGTGCGTCTGGTGCCATAGTCTTCTCTAGAGGGCGGGCATTCGTCTCCACAGAACGGAATAGAGTCTGACCCTGACCCTGCTGCAGCCTTTGCTGTGGAGAGACTTGGTGTTGAAACAGGAGAGAGATTTCAAGTTCAGATTGAGGTTTGTTTGCAGAAGCAAGGATAAGAGGCCACCCACAACTCCCGGGCACTCAGAACAATAAGCTTCAGGAAATATCTCCCCATGAAAGATCTTCAAGAATACAAAATTCTGTGGACTAGTTTTTCTCCCACTGACCATCATTATTCTTTTGGACTCGTTGCATGCTTAATAGCTCTCAGCCATGAGTGTGGCCCACATTGCTGTGTCTTTAACCTTTTTGAATCTGTTACCGAGATTCCTTGTTTGCGTTGGAATGGCATTTATGTAGACTATTAATGTTCTAGGGGTGGGGGAGGTAAGCTTTTTTAGACATTTCTTTTCTGAAACAAAAATAAAATTTCACAGCCCTTGTTTCAGTAGTTTCAACATGCTGAGGTAGAACTCAGACCCATGAGCGTCGAAAGTATGGATTAAAAACAAGGACTTGTTGAATTAGCTGGGAGTTGACTTTTGAGTTGACAATTCCACCCAACTGGTTTAAAGCCCAGTACTGACTTTTTTGTTTTTACTTCACTTGCAACCAGTTAAATTCCACTGGTGGCAGTAGGAAAAGAGCATTATGGGAGGATCCCCAAAACCAAAGGTATCAGTAACCTCAATAATATAGTACTGTTTGCAGTAATTAACCTCAGTACCTGTTTTTACATGTATAATGTAGAGATTTGCTATCATTCAACTCGCACAATTTCTACTTTGGAATCTTGCCATTTATTTTCCGAATAAGACCCCCTGGATTTCGTTCCTCCTCTCCACCCAACTTGCTACCACCTTAGTATAAGTTCTGGTCTTACCACAGCTAGACTGTGTATTAGATTCCTCACTGGTCTCCTGCCCTCCGGCCTCTACTTCCTCCAATCTAGACTACCTGCTGCTGCTTGGATCATCTTTCTCAAGCATCACACACCTTACATCTCTCCACTCCTCAAAAACATCCCACAGGCTTCCTGTGACTGTTTGCATCAGACAAAAGCTCTTCACAGTTAGCTTCAAGGCCTCACCATCTGGCCTCACCTCTCTTGTCTCTTCATCTTTAGCATGGCCTAGAAGCATTATGGCCTAGTGGAAAGAGCATGTTCCTGGGAGACGGGCCCTGGGTTCATTCATTCAGTTGTATTTATTGAGCGCTTACTGTGTGCCGATCATTGTACTAAGTGCTTGGAAGAGTACAATATAGCAATAAACAGACACATTCCCTGCCCAGAATGAGCCTACAGTCTAGAGAGGAAGACAGACGTTAATATAAATAAATTACAGATACCACCACTCATCTGCCCTGTGACCTCGGACAAGTTACTTAACATCTCTGTGCTTCAGTTTCAGTAATCATCTCTGTGCTTCAGTAATCTATAAAATGGGGGTTAAATCCTACTTCGTTTCATTTCTACTGTGAACCCCATGTCGGAAGGGTCTGTATGACCTAATTATCTTTATGTACCCCATCACTTAGAACAGGGCTTGGCATATAGTAAGCACTAAACAAATATTATTTTTACCATTATTGCTCACTATTTCTCAATCCACTGTCTTCACTCCTCCCAAGCCAATCCTTCCAGCTATCCCTTGCTCTTAACTAACTCTCCTCTGTCTTGTAGCTCACACTGTTACCCTGACTTGGAACTCTCTCCTTGCCCTCAAGAGACACACCCCACTCCTCTCATTAGTATTATTATTATTCTCTCCAGACTCAAATCCCTCCTAAAATCCCACTTCTTCCAACAAGTTTTCCCCGATTAATTTTCTGCCACCATGAGCCATGTCATCCCTTCAACCAACTCTAGATATAAACTTATTTACCCTCTACTAAGTGCTAAATTACTTATTTTTGCCATTCTAGTTGCAAATGTTTTTGTGTTTGTCTCCCCTGTAAAAGTGTAAGGTCCTCTTGGGCAGGGAATTTGCCACTCCATTATTTTGTACTTTCCAAGCACATAGCACAGTGTGCTGCACTGAGTGATCACTAAATGCTGCTGTTGCTACTAGTACCAGTCAATCAATAGTATTTATTGAGCCCAAAATGTGGGCAAGAGCACTGTATTAAGGGGTTGGGGAAATATAGCTGAGTTCATGGACATAATTCCTGCCTTCTATCTCTCCCCACTCCAATCCATACTTCACCCTGCTGCCCGGATCATTTTTCTACAGAAACACTCAGGACACGTTTCCTTATTCTTCAAGAAACTCCAGTGGTTGCCCCCCATCTTCACGTCAAACAAAAACTTCTCACGATTGGCTTTAAAGGACTCAATCAACTTGCCTCCTCATACCTCACCTCACTACTCTCCTACTACAACCCAGCCCACACACTTCACTCCTCTAATGCTAGTGTTCTTACTGTACCTCAATCTCGTTTACCTCGCTGCCAGCCTCTCACCCACGTCCTGCCTCTGGCTTGGATTGCCCTTCCTCCTTATATCCGAGAGATTCATTCATTCATTCAATCATATTTATTGAGTGCTTACTATGTGCAGAGCACTGTACTAAGTGCTTGGAATGTACAATTTGGCAACAGAGACAATCCCTGCCCAACAATGGGCTCACAGTCTAAATGGGGGAGACAGACAACAAAACAAAACAGAACAAAACAAGTAGTCTGGTGTAAATATCGTCAAGATAAATAGAAACATAGATATATGCACATCATTAACAAAATAGAGTAATAAATAATATGTACAAATATGCATAGTGCAGTGGGGAGGGGAAGGGGGAAGAGCAGAAGGCGGGAGAAGGGGGAATGGGGAGGGGAGGAAGAGCAGAGGGAAAGGGAGGGCTCAGATTGAGAAGGCCTCCTGGAGGAGGTGAGCTCTCAGTAGAGCTTTGAAGAAGGGAAGAGAGTTAGTTTGGTGGAGGTGAGGAGGGAGGGCATTCCAGGTCAGCCGTAGGATGTGGGCAAGGGGTCGACAGTGGGACAGGCATGAACGAGGGACTGTGAGGAGGTGAGTGGCAGAGGAGCGGATTGTATGGGGTGGGCAGTAGAAAGAGAGAAGGGAGGTGAGGTAGGAGCGGGCAAGATGATGGAGAGCTTTGAAGCCAAAGTGAGGAGTTTTTGTTTCGTGCAAAGGTTGATAGGCAACCACTGGAGGTTTTTGAGGAGGCGAGTGTCATGCTCAGAGCATTTCTGAAGGAAGATGATCCAGGCAGTGGAATGAAGAATAGACTGGAGTGGGGACAGACAGGAGGATGGGAGATCACATTAAACCAGTCGGGATATTATGAGAGCTTGTACCAGCAGGGTAGCAGTTTGGATGGAGAGGAAAGGGCAGATCTTGGTGATATTGTGAAGGTGAGACTGGCAGGTTTTGGTGATGGATTGGATGTGTGGGGTAAATGAGAGAGCAGAGTCAAGGATGGCACCAAGTTTGCAGGCCTGTGAGACAGGAAGGATGGTAGTGCCGTCCACAGTGACAGGAAAGTCAGGGAGAGGACAGGGTTTGGGAGTGAAGATAAGGAGCTCAGTCTTGGACATGTTGAGTTTTAGGTGGCGGGCGGACATCCAGGTGGAGATGTCCTGGAGGCAGGAGGAGATACGAGCCTGGGGGGAGGGGGAGAGAACAGGGGAGGAGATGTAGATTTGGGTGTCATCTGTGTAGAGATGATAGTTGAAGCCATGGGAGCAAATGGTTTCACCAAGGGAGTGAGATAATTACTCTCTTCGCCTTCAAAGCCTTATTGAAGGCACATCTCCTCAAAGAAGCCTTCCCTAAGTCCCCCTTTCCTCTTCTCCCACTCCCTTCAGTGTCACCCTGATTTGCTCCCTTCATTCATTCCCCCCTCCCAGCCTCCCAGCACTTATGTACATAGCTGTACTTTATTTATTCATATAATTGTCTCCCCCTCTAGACCGTAAGCTCCTGGGCTGGGACTGTGTCTGTTTACTGTTAAACTGTAGTCTCCCGAGTGCTTAATACAGTGATTTGCACACGTTAAGTGTTCAAGAGATACAAATGAGTGAATTATTGCCGTCCACAAGTAGCTTATGTTCTGGTAGGGGTCAAACAGAGGCTGAGGTAATTTACAATATGAGAATGAAGAAGTAGGAATTAAAGGCTTGCCAGGCAAAATCTGCACTTATCTAGAGCTCCTTAAGAGATGCTTTAGAGCGTGGGTGAGTAAAAGGTCATCATATTGCTTTTCTCTAAGGTTTCATTTTTAGTACGATTTCTCTCCCTATGCCACATAAGCCATCCTCATTGCTCTTTTAGGTGTTTATTTGAAGGATGCTACCTTTTTCTAGTATGGGTATGTGTATTTATGTGCAATGGACTGGAAATTCCACTTGTCCTGTGGTTTGGGTGTATTTTTTTTTTCTTCTTTATTCTCTCCTCTTCTGCTATAGTATCCTTCTCTTCAGGATGTCATTTCTTTTAAATTACTCAGAACAAGCAAGATCCTTGAGAGATACTCTTCTGTGTAAGCTTATTATGGCCACAGAACAGTTCTGCTAGATTCTGTTGTACTCTCCCAAGGGCTTAGTACAATGCTTTTCACAGAGTATGTACTCAATAAATATGGTTGATTGACGAATCTGACAAAGGGCAAACAGTAAACATAATCAATTTCTCTTGGTAACTCCCTTCAGCCCCTCCATTCTTAACTGTTCTAGTTTCTCAGAAGCCAAAGTTTATATGGCTCTACTGATCTCTTTTCAGACATTATATTTAAAAGAAGAGAAAGGAATGTATTTTAGCACAGCTTTCTCTCAATGTCTCTGGCTTTTGGGGCAATGACAACATCACAACACAAAATAGTTTTCCAAGGTTCTCAGAAATAAGCAAAAGAGAAACATGTTGACTTTGGATGTTCACTATCATTCTTACATTAAAAGGATAAATGCATTATGCAAGAGGGGTTCTCAGAATGTCTTTAAGGAGAAACTGCCCAGGCAAACTTCAGATCTGCTGAAACTGCAATACCAAAACTCAGTTTGCTTGTACCCTTTTATAAATATTCTGGACCATATACAAAATCACCACTGGAAATTCAGAGGTCAAGGGCAGTGGGAAAATCTTACACTTTCGATCAGAATAGATGTCAGGATCCAGTGTCAGTGACAACCTGTGAGTGTATTTTTAGTAAATCACAAAACAGTTCTCTTTTATTCTTTTTTTTGGAGTAACTCTTCACTGTAGGACAAGTTACTTCAAAACACCAGTTCAACAACGTCTGGCTGAATATGATTTTTAGTGAGTGGGTGTTTAACGAAAATGTCTTGAGATGTTTATGGACACTGGACTGTGAAATATATGCTAATGTTTTAATACACCAATATCTGTTGCATTGTATTTTCCCAAGCTCTTAATACAGTGATTTCCACATGGTAAGTGCTCAATAAATACCATTTATTGATTGATCATAGATGTGTTTTAGGAAGTAGCTATAACTGAAGTTGTTTTTTTACTTTGCTTCTATTTCCCTCTCAACTATTCCTTCATTCAATCATATTTATTGAGCACTTACTGTGTGCAGAGCACTGTACTAAGTGCTTGGAAAATATAATTCGGCAACAGATAGACAATCCCTACCCAACAACGGGCTCACAGTCTGGAAGGGGTCCTCTATTGAGCACTTACTGTGTGCAAAGGGCTGTACTAAGGGCTTGGGAGAGTACAACATAACAGAGTTGGTAGCCACCTTTCCTGCCCAAAACGAGCTTACCATCTAGAGTGGGGAGCTGACATTAATATAAAAAATAAATGACAGATATGTACTAAGTGTGCGGGGCTAAGGGTGTGAGTTCAAGTTCAAGGGTGACCCAGAAAGGAGTGGGAAAAGTGGAAATGAGTGCTTAGACAGGGAAGGCCTCTTGTTGCATAAAGCTAAAATCAGTCGAATGAATTTCTGAGACTTTTATACTGTGCTAATAAAATTTATTGAAAACTATCCTTCTTGTATAGAGCTCATGGAAGTATAAAAATATGTCATCTCACAGTAAAAAGTTATACAGGACACTTACCCTTTCCATGCCTCGAAGGTCAACAAAGTAGGAGTTCATCAGAATAAGCATGAAAGAGGATTTAAAGTGAGCTCTTTCTAATTGTTACATTTTGGGGAAATGAACTCACCTCATTTCTTCCTCCAAATGCTCAAGATAAAAGACTGTTATTTCATGGGAAGACTATTCTGTTTCAAGGCTCTGTCTAGGCAGTATATTTTAAATCACTGGACTTGAGTTGAATTTATCAGCCACCCAGTGGCACCTTACAGATTCATATCGGATGAATCTGTTTCCATGTGACCATTAACTTCTTGACGGCCTCACTGGGCTTCTCTGTAGTTGGCTGAAAAGGGCCATCCATTTAGGCCTCAGAAGATCAGGTTACCACTCCTGACTTCTCCCTCATTGAGTTCCTGACTCTCCCATGGTCCGTAGCCTGCCATGTTGCAGAAGCAGCGTGGCACAGTGGAAAGAGCATGGGCTTTGGAGTCAGGGCTCATGAGTTCGAATCCCAGCTCTGCCACTTGTCAGCTGTGTGACTGTGGGCAAGTCACTTCACTTCTCTGTGCCTCAGTTCCCTCATCTGTAAAATGGGGTTAAGACTGTGAGCCCCACGTGGGACAACCTGATTCCCCTGTGTTTACCCCAGTGCTTAGAACAGTGCTCTGCACATAGTAAGTGCTTAACAAATACCAACATTATTATTATGTTGCCTTTTTCTCAAGATAGGAGTATGCTTACCCCAGGGCCAGTTTCAGACATTTGGCCACCCTGAGTCCGATTTGCTGCTCCCTCATGTGACCTGGTGACATCATTGCTTGGTGTTACCCAAGTGTAAGCAGGGAACAGTCTCTGAGGCCCCAGATAGTTAGCCCGAGCCATTCGCTTTGGTTCTGAGCAGCACCTATCTGCCTGCTGGGCCCTGGGAGGATGAGGAAGCTGCCAGCCCTGTGGGGAGGATAGGGAGCAGTGTGCTGGGGAGCTGGTGGGTGGCCATTCCTAACAAATCATGACCCACCTCTGGGATCAGCCCCCTCTGTGCCCCTCTGAGCCCAAGCTGTGGAGTTATAGGCTTTGAGGGAAAGGACCGCCAGTCTCCTAACTCTCAGAAAACTCCAAAGTGCGGCAGGAAATGCCATTTGGCCATGGGGAGCGACAGTGACCAAGGCTTCCCTTTTCCCCCCTGAGTGGCTGAGTGTCCCTGCTCTCTGATATTCTGGGTCCTGGGAGCCTTCATAGGCTTCTCCCCCTTTTATTCATTCATTCAGTATATTTGGCCATTTGCATCACTTCATCTCCCCCCATTAGAGTGTAAATAGTGTATATACTAGTATATCTAGTGTATATACCTCAGTTTTTCAGTACAGAGCTCAGCGTACAGTAGAAGCTCAGTACATATTGTTGATAATGATAATGATCAGTGGCAGGCAGCTGCTGTAGACTGAAGACAGATGGCCAGACCCGGGGTTTATGAAGGTCTGCTAAGAGGTTGTTGACTTCCCTTGCTCCCTTATATTAATCCCCCCCCCCACCAATCCCATAGCACTTATGTACAAATCTGTAGTTTTATTTATTTGTCTTAATGTCTGTCTCTCTCCTCTAAACTATGAGCGAATTGTGGGTAGGAAATATATCTGTTATATTTTATTTTGTCAAGTGTTTAGTATAGTGCTTTGCACTCAATAAATACAATTGAATGAAGTGAGCAGGGAATTGTCTCTTGTCATTCAGACTGTCAATCATATTTACTAAGTGCTTACTATGTGCAGAGCACTGTACTAAGTGCTTGGAAGAATACAGTAATAATAATGATGGTATTAAGCATTTACTATGTGCAAAGCACTGTTCTAAGCTCAGTACAATAATAATACAATAATTTCCTGTCCATACTGTACTCTCCCAAGTGGTTAGTATAGTGCTCTGCACATGGTAAGTGCTCAATAAATACAATTGACTGACTTTTTCTTCCATTGCTTTTCTCCTTTGATACTTCTTTTACAGACCTGGCCTGTGAATTTTGATCAGTTATGGAAAGTGTGACATATGTCAACCAGTGGAAATAGGTGGTCAGCATAAGAAGCTCAGATAATGGTAATACCGTGAATTTATACAACACTTTTGAACCCCAGAGCTCAAAGACATTGTGCTTGTCAAACATGAGAGAAACTTAGTTGAAGCCATTCTCCCATGTCACGTACTTGACCCCACAGTCGTCTTGCGTAGGTTTTCCAGCGTAATTCCAAGTGGACCTGCAGCCAGGGGTCATACCAGCTGGCCCAGGCCTGAACAGCAGTAAACCTTGTCCTAATTTGAGTTTTGAGGTTATATCTCCAAACAACTGTGGAAGAAATTCGAGGATTGATTGCAAAAGCGCATTTCCAAATATACCTTCTGCATGGGAAAAATATTTCAAATTGTGAGAAGCTGAGTTTCTTTGGCTGAAATGCCAAGTTTTTAATACAAATGAAATGAAGTCAAAGTGGCTTAAATCCCATGACTTGGCTATTTTCCTAGTTGAGTGCACTAGCGTTCTACCTCTGACCTTAGTTCAGATCTGACTTCTGCCTCTAATGAATGCGGATTGGCCGGACTCAACTCATTCTTAGCAGTGGTGGGAATGAAAATGATTGATTCCGACTGTCTCTGGCAACCCTGGTTCTTTCTCCAAAATCCCAGGCAGCACAGGCATTCGAAGGAATGAGTCGCTTTGTGGGTTGAGGAGAAAATTTCTGGGGGTGCCTTCCCAACCACTGCCTCCATCATTTCCACCACTAGGCCTCATGAGAAATATTTGTCAGCGTTATTAGACACCTTGGGAGCCTCAAGGATCACAGAAAACTCTAGCAAACCATTAAATGGGTGAATTAGGGTTCGGTTGGCAAATTCCTCAGAACTAGATTGCCAGAGGTTTAGAAGGATAGGAAATCAAAGAGCAGTTAGCATATGAGGTGTGGCTAGTGATTCTGCATGTTCTCTGGATCCAGGCAAGCTCATTCATTCATTCAATTCACTCATTTATTGAGCACTTACTGTGTGCAGAACACTGTGCTAAGTGCTTGGGAGAGTACAATACAACAAAAAAACTGGCACATTCCTAGCCCACAACTAGCTTAGAGTCTAGAGAGGGAGACAGACATTAATATAAATAAATAAATTACAGATATATACATAAATTCTGTGGGATTGGGAGCGGGGATGAATAAAGGGAGCAAGTCAGAGTGACATAGAGGGAAGTGGGAGGAGAGGAAAGGAGGGTTTAATCAGGGAAAGTCCCTGGAAGGAGATGTGCCTTTGATAAGGCTTTGAAGTGGTGAATAATTCAGTCAGATTTGAGGAGGGAGGACATTCCAGGCCAGAGGCAACACATGGATGAGGGATCGGTGGCATGATAAATGAGATCGAGGTACAGTGATAAGGTTAGCATTAGAGGAGTGACATATGTGGCCTGGGTTATAGAGTAGTGAGGTGAGGTAGGAGAAGGTGATTGAGGGTTTGGAACACCCTCCTTCCTCAAATCCTACAGGCAATTACTCTCCCGCACTTCTAAGCCTTATTGAAAGCACATCTCCTCCAAGAGGCCTTCACTAAGCTCCCCCTTCCCTGCCCATAAGGAGTTTACATTCTAGTAAGGGTGAAACCCCCTCTCAGGGTCGAACCTGGAGAGTTTCCGTTACTCCACCAGTCTCAACTATGGGAGGGAGAGTCAAGCAGAGGCATACCCCTTCCATTCCCAGCTTGGGCAGAGGCTAGCAAGTGGAAGGCAATCTGCTACAAGTCAAAACTCACCGGTGCTGGGCAGCAGTGACATGGGAAAGAGTTGAGGGTGGCCACTCAAGTTTACTGTGCAGAAGGAGGCAATGGTAAACACTTCTGTATTCTTACCAAGAAAACGCTATGGATATTCTACCAGAACAATTGCAGGTGGAGAGCGGAGTGTTCTGGGAGAGATGTATCCGTGGTGTCACTATAGGTTGGAAACGACTTGACGGCATAAGACAAGAAGGTGTGAACAGAGGCTGAGATAATTTACAATAAGAGTAAGAAGAAGTAGAAACTACAGGCTTAACAGGAAAAATCTGCAAATTCATGTAGTGCTTCCTAAGAGCCTGGTGGTTAAAGAGCCTTTTGGTCATTATATTGCTGTTCTTTGAGGGTTCATTTTAACAGAGTTGGTAATAATAATGGTTTATGTTAAGCTCTTACTATGTGCCAAGCACTGTTTTAAGTGCTGGGGGGGATACAAGGTAATCAGGTTGTCCCATGTGGGGCTCACAGTCTTAATCCCCATTTTAAGATGAGGTAACTGAGTCACAGAGAAATTGTGACTTGCCCAAAGTCACACAGCTGACAAGTGGTGGAGCCAGGGTTAAAAACCATCACCTCTGACTCCCAACCCCATGCTCTTTCCACTGAGCCACGCTGCTTCTCTAAACACATTCCTTGCCCACAGCAAGTTTACAGTTTAGAAGAGGAAACAGACATTAATGTAAATAAATTACAGATAAGTACTGTGGGGCTGAGGGAGGGGTGAATAAAGGGTGAAAATCCAAGTGTAAGGGCGACAGAAGGGAGTGGGAGAAGAAGAAAAGAGGGCTTAGTTGGGAAGGGCCTTTTGGAGATGTGCTTTCACTAAGGCTTTGAAGGTGGGGAGAGTGATTGTCAGGTATGAAGAGGGGAAGCATTCCGGGCCAGAGGCAGGATGTGGGCAGGATGTGGGCGAGGGATAAACGAGATTGAGGTACAGTGAGTAGGTTGGCATTAGAGGAGCGAAGTGTGTGGGCTGGGTTGCAGTAGGAAATCAGGGAGGTGAGGTACGAGGGGACAAGGTGATTGAGTGCTTTAAAGTCTATGGTAAAGAGTTTCTTTACCATAGTTTCTTTTAATTTTTTTTCCTCATCTAGCCTGTAAAGTCCTTCTGGGAAGGTATTACGTCTACCCACTCTGTTGTATTATACTCTCCAAGCTCTTAGTACAGTGGCTCTAGAAGAAGCTCTGTCAATACAGTTGATTGAAAATATTTTCTAAGCAATGTTATCCTTTGCTGCTGCACTTCAGTTCATCATTTAAACAATGTGCGGGCCCAAACCTAATGGTGCTATTTATGTGTTAAGTGATTTCACACTCTCCCATACTTTATTTATAGGTGCCGACCACTCTGTACACAAGTCTTGGGTGGAGATGAGTTTGCTTTGAAATTTCCACATTTTTTTCTTAAAAGTCCAAGTGAAAGGCATTATGTAATAACAGGGTATTTTCTCATTTAATCCACTTTAGGAATGTAGTGCTTTATGTGGGGAGGAGGAAATGACTTAGTAAGGAAATAGTTATCCATACAGATTTCTAGATGTTATTTTTTTGGTTCAGATTAAATGGCACAAGCTAGTGAAAGGAGAAACGGATTAATACCTCTCCAATATGATCATTACCACTAATAAAAATGGATAGGCTTTGTCAAAGAAAATTTTATTCTAAAACCCCGGTGATTATAGAAGGAGGTGCCCAAATTTAGCCTACATTTGAGGAGATGGTGTAATCCTTCCCTTCCCTTTTTGTCTGTAGTCATTGGTGACTCATGTCTATTTTACTTGCTGTCTGCTAGATTTCCTGCTGCTTGTTATTTGCTAAAAAGAAAACAAATGTCCTGTGACAAACTTGAGGTTTTTTTCAAGTGTGTTTATCATTCCTGACCATGAAGATCTCTTTGCTGGGAAGGATACAGATAGACATTCCATTTTCAGCCTATAGAGCAAAAGGAATTTCTGAATAACTCAGCAACTGAGAAGCAGCGTGGCCTAGCGGATAGAGCACAGGCCTGGAAGTCAGAAGGAACTGGGTTCTACTCCCGGCTCCACCACTTGTGTGCTATGTGACCTTGCTCCAGTCACTTAATTTCTCTGTGCCTCAGTTGCCTCATCTATATAACGGGGATTAAGACTGTAACCTCTATGTGGGACAGGGACTAAGTCCAACCTGATTAGTCTGTTTCTATCCCAGCACTTTGTACAGAGCCTGGCACATAATAAACACTTAACTAATACCAAAAAGAAAAAAACCAAAACTCAAAGGAGCTGCTAAACTCTGTTTCCCCCCACAGACTCACTTGCTATTTGCTTCGCACATAGTAAGCGCTTAATAAATACCATCATTATTATTACATTTAAAGACGTTTGGTAATGATCTCAATCAGGAATGCAACATCTGACCCTGTGACCTTGAAAACAGAGAAACCAATTACATCAAATTCTCAACATTCTTTCTCTCTGATCAAATGAGAGTTGGAAAAGGCTCGAAGCTGGAAAGAAAATGAAAACATATATATTGTTTTAACAGTGGATGAGAGGGCAGTAGTGTGAAAGGGCTGATAAAATTAATTTCAGTTGTGGATTTGATCTATTAAGGGTATAATTAGCAAACTTTTTTTTCAGGTATACCAGGCCCAAGTTCTAGAACAGCTAGACCTTTCCAGAAAAATAAGATATAAAAGAAGGGAAAAGACTGAATTGGTCTGATGTGGCTTGCCACTGGGTTTGATCCTATTTATGTATTTACATTAATGTTTGTCTCCCCCTCTAGAGTGGAAGCTCGTTATGGCCAATGAACATATCCACTAATTCTGTCTTCTACCCTCCCAAGTGCTCAATTCAGTGCTCTACACATAGTAAGCGTTCAATAAATACCACTGATTGATGGACTGATAAAAGTGTTCTTATATATATGTCTTTCATTTGAGCCTTACCGTTAGTCAAGTGGAAAGAGCACAGCTTTGGGAATCTGAAAAGTTGCGTTCTAGTCCCGGTTCTTCAGACAAATAAATGCCAGTTGGAGCTTGGTCATGGATGGTGAAAATGAAGAACTACTTAGGTTGTGCCATGAGATGGACAGGCCCGAGTGGAATCCTGAAAAAGAGCCAGTTAATGTGGTAGCTTACTACAACTGCCTGTCATTCAATCAATTGTATTTACTGAGCGCCTATTGTGTGCAAAGCAAAGATATGGAAGTGCTGTGGGGCTGAGGGTACACATCCCAGTACATAGGTGACATAGAAGGGAAAGAAAGTAGAGGAAATTTGGGCTTATTTGGGGAAGACCTCTTGGAGGAGATGGGATTTTAATAAGCCTTTGAAGTTGGAGGGAGTGGTGGTCTGCTGTATATAAGCTTCAGGCCAGAGACAGAATATGAGCCCATTGTCGGGTGGGGATTGTCTCTGTTGCCGGATTGTATGTTCCAAGTGCTTAGTACCATGCTCTGAACACAGTAAGTGCTCATTAAATATGATTGAATGAATGTGAGGTATTGGTGGCAAGATAGTTGAGATTTAGTCACAGTAAGCAGACTAGTGTTAAAGTGAGCGTGCTTAGTATTATTATTATTATTAATTATTGATTGCATTTATGGAGTGCTTACTGTGTGTAAAGCACTGTACTAAGTGCTTGGGAAAGTACAGTGTAACATCAAACACATTCCCTGCGCACAATGACCTCACAGTCTAGAGGGAGAGATAGACATTAATGTAAATAAATAGGTAAATTAGATCTATACATATGACATACATAGTAGGAAACATAAGACACCTCTGTGTACTCTGTTACGTGCTGTACCCTTGTCCTTCTACTTGATCCAGACACTCTGGACTCCAGTGGGAACACAATTTACATGGGGGAAACAGAGCTAGCGGTTCTGAACAAATCAGTGAACTATAATCAATAATGATAATAATGTTGGTATTTGTTAAGCGCTTACTATGTGCCGAGCACTGTTCTAAGCGCTGGGGTAGATATAGCGTAATGAGGTTGTCCCACATGAGGCTCACAGTTAATCCCCATTTTACAGATGAGGTAACTGAGGCACAGAGAAGTTAAGTGATTTGCCCACAGTCACACAGCTGACAAGTGGGAGAGCTGGGATTCGAACTGATGACCTCTGGCTCCCAAGCCCGGGCTCTTTCCACTGAGCCACGCTAATTCATCTGCTCTTCTCTTCAGCGTGGCCTAGTGGATCACAGCTCTGCCATTTGTCTGCTATGTGACCTTGGGCACTTAACTTCTCCTTATCCATGAAAAGGGGATTAAATACCTGTTGTCCTTTCCCATTAAACTGTGATCCCCATGTGGGACAGGGTCTGTGTCTGAACTGGTTATCTTCTATCCACCCCAGTGTTTAGTACAATGCTAGGCTCATGTTAAGCACTTAACAGTACAATTATTATTATAATAGGAGCTGTAGGTGAACCCTTCATTCCCAAAGAATATTTTACTAATCCTACTGTATTTAGGGATAGGGCTTCATTTAAAAAAACTAGAGTGAACCATGGGTTTGTTTGGAAGTTTTTCTGGAGGTTTGAGTCCATGGAAAATACCCCTTTTATGAAAAGATATTCTAGAAAGTAGCCTAACCTTCCTACAAGAAAGCTTAGACCTTGTGTTTCATGGTCTCTTGCATTTCTAGACATTGATCCAAAGTGCACCTGATTTATTCTGTGGAAGATTAAAAAGGAAATTGAGCCTTAGGGTTATAGCTGTTCCAAGTCAAACCAATGTCCCAAGAAAAAGAGGGTGGGGGGGAGAGAGGGTGGAAGAGAGAACAGGAAGGAGGGAGATGTCTCTAAAGTCAGTTTTCAGAGAAAAAAGATCTAATACCAAATTGCTCTTGTAAACAATAACAATTGAGTCATTAGAAGCTAAGAGTTTAAGTATCTGATTTGATTTTAAAGTCTGAAGTTACATTTGTGGAAGATGAATGGTGGTATGTGAGCCAATATTTAAGTTGCACGTGGGGAACAAATAATTCAAACTTGGGAGAGTCAGTGCTTCTCATGTAGTGAAAGAAAACATTTCAGGGAAAATGGAGATGGATTTGATTTCTGCAGCTTTTATTCTTTTCTGTGGCATTTGATCGACCACTGTAGCAGATGAAATGCCCTATTCCTCAATGACAGAAAGCATTCTTTAATGCCATGCCATTAGATTCAGTTTAAAAATATCAGTTCAGAGAGAAGGTAGGAGATGGAGATGATATTTTCTGTTAGCTGTCAGAAAGGATGTGGGAGTTAAACCAGCAGAAGCAAGAAAGGCAAGAGATGATTGTGAAAGGCAATAGAAAAGTGCAGGGTCACTTTAGGGGAAAAGATCTTACAACAAGCTCAGGATAAAAGCATCAGACCTTCCTACCTGAATTGTGCCACAGCCCCAGAAAGAATGTGATTGGGATGGGATTCAGATGCCTCAGTTTTTGTGGAAAATTTCATTTATTTCCCTTTGCTCAGATTATCAAGTGAGATTAGCGGGATCTCACTGCCAGGAAGCTGTAAACTCCTTGAGAGCAGGGATCAACTGTATTGCAGTCTCCCAAGCTCTTAATTTAGTGCTCTGCACAAAGTAATCTTTTAATAAATACCACTGAATGACTGATTGATGGATTGGAGATTGGTGAAGAACACCGGAGAAAGGAGAAGCTCAAGCAAGCTGTGGTCAAAAGGGTGACTGTTTTCAAATCACCCAGTCTTGTCAGAGATCTTTTATGTGATTAGATGTCCTAGATTTCATGGGATAATTGAGAGTTTTGTTTCCTAGTTCCACTGTCTGGAAGATGGGTGGGAGGGAGTATTAGATTGTAAACTCATCAAGAGGAGGATCCATTTCTTTCTTCTATTGTACTCTCCTAAATCCTTAATGGACAGATGTCCACACAGTAGACATTCAGCAAATATGATTGTTGATGATGCTGATGGCCCACACAGGTCAGTGGGCAGCATGGCTTAGTGGAAAGAGCACAGGCCTGGCAGTCAGAAGGACCTGGGTTCTAATCCTGGCTCTGCCACTTGTCTGCTGTGTGACCTGGGCAAGTCACTTAACTTCTCCGTGCCTCAGTTACCTCATCTGTAAAATAGGGCTTAAAAGTGTGAGTCCCAGGTGGGATGGGGACTGTGTCCAACCTGATTAACTTGTATCTACTCCATTGCTTAAAACAGTACTTGGCATGTATTAACCACTTAACAATTACCACCACAATTATTATTATTATTATTATTGTTGTTATTGTCAGTAGGCAAGATGGTGGCATTGTGGCAGCCATGGATTTCCTGGGTAGGGAATAGCATAGGTGGAAATGCTTAGCAACCAGGGATAGCAACTGTGACTAAGCTTGCATCAGCTGCTCCTTCTCTCTTCTCTTCTCTCCTGTTTCTGTTGTTGCTCCTGTACTGTGCCAACAAGGTTGTCTCAGTGAGTATGTATGACTCTGTGTGTGTATGTGTGTGTGTCTCTCACTCTCACCAAATGTATCTCTCTGTCTCTCTTTCTCTGGGGCTCCCTTCCTCCCTTTCCTCCTCTTTCAGCTTCCCCTTAGTTTGCATTGCTGACACTCCTTTCCCCATTTTACTTTTTGCTCCAGAATATACGATCACTTTAGATGCAGATAAATCAGTCAATCAATTGTATTTATTAAGCTCTTTCCGTATGCAGAGCCCTCTACTAAGTGCTTGGGAGATTACACTATTACAGAGTCTACACACGTTCCCTGCCCACAATGAGCTTACGGTTTAGAGGGGGAGATAAACATTATTATGAATAAATAAACCTTTGATAAAGCTTTGAAAGCATGAGCCAAGTGGATCTGATTCCAAATGCTGGATTAGACCTCCTGTCATCTTTCTGTCTTATCCCTGACTCTGATCAATCAATTAATCAATCAATGGTATTTACTGAGCACTAACTGTGTGTGGAGCTCTGTACTAAGCAATTGGAGGAGAATAATACAGTAGAGCTGTTGACATGATCCCTGCCCTCAAGGAGCTTACGGCCTCATGATTTTCCACTTATGGGATTCCATATTCAAGCAAGCCTTTAAGGAGCTTGCAAATAGATGAAACTGGATCTCTGGGAGTAGTAGCTCAAATGCACCCTGATCATTCAATAAATCAATCAGCTGTATTTATTGAGCTCTTAAAGTGTGCTGAGCACTGTGCTAAATGCTTGGGAGAGTACTATATAACAGAATTGGTAGACACATTCCCTGCCTGCAATGAGCTTACAGTCTGGAGTGGGAGATAGACAGACATTAATAAAAATAACTAACCCTTCTTGGTAACAGCCTGGGGCAGATAGCAGGAAGGACCCCCTCACCTTTGTCACAGGGCTTTTTAAAAATTAATTTTGTCCACATCTCTTGTTTTCAGTCCAGTGAGGCTACTACAGAGGGAATACTGGTCAAGAGTTTTATTAACTCTTTAATTACTAACTCTATAATTTATAGATTCCTCTTGGTACAAAGAACAGAGTTTGGCTTAAAATTCTTCACGAGTGTAAGAGCTGTGTTTAAGGAAGTGAAGTTCCCAAATTCAGTCCACTCTGCCCATGGTAGGGTAACTCAGTTAAGTTGATGCTTATGTACATATCTGTAATTTATATATATTAATGTCTGTCTCTCCCTCTAGACTGTAAGCTCAATGTGGTCAGGGAATGTGCCTGTTTACTGTCGTATTGTACTCTCCCAAGCACTTAATACAGTGTTCCACAGACAGCGCTCAATACGATCAAAGACTGAATGAAAATTTTGCATTTCTTTCAACTGTAGACACATTTCAGTGGGCTCCAGCAGATGCTTTCTCATGGTTTGAGCAACGTGTTACACTATGTTAAGGAATCAATCTATCAGTGATATTTATAGAATACTTCCTGTGTGCAGAGCAATGTACTAAGCACTTGTGAGAGTACAATAAAACAGAAATGGTAGACACACTCCCTATCCGCAGTGAGCTAGAATTAGGGGAGCAAATCACCAGGAGAAAAATCAATCCTTCCAGAGTATTGAAATGGTTACTATAGGTGGAGCACAGTACCGTTTGGGAGAATACAAGAAGCTGGTAGGCACGATCCCTGCTCACAAGGTGTTTACAATCTAGTGGGAAAGAAGAGCATTACAATAAATTACAGATAGAGGAATATGACCTTATGTGCCAAAGTGCTGATGGGGTGGGGGTATAATGAGCATCAAAAGGCTTAAGTGTTATAGGCCCAAGTTCATAGGTAATACAGAAGGGCAAGAGAGTGGAGTGGGGAGATGGAGATTTAGTCAGGTAAGCTTCTTGGAGGAGAGATGCTTTGAAAATGGGGAAGGTGGTGGTCTGTTTTATAGTTGGGTTTTTTTTTTGGTAATGATGTTTGTTTCATGCTTACCATATTCCAATCTGGTTAGATATAAGATAATCAGTCTGGACCCAGTCTATGTCCCACATGGGGAGTCTTAATCCCCATTTTACAGATAAGGCAACTGAGGCATAGGAAAGATAAATGTCTTGCCCAAGGTCACACAGCAGACCAGTGACAGAGTAGGATTAGAGTCCGGGTCCTCTGACTTCTGGGCCTATGCTCTTTCCACTAGGCTGTTGGATATAAAAGGGGAGGGACTTCCAGGCAGGAGGGAGGGTGTGAACATGGAAGGAGTCAATGTTAGGAGGTAGGGGAGCGATGTGTACAGCCTGGTTTGTAGTGGGAGATAACTGAGAATAGTTCATTCAATTGTATTTTTTAAGTGCTTACTGCATGCAGAACACTGTACTAAACACTTGGATAGTTAGCAGGGAGAAGTCTTGATTGAGTTTGTTTTATTCATTCATTCAAAAGTATTTATTGAGCACTTACTATGTGCAGAGCACTGTACTAAGCGCTTGGAATGTACAAATCGATCACAGATAGAGACAGTCCCTGCCCTTTGACGGGTTTACAGTCTAATCGGGGGAAACGGACGTTAGGCACTTACTATGTGTCACACACTGTTCTAAGCTCTGGGGTAGGTACAAGCTACTTAGGGCTCACAGACTTAAGTAGGAGGGCGAACAGGTATTGATTCCCCATTTTACAGTTGAGGAAACTGAGGGGTCAAGAAGTTGTCATTTGCCCAAGGTCACACAGCAAGCAATTGGCAGAGCTGGTATTAGAATCAAGGTCCTTTGACTCCCAGACCTGTGCTCTTTCCACTAGCCAATGGTGAGGAGTTCCCATTTGATGTGGAGAGAGATGGGCAGCTATTAGAGGTTTGTGAGGAGTGGGGGCCCTGGGAGGGAAGAGGAGTTAGATGAGGAACTTTATTAATCGAGTTGGTGCATCTGTGGCTAAAGGAGACAACTGCTCCCTTGTGTAAGGAGATTGACTCTTTCCTGCAGAGCTGGGAAATTATTTCAGACCCTAGAAGATGCCATTTATTATAGGCCCCTTCCTGGGTGATGGGTGATGGCACTGCCCAACTGCAGCATCTGGCTACACAAACCTTCAGCTTTTCCCCTCTCATCGCTTTCTTGATGGGACACTCAAGGCGCTATCTCCTGACGTCCTTTCACCTTTCTGACACACTTCTTATTTAATGAAACTGGGAAAAAAAGGGAGAAAACTCCTTGTGATTGACACTCTGAAAGTGTCCCCTGGACATCTCCCTGAGGTGGGAGGAATCAGATGATTTTCAAAAATAATGCTGAGGGTCAGCATTTAAGTTCGCTTCAGAATATTCTCAACTCATAAAACAGGACACCGAGACACTGGTGAGGTTTTTGGAAGATGGGCGAACTGAAGCGGCTTCATAATTACTTCCCTAAAACCTTCCCGTCAGCATATTTTAAAAAGGAACAAAATCCAGTGTGACAAACATTATGGCAGGATGCAATTATTAGACAGGAGTTCAGGGGAAAGAACGGATTCAGTCCTTCAGGTCCAGATTTTGCAAAGCCCATCGGTCAGGGGAGATCATAGGTCTGCTGCTGGGGTTGCTTTCCTTTTCTGTTTCCCTGAATGTCACACTGTTGCTCTAATCTCTGACTTCCCTTTTTCCATATGAAAATGCAAAGTCCTAAAGGTATAAACGCAGGTGGAAGTCTAGTCCTACATCAGCATCCCGCATTTCTCCTCTTCGCTTGGCCTCTGTTCATCCCGTCACCCCTCACAAACTATCCAGGGTCTCATTTCCCCAAATATCACCTTGCACTGGGAACTGTCTTCTGTGATTCCTGAAACTGCCTCCCAATTAGTGTGTATCAATCATCCCGCTTCATAGCCTTCAAACAACTCTTAAAACTCATCTGAGCAAAGCCACAGAAGTCACAATATCTCATTCCCATTTTGTTCCAGCCCATGAAAGCCTGTTTCACATTTTGCCCCAAAAACCTAGATCTTAAGAGCATCCGTACAAATTTCCAAGCCAACCTTCCAGACATAAGTCTGATGATAATAATAACTGTGGTATTTTTGAAGTGCTTCTATGTGCCAGGAACTGTACTAAGCACTGGGATAGATACAAGATAATCGGGTTGGACACAACCCCTGTTCCTCATGGGGCTCACAGTCTTAATCACCATTTTACAGATGAGGAACTGAGGCACACAGAAGTGAAGTGCCTTGCCCAGGGCCATGCAACAGACAAGTTAGGGACCTGGAATTAAAACCCAGGTACTCTGACTCCCAGGTCCATGCTCTTTCTACTAGGCCATGCTGCTTCTCTACTGGGTTGAAAACCCACCCCAACCTCTCGTCAGAATCACTGGATCCTTGGTACAGCTTCTTGCCCCTTGCTGTAATTTATTTTAATGTTTGTCTTCCCCACTAAATTATAAGATCCTCAAGGGCAGGGATCGTGTCTACCATCTTACTGTATTCTCCCAACCTTTTGGGACACTCCTTCACATAGAATAAGATTTCAATATCATTGATTGATTTTTTTTTTCTCCTGGTGATTTGCTCCCCTAGCTCTAGTCAGTATGCTCACTGTAAACAGAGAATGTCTACCAATTCTGTTGTATTGTACATGCTCAAGCACCTAGTACAGTGTTCTACATATAGTAAGTGCTTCATAAATACCATTGCTTGTTTATTAGAGTTAAGCATTGGTCAGAGTGGAAGCCCAACTTTCTGGTATCCAGTGGTGACAAGTTAATGAGAAGCAGCACGACTCAGTGGAGGGACTCTTGGCCTGGGAATCAGAGGACCTGGGTTCTAATCCCGACTCTGCTACTTGCCTTTGTGTGACCTTAGGCCATTCCTTTCATTTCTCTGTGTCTCAGTTCCCTCATCTTCAAAACGATACCTGTTTTCCCTTCTACTTAAACTGGAAGCCCCACATGGGACCTGATTATCTCGTATTTACCCCAGTGCACTGCTTGGTACATAGTAAACAATTAACAAATATTATTATTACTATTATTACATTTACATTTATTGAGCCCTTTCTGGGTGGCAAGCACTGGGCTAAGTTCTGGGGTCGGTGAAAAGTCCCTGCCCCAGATGAGGTTATAATCTAAGAGGAAGGGAAAGCAGAACTTTTCCACAGCTGAGGAAACTGAGGCCCAAAGGAGAAAAATGACTTCCTCAGGGTCACACAGCAGGCCAGTGGCAGAGGTCTGGGCTTCCTTGCACTTGAATATTTGCCCTTGATTCACCCCTCCCTCAGCTCCACATCACTGATATACATAATTCATTTATTTATATTGATGACTCTCTCCCCCGCTAGACTGTAAGCTCCTTGTGGACAGGGAACATTTCTACCTACTCTGTTATATTGCACTCTGAAGTGCTCAGTAAATAACAATAATTGATTGAACTCCTAGTTCCACATTCTTTTCACAAGGCCACTGAAGGACCTCCCATCCAGCTGCAATCACTTGTGCTTGGAGTCAGAAGGCAAAGCAGGGAGGCAGGAGCCCAGGCCCAAGAGCCCCTGTCAGTACAGTCCAAATACACATACACCACAAACTATCCCTCCTCTCGACCAATGACACTATCTTCAGTCCTCTGTCATGCTCTGTGGCCCAAGTAGGTCCTGTTTTGATCCAGGGATGCTCCTGGCTGGCTGAATAGTCTCCAAGCAGCAAACCAGCACCCTCCATTCAGTTCTGGCACTATTTCAATAATAATAATAATAATGTTGGTATTTAAGCACTTACTGTGTGCAGAGCACTGTTCTAGGTTCTGGGGTAGATACAGGGTAATCCGATTGTCCCACATGGGGCTCACAGTCTTAATCCCAATTTTACAGATGAGGGAACTGAGGCACAGAGAAGTGAAGTGACTTGCCCACAGTCACACAGCTGACAAGTGGCAGAGCCGGGATTCGAATCCATGACCGCTGGCCCCAAGCCCATGCTCTTTCCACTGAGCCAAGCTGCTTCTCTGCTTCAATGGAGTGGCTGGGGCATCAGCTCTCTGATGGCACTCGTGGATCCTGCTTCCCATGGCTGTAGGTACTCTTGCCCATCATGGATCCGGCCACTCTTCCCCACCATGGCTTTGGGCATTCTACTTCCCAGGTGTTGGCTGAAGCTGGTCCGGGGGCTTAGTTTTGAGGACATATGTGACCGTGGACAAAGGGAAAGTCTGCTTCCCCAAGCACAGGTACCCACACAGGCCTTCACAACCCAGCTTCATGGGGACGGTGTCCAGCTCTGTTATCTCCCAGGGCCAGGCATGTTCAGGAACATTGAGGAGCCACCTCAAGGAAGAAAGCTCACCAGCAGTGGGACCACAGAGGTCTCCCACAAACCCAACTTGTCTTTGCCTCTCCCCGATTGGGTCGAGGGGAAGGTGTGTGGGAGGTCACACAGGTCACGAGGGAGGGCACACAGCAGACAAGTGGCAGAGCCAGGTTAGAACCCAGGTACTTCTGATGCCCTGGTCCATGCTCTATCCACTAGGCCACGCTGCTTCTCTCTTTGTATGTGCTTGTCTTCTCTCATTAGATCATAAATTTCTTGAGGGCAGGGATCATTTATTGTATTTCTGTACGTTCCCTAAGTGCCTTATAAAACACACTGTAGCCTATAAGTTCTCGATCAGTACTGTTGATGATGTTAATGATGATGCAATAGATGGATTTGAATTTTAGCTTTCAGATACCGAGTTCAGATATAGGATCCTCACTTGATTATATTGGGAAGGACACAGTCTGATTTGGCCCCAGGTGAGAGAGGACTGGCTGGTTTGAAGGTCTGGTTGACCTCACCGGCCTACCCCATTGCATATGTGCACATGCCGCCCTTCACTCTGCACAGGCCAAGTCGTGCAATGCATCAGTGTCGCACTCGCTGTGTATCTGGCCTGATTGATCCCCCAAAGGGACTTGGTCCCAGGTAGACCACCAGTAGTTTCCTTCAGGCTGGCCATGCTGTCAACGAAATTCCTCCCACTGCGCAGTTATGACAGCAGCCTTCGTGCAAAGGATGTCACTGACCCCAGATTCTTCTTTTCAGCTAGCCAGTCATAGAATCCCAGAATCCATCAATCAAGGGCATTGATTGAGCCCTTACTATGTGCAGAGCAGTGTACTAAGCATTTGGAAGAGAACAATACAACATAGGGTATTGTTAATGCTATTGAGCACTTACTCTATACCAGGCACTGTATTAAGCGCTGGGTACTATACTAAGTATTGGTACGCACCTTCCCTGTTCACAAGGAATTTGCAGTCTAGAGAGGAAGACAGACACTAAAATAAATACTGGCTATGTCTACAAGTGCTGAGGGGCTGAGGGAGAATCCTTGAGACAGAAGAAACCCCAAGGGAGTTCCCCATTTAAGAAGTGATTTCCACTCCTTGAAGAGCTAAGGAAGCGATGTATTTGACTCATTACTGTTGAGCTGCATGAAACTAGCTCCACCCCAACCCCACATGTGACTTCAAGAGTTCATCTGTTCCAGCCCTCTGCCTCTGAGCAGGCAAAAGACTAAACCACCCGGGGCATTCATTCATTCAATAGTATTTATTGAATGCTTACTATGTGCAGAGCACTGTACTAAGCATTTGGAATGTACAAATCAGCAACAGAGACCATCCCTGCCCGTTGATGGGCTTACAGTCTTGAGAAGCAGCATGGCTCAGTGGAAAGAGCACGGGCTTTGGAGTCAGAGGTCATGGGTTCGAATCCTGGCTCGGCCACTTGTCAGCTGTGTGACTTTGGGCAAGTCACTTAACTTCTCAGTGCCTCAGTTACCTCATCTGTAAAATGGGGATTAAGACTGTGAGCCCCACGTGGGACAACCTGATTCCCCTCTGTCTACCCCAGCGCTTAGAACAGTGCTCGGCACATAGTAAGCGCTTAACAAATACCAACATTATTATTATTATTATTATTACAGTCTAATTGGGGGAGACACAGACAAAAACAATAGCAATAAATAGAATCAAGGAGATGTACATCTCATTAACAAAATAAATAGGGTAATAAAAATATATACAAATGAGCGGACGAGCACAGTGCCGAGGGGAGGTGAAGGGAGGGGTAGAGAGGCAGCAGAAGGAGCAGAGGGAAAAGGGGAAGCTCAGTCTGGGAAGGCCTCTTGGAGGAGGTGAGCTCTCATTAGGGCTTTGAAGAGGGGAAGAAGGGATGTTATTTTCCTATATCTCTACCAAGGAAACTTTCAGTTCTGAGTGGAAAGAGAAAACAAGAATGGGTCAGGGGAAGGATAGGAAGGCACTTTATATTATTACTACTATTACTACTACTAGTCAGTCATATTTATTGAGCACTTAGTATATGCAGAGCACTGTACTAAGTGCTTAGAAGAGTTCAATATAGCAAAATAAGACACATTCCCTGCCCAAAAGAAGCTTACAGTCTAGTATTTCTACTATGGCTACCATCACTGCTGCTAATACTACCAATTATGCTATTTGTTATGCACTTACTATGTACTAAGCACTGGGGTAGATACTAGATGGTCAGGTAGACAACATCTCTGTAACACACAGGGCTCACAGTCCTCAGGGGAGGGACAGTAGAGAAGCAGCATGATCTAGTGCATAGAGCACAGGCGTGGGAGTCAGAAGTACCTGGGTTCTAATCCTGGCTCCACCACGTCTCTGCAGAGAGACCTTGGGGAAATCATTAACTTCTGGGTCTGTTATCACATCTGTAAAATGGGGATTAAGATTGTGAGCCCTGTGTGGGGCAGGGACTGTGTCCAACCCAGGTGGTTGTATCCACCCCACGCTTTGCAGAGTACCTGGCACATAGTCTGTGCTTAACAAATACCACAATTATCAATTATTATTATCAACAGATAAAACACTATCCTCTGCACGTAGGAAAACTCATAATGTTCAGCACTCAAAATGCTGAAGTCGAGAGGGAGCACTTTAAACACTGACTCATCGAAATACTCCTCTAAAAATCTCTTTTGTTCTCTTATTCTACAAATATAATTAAATTGCTCTCAGGATAAAAGGTCTATAATGGAAAATTGCAGACTTTGTATTTTATTATTTCACAATTACAATATTTTTGCACTCCTGGGAAAACAGATGTAATGGAGGTGTGACATTTTCTCCTTTGCAGATATAAGTGGGTGGTAGCCCATGGGTTAGTACTTCAGATTTATTCTCCATCCCTGGGGGATCCCCACACCATTGGAAGCAGTAATGGTTTCCAGTCATGCTCGTCGACTATCTCCTAGTTCTGTAAAGTTGCATCTCACTCTGGTGGGAGCAGTTTGGATCTTCTCTTAGAGAAGTGTTCCTAAATCCAATTGACTAAGTGGAAAGAGCACAGGTCTGGGCATCAAGAGGCCTGGGTCTAATTCCTTCTTTGCCATTCACCTACAGTATAGCCTTGGACAAGTTACTTATAACTCTTCAGTGCCCATCTTTAAAATAAGAATTAAATTCCTGTTTGTTCTCCCCCTTAGAGTGTGAACCCAATGTGGGTCAGGGGCTGTGTTTAATCTGATTGTATCATATCTTTCCCAGTGCTGACTACAGCGCTTTATAAATACTGCTAGTATTATTATGGTGTGATTTTTAAGCGTTTGAGTCTTTGGAGGACAACAAGAGAAGCAGCGTGGCTTAGTGAGAAGAGCACGGGCTTGGGAGTCAGAGGTCCTGGGTTCTAATCCCCGTTCCACTGCATGTCTGCTGTGTGACTTTGGGCAAGTCACTTAATTTCTCTGTGCCTCAGTTACCTCATCTGTAAAGGGGATTAAGACTGTGAGCCCCATGTGGGACAACCTGATAACCTTGTATCTACCTCAGTGCCTAGAACAGTGCTTGGCACATAGTAAATGATTAACAAATACCAACATTATTAACCGTTCTCTCCATAACCTTCCTGATCCTTTTTTTAAACTCTGTGCCAGGTACTGTACTAGGTTTTGGAGTAGATACAAGCTAATTAAGTTGGACACAGTCCATGTCCCACACGGGACATGACACAATCAACCCCCATTTTACAGATGAGGTAACTGGGGCACAGAGAAGTGAAATGACTGGCCCAAGGTCACACAGCAGACAAGTGGTGGAGCCTGGATTAGAACCCAGGTCCTTCTGATTCCCAAGCTGGTCCCCTATCCTTTAGGCCATGCTGCTTCAAATTTAAATATCTGTAATTTTCCCATTGCTTAATTACCTACCATTCAAAAAGATGGATTGTTTCCTTGCGATTCCAGTCCTTTCCTGTTTGTGATGAAAACTCTGCCTCTATTGGTTAATCCTGGACATCCTTTGTGCTAGAGTCCAGGGACCGAGTTAATTGAAAACTGATCAATATTTGATGAGCAATATTGACTCAGCAAACATTGTCCTTGGCCGGTTTTTTTCTTTATAGAAATCATGAAGAGCTGAGTATAGAAGGATAGTTTATCTTACACCATTTTAGAGAGATATTTTCTATTGACTAAGGAAGGTGTTTCCTTAACCTCTACCCTCTAACCCATCCCAATGTTTATATGCCCTTTTAAAACCTCCTTCCTCACAGAGCCACTCTGTTTCTCTGATTACAATTTGAGCTCAATTTGTCGTATTTGTTAAGGGTTTACTATATGAGAAGCATTCATTCATTCCTTCATTCGCATTTATTGAGCGCTTACTGTGTGCAGAGCACTGTATTAAGAAACATTGTGGCTTACTGGAAAGAGCAAGGGCTTGGGAGTTAGAGCTAGTGGGTTCTAATCCCTGCTCCACCACTTGTCAGCTGTGTGACTTTGGGCAAGTCTCTTAACTTCTCTGTGTCTGTTACCTCATCTTAAAAATGGGGATTAAGGCTGTGAACCCCATGAGGGACAACCTGATTAGCTTGTATCTACCTCAGCGCTTAGCACAGTGCTTAGCACATAGTAAGCACTTAACAAGTACCATCATTATTCTTATTATGACAAGCACTGTGCTAAGCGCTGGGGTAGATGCAAGATAATTAGGTTGGACACAGTCCCCTACCCACATAGGGTTCACAGTGTTTAAACAGGAAAGGGAGCAAGTGACTTAACTTCTCTGTGCCTCAGTTACCTCATCTGTAAAATGGGGATTAAGACTGTGAGCCCCATGTAGAACTTGGATGGTGTTGAACTTGATTAGCTTGTGTCTATCCCAGAGCTTATTACAGTGCCTGGAACAAAGTAAGTGCTTAACAAATACCATTAAAAAACCCAGTGTACTAAATAGAAGATAGTTTGGACACTTCAATCATATTTACTTTGTGTTATGTGCAGAGCACTGTACTAAGAGCTTGGGAGAGTGCAATATAACAATAAGCAAACATATTCCCTGACCACAATGAGCTTACATTCTAGAGGGGGGAAAAACAGGTATGAATGTAGATAAATAAAAATTACAGATGTGTCCATAAGTACTGTGGGTGTGGGAGCTGGGGAAGAGCAAAGGGAACAAGTCAAGGCAATGCAGAAGGCAGTGGGAGATGAGGAAAGGTGGGGCTTAGTCTGGGAAGGCCTCTTGGAGGAGATGCACCTTCAGTAAGACTTTGAAGTAGGGGAGAGTAATTGTCTGACTGATTTGAGGAGGGAGGGCGTTCTTGGCCAGAGGCAGGACATGGGCTAGGAGTAGGTGGCGAGATAGGCGAGATCGAGGCACAGTGAGAAGGTTAGCTCTGGAGAAGCCAAGTGTGTGGGCTGGGTTGTAGAAGGGGAGAAGTGCGGTGAGGTAGAAGGGGGCAAGGAGATGGAAAGCTGTAAAGCAAATGATGAGGAGTTTTTGTTTGATGCAAAGGTGGGTGGACAACCACTGGAGATTTTTGAGGAGGTGGGTGACATGTCCTGAATGTTTTTTTAGAAAAATGATTCGGACAGCAGAGGGAAATATGGATTGGAGCAGGGAGAGATAGAAGGCTGGGAGGTCAGTAAGGAGGCTGATGCAATAATTCAGGTGGGAGAGGATGAGTGATTGTATTAATGTGGTAGTAGTATGTGTGAAGAGGATAGGACAGATCTTAGCGAACTTGCTAAGGTAGGACGGTTAGGATTTGGTGATAGATTGAATATATGGGTTGAATGAGAGAGAGGAGTCAAGGATAACGCCAAGGTTATGGGCTTAGGAGACGGGAAGGATGCTGATGCCCTCTGTAGTGATGGGAAAGTCAGGGGGAGGATCGAGTTTGGGTGGGAAGATAAGGAGCATTGTTTTGGATATGTTAAATTTGAGGAGACGGGAGGACATCCAAGTACAGATGTCTTGAAGGCAGGAGATGTGATGCTGGAGAGATAGATTTGGGTGTCATCTGCATAGAGGTGGTAGTTGAAGCCATGAGAGCTAATCAGTTCTCCAAGGGAGTGGGTGTAGATGGAGAATAGAAGGGGACCCAGTACTGAATCTTGAGGGACCCCCAACAGTTAGGAGGTGGGAGGCAGAGGAGGAGCCCATGAAAGACATTGAGAAGGAATGGCCAGAGAGTTGAGGAGAACCAGCAGAGGACAGAGTCAGTGAAACCAAGGTTGAATAATGTTTCCAGGAGAAGGGGGTGGCCACAGAGTCTAAGGCAGCTGAGCAGTCGAGGAGGATTAAGATAGAGTAGAGGCCGTTGGATATGGCAAGAGGGAGATCATCGGTGACTTTTTTGAAAGGAGGTTTCTGTGGTGGGAAGGGGACGGAAGCCAGATTGGAGAGGGTCAAGGAGAGAATTGGAGGAGAGGAACTTGAGGCGGGGGGTGTAGTCAACATACTTTAGGCGTTTGGAGAGGAATGGTAGGAGGAAGATGGGGTGAAAATTGGAGGGAGCCATGGGAGCAATGGAGGGGTTTTTTTAGGATAGGGGAGACATGGGCTTTCAAACATACATGTTTGAAAGTAGTGGGAAAGAAATCATTGCAAAGCAAACAGTTGAAGATGGTTGTTAGGGAGGGAGGAAGGAAGGAGGTGAGAGTTTTGATAAAGCATGAAGGAATGGGGTCAGATGTGCAGGTGGAAGGGGTGGCTTTTGAGAGGAGAGAGGAGATCTCCTCTAGAGAGATGCTGGGAAGGATGGAAGAGTTGAAGAGGGGGCCGGAAGGGGGAGGGACTGAGGAGGTTCAGGGGCAATTTTAGTGATCTCACACCTGATGGTGGTCAATTTTCTTAATAAAGTAGGTGGCCAGGTCACTGGGGGCAAGGAATGTGGAAGGCAGGCACAGGGGGCCTGAGCAGGGAGTTAAATGTCTGGAACAACTGGCCATTGGTGTCAATAAGGGTGGAGAAATAGTTTTGCCGGGCAGAGGAGATGGCATAGTTAAAGCATGCAAGGATAAAGTTGAAGTGGACAACATTGGCCTGATATTTAGATTTCTGCCAACAGCACTCTGCGGTTTGAAAACACAAGAGTGAAGGAGGCGGACTGTGGAGTTTATCCAGAGCTGTGGGTTAGTGGTAAGAGACTAAAGGGATAGGGGAGCGAGTGAGTTGAGTTCAGTAGAGGGGGTGTTGAGAACGTCTTCATCAAGGGAGGCTAAGTGGGGCATGATGAGTTGTGAAAATTGGATGGGGCCCAGGGATAGGAGGTCTCTGGGGGAAATAGAACAGATTTATGGGGTGGTGTGTGGGAGAGGAGGTAAGTAATGAGCTTGTGGTCAGAGGTATTTCAGAGTTAGTAGAGAGTTGTTAGAGATGATGAGATCCAGTGTGTGTCCAAGTTGGTGAGTGGGTATGGTGGGGTGGTGCAGGAGGTCAGTGGAGTTGAGGAGTGATAGAAGGTGGGCAGCAGAAGGGTTGTCAGAAATATCCACATGGATATTGAAGCCCCCAAGGATCAATGTGGGCATGGAGAAAGGGAGAAGGAATGTGAGAAAGGCATCAAAATGGTTAAAGTTGGGGGTGGTAGATGACAGTTACTAGAATCTGGAGGGGGTAGTAGAGGCAGACGATATGGACTTCAGAGGAAGGAAAAGAAAGGGATGGAGGAGGTGAAATGGTACAAAAGAGGCACTTGAGTGCGAAAAGGAGCCCAACACCTGCACCTTTTTCAGTGAGTCTGGAGGAATGGAGAAGACAGACCCTATCCCTGGGGCCCACAGTCTAAAGAGGAGGGAGAACAAGCAGCCTGCTCTGGTGGAAAGAACACAGGCCAGGGAGCCAAAGAACCTGGGTTCTAATCTTGGCTATGACACTTACCTACTGGATAATCTTGGACAAGTCCCTTAATTTCTCTGTACTTCAGTTTTCTCATCTGGGAAATGGGGATTAACTATTCTACCTCCCTCTTACACTGTGAGCTGCATGTGTCCAACCTGATTACTTTGTCCAGCACTTAAGACAGTACTTAGCAGGCAGTAAGCGTGTAAAAATGCTACAGTTATGAATCCCCATTTTACAGATGAGGGAACTGAGGCACAGAGCAGCTAATTAGCATGCCCAGGGTCACACAAGAGGCAAGCCGGAAGCATTAGAACCCAGGTCTCCTGAGTCCCTAGGCTTGTGCTTTTTTCACTAGGTCAGACTGCTTCTCTAAATCAGTGTCAGTGCTCTGCCTGTCAGTTACAATTCTGTGTCCCTTAGCCTTTTTTTCTGGTTCTTCATTAATACTTCCTTTCAGGTCAGCTCAGGGCTATGACCAAAACTCAGAAACCAGTTTAGAGTTAACAAAATGACTTGCCCCAGGTCATAAAGCGGTCAAGCAGCAGAGCCGAAATTAGAACCCAGGGCCTTCAACTCTCAGGCCCGTGTTCTATCGACTAGGCCACTCTGCTTCTCCATCTATTACCATCCTTGAGAAACAAGTGTTTTTTTTTCAGACTTTCATTTGGTAGAAATAATTTCATATATAATAATGCAGCTAGGATGTTGGATGATTATCAAAAACTCCTGCACATGTTGTCATGGACTTTTAACCAGTAAATATCTGTCCTGCTGTTTCTACTCTGCATCCATAAAAGAGCTCATTCAGGAAGGACCAGTCTGGATCATGGGGAAAGTTAAAGTGTTGGGTGGGGAGAAGTATGGAAAATATGACACTGAGGCAGCCAACGATCAATTGGTCAGTTATATTGATTGGACACATTTTGTGGGCAGAGCACTATACTAAGCATTTGGTAGAGTACAATAGAGATGGCAGACATGTTCTTTGCCCTTGAGGAGCTTGCAATCTAGCTGGGGAGACAGATGTTGAAATAAATTACAGCTAGGGGAAGAAACAGAGTATAAGCATATGTATGTAAGTGCTGTGGGGGAGAGAGACACGGGGGAGCATGGAGGGAAAGTGAAAAGCAGTGTTGCCCAGGGGATAGACCATGGGCCGAGGAGTCAGAAGGATCTGGGGTCCAATCCCAGCTCTGCCACCTATCTACTCTGTGATCTTGGGCAAGTCACTTAAATTTTCTGTGGCTCAGTTACCTCATCTATAAAATGGGGATTAAGACTGTGAGCCCCATATGGGACAGGGACTGTGTCCAACCCGATTAACTTGTATCTAACCCAGGCTTAGTACAGTTCCTGGCAAAGAGTAAGCAATTAAATGCCATAAAAAAATTGGATGGAGAGAAAGAAAAAAAGTGCAGTTGTTTAGGGACCGGCAATCAGGTTCTCCACGACCCAGTCTCTTGTTGGCCTTTTGGGAGTGCCTTTCCTAAACTCTCTGAGACTTGTTTTTTAGCCCTCTCCAACAAGGCCACCTCTGCAGACCCCCCTCGACTCCCAACACCCCACTATTTATGGTCTTCTCTCCTCCTCAACTGCCACCACTTCCCCATCACTAGACAGGGTCCTGAAACTAGTTCCAAGGGAACTTGTGACCAAATTTTAGTTTGGGCTGAATCACTGATTTCCAAGCCAGGCTGCAACAGTCAGTCAAGTGTAGCCACTACCAGCGGCTCTTATTAATAAGGAAGAGTCAAATTAGAGGATGCCCAGGAAAGTCGGTTGACCTAAGAAGAACACATAGATATTACCCTGCAAAGATGAATAACACTTCCTGTCACCCATGTCAGCATCAGTATATTCTCTTCAATAATTACCAGACAAATATGAGAACTTGCTGTTTAAGATGGACAACTTGAAGAAAATACAACCTGATTTCTGCATTCATGGGCATTCCAGAACTGGAGAATTTCAGGAATACCTGCTCTTGCTTATAGGATTGATTTACTGCTGCCTTAATCTTGCTGCTTTCTTACCCCATTACTGTCCTTTAGCCAAATGGAATTTTTTTTACAGCAGAATTAGCATCCACCTTATCATCTTGCTCACCCTAGAGAAATAACATGATGCTGAGAAATGTGAGGTGGAAAATGGGAGATATTTTAGAACAGAACATTGATCAAAATGTTCCCCATTTTGAAGCCTTCAGTCAGATACAGGGTATTTTCTGGGGAATTTAAGCTACTGCTAGAAGAAATTGGGATAAAATTACTCTGCGGAGCTGAGGGGAAAGTTGGATTCACACCTATATTTCTCATATTTCTGATGAAGCTGAAGTATCTGTGGATTGAAAAAAAAAAAGCAAGCACACAAGAGAGGACTGATGCCCCCTAATTTCACCTGGTGCTGGAAATTTTCCCCAAGCATACCAGTTCTTCTCACTCTGAAGCAGATATGTTCACTTTATTTGACATAAAATCACATGAGGAGAAATATCCCCCTTGGTAAATAAAGCTGTAAATGACCCTAGTAGGATATGCATGCAGATGAAAAGTGAGTTCTTGGTTTATTTTGAATTGTTCAACATATTTTCAGTTGGCACCCTCCCTGCTCCAGGAAACATCTGCCTTCCCAGTCATTTTTTCATTAAGATTTATTTTATTTTCCTAAGCTTCTTTCTGTACCTCCTTTCTTGGAAAGAAAGAGCCTCAAAAGTTCACCATTTTCTTTTGTTCACTGAAATTCATGTAAACAGATAAAAAGAGCCATCATCAGCACAATTAGCAAGGATGTGGTAGATTTGCTTTCCTGAGGTGGGTGCCCTCAAATGCAAGTCTCCTCTCATATGTTAAAGTGGAGAATTTCAAGCAAGGTCACTGAGAGTTGGGGAAAGTACAATGTGGCTTTGGGTTAAACTGGCTGTGTTCATCAAAAATCAGGACATCAAGAAGACAGGTCTAACACAAGCCCATTCCTTTTCCTCTGTACACCTGTGAGACTGAGGAGGAGTCAGGGCTTTAAGTGATTTAAGTGACAAATCTGTGCTTTTCCCCGACCTCTGATCTTTAGGTCCCATCCAATTTTCCCAAGTCGTGTCCCATTTAGCCTCCATTATCCAAACTACCTTCCCTTGATGATCAAACTGATGCCCTCAACACCACCTTCTCTACTGAACTCAATTCACTTGCTCCCTAGTCCCTTCATTGATCTTGTACCACTTATCCACAGCCCAGGATTGCTTCCACAGTCTGATGAGCCACGGAGGCTGACCTCATCCACTTCAAGTTTATCCTTGTGTGCTTTAATTCTACCCTCTCCTCTGTCCAGCAAAATTATTTCTCCATCTTTATTGACACCCATGTCCATTCCCCTTGCCAAGTGTTCCAGAGATTTATATCCGCAACCTCCCTGCCCTCTCTGCCTCCCACATCTCCTGCTGCTGACCCCTCGCCCATGTCCTGCCTCTGGTCTGAAACACCCTCCCTTCTCAAATTTGACAGAGTTACTCTAATCCCAGCTCTGCCACTTGTCAGCTGTGTGACTATGGGCAAGTCACTTCACTTCTCTGTGCCTCAGTTACCTCATCTGTAAAATGGGGATTAAGACGGTGAGCCCCACGTGGGACAACCTGATTCCCCTGTGTCTACCCCAGCGCTTAGAACAGTGCTCTGCACATAGTAAGTGCTTAACAAATACAAATACCAACATTACCCTGCTTCAAAGCCTTATTGAAGGCACATCACCTCCAGGAAGTCTTCCCTGACTAAGCTCCCTCTTCCCTCTCCCTTCTCGCTCCCTTTGTTCTTCCCCCCTCCCAGTCCTACAGCACTTATGTATATATCTGTATTTTTTTTTACATTAATGTCTGTCTCTCTCTAGACTGTAAGCTTGTAGTAGGCAGGAAATGTGTCTGTTGTTGTATTGTACTCTCCCAAGTGCTTAGTACAGTGCTCTGCACACGAAAAGTGCTCAATAAATACAACTGAATGAATTAATCTAAACAGTGTTTGTACTGAGCATCCTCCAGCTCAATAATGGAAGATTAAGCCTTTAAAATGGGAATGAGGAGGGGGTGGTCAATATAGGTAAGCCTGTCCAATCAATCCAGCTCTGGGATATGAGTGGTTCCTTTGGGTCTTTTTTAACTGAAACTACTTTGGGAGGTCTCTAGTACTGGCCAAAGTAAACTGAGGCATATGGTCAGCCTCACCATAATTATTGCACACAAATATCTCACCATAGGCCAGAAGGGCCACGGCTCTGCATAGTCCTAATCCCAGAATGTTCTAATCTTGTAATTGTAGCCAAGTTATAATAATAGATTCTCCTCATTTGCATTTGCTAGGACTGAGTTTCTGAGTTTTTATTGTGCAGTGATAGTAGCCATACTGAAGAAATAATCATTTTCAATAAATATCGGGGGAACACGATAGAATTAAATTTAAAGTGATCTAGTCATTTAATAGAGGAACATAGCCTCACTTGGGCTTACAGATCTCTCTCTTTTAAATGGTATTTTTTAAAATGCTATTTGTTAAACACTTTAAAGCACTTTGTTAAGCACTATACCTGTCAGGCTCTGTACTAAGCTCTGGGGTAAATACAAGTGAATCAGATTGGACACAGTCCCCGTCCCATATGGGGCTCCTAGTCTTAATCCCCATTTTGCAGATGAGGAAACTGAGGCCCAAGAAATTGTGACTTGCCCAAGGTCACACAGCAGACCAGTGGCAGATCTGGGATTAGAACCAGGTCCTCTGGCTCCCAGGCCCCTGCTGTTTCCACTAGACAGCACTACTTTCCAAGCTCTCTGAACTTTTCCATTTGAGCACCCATCTCTGCTGTACTTTCCTATCTCAGAGCTAAAATTTACTCAAATATTTGCTAAATATAATTCAGACTCATTCCTTCCAGGCTAAGAATTCACTCAACTCAAACTAAGCATCATGGATTCACGCAGAATTCATCGCATTTGGTATTCATGGTAATCTCTATCATTATGAACATATCTAATACTCATGAGAATTGTGCTATTATTTTCCGAGGGCAATGACAGTTTTTACTAATAATCTAGCATTTGTTAATGAGCATTTTGAATAATAAAGTGTGATCATAAATCTGTAAAAAGAATATTAAAGAAAATTAGGACATTAATAAATGTTTTCAACTGGATGTTCCTTTAGGGCATTCAAATAGACAATTTGTCATATTATCTGATTATCCAAATGATTCTGTGTCGGTTGTTTATTCTTCAGAAAATTTTTTAAGTTTGGGGTAATGGATGGTGCAAGTTGGGGTTTGAAATGAACACTGGAAAATAGAGCCATGAATCCATTTTCTTTGGGAAAAATAATTTTTAACATTAGAGCCAACCGTGGCCTTCTAGGTCAATAACTTGCTTTTACTAGAAAATACAGTTCATAGTAGTTTGTTTTAATGCACCATCTGTTCCTTTGCAATTGGGGATGGTTGACTAATTTCCTGAGGCATCTCTGAAAAGAAGTGGCATGGACTAGAGTAATCCACCAAGGAGGAATTGGCTTACTAAAATCACTAAGCTCAGCTAATCACGAATCTCAGCTGGGTCCTAAAAAGATCTTGATTAAGATGATCACTTCAGTGTCCAGGACGTCAGTAGTGTGGGGCTACTCCTTATTTGTTGATTTTCATACCCAGCTAAAACTTCTGACCCTAACTGGAATTCTTACTTTATTCATCCAATTTCACTGGAAAGGGTCACTTGGACCACAAAATTGATCCCGCAAGCTACTTTTCTGCTTCCACGAAACAAACAGCACCAACAAGAAGCAGCATGGCCTAGTGGAAAGAGCATGGGCCTGGGAGTCAGAGGACCTGGGTTCTAATTCCGGCTCCTCCACCTGCCTTCTGTACGACCTTGGGCAGGTACTTTTAATTCTCTGTGCCTGAGTTCCCTCAGCTGAAAGTGGAGATTTAGACTGAGTCTCATGAGGGACATGGACTCTGCCCACTTGATTAGCTTCTATCTAACCCAGTGTTTAGAACAGTGCCTGGCACATATTAAGTACTTAACAAATACGCTTTAAAAAAATGGTCATGTTCCTTCACTCCATACCCTTCCTCTTTTGTCTCCTGAGATTGGCTTGCTGTGGTTGCACGTCAACAACAATCAATCGGTCAGTGGTATTGAATGCATGCTATGTGCAGAGTACTGTATTAAGCACTTGGGAGAGTGGAATACAATAGAATTAGCGGACACTTTCCCTGCTCATAATGAGCTTCATTTCCCTAATGTCTGAAGAAGAGGGCTATATCATCTGATTCAGAGTAGTTTCATTTAGTCGTTAGTTCATTCAATTGTATTTATTGAGTGCTTACTGTACTAAGTGGTTGGAAAGTACAATTCAGCAACAAATAGAGACAATCCCAACTCTTCTTTCAGGGATTGGATACTTGGAGAATGCTCAGTTTGGGTTTTTTTTAAAGTCTTTTAGTATTAGGAGAAATCAATTTACTGGGCTAAATTTATGCTGGGCATCCTGAGGCTTTGGGGTGAGTCAGGGTGAGGCCCTGACTATTAGGAGCACCCCAGTCAGATCCTAGAGACAGTATGGAGCCTTGTAAGAGTGGTGATCTGACTAGAAAGGTTTTTTTTTTTTAATTTTTAAATGGTGCTAGTTAAATGCCCACTATATGTCAGGCACTGTATTAAGCAATGGGGTAGATACAAGATAATCAAGTTAGACACACTCCTTTTCCCACATGCAGCTCACAGTCTAAATTGGAGGAAGGAAGATTTAATCCACATTTTGCAGATGAAGTAATTGAGGCAGAGATGTTAAATGACTTGCTCAAGGTCACATGGCAGGCAAGTGGAAGAGCAGAGGTTAGAACACTGGTTTTCTGACTCCCAGGTCCATAACTTTTCCACTAGGCTAAGCTGCTTCTCCTTTTCTTAAAATTCTCCCCTCTCCCTCCTGCTCTTGGACATTTCCACAGGGAACACATTGAATTGGCAGAGGGAGCGATGCCAATTTTTGGTGATGTTGTCCCAATTAGTTGGAGCACTTTGCGAGTGCTTACTGTGTGCAATGCACTGTAATCTGTGAGAAGCAGCATGGCTTAGTGGAAAGAGCCCGGGATTGGGAGTCACAGGTCATGGGTTCTAATCCCGACTCTGCCACTTATCAACTGTGTGACTTTGGGTAAGTCATTTAATTTCTCTGTACCTCAGTTACCTCATATGTAATATGGGGATTAAGACTGTGAGCCTCATGTGGGACAACCTGATTACCTGGTACCTACCCCAGTGCTTAGCACAGTTCTTAGCACATAGTAAGCACTTAACAAATACCGTCATTATTTTTCATCAATCAATCATTCATTGTTATTTGGCTAAAGCACTGTACTAAGCACTTGGGGAAGCATAATACAATAGAGTTAAGAGACTTGATCCCTGCCTTTATGGAATTTACAATATAGTCGACTGTACTAAATGCATGGGAAAGCACAACTGAAGTACAAATCACCTTCCCTGCCCTCGAGGAGCTTAAGCACTGACAGGAGACATACAAAGAGTGGAATTCCTGTGGCTAGGGAACGTGTCTTCCAACTCTGTTATATTATACTCTCCCAAGTGCTTAGGACAGTGCTCTGCACACAGTAAGCACTCGATAAATACCATCAATTGACTCATTTCAAGTTGAATGAATGCATATACCTACGTGCTGAGGATGGGAATAAATACCTTACTAAAGCAGGTTTGCCTCCGTCTTACCTGACCCTGGAGTAGTAGTGGCTTTCTGATGTAGCTGGAGGTGCCGGGAACCAAGAAAAGTCATGAGCAAGAGCTCTTGAAAAAGGAAAAGAAAAAAACTCACCAGCTGTGAGGAATTGGATAAATGGGAATGTGGGAGACTGAGGAAAGTTGTTACTTTGGGAATAAAGACATGGGGGAAGCAGGGAAGGAGCCAATAATGATGGAGTTGGGAGATGCGGGGGGGAGATAATAATAATAACGATAATGATGATGGTATTTGTTAGCACTTAGTATGTGCTAAGCACTGTTCTAAGCACTGGGGTAGATACAAGGTAATCAGGTTGTCCCACGTGGTGCTCACAGTCTTAATCCCCATTTTACAGATGAGGTAACTGAGGCACAGGATATTCAGGCATCTTCCCCATAGACTGTGGCGTGGTCTTCACTTTTTTAAAAGTGAATGGGAAGTGATAGTGCCTGAGCACAAAATTCAACAGTGATCCCTCTCCCTAGAGTAAGACCAATCTGCAGATATTTCATGACTGGAAGCTTTCTCTAGTAGCTTGGAAGCCTGCCTAATCCACTTGCTATTTTTTTGGGTGGTAGGGGATGTTCTTGAGGGTATTTTTTGGTAGTGTTACGGTTGCTTCTCAGATATCCTGCTTAGACTATTAAGAGCACACCTTTCCCAAATGAGCCTTCATTCCCTCTTCTCCCACTTCCTTCAGCATTACCTTTACACATGGATGTGCACTGTGAATTCCCCCTTCCATCAGCCCGACAGCAATTACGTACACATCTGTAAACTTTTTATTTATATTAATGTCTGACTCCCCCTTTAGATTGTAAGCTCGCTGTGGGCAGGGAAGGTGTCTACCAATTCTCTTATACTATACTCTCCCAAATGCTTAGTACAGTTCTGTGCATGTAGTAAGTGCTCAGTAAATATAAATAAATAGATTAGAATCTAAGTCTTCTGACTGATTGAACTGCAGCATCAGCCTCTTCATTGACCTCCCTGCCTCCAGCCTTTACCCTCTCCAGTTCATACTTCACTATGCCGCCTGGTTCATTTTTCTAAAGAATTGTTCAGGGCATCTGTCTCCAGTCCTCAATTTCCTCTGATGGCTTCCCATACAACTCCACAGAAAACAGAAACTCTTAACTTTTGACTTTAAGGCAATCGATCAGCTCTCCTCCTCCCACCTAATCTTGTTTATCTCCCACTCTAAACCAGCCTGCACACTTTACTCCTTTAACACCACCTTGGTCTCATCTCTTTTGCTGCATTGCTCATCTCCTCTGTACTGCTTGGGACTCCCTCTCCGTTTGTATCCAGCAGACTACCATGTTTTCCTTTTTCTAAAACCTACTTTAATAATAAGAGTAGTATTTAAGTGTTTACTCTGTCAGGCACTGTACTAAGCACTGAGGGAGATACAAGTAAATCAGATTGGACACATAGGGCTCATCTCTTAATCCCCATTTTACAGATGAGGTAACAGGCATAGAGAAGTGAAATGACTTGCCCAAGATCAAACAGCAGATAAGTGGCAGAACTGGGATTAGAACCCAGGTCCTTCTGACTCCCAGGCCCGTGCTCTATCCACTAGACAATGCTGCTTCTACATATAGTACATCTCGCATATATGACATATATATATATATACATCTATACATCTATTTATATATCACATCTCCTCCAAAAAACCTTCCCTGACTAATCTCTCATTTCTCTACCATATTCTCCCTACCTTTTTGTACTGCCTATGAATTTGGTTCCATAACCCCTAAACACTTTAGTACTTACCCCACCCCCACAGCATTTTATGTACAAATCCTCTGCTGCTTCCCCTATCTATAATTTATTTTAATGTCTGTCTCCCCATCTATATTGTAAGCTCCTTGGGGGCCAGGATCATTTCTATCAACTCTATTGCATTGCTCTCTACAGACTTAATACAGTGTTCTACACATAGAAAGTGCTCCATAAATGACATTGAATGATTGATTGATATTTTTCTGGAGAACTACTGTCCAGTAGAAAATCCTTAAGGACTGATTTTAAATTTAGCATGAAAACGGAAAATCATATCATCTCTGCTCCCCTCTCTTCCAAGTTCGGTGCAACCTGAGATGTTTGGGGAACTTGTCACCTCCCCCAGGGCTCCAAAACTGGATATAATTGTTCCCATCTTTTTTGTGCCTCTCAATCCCAATTCTCACCAATCGTAAGCAGGCAGGGGCATGAGATCAATCAGTGGTGTTTACTGAGTACCCAGTGTGTACAGACCACTGTACCAATGACTTGGGAGAATACAACAAACTTAATAGACACATTCCCTGCCCAACACAAGTTTACAGTCCAGAGGGATGACTACTGTCTTGTTCTGAACTTCACCCTCTTCACTCAGAAGGAAGAGAGATTTCATTCAACCAAGAGATTCCAAGGATTCCGGGCATTCATAGGCTTTACTCCTTAAAATTCATGCCACAAATATTTACTTTAGTTAACCTAATTAGACTGTTTTTGTAATGGTCCAGTAACAACAGGACCATGCTCTGCCATTGCAGTGAATCTTCACATTCCCTTGGTCATGGGGATGGGGAGACACTCCTCCAGACTACAAGCTCCCTGTGGGCAGACATGTGTCTACAAACTCATATTGTACTATTGTTCACAGTAAACACTCAGTAGTTGTTGAGGGTATACAGAGTACAGTGTTGAACTCTGCTCTTCTTCTTCTTCTCTTCTCCTATTCCGGAGTCACCATGACTTGCTCTCTTTGTTTCCCCCCTTCCCACCCCCACAGCACTTATATATATATGTAATTTATTTGGATTAGTAATAATTAATAATTATGGTATTTGTTAAGCACTTACTATGTGCCAAGCACTGTTCATTCAATAGTACTTATTGTACTTATTGTACTTATTCTACTTATTCAATAGTACTTATTGAGCGCTTACTATGTGCAGAGCACTGTACTAAGCACTTGGAATGTACAAATCGGCAACAGAGACAATCCCTGCCCATTGATGTCTAATTTACAGTCTAATTTACAGTCTAATTTACAGGCCAATTTACAGTCTAATTGGGGAAGACGGACAGACAAAAACAATAGCAATAAATAGAATTAAGGGGATGAACATCTCATTAAAACAATAGCGCTGGGGTAGATATAAGGTGATCAGGTGGTCCCACGTGGGGCTCATAGTCTTAATCCCCATTTTCCAGAGGAAGTAACTGAAGCCCAGAGAAGTTAAGTGCCTTGCTCGAGGTAACACAGCAGACAAGTGGCAGAGGCAGGATTAGAACCCACAACCTCTGACTCCCAAGCCACTAGACCATGTCTGTCTTCCCCTTCTAGATTGTAAACTTGTTGTGGGCAAGAATGTGTCTGTTCATTGTTGAATTGTGCTTTCTCAATTGCTTAGTACAGTGCTCTGCACTCAGTAAGCAGTCGATAAATATGATTGAATGAATGAACTCTTTGGGTTGTAATAGAGTGTTTTGTTGAGAATGAAGACCTAAGCACAAAGTACCTGGGCAAAGGAATTCTTTTAATACTAGCGCTTTATGCAGCATCATTTATCAGTCAATCAATCAATCTCATCCCAGTTGGCAGAGTTGTACTGGGGCATGGTGTACAATGAGAAAACATTGTGGCCTGGAGTGAGGGATTGTGGAGTCTAATCCCAGCTCTGCTATTAGCTAGCCGTGACCTTAGGCGAATTCACAGCACTTACTGTGTGCAAAGTATTGTACTAAGCATTAGGAGAGTAACAGTAAACACATTCCCTACCCACAGTGAACTTATATTCTTGTGGGAGAAATAAATATTAATATGAATAAATAAATTACATATATGCATGAGTGTTGTGGAACTGGGAGGGGGAATGAATAAAGGGAAGTGAGTAAGGGCTATGCAGAAGGCAGTGGGAGAAGAGGAAAGGAGGGCTTAGTTAGGGAAGGCCTCTTGGAGGAGATGTGACTTCAGTAAGGGTTTGAAAGGGGGTAGAGTCACTGTCTGCAAAGTACTTAACTTGTGTCTGACCTGATTAATTTGCATCTCCCCAAGTACTAAATACAGTGTCTAGCACAAAGTAAGCATTTAACACTTGCCACAATTATTGTTATCATTAATAAGGGATGCAGTAAATCAAGTAATTTACTGTCAAATAAACTGCAACATGGAGTCAGTGGTGTGCTCTGATGCCAGAATCTAATGGGGGGTTGCCTGGGTAGCCACTATGGTCTTTGTGCTGTCCATGTTAACGAGCTATTTTTCCAGGAAGGCCTAGGCGGTTCTTTGATCTAAATTCCTAATCGATGATGGCTCAGCCTCAGCAGGTATTTCTCTACTTTCATAGCAGGTTGTCTTTTGGTTCATAGAGAGGTGCTCTTTCTTCTGATCCCACGGATACTGGTAACTGACCCAGGAACCTAGTACCGTGGCCGTCCTCAAGACTGAAAGAGGAAACATCTTTTTCCCCTTTAACTATCCCAGTCGAGTGACTTGCCCAAGCTCATACAGCAGACAAGAGGCAGAGCTGGGGTTAGAACCCAGGTCCTTCTCACTTCAAGGTCCATGCTTTTTCCACCGGGTCATGCTGCTTTTCAATTGATTAGATGATTGACTGATAGAATGAAGTGCTACGGAAGGAGACTTACTAGTCCTGAAGAGATAAAGGGTCAGTGGAAGAATCTAGTTAATTAGGTATGAACTGGGGAAGGCCTCCTGAAGGAGATGAAGTTTCAGAAGGGTCTTGAAAATAGGGGGCACAAGGGTCTGTTGGGTGAAAAGGGGGAAGGAGTTCCAAGCAGGAGAGAGGGTGTGAGGAAGAGGTCAATGACAGGAGAGATGAGAACAAGGCACGATGACTACATTATTTCTGAGAGGAACAGAGAGTTCTAACAGAGGTTTAAGTGGGAGAAGAGAGTGGATAAATAGGGAATGAGCTGGTTGACTTTCTTACAATGGATTGAGAGCAATAAAAACATTGTTACTCACTGTCCTAGGGGAAATAGAAAATTGACTGAATAGGTATTAGGCTGCAGGCCTAAAAAAGATTAGGCCTGAGGCATTAGTCATGAGTCTCTGTTCCCTAAGAACATGCTCTCTTGTTTCTCTTCTCTCACCTTACCCCATAGTGAATTAAAAGGCAAGGGAGTGGGTGTAGAGAAAGATTCTTCCGACAGATTCCAGGTTCCTGACTCTCAACTGGCCGATCGTTCAATCAGTGTATTTATCCAGCATTGTGTACAGAGCAGCACACTAAACGCTTGGAAGTGTACACATTCCCTGCCCATGGGGAGCTTACAGTCTAGAGGGGGAGACAGACATTAAAGTAAAACGTACAAAAGTGCTGTGGGCTTAAGGGGGATGGTGAATATCAAATGTTTAAAAGGGACAGATCCAAATTCATTCATTCAACCGTGTTCATTGAGTGCTTACTGTGTGCAGAGCACTGTACTAAGCACTTGAGTACTGTACTAAGCGCTCGAAAAGGTGAGACAAAGAGAGGGACCCAACCCTTTGATTCCATCTTATACACTGGGGCTGCTGAAGTGAAGTGCTCCTCTAGACTGTAAACTCACTGAGGACAGGGAATGTCCGTTTATTGTTATATTGTACTCTCCCAAGCACTTAGTACAGTGCTCTGCACACAGTAAGTACTCAGTAAAAACAACTGACTGATGTTGCCCAAGGGGCCCATCTTTCAGTCCCCTGACTGCATCTAGTCAGAGAGAGGTGACTAGGGAAATGACAACAGTAGCTAATTGTTTTTCATAATCTTGTCAGGAAGTGGGCAGTCCCAGGAGAGGTGAGTTGGACTGATGGTATGTAGGACTGGGTGAGGGGCTTTGACAGAGAGTGACCGTGTAAAGGGTGTATGCTTGTGAGGGTGAGAATGAGTGAGAATTTGATAATATGCATTCTGTGGATTATGCTTTTCAGGTTTTATAGACACATAAACATTTTTGCAGAACCAAAGATTTTTTTCTGTGTGCTAAGGTGCTAGGAGAGAACCATTCTCTCCCCATATAAATCTGCCAACCTGTTCCTTATTGTATCTGCATAGATAGGTGTTAATGCTGAGTAATATTTCACAAAACTAGACTGTGCCATCCAATTTGTTGGGCTCAGTACCCCATCCTCCCTACCCCCCCCTTTTTTTTTTGGTAACGGGACATTCATTCATTCAATCGTATTTATTGAGCACTTACTATGTGCAGAGCACTGTATTAAGCGCTTGGAATGTATAATTCGGCAACAGATAAAGACAATCCTTGCCCAATGACGGGCTCATAGTCTAAACTGGGGAAACAGCAAAGCAAAACAGAACTAAACAAAATCAAGACAACATCAACAAGATAAATAGAATCAAGAGAATGTACACCTCATTAACAAAATAAATAGGGTAATAAATAATATATGCAAATGAGCACAATGCTGAGGGGAAGGGGAGAGGGAGGAGCAAACGTGGGGGGAGGGAAGGGGGAGCAGAGGGAAAGGGGGGTCTACTTGTTAACTGCTTCTTATGAGCCAGGCACTTGTACTGAGTATTAGCCTAGATGCAAGATAAATAAGCTGGACACAGTCTCTATCCCCAGTAGGGATCATGGTCTAAATTGACGGGCAGAGGATTTAATCCCAATTTTCCAAATGAGGTAATTGAGGCACAAAGAAGTCAAGTTACTTTCCCAAGATCCCACAATAGACAAATAGCAGGCCTGGATTTGAATCCACACACTCTAACTCCCAGGTCTGTACCCCACTAGGCTACACTGCTCCCCCCTTCCCTTTCCCTGGGGTTGGGTATTGCTTCGTGACATAGAGTTTCTCGGTTGGCTTCTGCAAGAATTCAAATCTTTGAGAAATCGCATTCCCAAACATGCCGGCAGCCAAGCAGCAGAGGAATTGGAACTTGAGATGGGCTGCTTAAAACTCAAGCACATATTAACTCCAATACTAAATATCAACCAATTTGAAAATAGCTCAGTCTCTTCTGAAGCTCTGCAGTGGCCGGCACCTAGGCAGACAGAGACGTGGAATTTTCCTTTGATGCCTGGCCACCCACCTCTGCCCGTTCTTGGCTGGCTGATCGACTTCAAAAGCAAACCCGGCATTTCTGCTTCAGTCTGCCTCTTGCAAGCTACTGGCCTCAGATGGAGCCAACCTGCTTTCAAGTTTGACTTTCCCTTAATAGAAGCTAAATAGGTAGCAGCTTTTAATTTACCTTTTTTAAAAAAAAATACTCGGCTTTAGGTGCCCCAGGAGAGATGCACAGCTAAATTCTATTTTTCATGGGATTTTTAAGTGAAAATGTTATCCCAGTCAACTTCATCCCCAGTCTTCACCTTAATCCCTCTCTCTCTCCTACATCCTAAGCATCCCTCACTGATTAAATTAATGAAGAAGGTAAATTTGGGAACACTTGAGCTTTTCTCTCCATCCCTGATAAATTCTGGGTATCGGTCTGTCAATCAGTCAAGAGTGCTTACTGTGAGCAGAGCTCTGTATTAAGCTCTCGGAAGAGTAAAATACAACAGTAAACAGACTCATTCCCTACCCACAATGAGCTTACAGCCTACAGCCTAAATTAATAAATTACAGACATGTACATAAATGCTGTGGGGCTGGGAGAGGAGGATGAATTAAAGGAGCAAGTCAGGGTGATGCAGAAGGGAGAGGGAGAAGAGGAAAGGAGGGCTTAGGGAAGTCCACTTGGAGGAGGTGTGTCTTCAGTACGGCTTTGAAGGTGGGGAGAGTAATTGTTGGGATATGGCCTGGAATGTCCTCCCTCCTCACATCTGCCAAACTAACTCTCTTCCAAGCCTTACTGAGAACTCACCTCCTCCAGGAGGCCTTCCCAGACTGAGCCCTCCCTTTCCCTCGGCTCTTCTTCCCCTCCCCATCCCACTCCCTCCCTATGCTCTGCCCCCTTCCCTGCCCCACAGGACTTGTGTATATTTGTACATATTTTATTAATGATGTGTAAATATCTAATATCTATCTATTTATTTTGATGGTATTGATGCCTGTCTACTTGTTTTGTTGTCTGTCTCCCGCTTCTAGACTGTGAGCCCGTTGTTGAGTTGGGATTGTCTCTATCTGTTGCTGAATTGTACTTTCCAAGCGCTTAGTACAGTGCTCTGCACCCAGTAAGTGCTCAATAAATACGAATGAATGAATGAATATGAGGAGGGAGGGCATTCCAGGCCAGAGGCAGGACTTGGGCGAGAGGTCAGCGGAGTGAGGTAGGAGGGGGCAAAGTTATTGAGGTAACATCTTCACTAGCCCAGTCTAATGGATCAAGCCCCTTCTCCAGACCATAATTGAAGAACGGAAGGGTTAGTTCTGGCTTTGTTCCTGGTTTAGTGTAGTTATATGACTGAACCAACAAGTGAAGAGTCCAGAGTTCACTGTGCACCCCGTAAATTATTGGTCTGAGAGGAAGCACGAGCTATGCTTTGGCATTTATAAAGGCATGGAAAGTGGGTTGGGGAAAGAGTTTAGGATATGTTCATGTTAAGAAGAAAAATCAGCTTTCAGCAGCCTTCACTGCTAGAGCTTGCTTGGTAACTCCAGAAAATAATTAAAGACAAATTCTTCAGAAGGGTTTTGGGTATTCTTAATACAATTTATTACAATTGTTCATGTACCCTGAATTGAATTGAAGGAGATAGAGTTTTTGCAGAAGGCACTCTGATTTTAAAATAAAACCTGGGCCTTCTCTTAATGTGTTTTGTACACTTGTTCATGTATCCTGAATTGAAGGGAATGGAGATTGTTGCAATAAGGTTCTGATTTTAAAATAAAAACCTGGACCTACTATACTTTTTAATATTTGTGATACCTATTTGCCTCTGACATGGAAGTTAACAGTATGCAAGGTGTGAATTATTCCCCCATTATTCAGACCCTTTTGTCATTTTGCTAATTAAATAGGTTTGCAGTTCTTCAGTAAAGCAGGTCTGAACAGGGAAGCATTGTAAACTTAGCTGGGTAATCTATTCAAACCACTGGTGCTTATCTATGTGGCATTGTTCTGAAAGTAACTCCTTGCCATATGCTTTGCACAGAATGACTCTAAATAATCATAAAATTAAATGCCAGAACTTACTACTCCATGTGGCTTCTCATTAATGTTTGATTTGAACTCTCAAGCCGAAAAAGGGTTGAAGGGTTGATTTCTTGCTCTGTCAAGCTGTTTCCCCCCCCCCCCCCCCCCCACTCCCCTCTCCCTGGCCCTCCTACTCAGATTTATAATTAACTTTAGCCTCCTAGAGGCTCCTGGAAAAGTTGGGCCTTCTTCTTGTAAGATGCGATTCTTTAAAAACATGAATATGCCACTTGAGGAGATGCCAGAATAGCAGGATTGTATCTACTAACTCTGTCATATCCTCCCAAGTGCTTAGTATAGTGCTCTGCATTCATTCATTCAATCACATTTATTGAGCCCTTACTGTATGCAGAGCACTGTACTAAGAGCTTAGGAAAGTACAATACAGTAATGAAGAGACAATCCCTGCCCACAACGAGCTCTCTGCATCATACTTGCTATTGCTTGATTTCCAGTATTATTATTATAATGATTATGGCATTTGTTATTGTGATCATCAGCGACCAATAAATATCATAATCATTAATAATAATAACAATGACATATTTAAAGTGCTTAAAGCACGTTTCTAATTGCTGGGGTAGATTACAAGTTAACGCTGTCAGATACAGTTCCTGTCCCACATGGATGTTGCAGTCAAAGTGGTAGGGAGATCAGGGACTGAATCCCCATTTCACAGATGAGGAAACTGAGGCACAGAGAAGTTAATTGACTTGTCCTGGGTCACACGGCAGGCAAGCGGCAGAGCCAGGATTTGATCTCAGGGTCTCTGATTCCCAGGCTCATGCTCTTTCCTCTAGAACACACTGTTCCTCAATAACTAGTAGTAGTTAGTAAAGTATTTATATATAATGATGTACATTGAATCATTAATTGCTCATCAATATTTATTAATGAAATACTACTATTATTAGTAACCTCTCAAGAAGCACTATTGACTGACCTGGAGTGATTTTGCTGAGATACTGTCACTTACTAGAAATTGAAAAGATGCTAGAGCACAGGGGGAGAAATGGGTGAGGGAAGAATATCCAGGAATTGCTAACAAAAAGAAGGGACCCATTTAGAGTATCCCAAGTACTGAGTAAAAAATTAATGCAGGCACTGCCCACCTTGATTTCATCTCCAGAATCTTAATTCTCTCATTCAATATCTATTATTGTTATTATTATGTTTATTAAGGGCTTACTATATGTCAAGCCTGTTCTAAGTGCTTGCCAGTTTAATCAGGTTTGACCTAGTCCCTGTCCCACATGAGACTCACAGTCTAAGTAATCAAGAGAACAGGCATTTAATCCACATTTTACAGTTTGGGAAACTGAGACACAGAGATGTTAAGTGACTTGTCCAAGGTCACACAGCAGGCAAGGGGCAGAGCCGGGATTAGAACCCAGGTCCTCTGACACCCAGGTCCATGCTTTTTCCATTAGGCCATGCTGCCTCTGTACTTTCCAAGCGCTTAGTACAGTGCTCTGCACACTGAAAGCGCTCAATAAATACGATTGAATGAAATTTAGTGGCCTGCAGAACTAGATTTAAGGTTGATGGGATAGAATACCTTTGAGACAATTTTTTAAAAATGGTATTTAAGTGGTTACTTTTTGCCAAGCACTGTAATAAGCCCCGGCATAGATACAAGACAATCACAGTCCTTGTCCTTTATGGGGTTCACAGCCTTAATCCCCATTTTGCAGAAGAGGAAACTAAGGCACAGAGAAGCTAAGTGACTCACCTAAGGTCCCACAACAGACAAGTGGTGGAGGTGGAATTAGAACCCAAGTCCCTTTGACTTGTCTTATTCTTACTACTAGGCCAAGCTGCTTCTCTTTGGGATGCAGAATGCTGTAATGGATGCAGAAAGGACTGAAAAACAATTTGTCAATCAGTGAATCAAATTTAGTGAGCACTTACTGTGTGCAGAGCACTGTACTAAGGGCTTGAGAGTACAATATAACTGATTTTGTAGGTGCATTCCCTGCCGATAGTGAGCTCACAGTCTAGCCGGGGAGACAGACATAAATAAATGAATTACACATATGTACATATAAGTGCTGCGGGGCTGAGGGAAGGTGAATGAAGGGAGCAAATCAGGGCAGTTCAGAAGGGAGTGTGAAAAGTGGAAATTAAAACTTAGTCAGGGAAGATCTTTTGGAGGAGATCTGCCTTCAATAACTCACTGAAGGTGAGGGAATAATTGTCTGTTGGATTTGAAGAAGGAGGATGTTACAGGCAGGAAGCAGGATGTGGGTGAGAGGTCAGTGATAAGATAGACGATATCTAGGTGCAATGAATAAGTTGGCATTAGAGGAACAAAGTGTGTGGGCTGGGTTGTAATAGGAGAGCAACAAGTTGAGGTAGGAAGGGGCAAGGTGACTGAGTGCTTAAAAGCCAATGGTAAGGTTCCTGTCTGATGTGGAGGTGGATAATAATATACTAATCATGGTATTTATTAAGCACTTACTATGTGCCAACCACTGTTCTAAGCACTAGGGTGGATCCTAGAGGTTCTTGAGAGTGGGGAAAAGTAGCCTGAATGGTTGTGTAGAAAAATGATCTGGGCAGCAGAGTGAGATATGAACTGAAGTGGGAAGAGAGAGAGGAAGCAAGGAGGTCAGCAAAGAAGCTGATGCAGTTATCAAGGTGGGATAAGTGCTTGAATTAACATGGTAGCTGTTTGGAGAGGAAAGGGAGGATTTTAGCGATGTTGTGACTGTCCAACCATCGGGATTTGGTGTCAGATTCAGTATGTGGTTGAATGAGAGAGAGGAGTTGAGGATAATGCCAGTGTTAGGGGTTGTGAGACAGGGAGTATGGTGCCGGCCTATCTACAGTGAAGGGAAAGTCAGGGAGAGGGCAGAGTCTTTGAGGGCAGAGTTTGGGTGGGAATATATGGAGTTCTGTTCTGGACATGTGAAGTTTGTGGTGTCTGTTGGGGGACATCTAAGTAGAGTTAACCTCAAGGCAGGAGGAAATGTAACAACAATAATGATGGTACTTGTTAAGTACTTACTATGTGCCAAACACTGTTCTAAGCACATGGGTAGATACAAGGTAATCAGATTAATCACAGTCCCTGTCCCACACAGGGCTCATAGTCTTAATCCCCATTTTACTGAAGATGTAACTGAGGCCCAGAGAAGTGAAGTGACTTGCCAAGGTCACACAGCTGACAAGTGACAGAGCCGGGATTAGAAACCACGACCTTCTGACACCCAGGCCCGTGCTCTATCCACTAAACCATGCTGCTTCTCCTTGAGGCTGAAGAAAGGGAGAGAAATCAAGGACTCAGATTAACCCCAAAGTAGCTTCACCCTTAAATCAGGTCGCCTTTGTGTCTAGCCGTCCCGAAGCCTCCTTCTAAATGGGAGTTATACTGACCATCTTCCAGCTCTCCTTGAAAGTGGTTCTTCATTACAATGCTACCCATTCTTTCCAGGCATCCCTCAACTGCCACACAGATTTCCTTCAGAACTCTCCTCTAGCTGCCATCTGGTCCTGGTGATATGTTATATCTAGTTAATTTATTCAGTCTATAAACCTGCGTGCTTGCTATCACTGGAACTGACTCACCTGATTCATTCATTGAGCGCTTGCTATGTGCCAAGCACTGTACTATGCGCTTGGAATGTACAATTCGGCAACAGAGACAATCCCTGCCCAGTGACGAGCTCACAGTCCAAACTACATGGTACAAAAATAATTTCTTCCTGGGAATCTTTTTTATGGTATTTGTTAAACGCTTGCTCCGTGCCAGGCACTGTATAAGTCCTTTTAGATACGATTGGACATAGTCCTTGTTCCACATGGGCTCACCCTCTCAATCCCCATTTTACAGATGAGGTAACTGAGTCAGAGAGAAGTGAAGTGACTTGCACAAGCCAACAGAGAAGTGGCGGAGCCAAGATTAGAACCCAGGTCCTTCTGAGACCTGGGGTTGTGCTCTGCCCACTAGGCCTCAAAGATTCTATTTATCTTGATTCTATTTATTGCTATTGTTCTTGTCAGTCCGTCTCCCCTGATTAGACTGTAAGCTCGTCAAAGGGCAGGGACTGTCTCTGTTACCGATCTGTACATTCCAAGTGCTTAGTAGAGTGCTCTGCACATAGCACTCAATAAATACTATTGAATGAATCTTGAATAAAGATCATTCCTATTTATTGAGCACCTTCTGTGGGCGAAATATGGTAGCAGGCACTTGGCAATATCCAGTAGAAGTAAAGACATGATCTTTTCCTTCAAGAAGTTTACAGTCTCCTTTAGGGAGGCAAGCGGACACAAACTGTGTATGGAAATTGGTAGAAAAACAAACTAAAGAATTTGTGGAGTTTCTGATATCTGCTTTTCATCTGTGAGTGCACATTTTACACCATGATCACCAAATATCCCCTCACTGATTTCTTAGCTAGCTTTGCATTTAGGAGGTATTTGAAGAATCTTTAGCTACTAGCTTTGGTGCCTGGGTCTAGGTGCTCTTCACCAATCCAAAGCATTGTAGCAGCCAAAATAGATACAGGCCATAAAGCAGAGAAGATAATAATAGTAGCATTTTGTTAGGTTCTTATTATGTGCCAGGCACTGTACTGAGTACTGGGGTAGATACAAGATAATCAGGCTGAACACAGTCCCTGTCCCACGTTGGGCTCACAGTCTTAATCCCATTTTTTACAGATGAAGTAACTGAGGCACAGTGAAATGAAGTGACATCCAAAGTCAAACAGCACACAAGTGGCAGAGCAGGGATTAGAACCCAGATCCTTCTGACTCTCCGGCCCATGCTTTAGGCACTAGGCTATGCTCCCATTTTGGCAGTGGAGAACTTACACATAAAGAGAGGCTCCAGCTAGGGTGACGAAAGGTGAGAGGGACAAGACTATAGTTTTCAAAATCCTGGAGAGTGTGAGAATCAGCGTGGCCTATATGGAAAGTGCACAGGCCTGGGACTCAGAGGGCCTGAGTTGTGATTCCGGCTCTGTTGCTTGCCTGCTGTATAATCTTGGACAAGCCACTTAAAGTCCTTGTGCCTCAGTTTCCTCATCTGGAAGATGGGGATGCAATATCTGTTCTCTTTCATGCTTACCATGTGAGCCCCATGTGGGACAAGGATTGTGTCCAACCTTATTATCTTGTATCTACTCCAGTGCTGAGTACAGTGCTTGGCAGACAGTAAGTGCTTTAGAAGTACTGTAATTACTATTATTATGGATAGTGTCAACACAGAATTATTGTTCACCGAATTGCACCAGGACCAAGGGCCAGCTGGTGAAACCCAAGGCTATAGCTTCAAAACAAATACAAGCAGTGTGGCTCAATGGAAAGAGCACGGGCTTGGGAGTCAGAGGTCATGGGTTCAAATCCCACCTCTGTCACTTGTCAGCTGTGTGACTGTGGGCAAGTTACTTAACTTCTCTGTGCCTCAGTTACCTCAAGACTGTGAGCCTCACATGGGACAACCTGATTACTCTGTATCTACCCCAGCGCTTAGAACAGTGCTCTGCACATAGTAAGCGCTTAACAAATACCAACATTATTATTATTATTATTATACAAGAAAACACTTCTTTTTTTTACAAAGCAGAGGGGTGAAGGGGAAGAGGGAAAGAGGATAATTGTATGGAATTTATTACTGAAATTTGCAGTCTGAAAATATTTATAGGTTCAAGAAGGTTTTGGATAAACTCATGGATGAGGGAGTTTAATGGTCACCAGGAAAAAAGTTCCAGAGGTACAGGGAAAAACTGAGGATAGGAGATGAAACGTTTCTAAGCAGTAGAATCAAAGTCGAGTTCCTCCAAGTAATCTGAGGGACCTGGGCGGACCATTGGTCTGATCAGCTAGTTACCCACCAGGGGGGCCAATTTCAGTCCTCTGATACCCCCAGAAATTATCGATCAATCAGTGGTACTTAATGGAGTGCTTACTGTGTACAGAACATGTGCTAAGGGCTAGAGAGAGTACACTACAATAGAGTTGGTAGATGCATTCTCTGCCCACAAGGAGCTTATAGTCTAGAGGAGGAGATAGAACATTAAAACACATCAAGGATAGGGAAGATTATGCGTTTGAATGATTTTCTGTCAAGTTCTATAAAACTAGCCCCATCTCAACTCCGAATATTCTCCATGCCATCTCCTGGTCTTACAGGGTTCTCTGGCCTTTAACCTTACCCTGACCCTTCTTCCTGGCTCTGAACCCTTTCCTCCAGCCCCCCACTGTTTCCACCACATCCACCTCCATTCCAAATCCTCCATAATTCCCAGGTGACGGGACTTCCACAACCAACCCTGCTCCAAATCCATAGATCCCATGGGACGTGACCCCTACTCCTGCCATCAGAGTACCTGGTAAGGGGGCCCACCAAAGACTGGGGAGGGAGTGATCAGAGAGGGGACAGTTCCAGCAACTGAGGAGAAGGAAGAAGAGTTGGGGTGGGTGTTTGCTCCTTTTCCTCAGACCTGGTGCCCAAGGGGGGCCAGAGGCCTTGGGTGCGGCGGATGGGGGGAGAGTTGGGTGGTGGTGGTGGTGAAGAGGCCCATCAAATTGGAGCTGTTGGGATAAAAAAAAGAAAAATTTCCAAAATGGATTTCCAATAGATGGGGCCATTGAGGGACTTGGGAAGCAGAAGGATGAGCTTGGAATGTGAGGACAGGAGCCAATGGGGCAGCTGGGTGAGGAACAAGGGGATGAGACAATTTCTCTGGCAAATTCGCTCAAGTGCTGATTTAATCGGCAATCAGTTGAATGATGATGATGATGAAGTTATTTGTTAAGCACTTTACTCTATGTCATGAACTGTTCTAAGCCCTGGGATAGATACAAGCTAATCAGGTTGGACACAGTTCCTGTCCCATATCGGGTTTGTAGTCTTAATCCCTGCTTTATAGATGAGGTAAATGAGACACAGAGAAGTCAAGTGATTTGCTCAAGGTCTCACACAGACAAGTGGCGGAGCTTGGATTAGAACGCATTTCCTTCTGACTCCCAAGCTGGGTCTCTATCCACTAGGCCATGCTGCCTAGTGGATCACAAAAAGTGATTTTCATCTGGCTGATTCGGTGCCATATGAACTAATAATCACATTTTGTGTGTTTATATTACCTTGGATCAATCATATTTCCTGCAAACTAATTGCATTCATACCACTGTACTAAGTACTTAGGAGAGTACAATATAAGAACACTATAAGAGTTCAGTATAATATATTGTATATAATGTGTTGTATATTACATTCAATGTAATGCACACTCTAACTGTAATGACTAGTTGGCTTCTTGGTGAAGACACATGTGATAGTAGCAGAAATGAATTGAATTCAGACTGTAGATTCCTGAGTAAAGAAATATTTTTAGTTTGATGTGGAATAATTTAAAGCCCCTAGCATTTCAAATGCATAGTAGGTACTGCTTAGGGCTGGAAACAATTTTAAAAAGAGTTTGATCCTTTAAAATTATTGATGGGGAAAGCCCCAATTCTAAGATAATTTGATACTACTAGGGAACAAAAATCCCAGTAGTTGCTTCAACTATGAGCAATACTGCAGAAATAGGAGTCACTGTGTTTAATATTCCAGAGACCAACCTTCAGTTGGCCACTGTACAGTGCCAGGCACCTTGCTAAGCACTGGGGTAGATAAAAAAATAATCAGATAATAATGTTGGTATTTGTTAAGCGCTTACTATGTGCGAGGCAATGTTCTAAGCGCTGGGGTACATACAAGGAAATCAGAGAAGTGAAGTGATTTGCCCAAAGTCACACAGCTGACAGGCGGTAGAGCCGGGTTTAGAACTCGAACTCATGACCACTGACTCCTCAGCCCGTGCTCTTTCCACTAAGCCATGCTGCTTCTGTATGGCACGCAGACCCTGTCTGGCACATAATAATAATGATGGTATTTGTTAAGCGCTTACTCTATGCCAAGCACTGTTCTGGGTTTACAGTCTTAATCTCCATAGGTACAGGTGGGGTAACTGAGGCATTTACTATGAGAAGCAGCATGGCTTAGTGGAAAGAGCACCGGTTTGGGAGTCAGAGGTTGTGGGTTCAAATCCCAGCTTTGCCACTTGTCAGCTGTGTGACTTTGGGCAAGTCACTTAACTTCTCTGTGCCTCAGTTCCCTCATCTGTAAAATGGGGATTAAGACTGTGAGCCCCACGTGGGACAACCTGATTCCCCTGTGTCTACCCCAGCGCTTAGAACAGTGCTCTGCACATAGTAAGCGCTTAACAAATACCAACAAATACCAACATCATCATTCTGGTTAAGCCACTTTTTTATTATTATGGTATTTGTTAAGCGCTTACTATATGCTGAGCACTGTTCTAAGCACTTGTCAGCTGTGTGACTTTGGGCAACTCACTTAACTTCTCTGTGCCTCAGTTATCTCATCTTTAAAATGGGGATGAAGACTGTGAGCCCCACGTGGGACAACCTGATTACCTTGTATCTATCCCAGTGCTTAAACCAGTGCTTGGCACATAGTAAGCGCTTAACAAGTACCATCATTATCTTTATGATTATTACTATGTGCCAGGTACTGTATTAAACACTGGGGGACATATAGTATAAACAGGCCTCGCTGTCTAAGAAAGAGGGAGAAGAGATGAGGAACAGTTTACTGATAAGGACTGAGGCACAGAGAAGTTAAGTCATCTGTGATAAGACAGATGAGGAATAGCTTATTGATGAGGAAACTGAAGCACGGAGAAGTTAAGTGATCTCTGGCAGGTCACACAGAGAACAAATGTTAAGAGCAGGATTAGAACCCAGGTCCCCTGTCTCCCAGGTCTGTACACTTACCTCTAGGCCACGATGCTTTCCAAGAACTTAGAAATAAATGGCAAGTATTTAATTTTTGTGTTTGTACATAAAGACTGTAGCACCTCTTCCTTCTCACCTTTCGGAAACACATGGTGTCCGTTTCTCAAACACACAAATCGCTCTAGTGCCAACTCAGTAGCCATCAAGGTCTTTACTCATAAACAGTTACCCCCTTATTCTGTCTACCCACTAGTTAGGTTTATTGAATCATCAATCACCTGTCTTTAAATACCTCTAACAATAAAATGATCTAAATTTACTCCTTTATGTATGAGTGGCATAGAATTGTTCTCTCACAGATTTCAAACAATATTGGCTTCTTCATTTTCATAGAGATGAAATAATTAGTCTCCAAGGAATAACAAGGACAGAGATTTAAGGAACACCTCCTCCTTTTAGTTTATGATCTGTCTATTCACTATAAGCCAATATAAACTGAATCTACCCACTCTATCGCTGTTGGCAGAATTAAGAATATTTCATAGTGTTTTTTGCTCTCCCTGCAATCTGTGGCTTAGAGTTGGGTTGAATAAAAGAAGAAGGTTACTCTAGCAACAAGGAATCATCAATTCAGAAAAACAAGTTATTGTGAGAGATGATTTACCTGCAAAAGCAAGTGAAACTCCTTGGGATGCACTTTGGAAAAGTGGTTTGGGCAGCATTTTAGTAATAGGAATAACAGGCATACAGCGAGTGCTCAGTAAATACCAATGATTGTTTGATGATTTCTTTACTGCGTGCTGAACACTGCACTGAACCCTGGCAAAGAGTATGCGGGTGGGAATTACGCAAGGCCCCTATCCTTCAGGTTCTCACAGTCTGAATTATAAGAAGGGGAAGAGAGGACTGGGAGTACACACATAAGGAGAGATGAAATGAAACACTAAGACTACATAAATCAGTCAATGAATAGTATTTCTTGAGAGCTTATTGTGTGCAGAGCACTGTACCAAGGATACTCGGTATAGCAGAGTTGGTCTTTCAGTGCAATTCCAGGCAGATTTCTTCGCTCCCATCCCAAATTTCCCTTGGAGTTTCATATTTCAGCCCTTAAAGCTGTTACCTCCAAGGTTTTTTTTCTACCTTAATTTTAAATCCCTTCAGGAGACCCTAGAACCAGGACCAGCTTCACTGAGAAGATTCAGGAACTTCTCTGAATGTAGGCTAGGTTTTCGGCTTGCCGTGAAATCGGAAACAGAGTGAGCTTGACCCGAGTTCACGCCTGGAAGCCAGAGTTTTACAAAACAGCATGTGTAAATCCTTTTGGAGTAGAAAGGGCTGGAGTTAGTGTGCGAGACTGGGAATTCTGCCATCTGCCTGCTAATGGAGCAATCTCTCAGTTATGTTAGGATTGTGTAAATGTTACGCACAACATTTTTAACAGTCTTCCAAGACGGAGCATTATTCCATTCACTCGCGTTTTCTTTCGATGACCCATATCTTCATATTTTTAATCGCAAAGCTAGACCAGTGATTTTCTCTCATAAAAAAAGCTATAGGGTTTGATTCTGAAGACTTCTTGGGGCTGTAGCATGATGGTCTGCCTCACAGTTTTGCATCTGAATGGGAATTGAGCTCCATAGGTCAGTGATATATTCCCTTCCTTCTCTTCCTAGCGTCTCCTGCCTTTCTGCAGACAAACCAAAAATGAAGAGGGGTGGGGTGACCTGCTAGACTTTTGAAGCCAAGGGCTGAATATGATTGCAAATAGAGACTGACACCTGATCTTTCACTTGGAACAGAAGGAAAGGAAATATAATAATAATGATAATAATGATGGTATCAATTATTATTACTACTACTAATAATTGTAGTATTTATTAACTGCTCACAATGTGCCAGGCACTATACTAATCTCCGGGGTAGACACAATGTGATTGGTTTGAACACAGTCCCTGTTCCACATGAGGCTCACAGTCTTAATCACCATTTTACAGTTGAGATAACTGAGGCACAGAGAAGTGAAGTGCCTTGCCCAATGCTGCACAGCAAACAAATGATGGAGCTGGGATTAGAACCTAGGTCCTTCTGACTCCCAGGCCCATGCTCTATCCAGTGCTTACTTTGTGCCAAGCACTATACTAAGCACTGGGGTAGATACAGTTACATCAGGTCCCAGGTAGGGCTCACAGTCAAAGTAGGAGGAGCTTTTATTGCAACAGCAAGAAGTATTTAAGTTAGCTAAATGGAATGATTTCCTCAGCATGGGGAGAACTAATGACCTAAAGAGACCCACACAGACATATATAGGTGAATAATCAAAAGAAAACAGAATGGTGTTTTTTTTCAATAATATTTGTTGAGTCCTTTTTTTTTTTAATGGTATTTGTTAAGCACTTACTATGTGCCAGGCACTCTACTAAGGACTGGGGTAGATTCAAGCTAATCAGGTTGGACACAGTCCATGGGGCTCAAAATATGAATCCCCATTTTACAGATGAGGTAACTGAGGGACTGAGAAGTTAAGTGACTTGCCCGAGGTCACACAGCAGACAAATGGTAAAGCCACGATTAGAAACCAGGTCCTTCTGACTCACAAGCCATTCTCTATCCACTAGACCACACTGTTTCCCATGGTGGTAGAAAAGGGCTCAATAAATACTATTGATTAATTGATTGATTGTTGGGCTCTAGTTAATAATGATGGCATTTGTTAAGCACTTACTATGTACCAGGCATTGTTACTAAATGCTGGGGTGGATACCCTCTAGATTGTAAACTCGTTATGGGCAGGGGATGTGTCCATTTATTGTTGGATTGTGCTCTCCCAAGCTCTTAGTACAGTGCTCTGCACACAGTAAGTGCTCTATAAACACAAATGAATGAATAAATACAAGCAAAACAAGTTGGACACAGTCCCTGTCCCATGTGGGGCTCACAGTGTCAATCCCCAGCATGAATTAAGTTGTTGTGAGATGAGACACTCATATTTAACTACTTAACTCATGCCAAAGAATGAGATTTTTTTAAAAAAATGGTATTTATGCAGCACTTACTATGGGCCAGGTATTATTCTAACATCAGGGGTAATTAGAAGATTATAAATTGGACATAGTCCCTGTCACAGATAGACCTTACCTTACAGTAGTGATCTCCATTTTACAGCTGAGGTAACTAAAGCACAGACAAGTTAAGTGACTTGATCAAGGTCATATAGCAGACTAGTGGGACTTTCAGTTGCAGAAGAATATTGAAATAGAAGGGGACGGGTGGGGTAGAGTAGAAAGGGTTCATCTTCAATCTCAGACCAAAGGATTTTTTGTTGAAGAGAATTAAGCAAATATCTGGTCAATTTAGTGTCCAAGTCCCTGCAAATTCATCTGGAATACACTCAAAGATAAACTTGTGCCTAAAATATATTCTTGAAAAGCTTACACTTGCCATGTATACGCTGTAGTTTGCATTCTGTATCTATGCACAGTTATAAATACACACATACACAAACCCAACAATATTTAACTATATACACAACAAACATCTGACCTAGTATCTGGTATCCTTTTTCCAGGATGTGGGGCTTAGTACAGTGCTTAGCACACATTAAGTTCTCAGTAAATACGATTGAATGAATGAATGAATGTGGCAAGTTTTCTCCCTGCCTCTTCTTCCCATTGCTTTCCTGCCTCCTTTGGTTATGACATTTCTAATAATTGAGGTATTTAAGTGCTTACTAAGTGGCGAAAACTGTACTAAGCACTGAGGGAGGTACCAGTTGAACAGGTCCCTCGTGGCTTCCAGACTTCAGCCTCAGGACTCCTTTTTTTCCTTCTAGTACATTGTGAATGAACAATGCTATCATCAAAATGTTTACCAATGCCAGTTACCTTAATACCACATCTTTTTTCATTAAGCAGTGACAGGACCCATTGAAAAGGTATTTCAGTCACTTCAGAGTGAATTACACAAGAAGAAAACATGAAGAGATAGTAGTTAAAGAGCTGAGTGTATATTAATTGCCTCAGATAATGAGAGAAACATGACACATCTAAGACACATGACATGAATCCAAAGTTGCATGGACAATTGACTGATGTAATAAAACAAGTATTAATGTGTTCCATCTGAAATCCTCATTATGCTTCATGCTGCAGATTGTCAGACTGTCCCTGCTGTTTTGTGTTTACTTCCTCCCCTTGCTAATACAAGCTAGTCGTAGTGGGGGAAATAGAATTGAAAACCCAGGACTGAATATTTTTGCATTTGGACCTATAAAATGACAAGTGCATCTTCTGTGAGTTCTTATGCTCAAATCTTTTACTGTATTATTTAAAGGTATTTTAAATAATATCATTTTTCTGAGATACCCTACTTAACAATTAAGGTATTTGCTAAGTAGGCAAAGCACTTTGTGGCAAGCACTGTTCTCAGTGCTGGGGTAGATACAAGCTAATCTGATTAGACACAGTCCCCCTCCCTCATGGGACTCAGTCTAATTTGGAGGGAGAGAGATTTAATCCCCATTTACAGACGAGGTAACTGAAGCCCAGAGAAGTTATAGCGACTTGCCCAAGGTCGTACAGCCAAGTAATGGAGCCACGATTAGATCCTAGACTGTAAGCTCTTAGTGGGCAGGGAATGTGTCTGTTTATTATTATACTGCATTCTCCCAAACACTTAGTACAGTGCTCTGCACACAGTAAGAACTCAAGAAATACGATTGACAGACTGACTAGGTCCTCTGAATCCCTGGCCCATGTTCTTTCGACTAAGCCATGCTGCTTCCATGTTTAGATGCTGGATTTCTCTGTAAAGAATTAAATATAAAGAAAAATGGATCGGCATTAACTTGCAGGGCCTTTGTGAATAATGCAATCTGTGCCCTTGCTATGCTTCAAAGCCAAACATTTTCCCTATAGAGTCTAATGGAGTGTCTTGTCAGTACAAGGGATTCATTGCTGCCCACTGTTGTCTTATTCTTGAAACACACTTTGCTTTAATAAACTCAATAAAGGCTGCAGTCTGATGGTATAGCGTTAAATCTGCTCCCAGAATAGAGTGGAATGCTTTCCATAATAAGCGGTGGTATTAGCCAACGGAATTATCGAGCTAAAGATCTTGCCTTCTGACTCTAAAAATATCACTTAATTAGGACCCACAGTGAAATTCATAGCGTTCTTCATGGCAAAGCTTCTTCACAACTTAAGTGCTCATGAGATTGACAATCTCGAAGTTTTCTGGGGCTTCTTTTCTTAATGGTATCTGTTAAGCACTTACTATGTGCCAGGCACTGTACTAGGCACTGGGGTAGGCACACATGAATCAGGTTGGACGCAGTCCCTGTCCCACAGAGGGCTCATAGACTTAATCACCATTTTACAGATGAGGTAACTGAGGCCCAGAGAAGTGAAGTGACTTGTCCAGTGTTACACAGCAGACAACTGACAGAGTCAGGATTAGAACCCAAGTCCTGAATCACAGACCCATAGCGTTGTCTTCTAGACCTCACCCCTTCAGGAGACTGAAAGCTCACTGTGGGAAGGGAATGTATCTACCAAATCTGATGTAGTATCTTCTCCCAAATTGAATCATTCATTCAATCGTTTTTATTGAGCACTTACTGTGTGCAAGAGCACTGTACTAAGCGCTTGGGAAGTACGATTTGGCAAGAGATAGAGACAATCCCTACCCAACAACGGGCTCACAGTCTAGAAGGGGGAGACAGACAACAAAACAAAACAAGTAGACTGACATCAGTACCATCCAAATAGATAACTAGAACCATAGATAAATGCACATCATTAATAAAATACAGATAGTAAATACTTAGAAATATATACAAGTGCTGTGGGGAGGGGAAGGGGGTAGAGCAGAGGGAGGGAGAAGGAGTGATGGGGAGGGGAGGAGGAGCATAAGGAAAGGGAGGGCTCAGTTTGGGAAGGCCGCCTGGAGGAGGTGAGCTCTCAGTAGGGCTTTGAAGAGGGGAAGAGAGTTTGGCGGATGAGAGGGGGGAGGGCATTTCAGGCCGGAGGTAGGTCGTGGGCCGGGGTCGACGGCAGGACAGGTGCGAACGAGGCACTGTGAGGAGGTTAGCGACAGAGGAGTGGAGTGTATGGGCTGGGCTGTAGGAGGAGAGAAGGGAGGTGAGGTAGGAGGGGGCAAGGTGATGGAGAGCTTTGAAGTCAAGAGTGAGGAGTTTTTGCTTCGTGTGAAGGTAGATAGGCAACCACTGGAGGTTTTTGAGGAGGGGAGCGACGTGCCCAGAGTGTTTCTGCAGAAAGATAATCTGGGCAATGGAGTGAAGTATAGACTGAAGCGGGGAGAGACTGGAGGATAGGAGATCAGAAAGGAGACTGATGCAGTACTTCAGTCAGGATATTATGAGAGATTGTATCAGCAAGGTAGCAGTTTGGGTGGAGAGGATGGGGAGAATCTTGGCGATATCAGTATGCTAACATCTAGTTAGCGTTGTCAGTAAGTGCTTAGTACATGCTCTGCACATAGTAAGTTGCCAATAAATATCATTGCTCGATTGGAGACCTGTGGCCAATCACATATTTTATCAGAAGTAATTGTTTTTCTAGATTAGTGGCTTATCTTGTTCCAATATTGCAAAAGCAAACCCTTTCAATAACTGCTCTCAATTCTAAATCTCATTTTTAATTAGAATAAAACATGGGTTGAAGCATTATCAAATCAATGCCCATTTTTGCTTCTACTCAGGTATTCTGCATAAGTTTGCCTTTCCTAATTCATGCAAAGAGCCACTGTGGGCCTGGGTGAGTTCAGGGAGCAGTACTGGGAATGTCTAGGGCATATGGCTCCTAGAGTATGCATTAAAATAGAGGGTTTCAGATATTAAAATTTTTATCTTCTAGGCAGGATCTCATCAAATATCTTTTCTGGGTGGAATACCTATCTGACACATGGGCAGGAAACACGGTTTATGCTTCTGTTATACTTCCCCAAGTACTGAATTGAGTGTATTGACCTGGTGGCTGCTTAATAAATGTTATGACGACTAACATAGCACCGTCTTTTTCTTGTCTTCAGCTGTCGAGTCATTCCCGACCCATAGCGACTCCATGGACACTTCTCTCCCAGAACGCCCCACCTTCCTCTGCAATCGTTCTGGTAGTGGATCTATAGAGTTCTCTTGGTAAAAAATACGGAAGTGATTTACCGTTGCCTTCTTCCACACAGTAAATCTGACTCTTTGCCTTTGACTCTCTCTCATGCCGCTGCTGCCCAGCATAGGTGAGTTTTGAATTGTAGCAGATTGCCTTCCACTGCCCAAGCTAGGAATGGAATGGGTAGGTCTCTGCTCGACTCTCCCTCCCATAGCTGAGACTGGTAGAGTACTGGAAACTCTCCAGGTGCGATCCTGAGAAAGGGATAGTATTCAATAGAGTATATATGCATGTTTACAAACTTTCTCTATATTTGTGTCTAGAGAACTCAACAGCACAGACCTGGGAGTCGGAAAGACCTGGTTTCTGTACCTGGCTCTGCCACTTGTCTGCTGTGTGACCTTGGGCAAAGTCACTTAACTTCTCTGTGCCTCAGTTACCTCATCCGTAAAATGGAGATTAAGATTGTGAGCCCTAGGTGAGACTTGGATTGTGTCCAACCTGATTAGTTTGCATCTACCCTAGTGCCTAGTACAAAGTAAGCACTTAACAAATACCCTGAAAAGATTTAAAAAAAAATTGAAAAGAAAAACACATTAGTGTATCCAGAGTTAGAGCTGATGACGAACAAGGGATAGACAAACAGAGACTAAAATCAATAATATAAAATCATTACCTATGGCTATCTTACTTTGTATTTTACTCAGTGTTTCCTGTAAAGGGATAAGCCATTCTCCAAGTTAATCACTGCTTGTACTGGTGGGGTTTACGTATTGAGGGCTCTCTGAGGGCTCTTGTAATTATTCCCAACAGCAGGAAGCGATGAGCCAGACCTTCCCAGAGCCTGAGCTGTCTCAGGCTGTAACTTCTGTTCCTCTGAAATCATGCCCAGCTGGTGCTGAATATTGAAACTGAGAATCAGTGAGGCCTAGGAAAAGAGCACAAGACTGGGAGTCAGGAATCCTGAGTTCTCATCCTGACTCCTCCACTTACCTACTCGGTGATGGTGGAAAAGTTACTTAAGTTCCCCGTGTCTGAGTTTCCTCATCTGTAAAAATCAATCAATGGTATTTATTGAGCATTTACTGTATGCAGAACACTTTACTAAGCATTTGGGAGAGTGCAGTACAACAGATATGGAGCCGCATTCCTTCCCTTCAAAGGTGAGCCTCACGTGGGACAGAAACCGTGGTCCCCTAATAATAATAATAATAATAATAATAATGTTGGTAATAATAATTATGGTACTTCTTAAGCACATACTATGTGACAAACACTGTTCTAAGCACTGGGATAGATACACATAAAATAATTCAATTGTATTTATTGAGCACTTACTGTGTGCAGAGCACTGTATTAAGTGCTTGGAAATTTCAATTCAGCAATAAAATGAAATAAATCAAATCAAATAAAAAAAAGTTAATCGTTTGGACACAGCCCCTGTCCCCCATGGAGCTCACACTCTTAATCCCCATTTTACAAATGAGTTAACTGAGGCCCAGAGATGTTAAATGAGTTGCATAAGATCACACAGGAGACACGTGACAGAGTTAGGATTAGAACACAGATCCTTCTGTCTACCAGGCCAGTGCCCTGTCCACTAAGACATGCTCTACCCCAGCACTTTGGCATATAGTAAGTGCTTGATAAATACTACAATAATTATATATTATTATGTTGAACAGCTGTTCCTGAGACCTTGGCATGTCCAGCCTAACCTTCCTGGGTTGGGATTTTTTTCTCAAATGGCACTTAGAAAGTCCAAATTTCAATTGGAATAACAGGGCCACTTTACCCAGTACAGCGATTCCCCCATTATAAAGGTTTTTTGTAGTGCACTTTTACAATAGCCTGTTGAATTTTGACAGAATTTACTTACACAGCCTTTCCCTTTGAAAGAAACAGTTGCAAAGTTTACCTTGGCTTAAGTTCTGCCCTCTCTCCCTTTGAAGTATTGTGTTTGCCCTGAAAAGAGTGATTATAGCCCATTCAGTTTAGCATTAAATAACAGACATCTCTAAGAACAAAGAGGTGAATAGGATGTGGAAGATAACATTTCGAAAATTAATTTCTGCATTTCCAAGGCTACATGAAAAATTCAAAGTTGTTTAATGAAGGTACATATATATGGCTATCTGATCATAAATCTATATACATTGTGTTTATATATTCCCATATTTATGTGGTTCTGGTGCTCCCCCCCCCCAAAAAAAAACACACACACTCTCAGGATCACAGCTGGAAAGTTTCCAGTACTCTACCAATCAATTTTAGCTATGGGAGGGAATGTCAAGCAGAGGCCTACCCATTCCATTCCAAGCTTGGGCAGTGGCTAGTGAGTGGAAGGCAATCTGATACAAGTCAAAACTCACCTATGCTGGGCAACAGTGGCAAGGGAGAGAGTCGAGGGTAGAGACTCAAGTGTATTGTGTGGACGAAGCCAGAGGTAAACTATTTCCATATTTTTACCAAGAAAAATCCATAGATACACTACCAGAACAACTGCAGATGGAGGTGGGGTGTTCTGGGAAAGATGTGTCTGTGGCGTCGCTATGGGTCCAAAATGACAGCATAAGACAAGACAGGATCTTTTTTTAGATTTGCGGAGTGCATTAATACACTCTGCATGATTTCCAGCAAGACGAACCATTTTGCTCAGCACTCTATTTTTATGGAAACATTCAAGAGCACAAACTGGGATAGCACTGTCAGATACTTTAGAGTTCAAGGGCTAAAGGAAAGTATATCTCATTTAAAAAGGCGAGTCCTTCTATAGCCCCTTTCCACATAATAATCTTTCTAAAGTCCTCCAGGTTTAATCTAACTTAACTACACAATTTTACATGAAATGAAGTGCCTTCCATTAATGAACAATGAACAGCTATTCCTATTATTTTCAGAGCCGGTTGGAATCAAGCACAAGGCCTCTCTGGTTAGTGCTATTAATTGGTTCCAGGAAACCAGAATATTAAATGAAACAGTACTACAAAAATCAATCAATCATATTTATTTAGTGCTTACTGTGTGCAGACTACTGTACTAAGCACTTGGGAGAGAACAATAAGACCATATCTACCAACTCTGTTATATCATATGCTCCCAAGTGCATAATAATCAATGGTTTTCTTTTATGGTGTTTAAGTGGTTACTATGCTTCAAGCACTCTTGTAAGTGCTATGGTAGATACAAGAGAACCAGGTTGGTTACAGTCCCTGTTGTACATTGGGCTCACAGTCTAAATTGCAAGGAGGAGGGTTTATCAATTCATCAGTCAATTAATTGTATTTATTGAGTGCTTCCTGAGTGCAGAGCCCTGTACTAAGTGCTTGGGAGAGTAGAATATAACAAGTGGTAGACATGTTCCCCGTCCACAGTGATCTTACAGTCTCAAAGGGACAGAGGAGGTAAGTGAGGCACAGAGAAGTTAACTGACTTGCCCATGGTTACACAGCTGACAAGTGGCAGAGCCGGATTTAAAATCCAGGTTCTCTGATTCCCAGGTCCAGTGGGCCCCTCTGCTTCACTAAGCAGCTTCTTTAAACACTAAACACTCAGGCATTTATTGAGTGTTTATTGGGTGCAGAGCACCAAACTCAGCCCTTGGGAGAGAATGACACAACAGAGTTGGTAGCGTTTTTCTCTGACCACATGTAGCTTACAAGCTAGTCACAAAAAAGGGCTAAATGAAGAGTTATGGCTAATTTGGTCAATATTTATAAGCACCTACCGCATGTAGAGCTCTTGGGAAAGTACAAAAGAATAAGTAGACATGATGCCTGCCCTCCAGTCCATTCAAAGTAATAGAGCATTTGCCCTCATTGGTCTGTTGTTAAACAGGGAGCACAGCTCTGTTGAAAGAAGAGTGGCGTCTTTCGTTGAGCACAAGGAAAATATTAATACATTCATTCATTTAATTGTATTTATTGAGCACTTCCTGTGTGAGTACAAAATTAACAATAAGCAATTAACAAATTTCCTGCCACAACGAGCTTACAGTCTAGAAGGAGAGATGGACAATGAGATAAATATATAAATTACAGATATGGAAGCCATGGCCTTGAGCTCTTCTTAGTCCCACCATATCAGTGGACTGGGTACCTATTTTGGTGAGAATTGTTCCCTCCTAACAACCCAGTGGAAATACTGTTATAAATAGACTGGCTAGAATGTGGAGAACTGGGGAATTTCTTAGGTTTATGAGGAATCAAGCTTGGAGTTCTGTTTTTCCTAGAAGATGAAATCCCAGTTATCATCATTTGAGCACAAACTTACAAAGCAGGAAGTCCCAGACTGATGTCCAGATTGCTAGACAGGGTTCAGGCAATTAACCGATCAGTGGTATTTATCGAGCGCTTACTGTATGCAGAATACTGTACTAAGCACTTAGCACTGGTTGTCTGGTTGATCTTGAGAAAGTAATGTAGCACCTCTGAGTCTCTGCTTCCTCATCTGTAAAATGGACCGAACCATCTTTTTCCCTTTCTGGCATTTCAAGATGTGCTCTCAGGAGCTCTGAACAGGACACTGAGACCTGCTATTATTAAAGAGCTCAAATTTTCCTGCCCAAATAATACACCCTTTGGGCACTGTGGTAAAGGTGGTAGACATGTTGTCTGTTCCTTCCCTTAATCACTGAGTGTGGAACTCTGTACTAAGTTCCTGGGAGGGTACAATATAGGAGGTAGCTACAGTCCCTGCCCTCGAGGAGCTAAATCTCCACTTGAAGCAGATGTTTGCTGTGTCAGATGGATGGCAAAGTTGAGTTCCCTCTGCTCTCTCCCTACCATGACTCCTTTAAGTCTCACCGAGAAGGTGACTGAACGGAGTGGAGCATTAATGTTCATGGTGGTGGGATCACCATCACCCACATACGCCAAACCCCTCCTCCTTCACACTTCTGACGGCCTCATGGGCCTTTGACCGATCATCTGGCACAAGACATGAGAAGGAGCGTAGCCTGGAGGTTACAGCATAGGCCTGGGAGTCAGAAGGATCTAGGTTCTAATCCCAGCTTCACCACTTTTCTGCTGTGTGATCTTGCGCAACTCACTTAACTTCTCTGTGCCTCAGTTCCCTCATCTATAAAGTGGGGATTGAGACTGTGAGCCCTCTGTGGGACAGGGACTGTGTCCAAGCCAATTTGCTTGTACCTAGCCCAGAGTTTGAACAGTGCCTGGCATATAGTAAGCACTTAATAGAGTCCAGTATTATTTATTTATTATTATTATTCTGCAGGGCATGATTTACAATGCCTGGCACCTAGAAAGCTCTTAACAAATACCATTAAAAAAAAGACATTGTGTACCAGCCTGGTGCTTCATGCTGGGCACAGGAGTGGAAGTGTTGTTCCAACGCCCTTCCTATTAAATTCAGAAAAATGTCATTTCACAGGCAGCCCACTCTCCTCTACCACAAGAGAAAGAGTCTGGCTCTACACTGATTTTATTATGAGGACAGTGCTCAAAAGAGAGCCCAGAGACTGGTAAATCAAACAAAACATACTGAATAAAGTAAAGCCAAAAATGCTGTTTTCCATTAACTTCACTCAACCCCCAACCCCCAACCCCCAAGATCCCCAAATTCCAATCTTCACATTATGGATGTTTTATCTTTAAATCCAACCGACTAGTCTTATGCACTTACGACATAGTATTAAGTGTTTTACCAACCTTAAGACAACTCTCTTCTGCCCTTTGAGAGTTAACAATTTTTTCAAAGAAAAAATGTCTTTTCCCTTTCTTTGATTCTTTTAGCTTTCTAATTTAAGTTTTATTGGAAGTGGGGGCATTGAAGTTGGATTGGGGCAGAGGTATCCAAAATATTTTGGAGTAACTGTCAATAGCTGTTCCTCTTAAAATGACATTTTGTAAAAGAGCCAAACTCTTCCTGGATTATTTTGACAATTATTATTTGCTGTGTTTTGAAGATGTTCTAGGCAGTAGATGAGAATGCTAGGCAGTACATGACATGAAAGAAAATTGCCCTTAAAGAACACTTTTATAACGATTTCAGATAAGGAGGATAGACTGTCAGGTAAAACTGGTAAAATACCTCAAAATGTAACTGCTGACTTTTTTGTTCTGAAACCAGGAAGTCTCCTTTCATGGCTTTCTTCCTTTTATAATCTTTGTAATTACAGGCATGAATTACAATGCTAGTCATTGTTGAAATTCAGTATTTTCTGGTGATACGTTGGAGAAAATGGCTCTGAATTCTGAAAAATACCTGACGCTGAATCAAATGATTATGATTTATATTACATTTTCCTCAGAGGAAAACATTTAGGACTTTTATATTGAGTGAGGAGGGGAAAGAGTCTTTAAATAGCAGGGCATTGGTTGTTTGCTTTTTCAACTGTAGAAGAATTTAGGTATATTTTGAATGTGATGCACAAATGCATTTAGTCTGAAGGCATTATAGTGTGGCAATTGGAAAAGAGAATCGTTTTCCAGCAAGAGGATGGTAATTGTGGAGAAAATGCTTCAACGGAAGTCTCGTCTCGTGGGTTGAGTGATTGTCGCAAACATAGAGATGGGGAAAAGGGTGGTCTTAGTTCCAAGATATGCAAGAGCCTCAATATATGTCAACCCTCAATAAGTATTACTGAGCTAGACTAGTGGAGATTCCAGTTAGTAGTGAAAATAAACAGAAAAGCCCTCTGCTTCAACAGGAATGTTCATTTTTTCCCCTCAGACACCGTACTCTAAGTCCTGGGAAAGATTTGGACCTAAATCACTTAGGGGTTGGATTTCTGCTTCAGCAATAAACATTGGCTCATGAGCTTCAAATAAATCGAGGCAAATTGAACAAAAATGATGAGCTCCTAATGAAAGAGTTTACACTTGTGCTCCTCCTGGTTCCCTTTCATTGGGTTTTCAAGGAAATCTGTGTTTGTAGAACTCTACCCATAGATCTTGCACGGCCCAGAAGAGTGGGCTCAATCTGTGGATTTTGGCTGCTGGAGGGCTGGAGAGTGGGTTGGCTGAAAGTTAACTGAGCCTAATGATACAGAGAGCTGGAGTCAGAAGGGTCCAGATTCATTCAATCGTATTTATTGAGCATTTTCTGTGTGCAGAGAACTGTACTAAGTGCTTGATTGGCAACGTGGGTGAGATCAAGGCACACTTTGTGGGTTAAATAAAGTTTTTGGAGCTGAATAGAGTTTCTGCAGTGTTACCAGTTTGGCATCTGAATTTCAAATGTGGGAACAAGGGAGAAGTAGAGATTCCCAAACCAAATCTTTCTGCTGTATATATTCCACCTGTTCCTGCTTGTATTGTCACACGACTTTTCCCGCCAAATCCACTTCTCCCAGCTAGACGTGGGGTGTGCAGGAGAACAATGGGTGTGCAGCCTTGGGATATCACCTCGATTTCATTGCAGCAGAACAGCCTAGAGCTGGGGGGCCTGGAGTCAGAGGTGGCCATCACTTGGCTCATTCTGGGTGGTTTGCATCCCCTCCTAATTTCCCATATAGCTGCTGTTTGGGTATCCTGCTGTCATCCATTCTCCTCACATGATAATAATTATGAGAGGCAGCACCGCATATTGGATAGCACACAGGCCTGCGAGTCAAAGGGTCATGGGTTCTAATCCCATCTCTCTCACTTGCCTGCTGTGTGATCTTGGAAAAATCACTTCACTTCTCTGTGCTTCAGTTACCTCATCTGTAAAATGGGGATTGAGCCTCTGTGAGTCTCTGTGAGACACATGGGACAGGAACTGTGTCCAACCCAATTTTCTTGTATTCACCCTTACGCTTAGTCAGTGCCTGACACACAATAAGTGCTTAACAAATACAGCAGTTATTATTAATATCATTATTATTATTATTATTATTATCATCATGGCTGTAAGCTCCTCTAGACTGTAAGCTCCTTGTGGGTAGGGAACAAGTGTACCAGCTCAGTTATATTGTACTCTCCCAAATGCTTAGTACAGTGCTTTGCAACACAGTGAGCATTCAATAAATATGACTGATATGAGCTAATGAGAAGCATTCTCTCACCAAATAGTAAATCCAATCGATCAGTCAATTGTATTCACTGAACATACTGTTTGCAGAGCACTGTATGCTTCAGAGAGTACAGCATAACAAAGTTGGTAGACATATTACCTGCCCACTAGGAAATCCATGAGAGAAAGCCATCTTAATATAATGATTATGGTATTTATTAAGCACTTACTATATGCTAAGCCCAGTACTAAACACTGAGGTAAAGTAAAATCAAATTGGACCCAGTCTCTGTTCTACATGGGGCTCACAGTCTAAGTAGGAGGGAATAGGATTTAATCCCCTTTTTAATAATAATAATAATAATAATAATAAAGATGGTATTTGTTAGGCACTTACTATGTTATAAGCACTGTTCTAAGAGCTGTGGTAAATATCATGTAATCTTGTTGTCCCACATGGGACTCACAGTCTCAATCCCCATTTTATAGATGAGGTAACTGAGGCACAGAGAAGTTAAGTAACTTGCCCAAGGTCACACAGCAGACAAGTGGTAGAGCCAGTATTAGAACCCATGATCTCTGACTCCCAAACCCAGGCTCTTGCCACTAGGCCATGCTATTCTCTATAGTGATGGTATTTAAAAAGTGCTTAGTATTTGCCAAACACCATTCTAAGCACTGGAGGAGATACAAGGTAATCAGTTTGTCCTATGTGGTGCTCACAGTCTTAATCCCGATTTTACTGATGAGCTAACTGAGGCACAGAGAGGTTGAGTGGCCCAAAGTCACACAGATGACAAGTGGTGGAGTCAGGATTATAACCCACAGCCTCTGACTACCAAGCTCTTGCCACTAAGCCATGAGGAAAGTGAGTCACAGAAAAATTAAGTGACTTGGCCAAGATCACACGGCAGGCAAGTGGCAGAGCTGGGATTAGAGCAGGGATTAGAGACCCCATTCTCTAATGGCCACACTATGTGGCCTCAGTGTGTTTTCAGCCATATTAACATGCTTGGGTGGGACTTCATCTTCAGTGCATAAATTTTGGATGTAAAGAAAGAATTCAGTTTAGATGCAATTATATATATATATTTGTGTATATATTCATTCGATCAATCATATTGTGTACTTACTGTGTGCACAATACTGTACTAAATGCTTGGAAAGTACAATTCTGCAACAGATAGAGACAATCCCTACCCAACAATATATAGGTGTATATATATATATATATATATACATACATACACACACACACACAGTTGGTGTCCATTGTGGCCAGGACTGACTGTGGGTCTCAAATAGGCCTTTTCAGGCACAAACAGTCACAGGTGAACTTCCTCTTAGTTGAGTCTTTCTCAAAAATGAAGGATTATCCATCTATATCTACTCTATCTATCCAACTATCCTTTCACTGTACATTGTATATATATGATATAAAATATAAATATTTGGACCTGAGCTCTAATCCTGCCTCCACCACCTGTCTGCTGGGTGACCTTGGGCAAGTCATTTAACTTCCCTGTGCCTCAGTTTCCTCATCTGTAAAATGGGGATTAAGACAGTATGTCCCTTTTGTGGGACATGGACGGTGTCCAACCTGTTTACTTTGTATTTACCCCAGCACTTAGTACAGTGTCTGGCATATAATAAATGCTTATCAAATACCACTGTGCATATATATATATATATATATATATATATAGATAGAGAGAGAGAGAGAGAGAGAAAGTTGAGTCACTGGATAATCTGTCTGAAAGAAAACCCATGAGACTTGACAGAAACTGAGCTAGAGGAATCTTAAATATTTACCTCTCAGGAACATCTCACTCTTCAGTAAATGAAAGCGTGAGGGCAAGTCAAGGGATGCCTACGAAAGGGGAAATAAGGAAGAAGAATCACTATATCTAGAACTCTTGTTTTGAAAAGCAAAAACGTCCTTGGGGAAAATGAATCTGGCCTATCCCATTCCATGGGAGGCAGCATGGACTAGTGGAACAAGCCCAGGTTTTAATCCTGGCTCTGCCAATTGCCTACTGTGTGACTTTGGGTAAAATACTAAATTTCTCTGTGCCTCATTTCCATTAGACTGTAAGCTCCTTGTGAACAGAGAATGTGTCTACCAACTCTGTTGTCTCGTACTCTCCCAGGTTCTTAGTACAGTGCTCTGCACAAGGTAAGTGCTCAATAAATACCATTGCTAGATTTTAAAATAAGGATTAAACACCTCTTCTCCCTCCTATTTAGACTGTGAGCCCCATGTGGCACAGAGACTGTGACCAATCTGATTAACTTGTCTCTAGCATTTAGAAGAGTGCTTGACACACAGTAATCACCAAATGAATGCTATTATTGTTATCATTATCATTATTATTGTTCCAACTAGAGTTACGATAAGAGTGAATGGGGAAAGAAGGGAATTTAAATATATTTGAAAAATGGCTCACTGGTTGGATAGAAGGTAAAATACTCCCTAGCTATAATTATGGGAAAAGATAACAGAATTGAAATTATTTTTATGATTTACAAATAGGAATATTTTTATATTAGTCTTGCTTTTCAAGAAATTGGTTAAAATAATATGTGGACATGAAGACTATATATAGTACTCTCAGGAGGAGATATAAAAGTAACTCTTTTAAAGAAAAAAATATTCAAGACTAAGGGTGAACACCAATGAAGTATACTCCTTTCATGGCCAAACATAGGTGAAATGTTAACAAAGCTAAGTATTAAGATGGAAAGTATATGCATTTGGTAGTAATACCAAATAGCACATGAGTCTGTTTTATTGTTCATTCCTTAGTTGCTAGACTGAACTGGTTGACGATGACCTTATTTACCCAAAGCAAATGTAATGGAAGTTGAAGAGGTTTTAGAGGATCCAACAGAAAAAATCCCTTAAAAATGGGCTTTTTCTTTCAAAAATCAGTGTTTTTGTTCCAGAATATCTGATGACATCTTTTCTTTAGTCTGTCATTCACTTCAGAATCCAAGTATTTAGAGCAGTTCCATGCACACATCTAGAGCTATTAAACACGGATGATGTATATAAACACAGGATTCATCTTCATTCTGAAGTTCACCAGTTTAAGTAACATTGTCATTATATACTGGCATCTTGATGTCACAACATCATGGCTTAGTGGATAGAGCATGGGCCTGGGAGTCAGGAGGTCAAGGGTTCTAATCCTAGCTCTACCACTTATCTGCTGTGTGGCCTTGGACAAGTCATTTCACTTCTCAGTGCCTCAGTTACCTCATCTGTAAAATGGGGATTAAGATTGTGAGGCCCATGCAGGACAGGGACTGTGCCTAACCTATTGTATCCACCCCAGTGCTTAGTACAGTGCCTGGCACATAGTAAGCGCTTAACAAATACCATTATCATTATTATTATTGCTATTTTGTTGAGAATGCCAGAGACTCTTTTCTGAACTAGTTTGGCCAGAAGAAGCATGGTCTAGTGAAAAAGCCCAGGTCTCGAAGTCAGAGGACCTGGGTTCTAGTTCTGGCTCTGCCTTGGGCCAGTCACTTAACTTCTCTGTGCCTTAGATTCCTCTTCTGCAAAATGGGGATTCAATACTTGTTCTCCTTCCTACTTTGACTTTGAGCCCTGTGTGGGACTTAATCACCTTATATCTACCCCAGTGCTTAGTACAGTACTTGGCAGGTAGTAAGCGCTTAACAAATACCACAGTTATTATTATTAGAAGCCACACAGTTTAGGACCTTAAGACAAGGCTGTTGCAAGTATATCAAAGATGACTAATCAGGCTTTCTGGAAAAGGGTTCAGAAAGGGCTAAGCTCATTAGCAGAATGTGTCTGGTAATTTTGTTACACTGTATTCTCCCAAGAGCTGAAAACTGTGCTCTGAATATAGTCAATGCTCAATAAATATCATTGATTGATTGATAGGAAAATACAATGGACATCTCATGAAAAGTAGGTAATTCCAGTTGCACACAAAAGTTGTACAAGCCAAATCTGCCTTGTGGCTTAAATAACTAATTTGCCTAAATACCAAAGCATTTGGTATACCCAAGAACCATGTATGTTTCAGAAAGAAATGCAGACGTTTTCTGCACCAGCAATATTTGCTAAAGCTATACTTTGACAGTTGTAAATTCTGCAGAGACTTAATAAAACAACCTTTTTTTCACCTGAAAAAGATCAGCCACTCAATTTTCAGACCTCATATGCTGGTTTTATTGTTGTCAGATGACTTTTATAAGCAAAGAATTCTCTAGTTGACCAACTAATATCTGGATCCTATATCTTATTTAAACTAGGCTTTTATGGTCCATTCCTAGTCTGGTGTTAATGGTATTTATAATAGAAACTAATAGGCAAAAAGATGTTGTTCCTTAAATAAGTTTAGAATTATGCTTGCTTTCCGTCATTACATTTGGAGTCCCAGACCCCCATTTATTTCCATCTCTACATAGAATGAAGGTGACAATTTGCCCTTGCACTCTATTTTTCATTCATAGATAGACACTGTCTCACCTTTGGAAGAGGGTCAGAGCAGGATGTCATAATCCTAAAGTGGTTTTCTTTTATGGATTTCCTTGTAGGCAGGGAATGCATCTACCGACTCTATTATATTGTATTCCCTGAAGTGCTAGTACAGTGCTCTGCACACAGTAAGTGCTCAATAAATACAGTCAATTGATTGAATTTACTGTTGGGTGAGAGAATGCTTCTCATTGGATCATATCAATCAGTCACATCTGTTGAGTGCTTACTGTGTACAGAGCAGTGCCCTAAGCACTTGGTAGACTACAATATAATAGAGTTGGTAGACATGTTCCCTGCCCATAATGAACTTAGACTTGAGAGGGAGATGGGCATTAATAAAAATAAATAAATTATGGATTCATACCTTAATACTGTGGGGCTGAGGATGAATAAAGGATGCAAATGATGATGATGATGGCATTTGTTAAGCGCTTACTATGTGCAAAGCACTGTTCTAAGCGCTGGAGAGGATACAAGGTGATCAGCTTGTCCCACGTGGGGCTCACAGTCTTCATTCCCATTTTACAGATGAGGTAACTGAGGCACAGAGAAGTTAAGTGACTTGCCCAAAGTCACACGGCTGAAAAGCAGTTGAGCAGGGATTAGAACCATGACCTCTGACTCCCAAGCCCGTGCTCTTTCCACTGAGCCACGCTGCTTCTCTAGGTGCAGATCTAGGTGCAAGGGTGACACAGGAGGGAGTGGGAAAGAGAAAACGATGGTTTAGTTGGGGAAGGGCTTAGTTGGAGGAGGTGTGCTTTTAATAAGACTTTGAAGTGGGGAAAGTGATAGTCTGTTGGATATGAAGAGGGAGAGGATTTCAGATCAGAGGCAGGACGTAGGTGAGAGGTCAGTAGTGAGATAGACAAGATTGAAGTACAGGGAGTAGGTTGGCATTAGATGAGCGAAGTGTGCTGCCTGGGTTGTAGTTGGAAATTAGGGAGGAGAGGGCAAGGTAACTGAGTGCTTCAAAGTGTATGGTAAGGAGTTTCTCTTTGATATGGAGGTGGATGGGCAACCACTGAAGGTTCATGAGGAGTGGTGAGTGAATGGACTGGACTGGGGAGAGACAGGAGGCGGAGAAGTCAGCAAAGAGGCTGATGCAGTAATCAACGTGGGATAAGATAAATGCTTGGATTAACATGGTTAACGTGGAGTTTGTGTGGAGAGGAAAGAGTGGATTTTAACAATGTTGTGAAGGTTGAACCGACAGGATTCGGGGACAGATTGACTCTGTGGGTTGAATGAGAAAGACGAGTCAAGGATAATGTCAAGGTGATAGGCTGGTAAGACAGGGGCCGGTGGTAGTGCTGACTGCAGTGATGGGAAGATCAGGGCTTGGGTGGGGAGCTAAGAGTTTTGGTTTGGATGTGTTAAGCTTGAGGGGTCGGCGGGGCATCCAAGTAGCGATGACCTGAAGGCAGCAGGAAAAGTGAGGCTGCAGAGGAGGAGAGCAATCGGGGCTGGAGATAGACTGGGAAAATATCTGCATAGAGGTGGTAGTTGAAGCCATGGTAGTGAACATACAAAAATAGCAAACATATGTTACATTTACATATTTGCCCATCTCTCCTGGACTCTACATCCTTAAGATCAAGGACGAAAAAGTTTTGTTATTCTTTTGCAATTCCCATTGACTCTCATTAGACGACACTGCACTAAATAGTAGCTACTGTTGAAAGTTGTGATGGTTCTTTTTGTTGGAGGAGGAGGGTCTCTCATTTAAGTCTTGGGTTCTCACTGTGCCAGGAACATATAGTCTTTTCTGGGTGCTTCCGGGGGCACGATTGGGTATTTGATAATAGGCCTGAGTTTCTGGAGGTGGGCACTCCCTCTGATGACAGGGCCAGGGAGGTGAAGTGGATTATTGGACTTTCGGCCTGAGCCCTGGGAAATCTTTGCTGAAATGGGAAAAACACTTAACTTACTTTGTTAGAAGCACGTGGACAACCCTGCCATTATTTTAAATGGCTTCCCCAACACAGGAAATTCCCGTTAAATTGGAGTAGACTAGGATAACCCTTCCGGATTAATGTCCAGAAACTCCTTTCCAGCAGAGGATATATGGTGAAGAATCAGGAAAATGGGGTGAAGTGTCAATAAAATGGGTAAAGGGTCAGCAAAATTGGCATGGAGTCAAATGAACCTTTTTCTCCTCTGTGGCCTCAGAAACTGGTTGAGGCCCCTCTCTCTGTTCCTCTCCCCAAATATGCACTGGCAGCCTCAAGGGAAGAATCATCCAACTAGTCACTTTGAAGCTTTTTGAGACCCTTTTGCTATCACATATTTGCCTTTATATTGTGCTTTTCGGCTGAGTAGTTTGAGTTCCTCAGAGGAAAAGCACAATGTAAGGGCAAAATTGTTATTTCAAAAATCAAATTACAAAGGGAATGAGGATTAGGATATCCTGCTTTGTCATTCATTGTCTTAACTTCCTTTGTTTAGATTAATATCCTCTGCATGATTCAAAGCTCTGAATCTTCCCCTTGCCCAGTTCTTATAGTCCTGGTTTCAATGTGACTTGTAATTTCATGCCACATGTTTTGCATTTACTAAGCCATCCACTGCAATTATGTATCTGTTTACCCAGCTCCCTCCAGTGACTTGAAAGCAAATGCAATTAACAACGTATTGTACTTTCCATTCCTCATAGAATAACTCAGCACACGGTGACTTTAGTGCCTGAGAATGGATTCTTAAGAGTGCTCTTCAGGAGTCGATTAAAAAGGGAGTGGAAGGAAAAGAGAAAGCAGAGATGGAGAGAAAAGAGAAGGAAGGAGAGAGAAAGAAGGAGAAAGAGAAAAGAGGAAGAGATAATAGAGACAGAGAGAGACAGAGAGGCAGAGGGGGAGGGAGAGAAGGGAAAATGCGTTAGTTTTCTTCCTCTCTGCGATCCTGCAGACAATGTTCACTGATGGTCCTTTTATTGAGAAAAAGAAGAAAACATGACTGAGATGAAAGCAATGAAATCCAAGTTTATAATAATGAAATTAAACAGAGTAGTAAATGATAATCATGAAAATGCCTGCTAGAAAGAGGGCTTGCCACAGAATCCCCAAAAGCTTCTCAAAATGAAGCCAGGTATTTGGGGTGGGAGGCGGGGAATGGTCAGATAGGGAAATAGGCAGAACTTCAATCCCAGAGTCTCTCCATTGCAATCCCAGACACAAGTGATTGAAGAGCAGCATATATCTTGAGCTGATCAGTCGACACACATCTGTGCTAATGCCATAAATACCTTTTAATGATCGCTTCTTGAGGCATAATAGCTTTGTTTACTCTACCAAACCTACCAAATAATAACAGCAGAGAAACTGGAGTCGTTCTCTGCCTTCAGTTTTAGGCCCTTCATTACCTTCAGATTAGGATCAAGAGCATTTTTGGGAAGCACAGATTGTGTGAAAGATGGAATATCTGTGTGCAGAAGGGCCAGTCGAGTTTTCTCCACATCAGAGCCAGTAAAGTAAGATGCACAACTATCCGTTTAACAGGATAAAGGCTTCTCCTACTCCCCAATCCACTTGTGGGGCCACACTAAATCGGTAACATCTAACTGAATTGTTAAATGCTGGGAACATGTTTTAATGTTTGGAAAATGGAATGCCATGATGATTTTATAATCAATCATTCAACGGTATTGAGCACTTACTATGTGCAGAGCACTCTACCGTGCGTTTGGGAGAGTACAATACAACAGAATTAGCAGTCACGTTCCCTGCCCGTAACAATAATAACTAAATGATAAACTTGAAGAGTGATATTGTGAATCACTCGGCACCGGGGAGATACTACAAACGGTCAAATAGTTTCGATGGCAACATAGCACCGAAAGCATTCAAATTTTGCTACTGGGACAGCTTACTGCTCAGTGATGTGTGAATAAAGTAACTTTGGGAAGAAACCCAACCTGTCCTTTGGGTGACCAACAGAGATGGAATCATCTGCATCATCATCATAGTCATTGTCAGCTCTGCACACAGTAAGCACTCTATAAATATGGTAGACTTGTTCCCTTCCCACCATGGGTTTACAGTCAAGGGGAATCCATGCGATATCAAGTTTCAGATCCAGATTCAGGTTTTTCGACACTAGTCCCACCTGAGCGCTATCTTAACCACCTCTGGGAGTCCTAGTAATAGTAATTATAATAATTATGCTATTTATTAAGCACTTACTATAATTATAATGATAATAATGGTATTTGTTAAGCACTTACTATGTGCAAAGCACTGTTCTTAGCGCTAAGGGGGATACAAGGTGATCAGGTTGTCCCACATGGGGCTCACAGTTTTAATCCCTATTTTCCAGATGAGGTAACTGAAGCACAGAGAAGTTAAGTGATTTGCTCAAAGTCACACAACTGGCAAGCGGTGGAGCTGGATTAGAACCCACGACCTCTTACTCCCAAGCCCAGGCTCTTTCCACTGAGCCACGCTGCTTCTCTGTGTCAAGCCCTGCTCTAAGTGCTGGGGTAGATGCAAGGGAACCAGGTTGGACACAGTCCCTGGCCCTCATGGGGCTCATGGTCTTAATTCCCATTTTACAGAGGAGGTAACTGAGGGATAGAGAAGTTAAATGACTCGCCCAAGGTCACCCAACAGACAAGTGATGGAGTTGGGAATAGAACCCGGGTCTTTCTGTCTCCCAGGCCCTTTGCTCTTTCCTCTAGCCCACTCTGCTTTACAATTATTGATTACAGTGACAATTACCGATCTCAGTATTAATTGTCATAATAGCGGTAGGAACAAAAGTAGTGTTAGGACTTATTGAGCGCCCCCACCACCAAGTTTAATGCATTTTGTGAAATATTTAACAAGTAAGTGACACATTCCCTGCCCACAAGGAGCTCACAATTCAAAGTGGATGGCAGACATCAAAGTATGTACAAACTGATTGAAATAATCAGATGGACAATTGAATAAATCTAAACTTTCAACAATATGTCGAATCTCAGTTCCACCACTTGTCCACCACTTACTTCCCACTAGAATGTAAGCTCACTGGGGGCAGGGAACGCGTGTACTAGCTCTGTTGTATCGTACTCTTTCCCGAGTGCTTAGTACAACACTCTGCACACAGTAAGTACTCAATAAACAAGATTGATTGATTTTCCACTGTGCGACCTTAGACAAGTCACTAAACTCCTCTGTGCTTGTTACCTTATGTGGAAAATGAGGATTTAAACTGTGAGCTCCATGTGGTATATGGATTGTGTGCAAACTGATTAGCTGGTATCTACCCCAACACTTAGAACAGTGTTTGGCACATGGTAAGCGCTTAAAGGATACCATTAAAAAGCTATGGGCAGTGGCTTCTGAGCTATTTTTGGAAAAGCAGTCTATTGAGGACCAAAGGGAATTGCTAGAAAACCTGGTCCTTGACCTCGAGCACTATTCAATCCCTGCAGAAGACAGATAAATATGCAAACTGAGCCAAAGATCCTATTGAGAATGGGTATGAATAAAGACCTTATATGATTTATATGATTTGCAAATATGGGAATTAATCAGGAAAGGCATTTTGGAGGGTTTTGGTTTCTGAAGGGCTTTGAATATAGGGAGAGCTGTTGTCTTTCCAGAGGAAAAGGAGGGAGTTCAAAGCCTGGAAACAGCAGGAGCAAGAGAAAGAGTTGCTAGCTAGTTGCAATTCAGTTGGCTTTGATATAATGAAGAAGGTGGACTGGGTAGGAGGAGGAGAAGGCTGCAGGCATTCATTCATTTATTCAATAGTATTTATTGAGTGCTTACTATGTGCAGAGCACTGTACTAAGCGCTTGGAATGTACAATTTGGCAACAGATAGAGACAATCCCTGCCCAATGACGGGCTCACAGTCTAATCGGGGGAGACAGACTGACAAAAAACAAGCCGACAGGCATGTAAGGTGGGGTAAGTTGTAGAGAGCCTTGTAAACAGCAGTAATGAGATTTTGCATAATGGAGAGGGATGAAGGGAACAAGTGTAGGGTTCTGGGGAGCAGAGAGCTATCTTCTGAATAATAGTTCAAAAAGATGATCCAATCCGCAATGGGTCTGCACATTCAGCTGATAGCAATCCAAGCATTTCACCTGCTAATGCTGTTCCCCCACCTCTCTGACGCCCAGGAGGGTCTTGGGACAGCCCTTACATAGGAGGCAGAGGTGGTCAGAGTGATGAGGAGATGTCGAAGTCCCCAATGCCCCCCAGGGTCAGCTGTCAATCAAACAGACTCCTAGCCCATCAGGAATCAGGCATGAGGTCAGACACTCTCATTCAATCTTCTCTCTCTACACTAGCTCAACCTCTCTCTATCATCCCTGCTGTGCTAAACTGATACAAAAACGCCAATATGAAATTTATCTATGGTTTGGTTATCTAATGAATCAAATACCATCAATAACCCTAAGTCTGATGTAGATCTCCCTTATATTTTTTTCATGCAGATTCATTTCTATTACCTACAGACGGGATTGGTAAACACTAATTTGAGGTACCTATGTGACGATGATGCCATTTGCCCCAGGACGCATCTTTTCTGCCATATCAACGCATACTCTTGAAGTTCACCACATCCCAGTGAGCTATCATAAAGGTAAGAAGGGCCAGACTGACTGATTAAAAACAACAATAATAACAATGACAATAATAATGGTATTTATTAAGCACTTACTCTATACCAAACATTGTCCTAAGCACTGGGGGAGTTATGAGACAATCGGGTTGGTCACAGTTCCTGTCCCACCTAGAGCTCATAGTCTAAGTAAGAAGGAGTAGGATTTAATCCCCATTTTACAGGTGAGAAAACTGAGGCACAGCGATGTTAAGTGACTTGCACGAAGACACACATCAGGCAAGAGGCAGAGGTAGGATTAGGACCCCCATCCTCTAACTCCCAGGCTCATGCTCTTTCTTAGGCCAAGCTGCTTTTCTGAATATCATTAGCTTGGATATCTCTGGGCAGCACCAAAGTGAAGAGGATATTAATGATTATTTATTACCTTATTTGTTTTGTTAATGAGGCTTATATCTCCTTGATGCTATTGATTATCTCTCCTTGATTCTATTAATCTTGATGATGTTGTCTTGTTTTTGTTTTGTTCTGTTTTGCTTTGCTGCCTGTCTTCCCCTTTTAGACTGTAAGCCCATCACTGAGCAGGGATTGACTCTATCTGTTGCCGAACTGTACATTCCAAGCGTTTAGTACAGTGTTCTGCACATAGTAAGTGACTAATAAATACTATTGAGTGAATGATCTCAACTCCTCTTCTCCCTCCTACTTAGGCTGTGACCCCCCGAGGGGCGAGGACTGTGTCTGACCTAGGGATCTTGTAATTTACCCTGGTGCTTAATACAGTGCTTGGCACATGTTAAGTGCCTAACAAATACCACGATTATTAATATTAATATTACCATTAATATTAACTCCTGAGAAAGCTGCTGATCCAGGCTCATCTACTGCCTTCTCTATCTAACCTTAAACGAGGCAGTCTGGTGAAATATCCAAAGTGAATTTTCCAAAGCCATCTGATAACAAAAACCTGCTTGCTTCAACTGACAGTTGAATTAATGGACTCAATGGTATTTATTGAGTTCTCACTGTGTGCAGGACACTGTAATAACCATGTGGGAGAATTCAATACAACAGAGTTGGTAGACATAATCCTTGTCCATGAGGAGTTTACAGTTTAGAAGGGGTGACAGTTCTTTGAGAAAACACCCGTATTTGACAATTTAGTGAATTCTGGAGAAAACAACTACCAACACCTAATAATCTGATTTTGATACTTCAGATGCAGTGGTAATTAACTAAGAAATGCGCCAAAATTGATTTCATGCGGATCACTGTGCAGATGTCATTTCCTTCTGATTGATTTGATTTCCTGACATTTTTCTTTCTCTGGTGTCACTCTATATAAAAGTTGAGAAATAGCCTTGCCAGCACCCACCCAGATATCTTTTAGTGCCCAATGCCCCCGAGGAAATCTTAAAAATCTTATTTACCAGTGACAGCCTTCCCCACCACCTTGAGATGTGTTGTTATGGAGTGATCTGCCAGTTGCCCAGACCTGAGAAGGCAGTGTCAGGAAAAATTGAGTGGTGTCCTTTTTCAGCTGGTCAGAGCGCCAGCTAACACAAACACATCCTTGGGCCACCATGGAGGAGCCTTATAGTTGGTCAGAGGAGAAAGTCACAGGAGAATGACCTCAACGATGAAAGGGAAATCGGCTCTGAAGGTAAAGGAATTACTTTTAGTTTAGCCCGGAGACAAAGAGGCTGGGTCAGTGGTGGTTCAATAGGTTTTCAAATCATAAGAAGCCTGGTTTTTTCTAAACTGTGAGCCCATTGGTGGGTAGGGTTGGTCTCTATTTGTAGCTGAATTGTACATTCCAAGCACTTAGTCCAGTGCTCTGCACAAAGTAAGCGTTCAATAAATACGAGTGGATGAATGAAAGAGCCTGGGCCTGGGAGTCCGAGGACCTGGGTTCTATTCCCCGCTATACCACTTAGCTTCTGTGTGGTCTTGGACAAGTCACTTAAATTCTCTGTGCCTCAGTTCCCTCATTTACAAAATGGGGATTCAATCCCTGTTCTCCTTCCTACTTAGACTGTCAATCCTTTGTGAGACCTGATTATCTTTTATTCATTTATTCGATCATATTTATTGAGTACTTACTGTGTGCAGAGCACTGTACTAAGCTCTTGGGAGAATACAATATAACAATAAGCAGACACATTTCCTGCCCACATTGAGCTTACTGTCTCTACTCCAGCACTTAATTAATTAATTAATTATGGTATTTGTTAAGCGCTTACTATGTGCAGAGCACTGTTCTAAGCACTGTGGTGGATACAGGGTAATCAGATTGTCCCACGTGGGGCTCACATTTTTTAATCCCCATTTTTACAGATGAGGTAACTGAGGCCCAGAGAAGTGAAGTGACTTGCGCAAGGTCACACAGCAGACAAATGGCGGAGTCGGCATTAGAACCCACGACCTGTGACTCCCAAGCCTGTGCTCTTTCCACTAAGCCACGAGTGCTTGGCACATAGTAAGTGCTTAACAAATACCACAGTTATTATTATTATTACTATAAGCAGGTTTTACAGATCCTTATATTATGCCAAGTGCTGGGAACTGTACTAAGTGCTTGGGAGAGTACAAATTTTACAAATATCTCTGTTACTTGAGTGCCCAATACCCCTGAGGAATAAATAAATGTCAGGCAGTTAGGAGATTTTACAAATCTCTCTGTCATTTGTATTATTACCTTTTTCCCTCACTAGGTTGTAAGCTTCATGAGGACAGGGATTGTGTCTACGACTCTATTGCATTGTACTTGCACGGGCTTGGGAGTCAGAGGTCATGGGTTCTAATTCCGGCTTCACCACTTGTCAGCTGGGTGACTTTGGTCAAGTCACTTAACCTCTCTGAGCCTCAGTTACCTCATCTGTAAAATGGGGATTAAGACTGTGAGCCCCATGTGGGACAACCTGATTACCTGGTATCGCCCCCAGTGCTTACAACAGTCCTTGGCACGTAGTAAGCGCTTAACAAATGTCATCATTATTATTTTTACTTTCCCAATCACTCAGTACTGTGCTCTGCACACAGTAAGTACTCAGTGAAAACCATTGATTTATTTTTTTTTTTAATGGATTTGATAAGCGCTTACTATGTGCCAGGCACTGTACTAAGCTCTGGATTGATCGATTAACTGGTTAGAGACTGTAAGCTTGCTCTGGGCAGGGATCCTAACCACCAACTCTGTTTTATTGTACTCTCCCAAGTGCTTAGTTGAGTGTTCTCCTAAATAGTCAGCGCTCAATAAATATGATTGAGGAAAACTGAAATTGCAGCAATAGGGATTTGAACCTGATATCGTCTTTCATGTTTGAAAGTACTGTCGCTTCCTGTACTTTCTATTGCTTGAATATTTAAAGGAGACATTAGAAGGAATTTCTCTATTATAAAGATTGTGAGATATTTAAGAAGTACACAGAGAGTTTCCTAACTCTTAGGCAAGAATTCTAGCCTCCAGAGCTCATGGGCTCCTTGCTATGGCTCACACTCAAATGTACTGCCTCTGATCCGTTGTTTATGGTTTTCTCACCATCTGGAAGGTACCTCATTCCTTTCCTGCTTTGTTCACCTTCAAAGCCTTATTCAAGCATATTCCCTCCAAGCGGCCTTCCCCTATTGAGTCCTCTTCTCCCACTCCCTTCTACGATCCTTCTACGATTACACTAGCCTTGCCCCTTTTATTCACCCCTCCCTCAGCCCCTTAGCACTTAAGTATCAATCAATCAGTGATATTTACTGACTACGGTGTGCAGATCATCGTACTGTTTGGGAGAGTACAATATAACAGAATTGGAAGAAACGTTCTCTGCCCACAACGAGCTTACATTTCTGTATTGTAATTTATTTATTTGCATTAATGTCTGTCTCCCCCTCTAGACCTTAAGCTCGTTATGGACAGGGAATAAGTCCACCAACTCTGTTATATTGTACTCGCCCAAGCACTTAGTACAGTTCCCAGCACTTGGTAAGTGTTCAGTAAATATGATCGATCGATTAACTGATTGCTTTACTAAACTGTATCCTTCCATACCTCCCCATGTGCTATTTATTCACTAGTGTCTACTATCCAGATCTATTTTCCCATTCATAGTAAGAGCATCTTCATCTTGCCGGTGCCCTGCTGTTGGTTCAGGGGAAAGAGAATCAGGAGGACGGGGTTCAAGTCCTGGTTCTGACATTCATTCATTCATTCAATCGTATTTATTGAGCACTTACTGTGTGCAGAGCACTGTACTAAGCCTTTGGAAAGTACATTCAGCAATAGAGACAATCCTTGCCCACACCGGGCTTATAGTCTAGAAGTTAGCCCTATGTATGGGACAGGGATTGGAGTTCCATTATATGCATTAAATGACAGCTAGACCTAGGCTAAGTGGTGATTCAGGTGTGATCGAAGAAGCACTTAGAGTAGACTTGCCCTGCAAAAATCCTGAAAAACATAGCTGGCCAACTTAGGCAGTAAAGACCTTGATGGCTACCAATGCGTCTTGGGTTAGTACACTGTGGAATAGCATCAGTCACTTTAGACAATTTGGCCACCAGCGGATCCTACCATAAAAAAAAAAAATCTGCACATGCACTTCTCAGTGTCCTTCATCCATGTCCATCTACTTGCTCTTTGCTTTCTGTGCCCCTGGAGGAATATAGAGGGCAGGGAAAGAGCATGCATGTGGCATTTTCCCAGCTGTTAACACTATAATGAATTCTTTCTTGTAGGCTTTTGGTCCTGAAGTCTCAGGATTGAGGCTGATGTGTCATTCTCAATGGGGGACTCCACTGCTATTTTGTATGATCCCTGGCTTCTCCTGAATTACAGCACTGGGATTCCTCAAGTCAGACCTACCAATGTGATAGATGTAACTTTGGCTCAAATCTTAGCTAACTTTGGTCTGATTGAAGCTAAATTTGAATACACGAATATTCCCCTATCTATAATTTATTTTAATATCTATCTCTCCTTATAGAAGGTAAGCTTCTTGTATTGTACAATTCTACTGTATTGTACTCATTCATTCATTTAATCGTATTTATTGAGTGCTTACTTTGTACAGAGCCCTTGGGAGAGTACTATATAACAATATACAGATACATTCCCTGCCCGCAGTGAGTTTACAATCTAGAGGGTGAGACAGATGTTAATGTAGATAAATGAATTATAGATATGTACATAAATTAATGATATGCACATAAATGAAAGATATGTACATAAATTACAGGTGGGTAATAATTATTATTATAGTAATTGTTAAGTGCTTACTATGTGCAAGAACTGTTCCCTTGCCCCTTCCTACCTCTCCTCCCTTCTCTCTTTCTACCGCCCACCCCTCACGCTCCGCTCCTCCGCCGCCCACCTCCTCACCGTCCCTCGGTCTCGCCTATCCCGCCGTCGACCCCCGGGCCACGTCCTCCCGCGGTCCCGGAACGCCCTCCCTCCTCACCTCCGCCAAACTGATTCTCTTCCCCTCTTCAAAACCCTACTTAAAACTCACCTCCTCCAAGAGGCCTTCCCAGACTGAGCTCCTCTTCTCCCTCTACTCCCTCTACCACCCCCCCTTCACCTCTCCGCGGCTTAACCCTCTTTTCCCCCCATCTCCCTCTGCTCCTCCTCCTCTCCCTTTCCATCCCCTCAGCACTGTACTCGTCTGCTCAACTGTATATATTTATTACCCTATTTATTTTGTTAATGAAATGTACATCGCCTCGATTCTATTTAGTTGCCATTGTTTTTACGAGATGTTCTTCCCCTCGACTCTGTTTATTGCCATTGTTCTCGTCTGTCCGTCTCCCCCGATTAGACCGTAAGCCCGTCAAACGGCAGGGACTGTCTCTATCTGTTGCCGACTTGTTCATTCCAAGTGCTTAGTACAGTGCTCTGCACATAGTAAGCGCTTAATAAATACTATTGAATGAATGAATGAATGAATGAATGAACTGTTCTAAGAGCTGGGGTAGATACCAGTTAATTAGGTTGGACACAGTCCCTGTCACACTTGGTGCTCTCACTTTTAATCCCTATTTTATAGATGAGGTAACTGAGGCCCAGAGAAGTTAAGTGTCTTGCCCATGGTCACACAGCAGACATGTCGCACAGCTGAGATTAGAATCCAGGTACTTCTGACTCCCAGGCCAGTGCTCTATCCACTAAGCCTCACCTAAATGCTTAGTAGAGAGCTCTGTAAACAGTAGGCTCTCAATAAATACCTTTAGTTGATCGATTGCTTAATTGATGAAAGATAAAAAGATGGAATTTCACAAAAGCTTCCTAAAATAAATGTGGTATTTGTTCAGCACTTAAAATATTCCAAGAGCTATACTAAGCTACACTATGGAGTAGATGCAAGATAACCAGGTTGGACATAGTTCCTGTCCCTCATAGGGCTCAAAATTGAGGAGCTGGGGGCTGGGGGGCGTGTGGGAGAATGGGCATTGAGTCCCATTTTGCAAATGAGGAAACTGAGATACAGAGAAGTCAAGTGACTTCCCCAAAGTCTCACAGCGGGCAAGTGGCAAAGTCAGAAGTAGAATCTAGGTCCTCTGAATCCCAGGACTGTGCTCATTTTACTAGGTCACGTTGCTTCATAGAAAAGAAGGAAAGGTGGAGATGTAGTCTGCTGGATTCTCTTTGCATTTTTAGCTCCTCTGATTGTTATTGAAATAAGAAATTTCTTTTGGGAGGTTCTGATATAAAGACGTAACTTGACCTAATGGATAGAGCATGAGCCTGGGAGTCAGAAGGACTTGGGCTCTAATTCTGCCTCTGTCACTTGCCTCCTGTGTGACCTCACGCAAGTCAAATCACTTCTCTGTGCCTCAGTTATCTCTAAAATGGCCATTAAAACTCCGAGCCCCCTGTGGGACAGGGACTGTGCCCAACCTGGTTTGCTTGTATCCACCCCAGTGCTCAGTAGGGTGCCTGACACATAGTAAGAACCTAACAGACACACTGAGAAACAGTGTAGCTTAGCAGAAAAAGCCCGGGCTTGGAGGTCAGAGGTCGTGGGTTCTACTCCCGGCTCTGCCACTTGTCAGCTGTGTGACTTTGGTCAAGTCACTTAACTTCTCTGTGCCTCAGTTACCTCATCTGTAAAAATGGAGATTGACTGTGAGCCCCTTGTGGGGCAAGCTGATTACCCTGTATCTACCCCAGTGCTTAGAACAGTGCTTGGCACATAGTAAGCGCTTAACAGATACCAGAATTATTATCATTATTAAATATCACAATTATTACTTTATTGTTATTACTATCATCTGTTTCCAGATAGATACACTAGCTAAACATGGGTTTGAGTTAGCTCCTCTCCTGAGACCTCCAAGTCTCCAGAGAATCCCTGCTTGATGGTTGTGTCCAGGCTTGACTTGTTGACAGCTCTGCATGACTTCACACATACCCACTTTTGGTACCTTTTTCAAGTCCTTTCCTAGAACCTAAAGGGTTTTAGGAAGCATTTCACATTAGCCATTGGCCCTGTGCCAGTTCATGAGTCATTGAAAGGAAACAGCAAGTTCAGAAGTCTGCAAAACTGGCACATGCCCTCATCCATCTTTAAAAGCCTTCTGAATGCTCTCTCAGAACTGGCCCCTTTACCTGGATGAGACCATTACTGGTTTTTCATGATCTATTGCCCATTTAGCACCTTCACTGATAAATGCTTCATAAGGCAATAACATTGAATAATGTTTTCAAAGTGGAAGTATAATTGCTCTCGAGACAAGAGGATGTTTTAATTATTACTCTTAATAGAGCAGAGAGAATTCTTGCTAGAAAATGGATATCCCCTAAATTTCCAGCCGGGCTTTCCCCAGAAAAAATGAAATTCTGAAATCAAAGAGGTTAGATGAAAGGAAGTGATGATGAACATTTTTGAGGGCTATGCAGAGAGATCTCCCAAGAGAATTCAGCATGAGGATTCAGGGAGGGAAAAAAGAAATATGCAAATTGGCTTGAAAAATTTAGTGTGCCTTTCTTCTAATTGTGCTTATGCTGAAAAGTCTCAGTAAATCGGTAGATCTCTCAGACCCCAAGCTTGTATTTACAAGGTAATTTTGGGCAAGGTCTAATATAAAGGTTTCTCAGCACTCTTTAAAACAGAGTTCTTTGAAGCATTCCATACTATGCATTGAGTCTGTTACATTAACAATTCCATATGGGTAACTGACAGTATTCCCATAGTTAATGTTTTATTTGTATCCCTGTCTTTTCATCTCACACAATTCTTAGAATGTAGAGGGCAAACTCCCTGAGGGCAAGGGCTGTGTTTTTTCTAAGAAATGTCTCCCCCACCCAAGGGTATGAACAAAGTCAGACACCTTGGAGCCATTCAGTGTTAATTAAATCAGTGAATGAAAGACATTTCTCTCTGATCCTCATTTCCAGCCTCTTCAGTGAAGGTCACTATCCCTTGTAATTCTTTTATTTTTGCGGTTGAGATTCTTTTTTGGATGAGAGTAGAGTCTTTTATTTTCAGTAAAAAACTAACTGACCTGGATTCATGAAAATGATGAAAAAAGATGTGGAAATTTAAACAGGAAGAAAATGGAAATGAGCAAGCTTGAAAGTAATTCATTTAACAGTGTTTGGAGTTACAAAATCTAAATCTATTGCCAGGAGTGTAGACTGAAACAAGAAGTTCTATTTAGGTAGGAAAAGCATAATCAGCTTTTTCATTTGCAGTGAGCTTAATAAAATCCCTGCCATTTTCTCAAATATTTATTTAATGTCCTCTTTCAGGGGACCGTGGCACTTAGAATAACCCAGGTGTTAAGTTTAATACCCCAAAAATGTTAAATAATGGTGAAGAAATATCAAATAATTCCCACAGGGACTTATTAAGTGCATTTCATTTAAATAATTCAAGTCAACAGATTTAGAGGCTCAGTTATAAGAATATAAAAGTTGGCTAAAATTAGCCCCGGCAAAATATCTGTAAGCTCTTCCCATCATTATTTTAAAGAGCTCCTACGGTATATTTTATGGGCCAAGGACTTTACAATCCTTTGTATTTACTATTCCAGGCAGAAACGGTGTAGTCAGATCCCATTTTAGTGCACAGTCAATCTGTACACACCATGAGAGATTCCAGTGCTCTGTCGTCTGCACCCACCACTTTGACCAGCAAGCCACCATCTTTATGTCTGGCTTTGGACATTATTTGCCCGTCTGAGGGAAAAGCTCTCTCAGTTCTACAAATCATGACTCTAAGAGGCCTAAGAAACCGTGGCAGATTGATGGTGAAATTGTACTTTACAAGAAGGCACCTTGGGGAGGCAATTAGGATGATTTACTCCCCACAGGGGTCACAGGACCCTATTAACAAATGGATGGAAGTGAACGGTTAATTTGTAATCAGGAGTGCGTCAAGGACTCCAAACCAAGTCTTCTTCGGTGGCTCCCTGCCATCCTCAGAATAAGTCTAAAGAAGACAACTCCATAAAACAAACTACCCAGGATGCTAACAAGCCCAGCACGTTCTATTATATGGGAGATATTTTAAAGAATGCCAGCAGTGCCTCCTGTTTGCCAGTTTTGTAGGTTTGCTTTGCTCCAAGGCTTAACTATAACTGTGGGATCTCTTAAGTGCTTAGTAAGTATAAGTAATAATAATAAATGATAGTAATAACTTTGGTACTGAACTAAGTAAACATGAGTTAATCAGGTCGAGCACAGTCCCTGTCCCCCTTGGGACTCACTGTCTAAGTTCAAGGGAGCACAAGTATTCCAACCCCATTTTACAGATGAGGACACCGAGGCACAGAGAAGTTAAGTGCCTTGACCAAGGTCACACAGCAGACAAGTGGCAGAGCCAGGATTAGAACCAACCCAGGTTCTTCTGATTCCTAGGCCCATGCTCTATCCATTAGGCTATTCTGCTTCTCAGTGCTTCTCAGTCCTTGACACAGAGTAAGTGCTTAACAAATACAATAATAATATTAATAATGATAATAATGATGATAAAAATATGAATATTGATCAATTGATTATTTTTAATGGCTTTATTTAATACTTACAATGCGTCAGAGACTGTTCTAAGCACTGGGATAGGTGCAAGTTAATTAGGTTGGTGCCAGGGCTGCTCTACAGAACAAAAGGGTTTCTCAGGTCAAAGGATATTTAACAGTTCATAGTTTCAGTTCCACCAAATATATGGTGTAATTTGTATGTTGGCATAACAGAAACTTGAGAGAGAAGGAATTACTATTTTAAGGAAAATAACCTAAGGAATAAGATTATTTTCATTTTGATTTCTCAGTTTACTAGTGGAAATGTGACTTGCTTTATGCCTGGGAATTTTATGCCTGTGAACAACTCCTTCAGAGATAATGAAATATTCCCATTTTTCCTGTTTAAAGCAGACTAGAGTTGCTAGAGATAATACTGTAGAAATACTAAAAAAATAGAATACCACCTCTTCTTCATTAAATAAACAGATTAGGTGCATTCTGGCTATGTTACCAACATGACCTCAAAGTTCAGACCAAATTGAAGGTCTCTAGAACAATCTTTTTATGTTTGGAAGAGATGGACCTCTCTCTTATGCCTCACCTGACTTTTACAGCAGTTCTACTAAAACCACCCATGGGGATCTGACATCAAACACCACAACAGTAACACAAACACAGTAACACAAACAGCGAGGTCCCAGAATGCAGCCAATCCACCAGCGCCGAAGCAGTGCTCATCCCTCCACACATTATCAGGGTGGGACATGTGAACGGAATGGTCAACAGCAAGAGACCTGTAAACTGGCTGCTCTTTGTTGAGCTAAAATTATACCACAGTTAGTATTAGGAAGAAAACTGTCAACAGAACCCATGGGTAAACAAATTCAACGTTGATTGCAGACAGTTTGGAAGATGCTGTCAGTTACCCTGTGGTTTTATCAGTGACTCTTGGACACAAGGATATAAATTTCAATCAAGCAATCATATTTACAGAACACTTTCTATGTGCAGAGCACTGTATTAAGCAATACAACACTACTAGGAGACATGTTCCCTGCCCATAACAAGCTTCATTATCAGTAGTATCCTTTTCAAGACAGCTATAAATAGTAGCAAATTATTCACAGAATGCAGGACTATTTCAGTTAAAAACACAAAGTAGACTCAATCAAATCCTGAATAGTTCAGGCCAGTAAGTATTTTAGAGGACTTGAACTATCAGGTGCATACTAAATCGTAGGATCCAGGAAAAAAATCAGTTTATATATATACATTTATAAATTGGTTTATATTTATACACGTATAATATATATATATTTATATATAATCTATCTATATATAAAACATATCCACCTATGCATGTTGCAGTGGTTCAATTTGAGATTATTCACATCCTTTTGGATTTCCTGCACCATTACTTCTATGTCTTTTTTTATTACATCCATGGCTATAAAAGATGACATTGTCAAAGGACTCTGCCATGGACAATACCTACAGAAGGAATATGGAATGTTAGCATTCAAGGAATCCCCTGAAAGTGGATGGTTTCCACTGGACCTTTCATCTCTCTCCAGATTTTCCACCCAGCCACAAAGATAGTTCTTGCCTGACCTGGTACAGAGAATGAAGTTTATTACCATGATGGGTATTTAAGTAGCATCAGAACGCTGGGTATCTTAGGAAAAGCAAAAATATTATCCACTGTTTAAAAAAGTCCCAGTAGAGCAAAGTGTGGATGCTTACTACATTACAGATAATTTGTCCTCAGATGGCAATCAAAATGTTCCATAGGCAACCCTTTTGAGGAGAAAAGTAGAATCCAGTTCTCAAAACAAAAGCCCCAAGTTAAAATATCCCAGCTGTTATTTGAACTGCACCTTTAAGTTCCAAAGTTTCAAAATGCATATTCAACTGTAGAAACATTTAATACTCAACATTTTTGAACTAAGCCTATATTCTTCTCAAATAAGGTGTCCCCTGTCCTTCTAAATTACAGAGTGTAAAAACTGTAATGTTATACATTCCCTAGGGCTAAGAATAATTCATACAGAGTAATTTTAATGGAAATCATTCCTCTTTTCTTGGCAAGAGAAGAATTTCAGTAGGAATTTTTCAAAATTACAAAATATCTTTCCCTAGGGGTTTTATACTGCCACTTAGCAGATTTCTCATTTCATTTAACACAAATATTTTGATCCTCAAGGGAAAATCTGCTCAGTTACAGTTTCTACATTACTGTCTCCTGAAGATAAATTAGGTGCTTTTCTCCAAAATGGACACAGAAGAGGTAAAGTGTAAGTAAAGTGGTATAAATCCCAGAAATGACTTTTTCAAAACCAACACATTTGTCAAAGCTCTTAAAAGAAAAACATCTCTTAATTTTTACATAGTGTCCTTCCTGGATTTTCAAATCTAGGATCGATTTCCCTTTATCTGGAAAGATTTAGTTGGAGTCCTAGCTCAAAACAGAGTTGAACTAGATCAATCAATCAATAGTATTTATTGAACACTTTCTGTGTGCAGAACACTATACTTAGGTGCTTGGGAGAATTTAATGTAACACAGTTGACAGACACAATCCCGCCCACAACGAACTAGATTTTTATTTGTCTCTTGATGTTCTAGCTGTCTCCCCTTTCCTTGAAAATAATGTTTGAAAAATGCTTGGAATTCTTTGGGGAAACTGGCCCTGGACCAAATCCCTATGGGATTCACATAGCCTGAGTGATTATCTAGATGCAGATTTTGGTGATGCAGGACAATTCCTCTAACCAGGCAGATGGAGCTAGTTTGCCCCAAGTGGGGTGGATCTTAGCCGTGTGCTCTTGTCTGGTCTGTTGTGACTCAGCATTGACTCCCGCACAATGGGAATCTAGAGCACTGCACAATTTTAGTATCCGTGTTCTCTTCTTGGGTCCGAGAGCAACTCTCTGTGTTTGGATGGGAGACTCAATTCCGGTGTCTCAAGTCTCCTCCTCTGCCAAAAGCAATCAGCTACATCAGAGTTATGGAAAAGAAATTGATACATCCAAGTTCTACCCAAGCCTAGAAAGTACTCACAATGGCGACAGATGTCAGCTTTAAGATCTACGGCCAGACAGCAACTGTAAACCGTGGTCTGATCATCGGCACAGTCTTTATCGACTGGTGCCATCAGAAAAGGATTGCTGCCCTGGGAATTCGCATCAGTGTTCCGTTGAGTGTTTCCAGATGTTCTGACCATTCCAATTTGGGCCCTTTCAGAGCTGAGGAAAAAGCGGCTCTTTAAAACCACAAGCAGCTTGGAAAAAATGTTATTTTTTGCAATTGTTTTATGGACATTCAACTTTCAAGAGGTTCAAGTGAGAAAAAAAAGGAAACCAACTCCCATCAGTTTTTTTGGCTCCTGTTTATTTCACCCAGAAAATTCTCCCTTCCCTTTGAGGCCAGGAGAAATCTCCCCTAAGAGGCCTAAATTTCTTTCATTCATTCATTCATTCATTCATTCATTCAATTGTATTTATTAAGTGCTTATTGTGTGCAGAGCACTGAACTAAGTGCTTAGTACAGTTCCTCCTCACCACCATAGACCTCCTCTCCCAATGTTTTACTCTTCCATCCAGATCTATCCTTATTTACGGTATTTGTTAAGCACTTACTATGTGTCGGGCACTATTCTAATCACTGGGGTAGATACCAACTAATCGAGTCCGTCACAGTCCATGTCCCACATGGGGCGCACCATCTTAATCCCCATTTTACAAATGAGGTAACTGAGGCCCAGAGAAATGAAATGACTTGCTCAAGGTCACACAGCTGACACATGGTGGAGCTGGGATTAGAACCCAGGTACTTCTAACTCCCAGGCTCGTGCTTTATCCACTAGGTGAAGCTGCTTAAAGGAGCAGAATGAGGTGCAATTAAGAATCCATACTCAATTACAAGATTGACCTCCATCTCTCAAGCCAAAGGAAAATTGGTTGTCTGAAATTCAGCTATCTGAAAATGGTTGCCAGGGGAAGTTGACATGTCCTCAGATTTCCGGGCCGGCAGATGGCAAGCAGAGAGGCATACCAAAGTCACCCCTTTCCTTGGTTTCTAGGCTTTCAAGGGATGATAGGGACACCAAATTCCCATTTCTGACCTGAAGGTGAACCTAGGGATCACTCTTCCCACAACGAGAGCCTGCCACTAGACTAGACATTGGGAACCAGGCATTCCCTAGCACATAAATACATCTGAAAAAATTATAGTTGTAGTATTCTTCTTATTAGTTGTGAAAGCAGTAATGTTTATTAAATCTACATTTTGTACAGAGCACTGTATTAAGTTCTGGGACTTAATACCTGGGTGAAAATTAAACCTGGCCCCTGATCTTTAAGGGGCTCAGAATATAAAATAAGGGAGGGGAGAAGGAATGGGTGGCAGGCAAGGAAACCACTATAGAGCATGGACCTGGGAATCAGAAAGACCTGGGTTCTAATCCCAACTCCACTTATCTGCTGTGTGACCTTGGGCAAATCCCTTTACTTCTCTGTGCTGCTCTGTAAAATGAGCATTAAGACTGTGAGCACCATGTGGGTTAGGGACTGTGTCCAACCTGATAAGCTTGTCTCTACCCTGGCCATTTAGCAGAGTGCCTGGCACATAATAAGCACTTAACAAATCCCATAAAAAAAGAGGGATGGGACAGTGCGGCTAGAGAGGCAGAGCTTTGGGTTCATCATGGCTCAGGGTCCAATGGTCGCGTCAGCAATCACAGTCTTCTTCGTGTTCTGGAACATCTGCTGTCACTGCTTCCCCATCCTCTCAGCTGGAGAAGGAGAGGATGATGGAAATATAATGACTGTGTGTGTGGTAGGGCCGGAGTGGGGAGAAGGGAGCGAGGAGCACTCTGACTCCTTTCTGTCAACCTTTAGGCGTCCGGTGTAAAGGGACGTTGCCATCACTGCCGTCTCTCCCTCCTGGCTGAGGAGGGAACGTTCAGAGTCCCCGGGCATTGTGAGGATGTGGAAACTGCCGGAGGATCACCCCTAATCACTGAGATTTAATAGTTTATTGAGTCACGTTCAGGTGCCTTATTTGTTAAAGGACTGGAAAGGCAAACCTTGAGCAGGGTTCTAAAGGAGGCTGTGAAATCTCTATCCCCAGAAATCTTGGAATAAAGGATAGGGAAATCATCGGTCTCGAAAGGTTTAAGCAGTCACCTGCCAGGAGGCTGGGGGCTGGACTAGATGACCTGTAGAGATCCATTACAAGTAGCTCAGTGAGTTTGTGAAAGTTGTCCATGAATTTTCTGTATTCGAAATTGAGAGCATGATGAGTTGCTATCGAGAATATAAATAAACTTTTATTTCCTGCTGCTTCCTAGGTCTTGTACAATTTTACTTTATTGACTAGATGGCAGTAGCTTGACATTTAACTGTACATGTCAGCACACAATTTCTTTTTAGTAGGTCTAGAAAAAGCCAGCATGAATATAGTATCCTTACAGAAGACGCTGATTTAAAATGTTGAAATAGTGACAAAATTAAATGTGGAAATACCAACTATTTTTAAAGATGGTAGTGTAGTGTATAGCAAGATTAATTCCAGATGAAGCCTGTGCTTATTCTTGTTGTATCGATACCTCTATACAAGAATTTGTGTGCTGTAGTATTTGTACAATGGCCTGTGGCAGTTTGCTCTTATTTTATTTCCACATATATTGCAGAGGCAGAAAATGCTGGTTATTTTGCACGGGAACTCAAAATATTGTTTTAAACAAAGGTGAAGAAAGAAATGGAAAAGAAAGAAAAAAAAATAACAGTCTCTGGAGACAGAATTCCATTTGAGAGAAATTTTTCTGCCCAGAAAGTGCTCCAAAATGTACACAAACTGCTTTCAGATGATTTCCTTTCAAGCAAATCAGGAATCAACTGAATTCATCAATTGCATCTGGTTAAATTCCTGATTTCATATAAACAATTTTGCACTAATTATAGAGACTGTGGGAAAGAAAGTCACCCTCGGTTCTAGATCAACAGGCCCTGAGGTACCCTATTTTCAAAAATAATTACAGTAAGTAGACTACAAAACATCATTCATTACTTCTAATATCTCGGGCTGAAAGTACATTTCACAAGATAATGAAATTATTTCCTCGCACTGAGATAACCAGTTATCTGACTCTTCGGTTCATCCCGCATTAGATGTATTACATTTACAACTGTCAAAATAAATAATTTACTTGGGATGTGTCAAAGCACACAACAAGCTGATGAGAAATGTGTTGGACAGTGCAGAGCAAATCAGAGGGGCCTAGCTCAGAGAGAATAATGGCCAGTGTCAGCAGAGAGAGACAGTTGAGTGAGACTTGAAAGGAGTCAGAGTCATGTTAAAACTTGAAAATACTTGCTTTCCCGTTTCCTTCCAATAACAGTGAGTAAATAAGCCTGCATGTGGCCAAAGTGGCTTCCTTGGTGTCTCTCTAAGCTGATTCTAGACTGTTTATGGCTGGTCCATAACAAGCAAATAAATCCTTTCAATCTGTCTTACTACAACGACCAGAATATTATATGTTAGTTGATGGAAATGCATTTGGTAGGGCAATGGGTGTTGTTTTCCAAGAGAGTATTTACTGCGTCTACTGTGATTATTTTATAACGATAAAGATGCCAGATAATATATGCATTTGTCGCTACACTAATTTAACTGTGGATTCTAAATGAATGACATGAATGACAAACTTAACATTTGAAAAACGTAACTCCTTAACTTCCAACCCAAATCCTGTCCTACCCTTGACTTTCCCATCACTGTAGACAGCACCACCATCCTTCTTGTCTCTCAAGCCCATAACTCTGGCATTGTCCTTGACTGCTCTTTCTCATTCAACCCACATATTCTGTCTATCCCTGTCAGTTCAACCTCTACAACATTGCTAAAATCTGTCCTTTTCTAGCCATCCAAAATGCTACCACATTAATCCAAGCATTTATCCTATCCTACCTTGATTAGTAACTACTTGCTGACTGCCCTGTCTCCTGTCTCTCCCCTCTCCAGTTCATACTTTACGTTCCCGTCCAGATCATTTTTCTGTAAAAGCATTCCGTCCATGTTTCCCCACTCCTCAAGAACCTCCAGTTGTTTTCCATCCACCTCCACTTCTAACAAAAACTACTGACCATTGGCTACTGACTACTGATCAAGTTCTTGATCACCTTGCCCTCTCCTACCTCACTTCTCTACCCTCCTACTACAACCGAGCCCACACACTTCACTCCTCCAATGCTAACCTTCTCACTGTACTTTGATCTCATCTATCTTGTAGAGATTGCCTTCCACACGCTAGCCACAGGCCAAGCTAGGAATGGAATGGTTATGCCTCTACTTGATTCTCCCTCCCTTAGCTGAGACCGATAGAGTACTGGAAACTCTCCAGGTGCCACCCTGAGAGGGGACAACTCCTACTATTTTAATTATTATTATTATCAAGTGCCGTCGAGTCATTTCCGATTCATAGTGATTCTATGGATGTAGTTATGGTATGTGAAAATTTGGAAGTGGTTTACCATCGCCTTCTTCCACCTTCACTTCAGTCTCTGCCGTTGTCTTTGATCAACATTTTGCTCTGCCCACGGTTAGTGCTCAACAAATATGACTGACTGAATGAATCATTTGATCATCTGCCTTTAACTCTTTCCCATTTCCCTGTTTCCCTGCACAGGTGAATCAATTTTGTCTGAGGCCTCAGCTTAGGCCTTTCCATTAGAACTAACCCTAGCGAGAGTATCTTACAATCACATAGCTCTAAGCTTCATTGGCGTACGCAAACTCTCCAGCCGTGGTAAGGTGTTGATTCACAGGAGAGATAACTACTATTACTAGTAGCATATATTAAGTGTCCACTTGGTGCAATGCATTGGTCTAAGCACTTGGGAAGAACAGAATAAAGAAGTGACATGGCCAGACTAGTAGTAATAGTATGTACAAGTAGGGCTGTGAGGGGAAAGAATACACCAGGTGGGAATTAGGAATGGAAACTGTCACTCAAGGGGCTTTCAAGAAAGCTCACCTCTAGACTGTAAGCTTGTCGTGGGCAGGGAATGTGTCTGCTTATTGTTATGGCTATACTCGCCCAAGTGCTTAATACAGTGGTCCGCCCACAGTATACTTCCAATAAATATAATTGACTGAATTGAATGAATAATAATAATGTTGGTATTTGTTAAGCGCTTACTATGTGCAGAGCACTGTTCTAAGCACTGGGGTGGATACAGGGTAATCAGGTTGTCCCCTATGGGGCTCACAGTTAATCCCCATTTTACAGATGAGGTAACTGAGGCACAGAGAAGTGAAGAGACTTGCCCACAGTCACACAGCTGACAAGTGGCAGGCCGGGATTCGAACCCATGACCGCTGACTCCCAAGCCCGGGCTCTTTCCACTGAGCCACGCTGCTTCTCTATAGAGAAGCAGTATGGTATAATGGATAGAGCATGAGCCTGGGAGTCAAAATATTATGGGTTCTAGTCCCAGCTCCGCCACTTGTCTGCTGTGTGACCTTGGGCAAGTCACTTTACTTCTCAGGACCTCAGTTCCCTCTTTTGTAAAATGGGGATTAAGACTGTGAGCCCCACATGGGGCAGGGACTGTGTCCAACCTTATTTGCTTATATCCACCCCAGTGCTTAGTACAGTGGCTGGCAGATAGCAAGCACTTAGCAAATCCCACAATTATTAATATTATTATATTACTACTACTACTGCTGCTCCTCCTACTACTGCTAAAAGACCTGGGTTCTAATTCTGGCTCTGCCATTTATCTGCTGTGTGACTTTGGATAAGACACAAATTCTCTGGGCCTCATTTACCTCATTTGTGAAATGGGGATTATGACTGTGAGCCCCACGTGGGACAGGGACTGTGTCCTACTTGATTAGCTTGTAACTATCCCAGGGATTAGCACATTGCCTGGCACATAGTAAGGGCATAACAAATACCATTAAAAAAACTAGACATGGGCCCTGCCCCTTGAGACACTCACAATCTGTGAATGTAAGGGAGAAGATGGGAGATGGAAACATCAGGACACATGCCCATTTTTAACAACTATTGATCTGCAGCCAGCTCCAATACATAAGCCTTAAAGGGTCACATACCACTGTCCATTCCAAGTCTTTTCACCTGTTTTCAATCCTTTCATTTGAAGTCTCCATCTCCTTCCTGTCCTTAGTAAATGACAGATTCTCTGCTGCCCCCAATGTTACATGAGGCCCTTGGGTGCTGAAGAAAAGCGAAATGGGTTGATATGTATTCATTCAGTCAAATTTTTTGAGCACTACTCTGTGCAGAGCACTGTACTAAGTGCTTGGGAGAGTACAATATAACAATAAACAGACACATTCCCTGCCCACAATGAGCTCACAGTTAAGAGAGAGTAGGTGAATGTTGAAATGGTACCATTCTCTCATTATCTTTTCTCAGGGCTAAATATTAAACATTAAAACTGCTAAAATATTTGAAAAGTTTATCCATCTTGTCATATTCTAAAGCTACCAGAGGGGAAATGTTCTATCATATCTTCTTTGGTGCCCTTTTATCCAGCATCTAGAATAGTGCTTGAGTCATTTTGAGTGTTTGGCATATTTTAGATGATAATGAAACTGGAGGAAAAGAATGCATGTTAGAGGACAGGATATTGATCCTGGGAAGAAAAATTCACTTGCAAAGTTAAAGAATGCCAGGAAGTTGTTTGCCTGTTCAAACAGAATTCTGTATGTTACTTTTTAGGTGACTTCAGTATTGAGGACACCAATTAAAAGGTTAACTTAAATCCAGGTTTTGAAGCACTGTGAAGTAAGGATGTGCTTACAGGGTACGAACAGTTACCATTGATTTTATATTTTGTTTTTATTGATGATGAAATTTTTTGACTGCTTTTACAAAGAAGTAGTTTAATCCTGTCTTCTGCTAGAGAGGTTTCCGATTAATTTTCTGAAGTTATAAGAAAAGACACAGTGCTCTGCACACAGTAAGTGCTCAATAAATACCATTAATGAATGAATGAAGAAAAGATAACAATAGTAATAGTAATTGTAGTATTCATTGAGCACTTTCTATATGCCACAGGTTGTGGGGAAGATACAAGGTAATTGGGTCCGTATAGCACATGGGCTCCTTTCCATATTACCACTACTACTGATAATAATAATAATAAATGTGGAATTTGTTAAATGCTTACTATGTGCCACTCTCGGTTCTAAGCACAGGGGTTGTTAGAAGATGATCTGACCAGATAGAGTTCCTATTTCACTTGGAGCTCATAGCCTAACTGGAAGGGAGAACAGGTATTTAATTCCAATTTTTAATCAATCAATCATATTTTAGGATGCTGTGAAGGTTGATCCATCAGGATTTGGTGATAGATTGAATATTTGGGTTGAATAAGAGTGATGAGTGAAGGATAATGTCAAGGGCTTGTGAGGCAGGGAGGATGGTGGTAATGTCTACAGTGATGGGAAAAGGAGTGGGAAAATAGGTTTTGGGTGGGGAGATAAGGAATTCTATTTGGGATATGATAGGTTTGAGGTATTGGTGGGACATCCAAATAGAGATGTCCTAAAGGCAGGAGGAAATGCAAGACTGCAGAGAAGGGGAGAGATTAGTGACAGAGATGTAGACTTGGGAATCATCTGCATAGAGAAGGTAGTTGAAGCCATGGGAGTGAATGAGTTCTCCAAGTGAGTGGATGTAATTGGAGAATAGAATGGGGCCCAAAACTGAGCCTTGGGGGACTCCCCCATATAGGGATGGGAGGCAGAGGAGGAGCCTGTGAAAGAGACTGAGAATGAGTGGCCAGAGAGAGAGAGGAAGAGAATCAGGAGAAGACAGCGTCAGTGAAGCTGAGGTAGGATATTTCCAGGAGAAGGGGTGGTTGACAGTGTCTAAGGCAGCTGAGAGCGTCAGGAGGATTAGGATAGAGTAGAGGCCACTGGATTTGACAAGAAGGAGATCACGGGTGATCTTCAAGAGAGCTAGATGAGGGAACTTAGACCCAGAGAAGTTAAATGATTTGTCCAAGGTCACACAACAGGATTGACTCCCAAGACTGTGCTCTTCTCATTAGGTCAGGCTGTTGCTGCATCATTGATTTTTGATTATTATGATCATTATTTGCTAGGTTTTGTGAGAAACGTTTGTTATTTTTGTAGATAAATGCAAATTGTATTCCAAAATTTGTCCTAAACTTCTCAGGCTTTTAAATACAATTGCTCCAGAACTCAACAATTCAGATCTGGAAATGGGATTGGAGTTGTTTTAGACAAGAAAGAGGGCAATTTGGATAATTACAGATTGAAAAAAGAAGCCAGAAAAGACAGAGACTTTCAGAGAGAAGAGAAAAGGGCTTTGATGGAGCCACAGAAAGATTTTGTGAAAACAAGGGACAACTAAATAATGAATTCACCCAGGAAAATCAGAAGACAACAGAAAATGGAGCATTTTTCCTTTCAGTCATATGGGTAATTACTGGTAAATTTGCCAGTCCTCAGAGGAGGGAAACTGCAGACTATTGAATGTCATTCACAGGTCTCCTGTTTTTCTTTATGTGTGTGAGGACCATAGCGGAAGGGATTGGGAACATTGTCCGGATGTCTCTTGTACTAATCAGAAGACTTGAGGTTGCACATGTTTGGAGAGGGAAAAAGTCTGTCAGATTGTTGTTGCTTTTCTGGCTTCCTACTTCAATGGCATAATGTTCTGCCTCACTGGATTTCCATCAAAAAAATAAGTGTCTCAGGCTACACCCAATAAACTTGGTCAAGATCAATAGCCCCTAAACTAAACAGTCAAATATGTGACTGCCACTATTCACCCACAGAAGGCCTTGCAAGCCAGCAGGATTCTCCATTCCGTGGCCATTTTTCCAGTTCTGTTGATTAAGACACTAGAAGGCCCTTTAAGGAACTATGGGAAACTGGAGAAAGGGTGTTGTCAATTCAGAAAAATGTGAGGCAATGGCATGTGTCAAATCAGCACCAAATTCATCTCAGTCTTTATTTTAGTGTTGTGGTTAACGTGTGACTTTTAAAATTTCTGCTGCTTTTGAACTGGAGAAATAGATTTCGGGAATCCCACTCACGTGACTGATTGGGGTGAGACTGAAGGACAATTATTGGCCCTCAGAGTTTTTTTTTCTCATGACCTAGAGGGAAAACCTCTCCACAACTCTGCCCTGGAGTTCCTAAGGCCATAAATTTAGGGCAAAAGATGATTCTAGGGGAAATGAATTCTTTCACCATTAATTTGTATCCCTTAAGACAGGTTAAGATGAAATAGCTGTTAACAGAAAGATGAGTGGTCCCTGCAGGGAGTAGGGAAGGACATAAAAAAGTGTTCTTTTTTTAAAGTCAACTACTCTCTGCCGGTTTGGTTATCTTGAAATGACAAAGTGAAAAATCGTAAAACAAGGTTTAAAATGTCTGAAAATGTATTTGATACTAAGGGAAAGTGTAAGGTAGAAGTGAAGCAAAATGAGGTCAAGATAGGCTGTATCCTGCATTTAAAATAGTGCATGAAATCAAGTAATTTTCCAAATGCTGCAATGACCTCTTTTTCCTAAAAGCTCTAAGTATTTCTACAGGAGAGAATACCTGAAAGAGAAAGAGATTTACTGTATGAATTCATATTTTTTGCACCACCTTCATAGCAACGATGGGGAAAGGCTCACAACATTCAGGAAAGACACAACCATATCAGAAACTTTAAGTCCAGAAAAGGAGGGCAGGAGATGTTAACTCATCTTAAATGTTGGGATTTGTGTAGGGCCTCGTGCCTCACAAGACTTAATTTGTCCAGGGAGATGCCAGAATCGGAAAACCACCTCCTTTGAGACCTGTCCTATGGGGAGGCTTGAGAGCGGGATGGGCGAGAGGGTTTGGACCATGGGATTTGGTCACTTCTGCCTACTGTCGCTCTCAAGAGGGTGCACGGTTGCTGACTTAGCAGGGGCTGGATTTGTCATGAGCAGTCACCATTGGGTGAAAGGAGCTGGAGGGAGGCAGACCCCAAAGTGGAGCCAAGTAAGCCCCGTGCAACGAGGCCCAGACACATCAGCAAGCCCTGACACAAATTGAGCTCCTGCTCTGGAGGTTCACAGCTTCTTCAGCGCTCCCCTCCCCATATTATTTAGGAAAGGAGGAAGTTCTGGGTCTGAAAGAGAGCAAAACCCACCTTTCCTTCTCTTCCTCTCCCCCTTCCTCCGTTCCCATTGTCTCCTCAACTCTCTCGGGTAACCAGGTGCTGAGGACCGGGGAGAGAGACACTGGGCATAGTTCTGACAGGAAGATATAACTGGGTGTTCATTTTCCTGTCCAGACAGCACTACTTAAACAGGTTGCCCATTCCTGGAATTTGAGGGTAGAGAGGCCCACAATACCACAATGTTCCATTGGTCCCCAGAGCCAGGGAGGAAAACCCAGACCAGTTCCCTTCTGAAAAGCAGAATGCAGGTAGTTCTTAAAAGAGATGAGAAAGACCAAGAGCCAAAAGGAGACTTTTCCTAGGGCATACGATAAATCAACAGACAGGAGTCCAAGTCTACAGATCTCTCCCCTGTCCTGAGGAAAAGTTTTCTTTAATCCATACTAAAATTCCAGGTGGAAGATGCCTTGCAGTCAGGAAGACCCCCAGAAGGTACTTCCAGTGCTTTCTCTCAGTCCCAGCTGCTCCTTGTTTAATCCTGGCAGCTATTGTTTGCTGGGTTTCTCCGGCTCAGGTCAGGTTGGAAGTGACATGGGCTTTTGTTTTCTCTGGATGGCAATCAGAGAAAATTTCCTTCAACATCTGGGGCTGCTTAAAAAACTCAAAAAATCACTTCACAGAAGAGCTAGAAGGACTGTACAGGAAACAAAAGTGCTGCCCTCTTTCCAAAAGGCACCACTCAGAAAAAACACAGGAGTCTGTGAGCCTTTGAACTTCATTCCAGTTGTCAGTCTATTATCTGAGCATGGGTTAAAAATGAAACCAAAACCCCACCTCCTTGCATTTGCAATTATAAAGAATACATTCCTAGAAGTCTAAAATGATTGCAGACCCAAGCCACATGGAACTGCAGTAATTTGCTCAGTGCTTGCACATAATTAAATGGAAAAGGTACATCAGAAAACTGGGAAAATGCACACAGATGTTTGAACTATTTAGATGGCTTTGAACATTTGGTTTAGTTTGGGGGTTGCCAAAAAATAGAGTCAAATGCAGATACAGTGGATAACCAAATGTGGGTTGGTTGATGCATATATGTGGCTGTTTTTGCATAAAGAGGATCTCTCTTTAGTCCCGGAGGGGGGTCCCTGGGGATCCCTGAAATCTAACCCTCCAGCAGGAAACCTGGATTTCACACCCATAGAAGGAAGAATGTCAGCACCCAATGTATAATGGGGCATAAGGGAGGGTTGTAATGGAGATGCGCTGAGCAATATTCTCTGCTTCCTGAGAAGCCTCAGAATCCTGGGAAGGATTGTGCTCTAGTGGAAAGAGCATAGGCCTGGAAGTCAGAGGAACTGGATTCTAATCCTAGCTCGACTACTTGCTTGTCAATCAATCAGTCTTATTTATTGAGCACTTACTGTGTGGAGAGCTCTGTACTAAGCACTTGGGGGAGTATGATATAACGATAGACACGTTCCCTGCCCACGATAAGTTTCTCTGTGACCTAGGACAAGTCACTTATCTGGGCTGTACCTCAGTTTCCTCATCTGTAAACTGGGGACTCAATACTCGTTCTCTTTCATATTAAACTGTGAGCTCCATATGGATCAGGGATTGTGACTGACCTGATTATCTTGTATCTACCCCAGTGCTTGTCACAGAGGAAGCACTTCACAAATACCACCATCATTATTAGTATTATTTCCCAATGTTCTGCGGGACTCCCAGCGTCACCTAGAGTAAGGGATGCGTGCAATTGGGTTGCACTGAGTTTTCCGGGTATTTATCTGAGAGTGCCATGTCACTGAAAAGGTTAATATTGTAGCCACAGTTCTGGCCATACAAGGCGCAAAGAAAGGTTCATTCATTCATTCATTCAATAGTATTTATTAAGCGCTTACTATCTGCAGAGCACTGTACCAAGCGCTTGGAATGTACAGTGCGGCAACAGAGACAATCCCTGCCCAATGACGGGCTCACGTCTAACTGGGGGAGATGGACGGCAGAGCAAAACCGAATGAAACAAAAGCAAGACAACATTATCACGATAAATAGAATCAAGGGGATGTAGACCTCATTAACAAATTAAATAGGGTAATAAATAATATATACAAATGAGCACAGTGCTGAGGGGAGGGAAATGGGGGAGGGGGAGGATCGGGGGGGAGCAAAGGGAAAAGGGGGGAGCTCAGTCTGGGAAGGCCTCTTGGAGGAGATGAGCTTTCACAAGGTTGTTCCTTGTGGTGTTCACCTCGTACTGTTTTCTCTTTCGCCTTCTTGTTTTTCTTTCCAAATGAAGCTTTGGCTCAATAGATAGTGCTACAAACACTTCATGGAACACCTTAGAGCATGTGTGTTTTAAGTGAAGGAGGGGGATATTCTTCATTTGTTGGCTTCAGAGTTTTAGCAGTTATCTAGTAAAACGAGGGCTTGCTGTTTAGAGAAGCAGCGTGGCTTAGTGGCAAGAGCATGGGATTGGGAGTCAGAAGACGTGTGTTTTAATCTCACCTCCGCCACTTGTCTGCTGTGTGACCTTGGGCATGCTACTTAACTCCTTTGTACCTCAGTTACCTCATCTGTAAAATGGGGATTAAGACTGTGAGCCCTACGTGGGACAACCTGATTATCTAGTATCTACCCCAGTGCTTAGAATAGTATTTGACACATAGTGAGTGCTTAACAAATACCATAATTATTATTACTTATTATTAGGTTTGCTATTGCCCTGTCCTCCAGGCAGGGTCTTTCAGTCGTTTATTTTTTCGTTTTGTTGGTGCAGGACAAGAAACAAGTCCTACCTGTATGGAACTCCCGAAAACAAAACAACAACAAAACCCCAAAAGCTCTTTGGTAGGTCACTGGATAACCCATCACAGTAAAGATTATAAGTAGATGGACCCCATTAATGGACTCATCTCATCTCTCTTTCTGTGGTCCTTTAATGATCAACTGTGCATATCTTTATAGGAGACCTTGGGCAAGGTCTGAGAAAATATGCCAAAGCACCTGCTGAAATCTGGCATCTTTAGTTATTGCCACAAGATGTTTTCCTCCCAGCCCCAAGGCACAGCGTTATTAAAATCATGCAGACGATCCATCACGTGTTACCACTTATCAAGGCTCTGACGCCATTGAACCAGTTGCTGCTGCTAGGGCCAAGAAGCCAATAAAACGGACTCATTAATTGCTGCCCCATTATAAGCACAGATAACCGAAATATTTGCTAAACATAAAAGAATAAAAATCAATAAGGAGAGCAACGTTGGATTCCAGAGTCCAAGAGTGTTATGCAAACAGTGGAGGAGAGAAAACAACAACATCAACCATAAAAGAACACTTGAGGGTTGCATTAATAAGTCTTTGGTGCATTCATAGGATCAGACAATTATATATGACAAGATCTAATATCTTCAAATTCCCTTAACATGAAAAAAAGCAATTTCTGTTATCTTGCAATATTGACTGCTCATCACAGTGAATCTAGATCTTTCTCTCAGTCATATGAAGGTAGGGAAAATGGTAATTGCTTTGATGGTTTTATCGTTGGCCGAAAAGTTATTTTATTTAGGCTTCAGTTAGAGCAGAACATAAATGCTTATCTCTCCCTATCTTTCTCCATGGAATTGACAGTCTGATCCATGAACTCTTCAGCAGGTGATAACATAGATCATCTCCTCCACTGGAGATTCTCTCTGCTGGGTAGGTTTGTCAACAGCCCTCATAAGGTTTGCATTAGAGTCCCCTTAATAATTGCCTAGAAGACACATTAAACACCTCCCTTCTCCCTGTATACTAAAACCAGAACAGACTCTTCAAGTGTAAATTGTTCACACTAGGATCTCCCTGGCTGCTTATTTTTAAAAGCGTGCCACGTATTCTGACATTGTCCTGAGCCTTTAAATTTCAGATGTATAATATAGAGTTCATTTATCTCTGTTAATGAATCCTTGATCATAAAAATCAAATAACAGGTTGTTTTGTGTTCTTAGGATCATACTATATGTACCGTAGAAATGATCTAAATGGTAATCTGTCCAAAAAAGTTTTATTTTTCCAGCCAGATTTTTGTGTCAAATACGAATAGACCATAAGACTTTATTTTCAAAATCTGTACCACAAAAAACAGGGATCGAATTTCACTCCAGTTTTTCCACTAAACACCTTTTATTTTGGAGACAAACAGCAATCTGTGAAAAAGAGTTTTATTTCAGCCAAATCTTTCAGGTGTACCATGATATTAAACAGTTAGGACTTTCTTTGGGAAACATCACCAAGTCCATACTATAACCCATGTGTTACAACATCACCTCCAAGCTATTGAAACTTCTCATGTTCTGTGTCTTATATATAAGCAACTGTCTTAAGCATCGGAAAATCCAGTGTCCTGTTATGTATTTAAAAATCTTTATTTTTAATCTGGCCTGTTAAATCCATTGCTTAGATATTTCTGGGGACCGTGCTTAACATACCTCTCGTGGTCTATATGTAGATATTAAATGGTTTATATTAAATAATAAATTTTGCACTGCTGCAGATACAGATGTAATTAGACCAATGTTCTCCGGGAAAGGAATCCAGAGGCTTAAACAGATGTCTGGGGGATCTGCACGGAATCACTCCTATCTAAATTAGATAGTTAACTGAGAGCTTTGAAGATCAGGTGGCAGTTCAAGAGTGAGTGGGATTAGACTAGTTCTGAATCTGTGGGATGGATTGGGGGTTAGGCAAGGGAAGGCCCGGTATGGGCAGGGATTGTCTCTATTGCTGAATTGTAATAATAATAATAATAATAATAATAATAATTTTGGTATTTGTTAAGTACTTACTATGTGCCAGGCACTGTTCTAAGCTCTGGGTAGATACAAGGTGATCAGGTTGTCCCACGTGGGGCTCACAGTTTTAATCCCCATTTTCCAGACGAGGTAACTGAGGCCCAGAGAAGTGAAGTGACTTGCCCAAAGTCACACAGCTGTTCAGTGGCAGAGCCGGGATTAGAACCCGTGACCTCTGACTCCCAAGCCCGGACTCTTTCCATGAAGCCATGCTGCTTCCCGTGTAATTGTACTTTCCAAGCACTTAGAACAGTGCTCTGCACACAGTAAGCGCTCAATAAATACGATTGTATGAATGAATGAGTGAGGGGACTGGAAAGTATTAAGGGAGAGGCCTAAGGGGAGTCTGTTGTTGGGCAAGACATGGGGTAATCAGGAGAAGAGTGGCATTTAGCCACTGAGAATTGGAGAATATATTCAGATGGTCTTGGCCTTTAAAGGTGGCATTCAATCAGTCAGTGGTTATTTATTGAGTGCTTTCCATATTGAAAGTGCTGTACTAAACACTTGGGAGAGTACAATATAACAGAGTTGTTAGACATGCTCCTGTCCAGGACCTTAAAGTCTAGAAGGACAGTCATTAATAAAAATAAATTAAATTACAGATATGTATTTAAAATAAATTGTGGTATTTGTTAAGTGCTTACTATGTGCAAAGCACTGTTCTAAGCGCTGGGGGATACAAGGTGATCAGGTTGTCCCTCGTGGCGCTCACAGTTTTAATCCCCATTTGACAGATGAGGTAACTGAGGCACAGGGAAGTTAAGTGACTTGCCCAAGGTCACACAGCTAACTAGCAGCAGAGCCGGGATTAAGTGTTTTGGGGGCTGAGGGAAGGGTGAAAAATAGCGTGCAAATCCTAGTGCAAGGGTGACACAGAAGGGAGTGGGAGAGGCATTGATATCTATTGACATTCATTCTCTTCCTGAAGCCTTACTGAAGACACATCTCCTCCAAAAGGCATTCCCAGACTAAGCACCCCCTTTCCTCTTCTCCCACTCCCTTCTGTGTCTTCCTGACTTGCTCCCTTTGTTCTGCCCCCTTCCCAGCCCCACGGCATTTATGTACATAACTGGAATTAATTTATTTGTATTGATGTCTGTCTCCCCCGCTCTCGGTTGTAAGCTGATTGTGGGCAGGGAATGCTTCAGTTTATTGCTGCATTCTCCCAAGTGCTTAGTACAGTGCTCTGCACACAGTAAGTGCTCCATAAATGATTGAATGAATGAATTTGTAATAGGTACTTCTGCACTTGCCCTCTTTCCCCTTCCAAATTTAGTCTGCCTCTAAATCTCTCTCTCTCTACAACACTTGCTGCATCTGCCCTTCCTCCTCCATACAAAGAGCTACTCTGCTAGTTGGAGCTGTTGTCATCTCAACCGGGCTACGGCATCAGCCTCCTTATTTATCCTCTGTCTCTCGGCTTCTAGCCTCTACAGTTTAAACTACATCATGCTGCTTGGTTCCTCTTTCCACGACGTCATTCTCGACACGTTTCTCCTCCTCTCAAAAGTCTCCAGTGGCTGCAATCAATCAATGATCAGTAGGAAATGAGCACTTGCAGTGTGCAGATCACTGGAATAAGCGGTTGGGAGAGTGCAATATAACAGACTTGGCAGACATGGTCCCTGCCCACAGCAAGCTTTTAGTCTAGAGAGAGAGGCAGAGCAGAGTGGCTCAGTGGAAAGAGCCTGGGCTTCGGAGGCAGAGGTCATGGGTTCGATTCCCGGCTCTGCCACTTGTCAGCTGTGTGACTGTGGGCAAGTCACTTCAGTTCTCTGTGCCTCAATTACCTCATCTGTAAAAATGGGGATTAACTGTGAGCCTCACGTGGGACAACCCGATTACCCTGTATCTACCCCAGTGCTTAGAACAGTGCTCCGCACATAGTAAGCGCTTAACAAATACCAACATCATCATTATTATTATTATTATCATATTAATATAAATAAATTGTGGATGTGCACATAGGTGATGTGGGGCTGAGGGTGAGGTAATAGGTACAACGTAAGCCCAGTGTGGGCAGGGATCATCTCTTGTACAGCCAAGCGTTTAGTTCAGTGCTCTGCACACAGTAAGTGCTCGATAAATACGATCGAATGAATGAATGAAATCCATGAGGAAGGGTGACACAGAAGGGAGCGGGAGGAGAGGAAATGAGGGCTTATTAGGGGAAGGCCTCTTGGAGATGTCATTTTAATAAGGCTTTGAAGGTGGGGCGAGTGATGGTCTGCCGGATATGAAGGGGGAGGGAGTTCCAGGCCAGAGGCAGGACATGGGTGAGGGGTCGGCAGAGTGATAGATGAGGTCAAGGTACAGTGAGTAGGTTGGCATTAGAAGAGCGCAGTGTGTGGGCCGGGTGGAGGTAGGAAATCAGAGAGGAAAGGTAGGGGAGGGCAAGTTGACCGAGTGCTTTAAAGCCAATGGTCAGGAGTTTTTATCTGATGCAGAGGTAGATGGGTAACCACTGGAGCTTCTTGGGGAGTGGGGAAACAGGGACTGAATGATTTTGTAGAATAATGATCCAGGCAGCGGAGTGAAGTAAGGACTGGAGTGGGGAGAGATAGGAGGCAAGGGAGGTAAGGAGGATTTTGCAGTAATCGAGGGGGAATGGGATAAATGCTTGGATTAATACGGTAGCAGTTTGGTTGGAGAGGAAAAGACAGATTTTTTTTATGGTATTTGTTAAGCGCTATGTTCCGGACACTGTACTAAGTGCTGGGGTAATCCAAGCTAATCAGGATGTCCCATCCCATATGGGGCTCACAGTCTTAATTCCCACTGAAAAGCAGCCTGGCCTAATGGATAGAGAATGGGCCTGGGAGTCAGAAGGACCTGGGTTCTAATCCAGACTCTGCCACTTGTCTGTTGTGTGACTTAGGCAAATCACTTCACGTCTCTGGGCCTCAGTTCATCTGGAAAATGGGGATTAAGACTGTGTGCCAGGTACTGTTTCCAACCTGATTAGGTTGTATCTACCCCAGCACTTAGAACAGTGCCTGCCATATAGTGAGCACATAACAAATACCATTATTATTATTATTATTATTTTACAGATGAGGTAACTGAGGCCCAGGGAAATTAAATGACTTGCCCAAGGTCACACAGCAGGCAAGTGGCAGAGCCAGGATTAGAGCCCACATCTTTCTGACTCTCAGACCCATGCTTTATCCACTAGGCCACGCTGCTTTTCTGATGACTTAAGCGCATCACACAGAGATATGTGAGCTGTTCTATCTCCCAACCTTTAGACAAAAGAGCGAGTTTTCAGTTCAGGAGGCAAAATATGCCGCCAAATGATTCCTCTGAAGAGCCAGAATAAAAGAAATGAAGGTCCGTAGTTAGGAGAGACCCAGAAAGCAGTAAGTGCCTCAGAGAAGAAAGGATTAGGTTTGGATTTATTGTCAGGTGCTCCCTGTGAATCTCTCCATGTCCGCGTTCTCCCTTCTGCCTGGAACCCCCACCTCTACATATTCCCTATCTTTCATTCATTCATTCAGTAGTATTTATTGAGCGCTTACTATGTGCAGAGCACTGTACTAAGCACTTGGAATGAACAAGTCGGCAACAGATAGAGACAGTCCCTGCTGTTTGACGGGCTTACAGTCTAATCGGGGGAGACAGGCAGACAAGAACAGTGGCAATAAATAGAGTCAAGGGGAAGATCATCTTATAAAAACAATGGCAACTAAATAGAATCAGGGTGATGTACATCTCATTAAACAAAATAAACAAAATAAATAGGGTGGTAAAGATATATACAGTCGAGCGGACGAGTATCGTGCTGAGGGGGTGGGATGGGAGAGGGGGAGGAAGAGAGGGAAGGGGGGAGAAGAGGGTTTGGCTGCGGAGAGGTGAAGGGGGGATAGAGGGAGCAGAGGGGAAAATGGGGGAGCTCAGTCTGGGAAGGCCTCTTGGAGGAGGTGTTTTAATAATATTGGTATTTGTTAAGCGCTTACTATGTGCAGAGCACTGTTCTAAGCGCTGGGGTAGACACAGGGGAATCAGGTTGTCCCACGTGGGGCTCACAGTTTTCATCCCCATTTTACAGATGAGGGAACTGAGGCACAGAGAAGTGAAGTGACTTGCCCACAGTCACACAGCTGACAAGTGGCAGAGCTGGGATTCGAACTCATGACCTCTGACTCCAAAGCCCAGGGTCTTTCCACTGAGCCACGCTGCTTCTCTGGATTTGAAGAGGGGAAGAGAATTAGATTGTCTGAGGTGAGGAGGGAGGGCATTCCAGGACCGCGGGAGGACGTGGCCCAGGGGTCGACGGCGGGATAGCGAGACCGAGGGATGGTGAGGAGGTAGGCGGCGGAGGAGCGGAGCGTGCGGGGTAGGCGGTAGAAAGAGAGAAGGGAGGACAGGTAGGAGGGGGCAAGGTGACGGAGAGCCTCGAAGCCTAGAGTGAGGAGTTTTGTTTGGAGCGGAGGTCGATAGGCAACCACTGGAGGTGTTTAAGAAGGGGAGTGACAGGCCCAGATCATTTCTGCGGGAAGATGAGCCGGGCAGCGGAGTGAAGAATAGACCGGAGCGGGGCGAGAGAGGAGGAAGGGAGGTCAGAGAGAAGACTGACACGGTAGTCTAGCCGGGATATAACGAGAGCCTGTAACGGTAAGGTAGCCGTTTGGGTGGAGAGGAAAGGGCGGATCTTGGCGATATTGTAGAGGTGAAACCGGCAGGTCTCGGTAACGGATAGGATGCGTGGGGTGAACGAGAGGGACGAGTCAAGGATGACACCGAGATTGCGGGCCCGAGAGACGGGAAGGATGGTCGTGCCATCCACGGTGATAGAGAAGTCTGGGAGAGGACCGGGTTTGGGAGGGAAGATGAGGAGCTCAGTCTCGCTCACGTTGAGTTTTAGGTGGCGGGCCGACATCCAGGTGGAGACGTCCCGGAGGCGGGAGGAGATGCGAGCCCGAAGGGAGGGGGAGAGGACAGGGGCGGAGATGTAGATCTGCGTGTCATCTGCGTAGAGATGGTAGTCGAAGCCGTGAGAGCGAATGAGTTCACCGAGGGAGTGAGTGTAAATGGAGAACAGAAGAGGGCCGAGAACTGACCCTTGAGGAACTCCAACAGTTAAAGGATGGGAGGGGGAGGACGCGCCAGCGAAGGAGACCGAGAATGACCGGCCAGAGAGGTAAGAGGACAACTGGGAGAGGACGGAGTCCGTGAAGCCGAGGTGAGATAAGGTATGGAGGAGGAGGGGATGGTCGACAGTGTCAAAGGCAGCACTCAAAGCCCTAATCAGATAGCATCTCCTCCGGGAAGCCTTCCCAGACTAAACGTCCGCTCAACTGTATATATTTTCATTACCCTATTTATCTTGTTAATGAGATGTACATCGACTTGATTCTATTCATTTGCTATTGTTTTAATGAGATGTTCATCCCCTTGATTCTATTATTGCTATTGTTCTTGTCTGTGCGTCTCCCCCGATTAGACTGTAAGCCCGTCAAAGGGCAGGGACTGTCTCTATCTGTTACCGATTTGTACATTCCAAGCGCTTAGTACAGTGCTCTGCACATAGTAAGCGCTCAATAAATACGATTGAATGAATAAACTCTCATTCCCTGCCTCCTCACCCAACTTCCCTCTCTCCATAGTCAATGGTATTTACTGAGCACTTACTTTGAGCAAAGCACTGTACTAAGCACTTGGGAAAGTACAGTATAACAATAAAGAGACACATTCCCTACCCACAATGACCATTCAGTTTAGTGGGGACTGTAATGCCTCCCCATGCATTTAGTTCCACCCCTAAGCACTTGGTAGTCACCCCACCCTCGCCCCCACAATACTTACAAGCACATTCTTAAACTCTGTAGTTTCCTTTATCTGTAATTTATTTTAATTCCTGTGTCCCCTGCTAGACTGAAAGCTTCCTGAGGGAAGATTGTATCTACCAACTGTATTTTACTCTCCCAAGTGTTTAGTACAGTGCTCTGCACATAGCAAGCCTTCAGTAAATACCATTGATCGATTTAGTGAGGATCCCTCCTTCAACTGGAGGGCAAAATGGATTCAAATGCACATTTCCAACTGGGCCATCCAATGAGACTGCCGGGTCCAGTTGAACGGAATGATTCATTCATTCATTCATTCAATAGTATTTATTGAGCGCTTACTATGTGCAGAGCACTGTACTAAGCGCTTGGGATGAACAGGTCGGCAACAGATAGAGACAGTCCCTGCCGTTTGACGGGCTTACGGTCTAATCGGGGGAGACGGACAGACGAGAACGATGGCAATAAATAGAGTCGAGGGGAAGAACATCTCGTAAAAACAATGGCAACTAAATAGAATCGAGGTGATGTACAATTCATTAACAAAATAAATAGGGTAATGGAAATATATACAGTTGAGCGGATGAGTACAGTGCTGTGGGGAGGGGAAGGGAGAGGTGGAGGAGCAGAGGGAATGATGTGGTCCTGCCTGAGCCTGAGTGGTCTTACATGAATCAGCAGAGTAGTGAAGAATAGAAATGGTCTAATTTGGACTGGGGGTGTCACAGGTAGGGGTCACATCTTATCACTCCTCACCCAGTCAGTAAGAATTACAATGCCATGGAACAGCCTTCCTCTCCATCCCCATTCATCAAGCTATTTTTAGGCAAGAGTTGGATAGATGCATGTTTGGAAAAAAACTCCATTAATAGAGTGTCCAAATGAATTGTGGGTTACAAAACATTCTATCTCTGTTCTCTCAGCAGTCTGCATTCACACGGTTAGATTGTAGATATGATCCCCAGGAGGAGCAGAAATAGACATTTTCCTCTGTTGACCAAAATATATAGGCATGAATCACCTCTTCTTTTTCCGTAACAATGAACCTTAATTTATTTACCCTCTTGGCTGTCACACTGCAGTTGACATATTGTACCTACGTGGATAAAGAACAATTCCAACTTTTGTTCTATGCAGCAGTCTATTAATACAGGTTTTTATTTGGAGTTTGGTTTCCTTGGTAAGAAGAGGTTTTTTCGGTTGTTTTTTTTTTTCCACGCCAGAGCACCTCTTTACTGAATGGGGGGCGGGGAGGGGATGATTTTACTCTCATTAAAAATTTAGCCAACCTGACATTTTATGAGTGTGCTCCGCAGTTATCCTTAGGGGTGGGGAAGTTTTTGCCTATTGAGATGGAGTTTGTGGGTGGGATTACTCTTTTTCTTTCTCTTGCAGATGCTATATGGCAGAGAAGACAATTCACTCCCTCCACAGATCGGAAATCCTTCAGCTTTGAAAGGGTCTCGTTCTGAGAGGATATCACAGACTCAGTAGAACCAACTGAAAGGACTCCTTTAGGATTTTTCAGGACTTTTTATCCATATTTTTCAAAATTCCCGATTTTCACATTGAAGTGAGACATTTGTTCCCATATGGATAGCCAGGGGCTGCCTTAATGGCATGGAACGTTTGCCCTCTTTCACTCTTTCTCTCTCTTCCCCTCTCTCTCTCTCTCTCTCTCACAACACACACACACACACACACACAACACACAACACACATGCACACACACTTCAGTTCCAAGATTTTTGTGGTTGAACCAAGGGAGCAGGCCAGGGTGATGCAGATGGGAGTGGGAGAAGAGGATTCACTCAATCAGAGGTTCTGACTTGGTTTTCGCAGTGTACCGGAGAGTTTGGTGCTGACTAAACCGGGAACTTTTCTGGATTACTGCTCAGTTGTACGTGTCCATTGTATTCTCTACACTGTAAGCTCACAAAGGGTGGAAATGTGCTGCTGATTCTGTTGTACTGTACTCTCTGGAGCACTGAATACTGTGCTCTGCACATAGAAGCGCTCAATAAGTACTACTGATTGACTGATTGATACATACTAGTGGATCTACTGTAAGCCCGTCAAAGGGCAGGGACTGTCTCTATCTGTTACCGATTTGTACATTCCAAACGCTTAGTACAGTGCTCTGCACATAGTAAACGCTCAATAAATACTATTGAATGAATGAATCTAAGGATGCCTAGAGAGCACATTACGGGGCTTCCGCCTTTTTCCCATTTTCCCAATTCTGGGCTCCGCTAGCCTGACAGTGCTCTCGTAGTGATCAGAATGTGTTCCTGATCGAACACGACGATAATGACTATTGATTAAATCAAGCAAAAACCGTCCTGGGTGAGACCGTGACCCCTGATTTGGTTTCCAAAGGGTAGAGTCGCATCCTGTGAACGGGAGTAGAAGGTCGGGAAAGTAGCTGGATGGGAATCGATGTAGTCCGGGATGCTGAAGTCCCTGCCCTTAGACATTTCATCCACCAGAGGGAGATCATATCCACAGAAGAAAACCCAATTCATCCCAAACAAAAAGAGCATTTATTTGGCCAGGAATAGGGGAAAAAAAAAAAAGTCTCATGCTTTGAAGTACAACACCCAACTGATGCGAAAAGCAACAAAGAAAATAACTGAGTGTTTTCTTGAGACTATCCAAATCGGTGTGAATTAAATGATAATAATGTTGGTATTCGTTAAGCGCTTACTATGTGCCGAGCACTGTTCTAAGCGCCGGGGTGGACACGGGGGAATCAGGTTGTCCCACGTGGGGCTCCCGGTCTTCATCCCCATTTTACAGATGAGGTCACTGAGGCACAGAGAAGTTAAGGGACTTGCCCACAGCCACACAGCTGCCAAGTGGCAGAGCCGGGATTCGAACCCATGAGCTCTGACTCCAAAGCCCGTACTCTTTCCACTGAGCCACGCCGCTTCTCTAATAGACACCAATAAATAGACACTAATAAAATAGACACCAATTGTACTCTCAGAAGGGTTCCTTCATCCCTAACGACTGCCGAGCCTTATCTTCACCGCTGAGTCTGGAACGTGAAATATTGCCCTTCATTCAGTAGCATTTATTGAGCGCTTACTAGGTGCAGAGCACTTTACTAAGCGCTTGGAATGTACAAATCGGTAACAGATAGAGAAAGTCCCTGCCCTTTGACGGGCTTAGAGTCTCACCCACTCCTTCAAAGCCCCTCCTTTCCAAGAAGCGTTCACTACCTGGTTTCCTCACCTTACCTGTCGAGGCACCATCTTAGCTACTTCCACACTCAAGAATTTATCAGTCATCTATTTATCTATCTACTTGTGGTTATTATTCTATCTAATCGCCCTCTTTACACTATTACTTTGTCTATTTCCCTCTTTCAAGTGCAAGCTACTTGAGGAGAAGAACGGGCCTGATTCTCCCAATCAATTTATGACTAATAGAGCCTCCCTTGATTGAATCAGGAGCTCGGGCTCATTATCTGTTGTCTGAAGGGCAGCCCTGTGGAGCAGGGGCACCAGGTTAGCAGGAGAACATAGGGAAGGCAAAGCAATGCCGCTCCCCGAGGTTCACAGTGTACACCCTCGTCCTTCCCTTGACCCGGCTGTGGAAACTGCGTCTTTCCTGCTGTGAGAAACTGGGATCTGGGCTGCTCCAGTGCTAGCAGGACCTGTTCACGCATGCCTGAGGTAGGATCAGAGCCCCAGATGCTCTCCTCTCCATGCTGTCATTCTGTTGGTTGTTCTTGCACCAGCTGAGGGCCGATTGATGAACTCCAATGCTGACAATCCTTTCTCTGCCTCTGGGCTGCACTCAAGTCCAGACCAGAAGTTCTCTAGGCAGCCTTGGAGGGATACTCAGCATGGAAGTCGAAGCTCCTCCCCTAGAGAGTAAGCTTGCTGTTGGCGGGGAATATCTCGGTTATGTTTTGATGTTGTTCTCTCCCAAGTGCTTAGTATGGCTTAGTGGAGAGAGCACGGGCTTGGGAGTCGGAGGTCACGGGTTCCAATCCTGGCTCTGCCACTTGTCTGCTGTGTGACCTTGGGCAAGTCACTTAACTTCTCTGTGCCTCAGTTACCTCATCTGTAAAAATGGGGATTAAAAAATATGAGCCCCACGTGGGACAATCTGATTGCCCTGTATCTACCCCAGCGCTTAGAACAGTGCTCGCACCTAGTAAGCGCTTAACAAATACCATAATTATTATTATTATGGCGCTTTGCACACAGAAAGAGCTCCATAAGAACCACTGATTGATTGAGTATAAACTCCTCGTAAGCGGAGAGTGTCTATACCAACTTTGTTATATTGTAATGTCCCAAGTGCTCTGTACCGTGCTCTGCACACAATAAGCGCTCAGTAAATACCACTGATTGACTGACTGCTGAAAAGCTGAGCGGGCTCTGAGGGCTTTAGGTGGGCAGAATGGAAGTCAGACGGTAGGTTGGACATTTCAGAGTTTGGGCCATCATCCACCACATTCAAATGCAGAGCACTGTACTAGGCATTTGGGGGAGATCCTAAAGTATCTTACACTTTATAACCCTTCCCCTCAAGTAGCTTGCGCTTGAAAGAGGGAAATAGACAAAGTAATAGTGTAAAGAGGGAGATTAGATAGAATAATAACCACAAGTAGATAAATAGATAACTGATAAGTTCTCGAGTGTGGAAGTAACTGAGATGGTGGCTTGACAGGTAAGGTGAGGAAACTAGTTAGTGAACGCTTTTTGGAAAGGAGGGGCTTTGAAGGAGTGGAAGGGCAATATTTCAAGTTCCAGACCGGTGAGTGGGGATGGTGTCAGCGGGGTGAAGATTTGAGAGTAAGGGAGAGATGGGAGGTTAGGTTTGGAAGAGTAAAGGGACCAGGAGCAGGAGAAAAGAACAGAGAGATAAAAGGTAGTCATGGGCTAGAAAGCCTCTTAGCTAACTCAGCAGTTTCAATTTTAGGTGAGAAACTATGAGAGTCAAAAGCGGATTTTGAAGAAAGGAGTGGCGAGTTTATGGAACACAGAAAGCAACTTGGCCTAGTGGAAAGACCACCAGCCAGGGAGTCAGAAGACCTGGGTTCTATTTCTGAGTCTGCCACCGGCCTGCTGTGTGACCTTGGGCAAGTTGCTTAACTTCTCGGGGCCTCAGTTCCATCATCTGTAAAGTGGGGATTAAATGCCTGCTCTCCCACTCCCTTAGACATTGAGGCCCCTGGTGGGACAGAGACTATGTCTGACCTGATTATCTTGTGTCTTCCCCATCGCTTAGTACAAGGTTGGCAAATATTAGGGGCTTAAATATAATAATAATAATAATAATATCATTTCTCTAGCTGCCTGGACAGAGCCTAAGATCCTCATAAGTCAAAAAATGGAGGGTTTTCAGGCACTGTAAGGAGAGTGCTTCTGTTCTCGAGGAGCTTCCTCTGACACAGCTGACCAACCAGAAAGGCAGCAGCTATGGGAAGAGGGACTCCTTTTCACCTCCGTCTTTTGTGCACATCCTGCTCAGTTGGGAGACAGGTGGGCGAGTCCTGTCATTCCACAGAATTCATAAATTTCTACCTTTCTTCCCATAAACCCCTTAGCGTCCACTCACAGATAAGTGCATGACAACCACGATTCCCCCTCCCCAATGAGGTTGGAAGGAGAGGTTATAAGATTAAATTTGCTTTAGGAGGGAGCTCTCTGAGGGTAGGGAACGTCTACCAACTCCGTTTTATTATACTCTCCCAAAGTTTTAGTACAGTTCTCGGCACATAGTAGGGGCTCAATAAGTACAATTAATTGACTGATTTAAAGCTGAAGTAGAATTTATTAAGTCCTAACAAACGTTCTGTAGGGAGGCTGTAGAAACTCATTATCTAGAGAATGTAAGCTGACTGACATGGGGATTTAGCAGCGGGTCTGCCTTCAGTCAGGAGACTAGGCTGGATAGGACTGCAAGAGTCTTTTCAGCGGGCCACTCCTAGGATTTGTATCTGCTCAGTGCTGGGCTGGACAGTCCAGTTAGCAAAACCTCCATTTGGAGTCTGGGGGATCTCCTCAAACCTGGGATTGAAGCATTAGACATTTGGGAGCCTGATCCCCAGAATTTGGGGCAGGCCCAGTCAGTAGATGGCACAGATCCATGATGGGTCTGTGATTTGCATGAGAAACGTTGGACTGGATGACGAATTTGTCTGGGTGTTCTATCGAATCTACCGATCCTTAGTAGAAGGGCTTGGATTATGGACCCGACGTGGTGCTGCCTTCCCCTCCAGGTAACATGAGGTAATCTGATGTTGGCCTGGTGTCAATCCCCCCGAGCACATCTCTGCAGCTGCAGTGGGAGGCATGAGCGTGGCCCTGGTGGTCCAGTAAATGGCCATAAGCACTCCCCGGTACGGAGGGGTGGAGGATGGGGAGAGGGGGCTCCCCTGTCACGGATTGCTGCTGGCCATGGGAGACTTATTTTTTGTCATTTTTTTTTTTAATCAAAAGAAAACACAAGTCTCCTTGTTTTGTCTCCTCTGCCCATGCTGGGGCCGGGACCAGAGGGTCCGGAGTCTGGCAAAGAGCCGCAGGTGCTTTTCTGCTTTCCGCACTTCAGCTGCAGCCCCAAAGTCTGGGCTGGAGAGTGGGGAAACGGATCTCATTCCCCCCTGCCTTCGCCAGAGTGGCTTCTCTGTCTACTGGGCTAGTGGTGGAAACCATATGTGCCCATGTCCCGCTTCACTCACCCAGCCCCCTGTCCCCTGGTTCAGTGGTGGAAACCAAACGTGTCTCTCTCCCCCTTCACCCACACAGTCCCTCTGCCTCCTCTCTCTTCCCTGACCCAGTGATGGAATCCATGCTCGTCCATGTCCCACTTTATCCACACAGCCTCTTCTCTGTCTTCTGCTCCAGCAGTGGAAACCAGTTTCCTCTTCTGCATCAATCTTGCACTTATATTTGCATCCTTTATTCACCTCTCCTTCAGCCCTGCAGCACTTGGGAAGAAGCAGCATGTTGTAGTGGATAGAACACGGGCTTGGGAGTCAGAAGGTCATGGGTTCTAATCCCTGCTCTGCCACTTGACTGCTTTGCGATGTTAGGCAACTCCCTTCACTTCTCTGAGCCTCAGTTATCTCATCTGTAAAATGGGGATTGAGACTGTGAGCCCCACAAGGGATAGGCACTCTCTCCAACCTGATGTTTTTGTATCCACCCCAGTGTTCAGAGTACCTGGCACATAAGTGCTTCACAAATACCTTTTTTACTATTATTAATAAGAATAAGCCCATATCTGTAATTTATTTATATTCATGTCTTTTTCCTCATCTAGATTGTAAACTCAGGGTGGGCAGGGAACATGTCTACTACCTATGTTATATTGCCCTCACCCAAGCTCTTAGTACAGTGCTCTGCACACAGTAAGCTCTCAATAAATAGGATTAATTGATTGATTGATTGATATTTCTGTTGGGGAGATCCTAGCCATGGTATGGAAGTGCCTGAAAGGGGATGGTCCCCCTCTAGACTGTAAGCGCCTTGTGTGCAGGGAACATGGCTACCAACTCTGCGTTGTTCTCTCCCAAGTGCTTAGCACAATGCCCTGCAAAAAATGAGCACTCGATAAATACCATCGATTGATTGATAACTTTGTTTTTCAATTCTACCATAAGGCCAGATCTTCAGTATGTATTCACAGGGAGAAAGTTCTCTACACTGTCTTCCATCTGTAGTTTACTTCTAAGGACATCTAATAATAATGATGGTATTTGTTAAGCGCTTACTATGTGCAGAGCACTGTTCTAAGCGCTGGAGTAGATACGGGGTAATCAGGTCGTCCCACATGAGAGTCACAGTTAATCCCCATTTTACAGATGAGGTAACTGAGGCCCAGAGAAGTTAAGTGACTTGCCCACAGTCACACAGCTGACAAGCGGCAGAGCCGGGATTCGAACCTATGACCTCTGACTCCCAAGCCCGGGCTCCTTCAACTGAGTCTCGCTGCTTCTCTTAGTAACTAGTAAAGAAGTTACTAAGTTACTAAGTAGTGCTGGTACTAACTACTTAGTATCTAGTAACTACTGAAACAGAAATGGGGAAAAAAAATCTCTAGAACCTTGAGGTTCTTGACAGGACTTCTTGGGGTGGATAAATACCTATTAAAGACACAGTGGAAATTCCTAGAAAACTAAATCAATTCCTGACAGTATGAATTTTTGGTCTTGGCATAGTCAGCTAAGTAGTCATTTGGTATAAACACAGTGTTCTCATGAGAAATACCTGCCTGAATTCACTCCTGCATTTGATCCAATAAGTATCATTCAAACTTAAAAGCATCGAACTCTTTCAAGTGGACTATTTTGTTCTCATTCCTGAAGAAGCTTAATTTGAGCTTGATTTTACTCTGCTTCTTTTCCTTTTTTTCTAGGTCTTGTCTACTCCTGCTCTGATTATTTTCATGCCAGTGGAAAGTCTGTTTTCCTTTCCAAGGTGAAATCTGAGTTTCCGGGCTATATGTCGCTGGCCAATATGCCTGTTCAGCATGATTGGAGCATTCCTAGCTCCTCCTGCTGTCACCCGCATGGGACTCACCAGTCGGATTCGGCCCCTCTGACCCCCAGAACACAGCGCTGTCATGGTGAAAAAAAAACTTTGCAAATATCCAGTTGTGAGGCAAGGGAGCCCAATAGTATTTTTTATGGTATTTGTTAAACACTTACTTAGTTCTAAGCGCTGGGGTAGATTACAAGTGAATCAGGCTGGATCAGGCTGTGGGGCTGCTCACAGTCTATGTAGGAGGGGGGGAAAGGTATTGAATCCCCATTCTACAGTTGGGGAAACTGAGGCACAGAGAAGTTAAGTTACTTGTCCAGGGTCACACAGCCGTCAAGTGGCAGAGCTGGGATTAGAACCCAGGTCCTCTGGCTCCCAGGCTCGTGCTTAATCCACACTGCTTCCTGTCACCTTGTTACTTGATGCAAGTTAACTTTGGTAGCCCAGAAAGGGCAATCGCTTTGCTATTTACCCCAGCCTGACAACACTTATGTACACTTATGTACTTATGTACTTGGGGAAGCAGCGTGGCTCAGTGGAAAGAGCATGGGCTTTGGAGTCAGGGCTCATGAGTTTGAATCCCAGCTCTGCCACTTGTCGGCTGTGTGACTGTGGGCAAGTCACTTAACTTCTCTGTGCCTCAGTTCCCTCATCTGTAAAATGGGGATTAAGACTGTGAGCCCCACGTGGGACGACCTGATTCCCCTATGTCTACCCCAGCGCTTAGAACAGTGCTCGGCACATAGTAAGCGCTTAACAAATACCAACATTATTATTATTATTATTACATAGCCTTACACTCTATTTCCCCTACTTCTAATTTATTTTAATGTCTGTCTCCTTCTAGCCTGTAAGTTTCTTGTGGACAGCGATCATGTCTTTCCCTGTACTTAATATACATATCTGTAATTTACTTTAACGTCTCCTCTAGACTCCTCGAGACTGTAAGCTCCTTATGAGCAGGGAACATGTCTACCAACTTTATTGTATTATAGTCTCCCAAGCACATAGTATAGTACTCTGCACACAATAAGCACGTAGGAAACATCACTGATAGACTGCATTTCCAGCGGTATAAAACCAGAAGACTTTTCCCACCATACTGACCTGGCAACTCTTGAAAACTGCTCTTACGAAAGAACCTCCCACCTTTCCACTGGTGCCTTATCCCAGCAGTCACTTCTGTGCTCTTGAATTGATCTGTTTATTTATTCAATTGTTAACGTTATTTATGATCAGTTCTGTTTTCTCAACTATGGCATATTCACCAATTTAAATTTCTCTTTCTCTTACCCCTCAAATTGCAAACTTTTTAAGGAGAGATACCGTCAATTAATGGTATTTATTGCAAGCTTACTGTGTGCAGAGCACTATACTAAACACTTGGGAGAGTATAAGGCAATAGAGTAGGAGGAACAATCCCTGCCCATAATGAGACTACCGTCTAGAGAGGGAGACAGACATTAATATAAGTAAATAAATTATGGATATATACATAAGTGCTCATTGTGGGTAGGGAATGTGTCTGTTGTTGTATCGTACTCTTCCAAGCGCTTAGTACAGTGCTTTGCACATGGTAAGTGCTCAATAAATATGATTGAATGAATGGATTAAGTGCTGTGGGGCTGAGAGTGCGATGAGTATGAAGAGCTTACAGGGTACAGATCCAAGTGCTTAGGTGTCACTGAATGGAGTGTGAGGTGGGGTAAAATGGTTTAATCAGGGAAGGCCTCTTGGAGGCCTTTAAAAGTGAAGAAGGTGACGGCTTGTCAAATATAGAGGAGGAGGGAGGTTCAGGCCAGAATGAGGATGTATGTAAGGGTTTGGTGGCGAGATAGGTGAGGCAATACGTTGGCATTGGTGGAGCGAAAATTGCAGACAAGGTTATCATAAGAAGTCAGTTATGGGGTGGAGTTGATGGGTTTTTTAAAAAAATGTTATTTGTTAGGCACTTAACTATATGCCAGGCACTGTGCTACATTCTGGGGAAGATGCAAACTAATCAGGTTAGACACAGTACCTGTCCCACATGGGGCTCACGGTCTTAATCCCCATTTTCCAGATGAGGTAACTGAAGCACAGAGAAGTTAAGTGACTTGCCCAAGGTAAAAAAGCAGACAAGTGGTGGAACTGGGATTAGAACCCAGGTCCTTCTGACTCCCAGGCTTGGACTCTTTCCACTATGCCATGCTGCTTCTCTAATTGAGTACTTAGGGGAGAAGGTTAAAAGAATCAGTTATTTAAGTAGAGAAGACAAATATCTCCCCAAAATGTGAAAAATCTGTGAACAGCCTGACGACTAGTTATTCCCCGAAAGAATGGAAAATGGAAAATGGCCTTAAAACACAGCAAGCGTTTTGTTAACATAAAGAAAAACTCCTTGACTTTAAAGGTGGTTGCCATGTGACTAAATTACGGCGAAAGGTTGCAGTATTTCCGTCCAAGAAACAATCCTTGTCCTCGACATTAATCTGCCAGAGGCCTGGATGTGATCACTGGGGTGCCTGTTCTTTCATTCATTCATTCTATCATATTTATTGAGTGCTTACTGTGTGCAGAGCACTGTACTAAAAACTTGGAAAGTATAATTCAGTAATAAAGAGAGACAATCCCTGTCCACAATGGGCTTGTTAGGTGCTTACCAGTGTTGGTCACTGTACTAAGTACTTAGGTAGATATAATTTAATCCAATCGGACATAGTCCCTGTCCCACCTGGGGTTCACGGTCTAAGTAGGAGGGAGAACAGGTATTGATTCCCATTTTACAGATGTGGAGTCTGAAGCACAGAGAAGTTAAGTGATTTGCCCAAGGTCACAGGCAAGTAATGGAGCCAGGATTAGAACACAGGTCCCGTGACTCCCAGGCCCCTGCTCTTTTCACTAGCCACAGTGTTTTTCAATACGTGATGATCTCTCAAGGTCATTTCTACTTTTGGGATTCTTGTCTATGACATTCTCGTACCCTATATGGCATTTTGTAGGATCAATCAATCAACTGTATTTATTGAATGCTTACTGTGTGCGGAACACCGTTCTAAACCCTGGGAAGACTACAGTAAAATAGAGTGGGTAGGCAGTTCCATGTTCACAATGAGGTTATAGTCTAGAGTGGGACACAGACATGAATACAAATAAATAAATTCTGGTTTCGAACAAAAATTCCGGGGAGCTGAGGGTGGGGAGAATAAGGAGTGCAGAGCCAAGTGCAAGGAAGACGTAGAAGGGAATGGGAGAAGTGGAAATTCATTCATTCATTCCTTCAATAGTATTTATTGAGCGCTTACTATGTGCAGAGCACTGTACTAAGCGCTTGGAATGTACAATTTGAGGGCTTAGTTGGTGAAAGCCACTTGGACACGTGCTTTTAATCGGGCTTTGGAAGTGGGGAGAGTGGTGGGCTGTTTGATATGAAGAGGGAGGGAGTTCCAGGTCAGAGGTGGGATGTGGACGAAGGGTTGGTGTTGAGCTAGGATAGATGATATCTAGGAACAGTCAGTAGGTTGGCACTGGAAGAGCGAAGTGTGTGAGGTGAGTTGTAGGAAGTCAGAGAGGTAAAATAGGAGGAGGAAAGGTGATTGAGTGCTTCAAAGGCAAGAGTAAGGAGTTCTGTTTGATGCAGAAGTGGATGGGTAACCACCGGAGGTTCTTGAGGAGCAGGGAAACATGGACTGAATGGTTTTGTAAAAATGATCTAGGCAGCAGAGTAAAGTGTGGACAGGAATGAGGAGAGACAGAAAGCAAGGGAGGTCAGCAAAGAAGCTGATGCAGTAGTAGAGGGAAGATATGATGAGTTTCAAAAAAAAAATGGAAAAAATATCCTGGAAGTGAGTAAACTAGATTCATAGCCAACCATTAAAATATGTTAAGCAGAAGCAGCTAATTCATTTCATATGTAATTGATATGAAACAATAGAATAAATATACAAAAAAGGATTTGGAATATATTTGAAGCTGAGAAGTAGCATGGCCTAATGGAAAGAACATGGGCCTGGAAGTCAGAGGATCTGGGTTCTAATTCCTGCTCTGCCAGTGGTCTCCTGAAATCAGACAATTATCCTCATCTGCAAAATCGGGATTCAATTCCAGTCCTCCCTCCTACTTAGGCTGTGACCCCCATGTAGGACAGGGATTGCTTCCAATATGATTAACTACCCTGTGCTTAGACCAGTGTTTGCAACGGAGTTAACACTCAACAGATATAAAAAAATTGGAGCGAGGTGAATCAAATAGAGATTTGATTTGATTAAGAGAAATAGCTTGGCCTAATGGATAGAGCATATGACTCGGAGTAAGAAAGACCTGGGTTCTAATTCTGGCTCTGCCATTGGACTCCTCTGTGACCTTGGGCAAGTCACTTAACTTCTCTGTGCCTCAGTTCCCTCATTTGTAAAATGGTAATTAAGACTAAGAGCCCTATGTGGCCAATTATCTTGTATCTATCCCAGCCCTTAGAATGGTGCCTGGCATATAGTAAGCACTTAACAAATACCACAGTTATAATTACTATTGTAACAATTGCTACAGCATAATAATAATGCATAGTAAAATGTGACCATTCAATGAAGCTGGTATTGACATTAAATTGTGAAATAATATGGTAAGAATCAACAACTGCACAGATGACCTGCATTTGGAAAAATCTGTTATTCTGAGAATAGATATAACGATTTTCCATTAGTTTTTAATACAAAAAGAACACACTGATCAAAAAGAAGCAGCATGCATTACCCATCAGAAACCAAGCAATATTATTTTTTGAGTGCCTACTATTTGCAGAGTACTGCATGAAGCCCTTGAGAGTGTAGCATGGCCTAGTGGTAACAGCCAGGATGTAGGACTCAGAAATCCTGACTCTCTGTGTAACCATAGGTAAATCACTTAGTCTCGCTAAGCCTCATCTGCAAAATGAGGGTAAAGTACCAGCTTTCCCCGCGTCTTAAATTGTGAACCTCATGAAGGTCAGGGACTATGTCCATTTTGATTATCTGTATACTCCCCGGTGCTCAGTGTAGACATTAGGCTCATAGGAAGGGGCTTAATACTATATCATTATTATTATCGTTATTATTACCACAGTTGGGTTAGTAGACATGATTCTTGTTCTCAAGAAGCTTGCAATCTAGCAAGGGAAACAGACACTATAATAATCCGCAGATTGGAGGAAGAAGGAAGAATGGGTTCTAATTCCAAATCTACCATTTGCCCAGAACACATTTCTGAAAAATGTTCAGTCCATATCTCCCCCACTCCTAAAAACCTACAGTGGGTACCCATCAACTCTGCATCAAACGTGGCTTAGTGGAAAGAGCCTGGGCTTGGGAGTCAGAGGTCGTGGGTTCTAATCCCGGCTCCGCCACTTGTCTGCTGTGTGACCTTGGGCAAGTCACTTAACTTCCCTGTGCCTCAGTTACTTCATCTGCAAAAATGGGGAATAAAAACTGTGAGCCCCACGTGGGACAATCTGATTATCCTGTATCTGCCCCAGCGCTTAGAACAGTGCTCTGCACATAGTAGGTGCTTCACAAATACCATAATTATTATTATTATTATCAAATAGGCCCTCCTTACCATCAGCTTTAAGGCACTCAATCAGCCCTACGTCCTCCCTAATCCCACTCATCTACTACAACTCCAATCTACTACTACATCCTACTATCATCTACTACAACCCAATCCTCACACTTTGCTCCTCTAACACCAGCCTGTTCTCTGTACCTCGATCTCATCTCTCCTACCACGGATCCTTTCCCTGTATTCTCCCTCAGGCCTGGAACACCCTCCCACTCCCACAGTTCACCACTCTCCCCACCTTCAAGATCCTTCTAAAGTCACACCTCCTCCAAGAGGCCTTCCCCCCTTTGTCATTTATTTCCCAGATCCACCCTCCCCTCTGGGTTGACTATGAATTTAGCTGTTCACCCCTTTAGAACTCTGATACTACGGCCTCGCATGACTCAGGTAAATATTCTTATAGTCTACCATTTCCACTATACCTGATCTATTTTAATGTCTGTCTCCCCCTGAAGACTGTAAGCACCTTGTGGACAAGGATGACGTCTACCAGCTGCATTGTGTTGTACTTACCCGAGGTCTTAATTCAGAGCTTTGAGAAGCAGCGTGGCTCAGTGGAAAGAGCCTGGGCTTTGGAGTCAGAGGTCATGGGTTCGAATCCCGGCTCGGCCACTTGTCAGCTGTGTGACTTGGGGCAACTCACTTAACTTCTCGGTGCCTCAGTTACCTCATCTGTAAAACGGGGATTAAGGCTGTGAGCCCCACGTGAGAGAAGCAGCGTGGCTCAGTGGAAAGGGCATGGGCTTTGGAGTCAGAGGTCATGGGATCGAGTCCCAGCTCTGCCACTTGTCAGCTGTGTGACTGTGGGCAAGTCACTTCACTTCTCTGTGCCTCAGTTCCCTCATCTGGAAAATGGGGATTAAGACTGTGAGCCCCACGTGGGACAACCTGATTCCCCTGTGTCTACCCCAGCGCTTAGAACAGTGCTCTGCACATAGTAAGCGCTTAACAAATACCAACATTATTATCGATTAGACCGTAAGCCCGTCAAACGGCAGGGACTGTCTCTATCTGTTGCCGACTTGTTCATCCCAAGCGCTTAGTACAGTGCTCTGCACATAGTAAGCGCTCAATAAATACTATTGAATGAATGAATGAATGAATAACCTGATTCCCCTGTGTCTACCCCAGCGCTTAGAACAGTGCTCGGCACATAGTAAGCGCTCAACAAATACCAACATTATTATTATTAGCTTTGCACACTGTAAGTGCTCAATAAGTACCACTGATTGATTGGTTGTTTTACCTCTCAACTTGTATTTACTCCCTCCCTTTTAATTATTGTTTTACCTACTGTGTTAATTTGTCTTCCTTTAGCTATAAACTTTTCAAGAATGGAGATTGGATCATATCTTCTCTAGGTATTTCCAATAATTTCTCTAACTATATAACTATTTCCTATAATTGCCCATATAATGTTCTCTCTAGCCATAGGTGCTCAGTATTGATAATGATGATGATGATGGTATTTGTTAAGTGTTTACTCTGTGCCAAGCACTGTTCTAAACACTGGGGTAGATACAAGGTAATCAGGTTGTCCCATGTGGGCCTCACAGTCTCAATCCCCATTTTACAGCTGAGGTAACTGAGGCACAGAGAAGTTAAGTGATTTACCCAAAGTCACACAGCTAACAAGTGGCAGAGCCAGGATTATAACCCACGACCTCTGACTCCCAAGCCCGGGCTCTTAGACTAAAGTCTAGGAGGGCAGGAATCATGTCTATCAACTCTACTATATTGTACTTTCCCAAGTGCTTAGTACAGTGTTCTGCATACAATGAGAACTCAATAAATACAATTGATTGGTGCTGTGAAGAAGATGAATTTCAGGAATAAAGAAATATCAGAGTCATTTTAAAGTTCTCTGGACTTTCCCTGGAGAAAGATGTCAATTAGGTTGCACTGGTGTTAAATTTGAACCTCCTGGTTGGTAAGCAATAGAGCCCTAGTGGTAATTATCACAATATTTGAAAATCTTACCACTTGACTGGTTCTCTGCCTGGTGGCGGGGAACTAACAAACTATTAAGATAAGGTCAGGCAAATGGGAGGTGTCTTTTTAAAGATCTTCAGGGATGGAGGCTCCACAACTTCACTCGGGAACCTAGTCTTTTAGCCCCTGTGACCATTAACTTGTCAAAAACTAAAGCCCATTTATTCACCCCCATCATCCTTGTGAGAATAATTTTCTAAAAATGTCCTATAATCAAATGCCCTACAGTGGCCAGATTGATTAACTGGCTGAGAAAGTTCCACATTTTTCAGGCTGTCCTGTCATCCTAGCCAGCTGCAGAAAATGTCCCTTGGGCATAATAATAATAATAATAATAATGGCATTTGTTAAGCACTTACTACATGCCAAGCACCGTTAGCAGGGAAGTAGTCAGGTGAGGGTCTTGAGACCAGGCCAAGCTTCTTCAAGAGCAGATCTTTGGAGTTCTATTCACTGGAAATATCACCTCAGGACTCTACCTCCTCCTCTCCTATTGTCCATTTTATTAAAAAGATAATGTTGGTATTTGTTAAACGCTTACTATGTACAGAGCACTGTTCTAAGCACTGGATATATGTATATATTTACATATATATATAGGTATATATTTACATTATATACTTATATTTACATTATATACTTATGTATATATATTTTTATATGATTGGATACTCTCTGGATTAAGCACCTCATACTGATAAAAGTTTTGTATGCCTAGTGATTTGTTTAAGACCAAGGAAGTGTGAATATTTGTCATACGTATATATCTATACCTACATTTAGATATTCATACATATATATATATATATATATATATATATACCTGGACAACCTGAAAATGGCCACCAGATTATTTTATAATTCTGAATATAATTAGTGGACTGAAGCAAACTAATGAACAGATAATTTATCAATCTATAAATTCCAAAGAACACCAAATGTGTTTTTGCTCTCCTTTCTGCCCAGATGAGTGATTCCAGTAAAGTCACCTGATAAAGAAGTTGGGGCCTTTTGCAAATTAACATTCGCATGCCCTTAGAAACTTAGTTCTATTTTATTTTAAAACTTAACTTCTCTTTTTCTATGAGATTTTCCCATTTGAAAGCAGTCAAGTGTGTGTTATCACACCATGGCAGTTTCTGAATGATTCTGGAAAAGATCAAAGTCCTTTGTTAATTGCTATGTATATTATATTTAATCGTTTCACTGTGATTTATTGGGTGAAAATAGGATATGACAGGTTCCTCTAAAATTAATATACACCCAGTAATAAATGGATGAAATAGCAAAGTATATTAAGAGCTCCAAAAGCTAAATCAATGGTGCGATGGAGTCACTTGTTAAGCAGCGAGCTGGCTGTTCCTTCCTATTTTCAGCAGTATGAAATGTGGTCAGTTGTTTTAAGAAGAGGTGGCTTTATTCTTCAGACAATTAAGATCCATTGTGTCGATGCACTGAGAGTGCTTTCCCCCCCTACAGTTAGCAGAAGGAAACAGTTGGTGAGAGTTTTTACACATCCTCTGCTTTCTTGTATTTTTAGTTTTGATATTTGAATCCGCAGAGCTAAAGAGAACACTCGCCCCAGTACATTTATTCCCCAGTGGAGTTCCATCTTTCTTCTCCAAGAATTTTCAATAAAAACAAGAATTCATCCAACTGGTTTCAGCCAAGAGCTCTCACATGAGAAAGCCATTTTTATCAGCCTCCTTTATACTGTCGTAGGGCTGATCGGAGGTAGCCGATCAAGGTACCAGCACCAAGATTGAACTTAATGGGGAGGAGATAGCCTACTGATCTACATAGGTTCTACAAGGAGAGGAGTAGTACTTGCTGGTAAATCCTGAATAATATCCAGAGGAACAGAATCCCCTTGGAACAGAAGAGATTAGATTTTTTCTTTGGTATTTGTTAAGCATTTACTATGTGCTAGGCACCGTACTGAGCACTGGGGTAGATAGAAGCGAATCAAGTTGGTCACAGTCCCTGTCCCTCATGGGGCTCACTGCATTAATCCCCATTTTAGAGATGAGGGATCTGAGGTACAGGGATGTTGTGATTTGCCTCAAATCACGCAGCTGACAAGTGGTGGAGCCAGGATTAGAAACCAGGTCCTTCTGACTCCCAGGCCTGGTCTACCCACTAGACCACGCTGCTTCTCATCCGCATATAAAGAAACTATTAGCCAGTTGCATCCAGCCCCCAGACAAGGCCCAACTAGGTGGGCTGAGAAGAAGTCAGAACCAAATCCTTGTCTTCAGCTTTGACTTAGTTTCATTTCATAGGAATGGAATTTAGGAATTAAAGGCCTAAAACAGGGTCTTCTTAACTTTTGCACAATGATAACAATGATGATGGTGGTATTTGTTAAGTGCTTACTATGTGCCAACCACTGTTCTAAGCACTAGGATAGATACAAGGTGATCAGGTTGTCATACATGGGGCTCACAATCTTAATCCCCATTTTACAGATAAGGGAACTGAGGCCCAGAGAAGTCAAGTGACTTGCCCAAGGTCACACAGCAGACAAGTAGCAGATAATAATGTTGGTATTTGTTAAGCGCTTACTATGTGCAGAGCACTGTTCTAAGCACTGAGGTAGACACAGGGGAATCACGTTGTCCCACGTGGGGCTCACAGTCTTCATCCCCATTTTACAGATGAGGTAACTGAGGCACAGAGAAGTTAAGTGACTTGCCCAGAGTCACACAGCTGACAATTGGCAGAGCTGGGATTCGAACCCATGACCTCTGACTCCAAAGCCCATGCTCTTTCCCCTGAGTCACTTAGCAGATCTGAGATTAGAACCCATGACCTCTGGCTACGAAGCTCAGGCTCTTTCCAATGCTCTATTCTTCTTCAGTCTTGAGATTTCATTCAACATTCCTACAGTCCCCCACCACCGACTTTTACCTCCTCTCCCTTCACATCCAGGCCCTCTTCCCCATACATAAAACCTCAATCGATCGTATTTATTGAGTCCTTACTATGGGCAGAACACTGTACTGAGTGCTTGGGAGAGTACAATATATTGAGCTTAAATTCTAGAGGGGGAGACAGACATTAATAGAAATAAATGAATTACGGCTATGTATGTAAGTTCCGTGGGGCTGAAGGAGGGATGAGTAAATGGTGCAACTGCAAGGGTGATGCAGAAGGGAGAGGGGGAAGGGGAAATGAGGGCTTAGTCGGGGATAAGTTAGAACTTATCCTGAAACACACAAAAGCTGAACAGCCTTTCTGGTAGAGCAGAGAGGAGTGGCACATAGCCTCACACCACTAAGCAAGCTAATCCCTTAGTTTTATCACCTGCTCCTGCTCTTACCTAATAGTGTCTCCCCCGATTAGACTGTAAGCCCATCAAAGGGCAGGGACTGTCTCTGTTACCGATTTGTCCATTCCAAGCGCTTAGTACAGTGCTCTGCACATAGTAAGCCCTCAATAAATACTATTGAATGAATGAATGAATAATAGTGCTCCAGCCACTATAGAGTCAAGTCAGGGGAGAAACGGGGCAAAATTGCATTTTCGCTGCTGCTCTTAGCAGAGATGAAGAAGCAAGGTGGTTTAGTGGATAAAAGATGGGCCTAGGAGTCAGAAGGACCTAGGTCCCAATCCCTGCTCTATCACTTTTCTGCTGCGTGACTTTGGACAAGTAACTTAACTTTTCTGTGCCTCAGTTATCCATCCATAAGATGGGAAATGAACTGTGTCCTACTTGATTAGCTTATATCTATCTCAGCACTTAGGAGAGTGCCTGGCACCTAGTAAACGCTTAGCAAATACCAAAAGGAAAAGGTCACAATGAATATCTTCTCTAACTGAACGCAGGCTGAATTCTTAGGAAGACTGGGGTTCAGAGCTTCAGATCTTCTGAACTGATTGAGACAAGAGGACTCATTATTTAATGAACTTTCTCTCCTCTGAAGTCACTGCAAAATAAGAAGAGAATATATCTCTTCATTTTTTTTTTACAAACATATTTACCTGGAGCTGCCTGGTATATGGAAAAAACTGAAGCATGTGGTCATGCAGTAAAACTGTGGATACTCTCTGGATTAAATACCTCACACTGATAAACGTTGTTTGGTTGCCTGAAGGTTTATAGAAGACCAAGGAAATGCAAACATCTGACATGACTGTAGATTTTTCTGTAGGAAAGGGCTATCCACAGCTCTGCAGTTGAACGGCAACAAGACATTTTGTTGGTGAGTGGTTCATGATCTCAGGAAGCAGCATGGCCAGTGGAAAGAGCATGGGCCTGGGAGTCAGAGGACCTGGCTTCTAATCCCAGCTCTGCCAAATGCCTGCTATGTAATTTTGTCAAAATCACTTAATTTCTCTGTGCCTCATTTCCCTCATCTGAAAAATGGGGATTCAATTCTCCCTCCTGCTTAGACTGGGATCTGATTATCTTGTATCTACCCCAGTGCTTCGTACAGTCTTCGGCATGTAATAAGTCCTTAAAAAAATCCCACAATTATTATCACTTGTCTAGGGGCCTCATGGGTTAGAGTCCTCCAAAAAGATTTTGGATGCTTTCTATATTCATTCATTCATTCATTCAATAGTATTTATTGAGCACTTACTATGTGCAGAGCACTGTACTAAGCCCTTGGAATGTACAAATTGGTAACAGATAGAGACAGTCCCTGCCCTTTGACGGGCTTACAGTCTAATCGGGGGCAACATCAATATAGTTAAGAACATATAACTAGAATCTTTGGTAGTAGCCATTGAGGGCATATTGGATGAAAAAACACTGTACTAAAAGTTTAGGAACTAAAGAACGAAGGAACACATTTCCTGCCCACAAGAAGCTAACACTCTAATAGAGGAAGATGGACATAAAAATACTAACAGAGTAGTCAAGTTGAATGATTCAATGTACAATTGAATAAATGGACCGACAAGTGCTGAAGATGAACATTCATTCAATCATATTTATTGAGTGCTTACTGTGTGCAGAACACTGTACTGAGCACTTGTAAATACAATTTGGCAACAAATATAACTCATAAGTGCTAGATTTAGCTGAAGGGCTTATAATGATGATAATAATAATTATGGCATTTGTTAAGTCCCCTCTCCGGGTCACATCTGGAGAGTTCCCACTCTACCTGTCTCGATTACAGGAGGGAGAGTCAGGCAGAGGCATATCCACTCTAGTCCTAGCTTGGGCAGTGGCTAGTGAGTGGAAGGCAATCTGCTACAAGTCAAAACTCACCTGTGTTAGGCAGTAGCGGCATGGGAGAGAATCAAGGGTGAAGACTCAAGTTAACTGCATGGAAGGAAGCAATGATAATCCACTTCTGTATTTTTACCAAGAAAACTCTATGAATCTACTTCCAGAACAATTGCAGATGGAAGTGGGTGCTGGGAGAGATGTTTCCATGGTATCGCTGTTGGTCGAAGATGACTCGACGGCATAAGAGAAGACAATTTGTTAAGCACTTATTATGTGCCAGGCACTGAAGTAAGCTCTGGGGTGGATACCAGCAAATTGGGTGGAACACAGTCCCTGTCCTACATGGATCTCACAGTCTCACTCCCCATTTTACAGATGAGGTAACTGAAGCACAGAGAAGTTAAGTGACTTGTCCAAGGTCACACAGAAGATAAGTGGCAGGGCTGGGATTAGAACCCAGTGCATGGCACATAGTAAGTGCTTAACAAGTACCATTATTATTATCATTATCATTATTAATACCACATGATCTTCCGACTCCCAGGCCCATACTCTATCCACTATGCTATGCTGCTTCTCAGTCGAATGAACGAGGGGGAGGCTTGTTGGAGGAGGTGGGGATTTAAGAGGGCTTTGGAAGTGGGAAAAGTTGTATTCTCTTAGATGTGGGGAGGGAGGGAGATGCAAGCTCTCAGTCAATCATATTTATTGAGTACTTACTAATGTGCAGTAAGCTGGGAGAAAAGTGTAAGCAAAAGAACCGAGGCAGGGGAAGTGGGAGCACGGTGCATTTAGGTTGGCTCAGAGGAATTGAGAGAAACAGAGAGAGAGAGAGAGAGAGAGTTGAGGAATAGCATGTCAAGTGAATAGATAAGGTGGGGCAGGTTGGTGGAAGGCTTTGAAGGCAACCGTGAGAAAATTTTGTTTGTTGTGAAGAGACAAGGGAAACCAGTGGAAGGTTTTGAGGAAGGCCAAACAACTGTTAAGGAAGATGATCCTTGCAGAGACGTTTGGTTTGTATTTCAGTGGTGAGACTCTCAATGAGGGGATTCCAGCAAGGAGGATGATAAAATTATCTAGCCGTGATATGTCCAGAACTTGTCATATCATGAAGGAGTGATGGATCTGCGAGATGTTGTGTAGGAAGAACTGGCAGGATTTGACACTAGAGTGAATGTGCAACCTGATGAGCTTGTATCTACCCTAGGGCTTATTACAGTGCCTGGCACATAGTAAGAACTTAATAAATACCATTAAAAAAAAGACAGTTAAGGAGCCGAGGATTACACCGACGCTACGGTTTTCTGAAGCAGGAGGACGGCGGTGTTTTCGACTGGCCAGATATACTAATCCTGTCTATCTTGGGGCTAGCTCATTGCCCATGTCTTCTCTCTGGCCTGGAACTCCTTTCCTCTTCATGTATAATAAACCACCACTCTCCCACCTTCAAAGTCTTACTAAAATCTCATCTCCTCAAAGAAGCCTTCCCCAACTAAGCCTTCATTTCCCCACCTCCCTCCCCCTTTTGCATCTTTATCCTTTAAGCACTTGATATTCATTCCATTCTCAACCCACAACACTTGTGTATCTATCCATAATTCATTTTAATGTCTGCCTCCCCCTCTAGACTATAAGCTCCTTATGGGCAGGGAATTTGACTACCAACACTGTGTACTCTCCCAAACACCAAATACAGTGCTCTGCACACTGTGATACTTCAATAAATGTCATCTATCCATTGACTGAGATGGGGAAGTTAGGAAGAGTGAGTTTAGAGGGAGAAAGATGAGGAATTCTGTTTATGACGCATTGAGACATTTACGGGGAAATGTTCTGGAGGCAAAAGGAGATGCTAGAATGCAGATCAGATAATAATAATAATACTAATAATAACCGATGAGAAATATGGACTAAAGCGATAGATTTGGAAATGATCCTAATAGAGGTGATAGCTGAATCCATGTGAGAAAGTGAGCTCCTCGAGAGAGTGCGTGTAAAATGAGAAGAATAGGGGGCCCCAAAAAGAACCTTGTGAGATGCCCATTGAAAGAGGATTTGAGGCAGAAGAAGAGCCTGAGAATGATCTGAGAAAGAGTGGTCAGAGAGATAGGAGGAGAACTGGGTTAATATTGGGTCAGCAGAACTGGGGCTCACAGACTTAATCCCCATTTGACAGATGAGGTAACTGAGGCACAGAAAAGTAAAGTGACTATCCCAAAGTCTCACAGCAGACAAGTGGCAGAGCCAGAATTAGAATCCAGGTCCTTCTGACTCCCAGACCCATGCTCTATCCACTGGTCCACACTGCTTCTGGTTCTAATGTTTTGAGGAGGATGGGGTCCATGGTGCCAAAAAGCAACTGAGTGGCTAGGGAGGAGTAGGATGAAATGTAGCCCTTTAGACTTGACTTTCACGAGGTCATGAGAGAGCGCAGTCTTAGTGTAGTGAAGGCATCCAAAGCCTGACTGCAGTGAGTTGAGAGTGAGCAGAGTGAATGAGTAGTTGCAGTGAGTAGAGGGGAAATAAAGGTAGTGGGTATGTATGGATCATTCTAGGAGTTTGGATAGTCCGGGGAGCAGGTGATCAATCTGTCAATGTAATTGATTGCGTGCTTACTGTATGCAGAGCGCTGTATTCAGCACTTGATAACAGGATGTGGGTGATAACTGGAGTGGGCTGTGAGATTTGGAGAGGCCTTTTTAGAATGGAGGAGATTGGAACATGTTGATATCCAAGAGAGGAAGGGACTGTCAAAAGGAGAGGTGGAAAATAGCAGCTAAGAAGGGGAGGAGAGAGGGAGAAAATAGTTATAGAAAACTGACACCACTGAAGAGGTAATGGCATAAATGGGGAAAGCTTTACAGTGAACCCCTCTCTAATTACAACTTTCTTATTAAAGAAAAAAAAACACATTTATGGCCTTCCTCTTCCCCTTGCCGTACTCCAAGTAGCTTTCTCTTAGCCCAGACCCATCCAAATAGTGAACCTTTTGTCTTCCATTCTTGCCAGAAAGACTTCCGTATTAGCCGCTCCTAGTAATAATGTTGGTATTTGTTAAGCGCTTACTATGTGCAGAGCGCTGTTCTAAGCGCTGGGGTAGACATAGGGGAATCAGGTTGTCCCACGTGGGGCTCACAGGCTTAATCCCCATTTTGCAGATGAGGTAACTGAGGCACAGAGAAGTTAAGTGACTTGCCCCCAGTCACACAGCTGACAAGTGGCAGAGTAACATCCCCATTGGCTGCAGAGCTTGGTAGCATTAGTTATCCAGGAACAATTTTTCTTACCTCACTCCTCACGTGGCTTGCTCTGCTCTCAGGATCGGAAAGTTGAGCTGCAGGGACATCACCGCATCAGAGAAGGGGAATAATGTGTGTAATGTGAAGAGATTTTACAGCCGGGAAATACGTGCCCAAACAGTGGCAAACCCTGGCACTAGAATTTATATCCTCAAAGCTGTAGGAAGTTTATTGGTTAGAGAGGGAAATTCAATCAGAGAGGAGAATGAGGGCCCAGCCTCCACTGCCGTTCACCCAGGCATCATTGTCAGGGCCCCATCCAAACTACAAGGACCTAAATTTTACATGGAGGCATAGACCATTATTGCCACTCATTCTCTTGAAGTCCTTGAGGGCAGCATGACCTAGTGAATAGAGCCTGGGCCCAGGAGTCAAAAGGACCCGGGTTCAGATCCCAGTTCCACCACTTGTCGGCTTTGTGGCCTTGGATAAGTCTGTGCCTCAATTCCCTCATCTGTAAAATGGGGATTAAGATGGTGAGCCCCATGTGCCCCCGCAGCACTTGTGTATATGCGTACATATTTAGAATTATAATTTTATTTATTTTTATTAATGATGTGTATAAATAATTCTATTTATTTATAATGATGCTACTCATATCTGATTTACTCGTTTTGATGTCTGTCTCCCCCATTCTAGACTGTGAACCCACTGTGGGCAGGGATTGTCTCTATTTGTTGTAAGGGCTCAGTGCAGTGTTCTGCACATATTAAGTGCTCAATAAATACTATGGAATGAATTATAGTTCCTAAGCGCTTAGTGCAGTGCTCTGTTCCCAGTAAGTGCTCAATAAATACGATTGAATGAATGAATGGCAGGGACTGTAGCTAACCTGAGTAGCTTCTATCTATTCAGCTGTGTGACGGTGGGCAAGTCACAACTTCTCTGTGCCTCAGTTACCTCATCTGTAAAATGGGGATTAAGAGCGTGATCCTCACGTGGGACAACCTCATTACCCTGTATCTCCCCCAGCGCTTAGAACAGTGCTCTGCACATAGTAAGCACTTAACAAATACCAACATTATTATTATTATTATTATTCCAGTGCTTAGTACAGTGCCCGGCACATAGTTATAATGTGGGTTAACAAATACCATAAAAAAAAGGGTTCCAAAAAAATGCTCCTGGCCAGCTTCAAGAAGATAGTCTGAGCCCATATTTGTATTCATATTTAGCTCATTTCATTCCTAAACCAAGTGACTGCATGTATTGTCCACATATCCATAGCCATAGGAGGGAATAAGCTCTCAAAATACGCTCCAATTATATTGGCACTGCCAAGCACCTGAATAAATCCTCAGAGATCTAAAGGTCCATTTAAGCAATATTTATTTTGATCTTCTGAATGAAAAAATGTTCCTGGCATCTTTAATGAGTCCCTTGACAACCAAGAAAAAATAGCTGAACTTGATGTGCATATGCTCTTCTAAACACTTAATGGCCCTTTCCTTTTAAGTAACAGGCCTTTACAAAAATCAACAGGAATCTAGATGGTTTTAAATGCTAGTGAAAATGAATGCCATTGTTCATTTCCCCCCAGGAGAGCCAATTCTATAAATGTTGTAATTTAGAGAATTTAATAAGCATTGTTTTAAAGTGGACTGAATTGCTATTCATTAGCCTTTAAGTTTTCAAATTCAGTTTTAAAACAAGTAGAATAAAAATGTAAACTTTCATCGGCTAGAGAAGGAAGCTCTTTGGAAATCAAAGTGGGACTCCCTGGAGAAACTATTTTGCCGCTCTCTGCCACCAGCTGATGACTTCCACCCTTTCCCACTACTACAAATTCTTCCAATTTGGTGTAACCACTACAGACAACTCAGTTGCTGGGCTGCCCACTTACCATTTTAAAACTAATAAGATTAGCAACAATTAGCAAAAACGGTGGGAGTTTTAACAGTAGTATGGGACACGAGAGTAGATTCAGAATTTTGCTTTGGGCCGGGGAATTTTGCAGCCGCAACCTGTGCGGCCGTAACCTGGTTTTTAGCACCCTTGCATCATCACTTTTCACCCAACCAGAAATTTCAATCAGTCAATCAATAGCATTTATTGAGTGCTCATTTCAGGCAGAGCACTGTATTAAGTGCTTGGGAGAGTATGATAGAATTAGAAATCCCTGACCTCAAGGGGCTTGCAGCCTAGAGGGAAGACAGAGATTTACTGGATTGTAGATGGGGGAGTGGCAGAATATGTAAAATATGAATTCAAGTGCTAAGATGATGAATGAATTGTCAGTGATTTTGTCTTAACTGAATAATCGTTGGTGATTTGGCCTTAGAATTACATATTTTAAATATATAGGTAAATATGTACCAATTATGATTATTTAATAATTGAAGGTTGTTTTTAAATCATTTTGTTAAGGGTGTATGACTGAGAATGAAACACAGTGTGGCCTAGTGGATAGAGTACAGGCCTGGCTGTTAGAAGGGGCTGTCTCTTTGTTGTGTGATCTTGGGTAAGTCACTTAACAGCTCTGTGCCTCAATTACCTTAGCTGTAAAATGGGGATTATTACTGAGAGCCCAATGTGAGACAGCGAGTGTGGCCAACATGATTAATTTGTACCTACTTCAATGCACAGGACAGTGCCTGTCACATAATAAATGCTTAACAAATATCATTTAAAAAAATGAGTGCGGGACAATATCCAGGAAAGTTGCTAAAGCTGGTTGAATGAGAAAAACAGTGCCTAAGTGCACAAAAGATGGCTCTTCTGATCAGTGCTGACTTTAGCCTGCGGCAAGAATATGGAATTGGTTGATGGATTGGAATAGTTAGCAGCTCGTGGGAGAGACAGAATAGACACCAAAGTAAGGAAATCAGACAAATCTGAGTTTACAGAATCATGATAAGCCTTGAACAAGGCGAAGGCAATGTTGAACAAGGTGGGATAGGTGTTATTCACCACTATTTAAAAATCAGGGGCAGGTGCCCTATTGGAGAGGAAGACTCCACGCCTACTAAAGCCGTAAGAGAGCTACCAGAATTCCAGTCACCAAATTTGGCCTACAGATTTGACAAACCAGTGGATGGTAACTATGCCTGAGGGTTTATGATGGAGTCTAATAAGTTTGCTGTAAATGATAATAATGTTGGTCTTTGTTAAGCACTTACTATGTGCCGAGCCCAGTTCTAAGTGCTGTGGTAGATATAGGGTAATCAGGTTGTCCCACGTGAGGTTCACAGTTAATCCCCATTTTACAGATGAGGTAACTGAAGCACAGAGAAGTGAAGTGACTTGCCCACGGTCACCCAGCTGATAAGTGGCAGAGCCGGGATTTGAACCCACGACCTCTGACTCTCAAGCCCGGGCTCTTTCCACTGAGCCACGCTGCTTCTCTAAAGTATGTCAATTGTTATTTGGGCTTGATCTTTTTAGATCCTTCATCTCTTATAAAAGGATAAGACTCTGAAGGAAGTAACACCTCATCTCCATCTCAGCTTCTTACTGAGCCCTGAGGTGGGATTCTGCTGCCCTAGGCCCTGGACAGAGGTTTCCACCTTCCTCACCTGTTGTTCCTCACCTATTGGCTAATTGTCCTCATACAATCCGGAACCTGCATAATAATATTAATAATAATGATAATAATAATGTTGGTATTTGTTAAGCAATTACTATGTGCAGAGCAGATGTAATGCAGATATCACTCTGCATTACACATGGGGGAGATATCAGAGCTCTTGGGGGTTGGAACATCTTGAGTCATAATAATGATAATGTTGGAATTTGTTAAGTGCTTACTATATGCCGAGCACTGTTCTAAGCTCTGGGGTAGATACAGGGTAATCTAGTTGTCCCAAGTGAGGCTCACAGTCTTAATCCCCATATTACAGATGAGATAACTGAGGCACCGAGAAGTGAAGTGACTTGCCCGAAGTCACACAGCTGAAAGGTGGTGGAATCGGGATTAGAACCCATGACCTCTGACTCCTAAGCCCGGGCTCGTTCCACAGAGCCATGCTGAGTCATCAGTTTATGCAGGTTGCAACAGATAAGGAGAAGCAGCACGCCTAGTGGATAGAGTGCGGTCCTGGGAGTCAGGAGGTCATGAGTTCTAATTCCGGCTCCGTCGCTGGTCTGCTCTGTGAGCTTGGGCAAATCACTTCACTTCTCTGGGCCTCAGTTCCTTCATCTGTAAAATGGGGATTGAGACTGTGAGTCCCACATGGAACAGGGACTGTGTCCAACCCGATTTGCTTGTATCCACCCCAGCACTTAGTACAGTGCCTGGCACATAGTAAGCGTTCAACAAATAACATAATAATAATAATGATAGTAATAATAATGTCTGGTCTAGTGGCTTCCAGAAAATGCCTAATGCCCATTTTATCCTGACCCTGGCAACATGGCTTAGTGGAAACAGAATGGGCTTGGGAGTCATTGGTTGTGAGTTCTAATCCTGGCTCTGCCACTGGTCTGCTGTGTGACTTTGGACAAGTCACTTAATTTCTCTGTGCCTCAGTTACCTCATCTGTAAAATAGAGATTGAGACTGTGAGCCCCACGTGGGACAACCTGATTACCTTGTATCCACCCCAGAGCTTAGAACGGTGCTTCATTCATTCATTCAATAGTATTTATTGAGCGCTTACTATGTGCAGAGCACTGTACTAAGCGCTTGGAATGAACAAGTAGCCAACAGATAGAGACAGTCCCTGCCGTTTGACGGGCTTACAGTTTAATCGGGGGAGACGGACAGATGAGAACAATGACAATGAATAGAGTCAAGGGGAAGAACATCTCGTAAAAACAATGGCAACTAAATAGAATCTACTACAGTGCTTAATACAGTGCCTGGCACATAGTAAGCACTTAGCAAATACCATTAAAAAAAAACCCTTCCCGTGGTGCTGTTCTAGACAGTTCGCCAGGGTCTCACTGGACAGAGATTAATGTAGTGGGAGCTTTTGTGCCTCTGGCTGCCATAGAAATTCATTCATTCATTCACTGCTTGGCAAATAGTAGGTGCTTAACAAATACCATTATTATTATTATTGTTATTATTATTCTCTGCAGGAGCTATGATGCAGTAAATTGCTTCTAGAGGGGAAAAATGCTAATGATCCTCTCTGAGCATCAAACTCCCAAGGGAGAATTTGCATCAGAGGGCTGCACTGACCTATGAAGCTGTCAGAAGGCCTCCCAAATTTTTTACTTAACCATGTGAAAAATATATAGGAATTAGGCCTTCCTTCATGATGAATCTGTGATTACTTTCTGAAACGATCAGGTCCTTTTTTTCAGCTTTCGTTAAGCACTTACTATGTGCCAGGCTCTGTACTATGAGCTGGGGTAGAAACCAGCTACTCAGGTTGGACACAGTCCATGTCCCACATGGGGCTTCCAGTCTTAATTCCCATTTTATAGAGGAGATAACTGAGGGACAGAGACTTGCCCAAGGTCACACTGCAGACAAATGGTGGAGCTGGGATTAGATTTCAGGTCCTTCTGACTCCAAGGCCACGCTCTTTGCACTAGGCACAGTGCTTCTCTTTATTTTCCACTCTTCTATTCTTTCTTATTCCACCAGTTTTAGGTCCACCTGCTGAGCAACATCTAACTCATTCCTAAAAGAAAACTACACCAATTCAATCCTTCCTGACACTGACTTAAATGGAGACATTTGTGAAATTTCAACAAGAATAAAAGAAAAAAATGTAATAGACAACCTGCTAGACTGCAGTCAACTATTAGGGAGGTAGAGACAAGATGACATATTATAATCATTTGCTCCTTCATGCCCAAAGGCTCCCATCCGTCAATGTTCAAGTTTTCTAGCCAAAGCTTATTGCAATAAACATAGCACCAAAAAAAAAAAAAAAAAGGGACACACAAACCTCAGTTTACAGTTTCTGCCAAAACGTTTGGCAACTTTATTTTGAATAAGCGGGGTTGCTTAGTGGAAAGACCACAGATTTGAGAGTCAGAAGAGCTGGATTGTAATCCCTGCTCTGCCACTTACCTGTTGTGTGATCTTGGTCACTTAGCATCTTTTTTCTTCAGTTTCCCTATCTGCAAAATGGGGATGCAATACCTGTTCTCTCTCCTGCTTAGGCCGTGAGCCCAATGAAGGGTAGTGGCTGGGTCTCTGCATATCTAATATCTACCCTAATGTTTAGTACAGTGATTGATGCAAAATAAATGTTTATATATAACACTGTTATTAGTATTGTTTTAAAGAATCAGCGTGGCTTAGTGGAGGGAACACAGGCTTGGGAGTCAGAGATCGGGAGTTCTAATCCCGGCTCCGCCAGACACTTATCAGATGTGTGACTCTGTGCAAATCACTTAACTTCTCTGTGCCTCTGGGAGGGGAGGGAACTGGAGAGCTACCGTTACTATTGCTCTAAATAAAAAATAAATCCCCGGTCTCTGGGGCTTCCTAGTCTGTGGATAGGACTGGCTGGGGGAGGCAGTGGTAGACATTCCTTATATATAAAAATAAATATAATAATCATAATAATTGTGGTATTTGTTGAGCAGTTACTGCGTGCCAGGCACTGTACTAAGTGCTGAGGTCGACACCAGCGAATTGGGTTGGACACAGACCCTATCCCACATGGGGTTCATTCATTCATTCATTCATTCATTCATTCATTCATTCATTCATTCCATCGTATTTATTGAGCGCTTACGGTATGCACAGCACTGTACTAAGCATTTGGAAAGTACAATTCAGCAACAGAGACAATCCCTACCCAGCAATGGGCTCACAGTCTAGAAGGGGGAGTCAGGCAACAAAACAAAACAGTCTCAATCTCCATTTTACAGATGAGGTTACTGAGGCACAGAGAAGTGGAGTGACTTGCCCAAGGCCATACAGCAGACAAGTGATGGATCCCGGATTAGAACCCATGGGCTTCAGACTCCCAACCCCGTGCTCTATCCACTCTGCCATGCTGCTTCCCTGGTATGTAACAAAATATTTATTAGAAATAAATATGCACTAAATCCCCTGGTGCTGGTGAACCCAAATTCCACCTCTCCTATCCTCCCTTCTCTCAACACACTTTCTGTACTGCTCTGGGCATGTCACTCCCCTTCTTAAAAACCTCCAGTGGTTGCTTATCAACCTCTGCACAAAACAAAAACTCCTCACTCTAGGCTTCAAGGCTCTCCATCACCTTGGCCCCTCCTACCTCTCCTTCCTTCTCTCTTTCTACCGCCCACCCCGCACGCTCCGCTCCTCCGCCGCCCACCTCCTCACCGTCCCCCATTTTCGCCTATCCCGCCGTCGACCCCTGGGCCACGTCCTCCCGCGGTCCTGGAACGCCCTCCCTCCTCACGTCCACCAAACTAATTCTCTTCCCCTCTTCAAAGCCCTACTTAGAGCTCACCTCCTCCAAGAGGCCTTCCCAGGCTGTCAGAGGTCGTGAGTTCTGAGCTTCCCCTAGATTGGCTTAAAGTTGTGCTGGCATCAAACCCCAGAGCATGGAGAACTGGCATTTGTGGTATTTGATAAGTGCTTACTATGTGTCAGGTACTGTATTAAGGTGGCTAGGGTGGATACAAGCAAATCAGATCCCATGTGGAGCTATGGCCTCAATTGCCATTTTACAAATGAGGTAACTGAGTGAGACTGAGCTTTCCCTTTTCCCTCTGCTCCCTCTGCTGCCCCTTTACCCCCCGCTTCACCTCCCCTCAGCTAAGCCCCCCTTTCCCCCCCTTTCCCTCTGCTTCTCCCCCTCTCCCTTCCCCTCCCCTCAGCACTGTGCTCGTCCACTCATTTGTATATATTTTTATTACCCTATTTATTTTGTTAATGAGATGTACATCACCTTGATTCTATTTACTGCTATTGTTTTTGTCTGTCTGTCTCCCCCAATTAGACTGTAAGCCCGTCGATGGGCAGGGACTGTCTCTATCTGTTGCCGATTTGTACGTTCCAAGCGCTTAGTACAGTGCTCTGCACATAGCAAGCCCTCAATAAATACTACTGAATGAATGAATGAATGTACCCCTCCACAGTCCCGCACCCTGAGGAGTTGGGGCGGCTGCCGACCACCCCAGCTCTGGTGGGACTTTTGGCGAGCCCAGATTCTGCCCCTCTCAGCACCCACCTCTGCCTTCTCTTGATCCCCTTCTGAGACCCTACGGCCTGAGGAGCTGGGATAGCTCCCACCCCTCCAACAGCAGGAGCAACAGAAACCAAACGTGTCGGCTTATGTTGGCAGGAATCAATTAGGGGGCACGGCTCATGTCTTCAGGACCCAATCAGAGGATGGGGCTCCTAACCGTGCTGTCAGTTGACCCCTCCAAACAGAGTGAAGGAATAATAATGATAATTTTGGTATTTGTTAAGTGCTTTCTATGGGCAGAGCACTGTTCTAAGCACTGGGGTAAGATACAGGGTGATCAGGTTGTCCCACATGGGGCTCACAGTTTTAATCCCCATTTTACAGATGAGGTAACTGAGGCACAGAGAAGTGAAGTGACTTGCCCAAGGTCACACAGCTGACAAGTGGCAGAGCTGGGATTCGAATAGGGGCACTTGGGATGGCCGTAATCCAATCAGACAAATCTTAGGCAGTTTGCACTGGAATCCTGTACCTTTTGATTCTCTTTGGAAGACCTGGACAGTGAGAGTATATTAATACCTTCTCAAAGCCTCACACCCCACCCTTTTTAAGTGCTTCACTTTCTCAATCACAGCTTTGAAAGCCAGGATAGATTCCTGTTTTCAACAGAGAAGTCCAGCATTCAAGCTTTGTCCTGCCCTTCTCATGAATGTTTGGCAGGGTAAGGGAAGAATATGTCCAGAGTTTGAAAATAAGTATCCCACATTTTTTATTACAATGTACTCAAATTTCTTCTGAGTTGTTAAATAAAATGCCTTTGTCTATAAAATACAGTAAGTACATAGTGAACATTTTTTATTAATATATTTTTCTACAAAGGCAATTTCTTATTTATTACCACTTTTTTTTTAATCCTTGAGGAGCTGAACAAATTTGTCAGGGATTCTTAGTAGTATTTGAGGGCTTGAAAATATCATATTCTTGGGCTGAAAGAATACATAATGTTCACTGAAAAATGGGAACGTTGACTTAATATAGGAAAATCTACACCATATCTGGCTAAATTACTTAGACACCAATAGGAGATATATGTTTGGAGGGTTGTGTGCAGAGGAGAAGAGGAGAGAGAAGAATGATATTGTATTGTCTCATTTTGAACTTCAGCAGACCTAGATTGGCTTAAAGTTGTGCTGGCATCAAACCCCAGATCACGGAGAACTGGCATTTGTGGTATTTGTTAAGTGCTTACTATGTGCCGGGTACTGTACTGAGTGCTGGGATGGATACAAGCAAATCAGGTTAGACAGTGTCTGTCCCATGTGAAGTTATGGTCTCAATTGCCATTTTACAAATGAGGTAACTGAGTCCCAGAGAGGCGAAGTGGTTTGCCCAAAGCCGACAAGTGGTGGAGCCAGAATTAGAACCCAGGACCTTTTGATTCCTAGGCCTGGGCTCTATCCACTACACCATGGCCTGGGGCCAGGCACCACTGCAGGCAACAACTCTCTCTAAGCGTTCTGGGAGCAACAGGGGTCACAAATGTTGACATCTTTGGTTGAAGTAGGTGAAGTTTCCACCTGTCAAAGGGCAGACCTGAGAGAGTTCCATCCAGGAGAGAAAAACTTGGGAAATAATAACAATAACAGTGATAATGACGATTATATCTGTCGAGTGCTTACTATGTGCCGGGCATTGTACTAAGCACTGGGATGGATATAAGCAAATCGGGTTGGACGCAGTCCCTGTCCCATAAGGGACTCACAGTCTCAGTTCTAATTTTACAGATGGGGTAACTGAGGCCCAGAGAAGTGAAGTGACCTGCCCGAGGACACACAGAGGACAAGTGGTGGATCCGGGATCATAACCCAGGTCCTTCTGACTCCACTAGGCTTCTCTAAGGGAAACAAGTCCCGTGGCTCAATGGAACGAGTACAGGCTTAGGAGTCAGAGGTTGTGGGTTCTAATCCTGGCTCCTCCACCTGTCAGCTGTATGACCTTGGGCAAGTCACTTAACTTCTTGATGCCTCAGTTACCTCATCTGTAAAATGGGGATTGAGACTGTGAACCTCACGTGGGACAACCTGATTACCCTGTATCTACCCCAGCACTTAGAACAGTGCTTAGCACATACTAAGTGCTTAACAAATACCAAAATGATTATTAAATCCAGGCAATCAATCAATCACATTTATTGAGCCCTTACTTTATGTAGAGCACTGTACTAAGCACTTGGGAGAGTACAATACATAGTTGTTTGAAACGCTCCCATCTCACAACGAGCTTACAGTCCAGAGGATTCACTACAGGGGGGACAAAAATAAGGAACATGGCTATTGGATGGGATGAAATGGGAGAAGGGGACAACTGGAGGAAGTAGTGGGAGAATGGAAGGAGAGAAGAAGGGGAGGGAGGGAACATGCCATCTCAGGAACACATATACTGATTAAGCATTTCCTGATTTGAATTCTCAGTTTGTCAGAAGTGGAGTCAGGTTGGTACCTTCCTCCTCCCCTCCCCTTCTTTCCGCTTCTACCCTATGGGATTGTTTCCTTCAGGGTTGCCAGGCTCTGTTTTGACGCGTGGTCGCCGACTAATCGCAAAGGGGAAGAGCCGGGATCGAGTTTGTTTAGGATTCATTCATTCATTCAATCATATTTATTGAGCACTTACTGTGTGCAGAGCATAGTGTGCATAGTAGGCGCCTGGGAGAGTACAGTATAACAAAAAACAGACACATTCCCTGCCCACTACGAGCTTACGGTCTAGAGGATTCCGAGTTAATGAATGAGAGACCCTAGGCGGCAGGATGGATGTGTTTATTGATCACAAATACCAGTCAAAGTAGACAAACGATCCGAGAAGTGCTTCAGATTAGTTCCCTGCAGCTAGCTTTTAGTCAGATATCACCACAAGCTCTTATATCCATTCTTTCACACGCCTCAGGGCAAGCTGAGTACCTTAGTCCAATACTCATGACTCCAACAGTTACCGACTTCCTGAGTTTCCGGTTCTAACTCTGGCCGGTCAGGGACCAGCTGGTGACCTCTCCAGAGAAGCTACAGAGGACCCGAGTTCAGTCCGGGTTTTTCTACCCTTTCACCAGATGTGGAAATGCTGAGCACTGCCATGACCTCATCTCGTGATGTCCCCACACTGGGGTGACCTGGGAGTGATTTGCCCTTTGGCACGTACTCCAGAACACCCCACCGTTTGAGCAATCCAATGGCCCGCCTTTCAGCATAAGCTCCTGAATGACCCCCTTTGGGACCCTGCCGGGCATGGGTCCCGCCATTGAATGAATCATCATCTTCTCTGCCCCATTTGATTATGTTTATCAGTACAGAAACAGGAAGAAAGGAGCTCGGTCTTCCCACTAAGACTGTGGCAAGGATTTTGGGGAACACCTTCCCCCAGGATCTCCCTCCCCCTTAAAATTTACAGGCTTATCTTGCTAGACCTTAATTTTATTTTATTTTAATTGTTATAAATTTTTTTGTTGAGGTTTTTAAGGGCTTACTATGTGCTCACAGTTGGGGACGAGCAAAAGTCTCCAAAGTGCAAGGTATATGAAGAATTTTGGATATAATAATAATAATGATGATGATGATGATTTTATTATTTGTTAAGTGCTTACTATGTGCCAGGCACCGTTCTAAGTGCTTGGGTAGATACAAGAGAATTGGGCTGGGCGCAATCGCTGCCCCACACAGGCTCACAGTCTTAATCCTCATTTTACAGATGAGGGAACTGAGGCACAGAGAAGTTAAGTGATTCGTCCACGGTCACACAGCAGACAAATGGCGGAGCCAGGATTAGAACCCATGACCTTCTGACTCCCAGGCCCATGCCCTATCCACTGGGCCATGCTGCTCCTGTTAGAGTCTGGATAGTCTTTCAGAGCACTTTCAACCATCCTTTGAAACAGGGATGGTATACTTACAGTCAAAACCAGAACACATGTACCACACACTACACAAACATACACATGCACACACACATATATACACACACACACACACACACACACACGTACACAGTTCTAAATCTCTGGTCCAGAGAATGTGCCCATTCCTCTTGAAACAGGGAAAGTTGCTTAAGATAAGTCTTCAGACAAATGCACTGGCCCAGACCCAACAAAAGCAATTTTTAGGAATTTCAAAAGCTCTTTTCTTCCTTATGTGAGAGAGAGAATAATCACCACAGTTTTGTGTGAGACCTGGTGATTTAGGCCAAGGTTAGAGTACCATTTCCGATTCAGTAACGGGACAGAACAGCTTCCAGTCCTGCTTGAATCTGGAATATGCCCTAACACTCACAGGAATTTGAAGATGCTAGGGTCTGTCTTCTCCAGGGTCACGGGAAACAGTAAGCTGATAACCACAAATTTGCTCCTCTAGCACTAACCTTTTCCCTGTGTCTTGCTGCCAACCCCTGGCCCACATCCTGCCTCTGGCTGGAATGTCCTCCCTCAAATCTGACAATTACTTTTCCTACCCATCAAAGCCTTATTGAAGGCACATCTCCTCCAAGAGGCCTTCCTAGACTAAGCCCCACTTTTCCGCATCTCTTACTCTCTTCTACTCTCTTGACTTGTTCCCTTTGCTGTCCCCATCCCCAGCCCCACAGCATTTATGTATATATCTGCCATTTTATTTATTTGTACTGATGTCTGTCTACCCTTCTCTAGACTGTGAGCTCATTTGGGGCAGGCAATGTCACTGTTTATTGTTGTATGGTACTTTCCCAAACACTTAGTTGAGTATTCTGCACACAATAAGTGCCTAATAAATACAATTGAATGAATGAATGAATGAATAATTGACTGAATAACCAAGCAAAAAACATACAGAACAAGTGAACACAGTGGCTAAGTACCAAGAAGAAACCTGAAAACATTTGCTGCAGTGTGGGTTAAGGAATTTGCATACTCTACCAGGAAAACACACAGAGACCCGCTAACAAAACACAATCAGGACCCAAAATTAAGAATTTGCACTGGGGGATTGCTTTTTTATGATCTTTCTGCCTCAGATCTAGCATGTAGCATGCAGCATGCGAAGCAGTGTGACCTAGTGGAAAGGGCATGAGTCTAGGATTCAGAAGACATGGGTTCTAATTCCAGCTCTTCCACTTGTCTTCTGTGTGACTTTGGCAAGGCACTTAAGTTCTTTGGGCCTCAGTTGTCTCCTCTGTAAAATGGGGATTAAGACTGTGAGCTCCATGTGGACATGGACTGTATCCAACTTGATTAGCTTGTACCTGCCCTGTACCTAGTCCAATGTCTGGCACATAGTAAGCACTTAACAGAACACATTTATAAAGATAAAATAAAATAAAGGTCTAGCAAGTTCTGCCTGGGCATTTGGAAGGGGGAGGGAGTTCCTGGTAGAAGGAAGGTCACGAGCAGGGCGACTGAGGCAGAGTGGAGAATGAGGTTCCGTGAGAAGATTAGAAATACGCCTAAAATTTGCTGATCTAGTCTCACCACATACATATAGAAATTGGTTATTCTATTGCCCTAATATGAAAGGTGCAACATAGAGGTATAAACGTGAGGTGAGCAATAATACCAATCCCTCCTCTTTGTGAGTCACCTTGTCCCTTGTCAATTACAGATATGCCTGCTTCTATTCACCCAGTGGAACGAGGAGGCCCGGGAGGAAGGTATTTGAATTTTCTCATTGTTTGATCCCTGGGGGAACTGAACTTTGAAGGGAAGTAATGAAACAGCTAGAGTAATCCAGTCAGCCAGAGGTAGACCTGAACATAAGGCTGAAGTAAAGGTCAGAGCTCTGGCAACTAGACACACAGCCTATTATTATTATTATTATATTATAATTATTACTACTAAATAATAGTGGTTTGTGTTAAGTGATAACTATTTACCAAACCCTGTACTAAGCACTGAGATAGATACAAGAAAATCAGGTTAGACAAAGCCCTTGTCCTACATAGGAACATGGTGTAAAGTACAAGGGAAAACAGGTATTGAACCCCTGTTTCACAGGAGAGGAAACTAAAGCCCAGAGAAGTTAAGCAACTTGCTGTGGGTCACCCAGCAGGAAAGTGGCAGAGTCAGGATTAGAACACAGGCCATCTGACTCAGGCCTGTGATCCTTCTGCTAGTTCTTGCTGCTTCTTTATTGCTCCTCTCTGAGTTCTTAGTTGGAGAGACTGACCTATAGGCAAGAAGATTATAACGTCGCAAACCAGTGAAAATGTGTCTCTGACTGGGTACGTTGAGCAGATGCAGCATACTGTCCTGTCTTCAGAACGAACGGGAAGACTTATGAACAGAACACCACAGTCATTCACCTACAGAACCACCACTTTGGAGAACTGCATGGCAAAGAGTATATTTCCCTGCTGTATTGGGTACAGCTCTTGTGCAGAGCAATGAAATAGAAGATTACCTAATAAGTAGTGCTTTGTGTACTGGTATAAAGTGTCTCCTGTCCTGTTCTGTCATTCAACTACATCTTGGGCTGGGCACACTGGTGCCTTTGTGGCAGACTCCTTCGTAGGCACTGAATCAGACACCATATTGCTGCCTGTTTGCTGTAGAAATGCCTATTAGATTCATTCTGTGCAGGTATGCCTATCTGGTTTTCACTCCTGAGGATAAGGTAAATGCTTGAAAAATCCCCCGATGCAGATTCTTAATTTTGGGCCCTGATTGTGTTTTGTTAGCAGGTCTCTGTGTGCTTTCCTATCAGGGTATGCAAATTCCTTAAAGCTGTTTTTTGGTGACTCCTTTTCTTTCTCTCTAAATACATCAATTATTGCCATGTACATTAATTCTTCATTAGACAATGTCAAACATTCCATTCTGCAGAAATAAGCGCATCTTTTTTGTAGATGCAATTATCTGGAAATTAATTAGCCAACACAGCTGCTTGAGATAAAGGCCACTGAGTGTTGATCTCTTCCAAAACCATATATCCCTTTATGTGGCACCATTCTGCCTGGGGAAGTTGGCTCGACATCAGAACTTGGCACTTTCATTCATCCCAAAGCAGTTTACTTGGCTGGTGCACCTGAAAGGTGGAGGTCTCCAGAGACAGACTTTGAGTGGCAGAAGAATGCTGTTACATGGGCACAGAGAGCAGATTTGTAGGAAATATGTTTTCTGGTCTTCAGCCTTAATCCAGAGGAACATGCTGGCTTTGGATGGTGGAAGGAAGGGTTGTAAATTGTAATTGTCAGCAACAAAAACAGCATTTTAATCTGGTAAATAGGACTTTAATTCTCCTCTACCCCTTTTTGTTAACTTTGTGAGTTTGAGTTTTTCTGAGAATGTGAGGAGCTTGCTGGACACCGTCACTGATAGATTGTGCATTAAGATTTCACAGTCGATCCAAAGATGAATAGAAGCATATACAGAAAGAGGCTTCCCACTGGCTTGAGATCTGAGGAAGTTTGGAAAGGCTGAATGGTTCCTTTCAAATTTAAACTCACTAAATTATCTCCAGATGGGTTTTCTCTCAGGTGAATGAGTAAAAATAATTGATTGCCAGTGCTTAAAAAACCCAAAGCTCCCCTCCTCCCCCTCCCCTCCGCACTTACTTCAGAGGTCTTCCACCACAAACAGATCAAAAGTCTGGTGTACAGTAGGCTGCCAGAGCCTCAGACATAGTGGGTGAAAATAAGTTGAATCTTTGAAGGATGGAGACAATGGGAGAAATTTGGTCCTTATATGAAAATGTATTTACCTAAATCCATAAGAACTGAGAAAGTTTATTCAAAATGGTTCTGTCTCTTTAATCAGCTACAAAGAGTTGGAGGCATAGCTAAAATGAATAAGACTTTCCTGTGGGAAAATAAGGATCAAATTTATGCCACAATAGGGTTGGTCCTTTACGGCACTGAATTCTTTTTATTACCATAGAAAAGCAAGGCCCAAAGATCGGAAACAATGGAAGGGACTCAAAAGTGAGTGCTAGCAAAGACCTACCACATCTGGGCTGCCCATTTCCTGTCAAGCATTCCATAACTCCCCTCAGAGCCATCTCTTTGTCTTCTGATTTACTCTTGTTCAACGTCACTATTTAGAGCGATTCAGCATTTTCACATTTCGTTTGTTCAACAACAACAACTGACCTCTGCCCTAAAAACAGACTCCAAGAATCAATGCGTTGTTCTTGAAGTAGAATCTGTAGGCTTTAGGCATCTAGTTCTTTGCGGTGTGTGTGTGTGTGGGGGGTGTTGGGAAGGGAAAAGTGAGTGGCAGGAAATTGAGCATCAGGAGGCAAATGAATGCACATGCTGTTAGAGGGTTGTGGTTTAGGGCGCACAGGGGCTGAGTGGATGGTAATCCGAGCTTTGCTGTCCCGTAGCTATTGTTCCAGCCAGACTCCAGTTCCTTTTAGACTCCCTCCCCTTGTCTGTAAACAGTAGGAAGCAATGCTTCATTCCTAGACTCTCACCTCCTCAGATGACCCCATTTGGAGATTGGATTCTTCTAAATTCTCCAGCTCCGGGGGCCATGAAAAAGTGTCTAAATGTGGGCCAGGAGCTAATGGGTAGATGAAAGGGGTGAGGAAAGGAGAAGGGAGAAAGGGAAAGACAAATGGAGAGTGGCAGACAGAAAGAAGCCCTTAGGCTCTGTAGGAGTCACAGGATATGACTGACTGGGCCACCAGCCAAGCCCCACGGCTGGTGTGGCAGAGAGGAACTAGCAAAGGGAGTGATGAGAGCATTATAGTTAACAATAGAAGTCCATTGACATACCTTAGCTGCGATTGCCTAACGCGATACAATAATTTAACAAAGAGGAATACAGTCAGATAAGATGCAGACCACATCGAAAAGTACACATGAACCAACAGGCCCAAATGATTAATGACTTACTAAAATGATACTGTGGTTTTTCTTTGACATCAAAAAAGTCCGGAAATTTTTCAGTTCTACTGTAATCTGATGGGCGACCAGCCCTAATTCTGGAGACGAATTTCTTTTTTCTCTTCTATTACTTTGATTGTGTGATTGCTAGATTGTGTGCTCCTTGAGGGCAGGGGTTGTTTGTTCCAACTCTGTTAGACTCTATCAGGTCCTTAGTGCAGTGTTTTGCACACAATAGGGCTCGATGAATTATATTTAGAGAAGCAGGATGGCCTAGTGGCAAGAGCATGGGCTTGGGAGTCAGAGGATGTGGGTTCTAAACTCAGCTCCACCACTTACCAGCTGTGAGACTTTGGACAAGTCCATTAACTTCTCTGTGCCTCAGTCCCCTTATCTGTAAAATGGGGATTAAGACTGTGGGCCCCATGCGGGACAACCTGATTACCTTGTATCTACCCCAGCGCTTAGAACAGTGCTTGGCCCATAGTGCTTAACAAGTACCATCATTATTATTGTTATTATTATTGTTATATTTCTGGATTAAATTGATTTGATCCTGCTACAGCCTAGAATAGTGGCAATCTCGCCTGTCTCGCCAATGACCCCTGACACACATCCTGCCCCTGGCCAGGAACTCAAATCTGCCAATCCCTCTTCCCCCCTTCAAATCCATACTGAAGGCGCACCTTCTCCAAGAGGCCTTCCCAGTCTAAGCCCCGCTTTTCCTCATCTCCCCCTCCCTTTCCCGTCACCACGTCTCGCTCCATTTGCACTTCCCCTACCTCAGTGCCCCACGGCACTCATGTATATATGTATATATATGTAATCCTATTTATTTATATTGATGCTTGTTTATTTGTATTGATGTCTCTCTCACCCCTCCTCTAGACTGTGAGCCCGTTGTGGGCAGGGATTGTCTCTCTTTATTGCTGAATTGTACTTTTCAAGCGCTTAATATAATGCTCTGCACACAGTAAGTGCTCAATAAATATGATTGAATGAATGCATATATAAAAAAAAGATTTTCTAGCTTCAGGGCATGCTCCTTTTATTTTCTTCCGGGGACCTCCTGACATAACTGTGTCGGTTCTTGGTCTTTTGTCAGTATGACTTTCCTCATGGCACCTGGGAGCAATCGTTCAATAGTATTTATTGAACATTTATGGTGTAAAGAGTGGGGATGAGAACCCAGGTCGTCTGACTCCCAGGCCCGTACTGTTACCAATTAGGCCTCGCTGCTTGGCCATCTTGAGGGCAGGAATCATGTCAACTAATAATAATGACTGTGGTATGTGTTAAATGCTCATTATGTACTAAGCACTGGGGTAGATACAAAAGAATCAAGTCCCACATGGGGCTCACAGTCAAAGTAGGAGGGACAACAGATATTGAAGCTCCATTTTGCAGATGACAGAATTGAGGCACAGAGAAGTTTGGTGACTTGCCCAAGGTGACACAGGAAACAAGTGGTGGATCTGGAATTAGAACCCAGGTCCCCTGACTCGCAGGCCCGTGCTCTTTCCACAAGACCACCCTGCTTCCCAACCCTAACCTAACCTTATTATACTCTCCCAAGTGCTTAATATAGGCTCTGCACACAGTATGTGCTCGATATTCCTAATAATGGATTAATTCACACCCTTCCTTTTCCTTTCTTGTGGAAAAACTCCTAACCACCATCAGCTTGGATATCATAGGAAAGAAAAATAAATCATCCACCAGAATCTGGCTGGTTCATCATGAGAGTACAGGTTTCAAAACTGGCTTCTGAAACCCACAATAGCTATTTGCCTCATCAGAAACAGAGCGTTTGTAATTTTCCCATTTTTTTTGCTTGTGAACACTCTTAATATGAATTCCTCTGGAGAATCTATATATTTTCCTCTGCGAGCCCAAGAAGGTCTCACTAAATAATATTCTTTTCCTTCCATCAATCTGTGTTAAGAAGATGTATGACTGGTATCTGAGGAACTGTCAATGTGTTATTTTCCATGTTCCTCTTACATGTCAAATATAAAAATACAGCCTGTCAGCCTAAGTGTGATATGGGGCATTGTTCAGAAAGAGTCTGAAAATCCATTCAGGGCATCATGATTCATCATTTCAAGAGCCTAATTCATTTCTTAGTTCCAGTCTAAACAAAACAGCTAAGGGCATTCAGAGTGAGACATGCCTGAATCAGGGAGCAATTCAGCAAGAATTTAAAATCCACAAGAGGAAGACCATCCTAAGTAGAGGCAGAATCCTGAGAAATGGCTTCTTTGCTCTCTTTTCTGCAGAGTTGTTTATCAGTTAATTGTTCACCCTCTGTCCTCCAGAGGCCAGGAGAAATGGCTAATCAGAATTCTCTCTTTCTAGCTCACTTGTCACCGCTGATGGCTCACCCAAACAAGTTGACATCGATTAATATTTAATGACTGAATTGGAAAAAAAAAAAGATTTGCTCAGCAGAAAAGATTTGCTCGGCAGTTTTGATTTTCCTTTCTTTTTTTTAAAGTGAGAGCTCTGATTCCCACCCGCTCAACTCCAAAGGACACATAATAATGTTGGTATTTGTTAAGTGCTTACTATGTGCAGAGCACTGTTCTAAGCGCTGGGGGAGACACGGGGGAATCAGGTTGTCCCACATGGGGCTCACAGTCTTAATCCCCATTTTACAGATGAGGTAAATGAGGCCCAGAGAAGTTAAGTGACTTGCCCACAGTCACACAGCTGACAAGTGGCAGAGCTGGGATTCGAACTCATGACCTCCGACTCCAAAGCCCATGCTCTTTCCACTGAGCCACGCTGAGTCTCAGGTGCAGATCCAGTGAAGGAACAGACCCCAACTTGAATTCATCTTCACTCTCATCAGTAATGGTACCTCTAGGTCAGCGGAGGAAGTCCTGTTTTCCCCCAAGCAAGGACCAGGTCTGAAGTCAGGTGAGATTCCCCCGTAGGAATCTTTTTTTGTATGGGTTGGAGAGGTGAATCTGGACCATGCTCCTTCTATTGGCATAGAGAAAGGAAGTCACACTGATTTTAATGTAATATCCATTTTTAGGAAAAAATCAATGATGGGCCTTGAAAATAAGATGGGGAATAAATGGAAATCTTGTTACCACATTACTTTACCCAAAATTTGAAATACTTTAACAATGTGGTCTAGTGGAAAGAGCATGGGCCTAGGAGTCAAAGGACCTGGATTCTAATTCCGGCTCTGTCACTTTTCTGCTGCGTCACCTTGGGCAAGTCGCTTCACTTCTCTGTGCTTCAGTTTTCTAAACCGCAAAATGGGGGTTAAATACCTGTTCTCCCTCCTACTTAGACTCTAAGCCCCATGTGGGACAGGGACTGCATCTGACCTTATTTATTTGCACCTTCCTCAGTGTTTAGAACAGTGTTTGACCCATCATAGAAAGTGCTTAATAAACACTAAAGACAAAAAAAAAATAATTTAGGGAAAAAGTGGTGAAGTCAAGTGAGAAACCCTGAGTTAAAGCAAAGCATCACTGAAGTAATCTAGAAGCCGCATCACCAGTAACCTTAGAGTAAATTGGAAGGCATCTTTCTAAGCAGGAACAGTGATCGTTTTAATTAGGAGAGAAATCTCTGATAGTTAGAATTTGTTCCACGGAAAAGCGGAAGTGTGTTGACAAGAACATAGCCAGGAGGAATGATTGTGGAATTTTAGCCAAAGGCATGACGTTAATGGCATTTTCTAGGAGGAGGTGGAACAGTGAATTCCAAAGTGTTCACAGTAGGAAACTGAGACAAGGACAGAAGCTGGGAAGATGGCAGATTTAGCCATACCGTGCTCATCGTTGCTCTTCCTCCTCTTTCATATCTGTCAGCCTACCATTCTCCCCATCTTCAAAGCCCTACTAAAATCACATAGATTTTTAGAGAAGCAGAGTGGCTCAGTGGAAAGAGCCTGGGCTTGGGAGTCAGAGGTCATGGGTTCGAATCTCGTCTTTGGCACTTGTCAGCTGTGTGACTGTGGACAAGTCACTTAACTTCTCTGTGCCTCAGTTACCTCATCTGTAAAATGAGGAATAACTGTGAGCCTCACGTGGGACAACCTGATTACCCTGTATCTACCCCAGCTCTTAGAACAGTGCTCTGCACATAATAAGCGCTTAACAAATACCAACGTTATTATTATTATTATCACATCTTCTCTAGGAAGCCTTCCTTGATGCACCTCTCACTTCTTCACCATATTTTCCCTCCCTTTTAAATCTTCTCCAGGAAGCCTTCCTTGATACACCTCTTATTTCTCCACCCTATTTTCCTTCTCTTCTGCATCACCTATGCATTTGACTCTGTCCCACTAACCACTGAGATACCTGCCTTGCCCCACCATCAATTATGTACCTATTGTTTTACTCAGTTTTCCACTCCCCCACACCATCCTGTAATATATTTTAATGTCTGTCTCTATCACTAGATTGTAAACTTCTTAAGACAGGGAACATGTCTACCAACTCTGTTGTACCGTATTATGCCAAGTGTTTAGTACAGTGCTGGGCACACAGAAGTGCTGAATAAGTACCATTAATCGATTAACCATAAAAAGCCTTTGGTAGTGGAATTTTCCTGAACAGGAATCTCATTTAATTAATTGATTAATGTTGGTATTTGTTAAGGGCTTACTATGTGCAGAGCACTGTTCTAAGCGCTGGGGTAGATACAGGGTAATCAGGTTGTCCGAAGTGAGGCTCACAGTTAATCCCCATTTTACAGATGAGGTAACTGAGGCACAGAGAAGTGAAGTGACTTGCCCACAGTCACACAGCTGACAAGTGGCAGAGCCGGGATTCGAACCCATGACCTCTGACTCCCAAGCCTGGGCTCTTTCCATTGAGCCAGCTGCTTCTCGATTTGAAATCATCATGACCCACTTGCTGATCAAATTCACTTTCCCCGTGCTTAGATGGCCTACCTCTTCAGTGTTACACTGTAGTGTGGACTGAAATATTTCACATGAGCAAATGAACAGTTGATATTTGGGCTTACTACAACTCCTTTGAGGGTTTGGATAGTGAGGACTACTTTCATGGGATTTCACTGTCCCCACATGCACAGACAAACCAAATCTTGAGCAGACCTTGGAAGGGAGTATGACCTGCCCAGAGTGTTTCCAGACAGAAAATCTTCCCTAAGCTTCCTTTCTTTTTTAAAAGACTCACCCCCCAGAGGATAGGTCAGAAAAACAAAATTAGTAATTAGAACCAACCAGCCAAACCAATGACCAAACCAGACTGGGTTGATTTGCAATCCTGAAGTCCCAATATCAATTAAAAACAAAGGGTCAAACATCGTGGCTCGGTGGAAAGAGCCCGGACTTGGGAGTCAGGGGTCATGGGTTCGAATCCAGGCTCTGCCACTTGTCAGCTGTGTGACTGTGGGCAAGTCACTTCACTTCTCTGTGCCTCAGTTACTTCATCTGTAAAATGGGGATGAAGACTGTGAGCCTCACTTGGGACAACCCGATTACCCTGTATCTACCCCAGCGCTTAGAACGGTGCTCTGCACATAGTAAGCGCTTAACAAATACCAACATTATTATTATCCTGGTCCCTCAGGAGAGTGGAAGAAGATGGGTGGACACCACCCAAGGCAGGGCAGATTTCTGCAAAATGGGACAGGTATTAGGTGGTGAGCAAAGGTTTGTTCCAGGATTTGGGGACAGGGCAAAGAGGCAATGAGCAAGAACTTGTTGGGGGATCGTCAGCGTGGCTTAGTGGAAAAACCATGAGCCTGAGAATCAGAGGCCCTGGATTCTAATCCTGATTCTGTCACTTGCCTGCCTCATCTGTGAAATGGGGATTCAATATTTGTTCTCCTTCCTAATTGGTCTTTGAGCATTATGTGGGACCAGGACAGCGACCGACCTGATTATCTTGTATCAACTCCAATGGGTCAGTCAGTCGTTTTTATTGAGGGCTTACTTTGTGCGGAGCGCCATATTAAACACTTGGGAGGGAGCGATGCAATAAACAGACGCATTCCCTGCCCAGAATGATTCTTAGAACATAGTAAATACTTAACTTTATTCCAAGCACTGTACTACACACTGGGCTAGAACTTACGTTCTAAGCACTGTACTACACACAGGGGTAGATACAAGATAATCAGATTGATAATGATAATAATGATATTGATAAGAATAATGATAATAACCATAATAATAATAAGGCTGGGCTAGGGAGGGGAGTTTTGGCGGGATTTGGACAGAAGGTACCCCACTCGGAGCCTGCTGATTCTTCAGAGGTTCGTTCATTCATTGAATCGTATTTATTGAGCACTTGCTGTGTGTAGAACATTGTACTAAGCGCTTGGAAGAGTACAATATAACAATAAATAGACACATTCCCTGCCTACAGTGAGTTTATAGTCTAGAGGGGAAGACAGATAGCTCCTTTCTGACTTGATCCCAACACCTCTTCTGTCTCTGGAGGTTGGAATGGATCCCCAGAGTCATTTCAAATTTAGCACTGTGTTGGCCTTGGGGAGTTGGCCACTTGCCAGACACCTTTTTTTAATTCTTCTTTGTCCACATGAGCTGGTCAGGGGCAAGTGAGGAAATGGAGGCACAGCAAGGCTTGGGGGAGGGTGGGGGGGGTCCTTAGTCATAGTCACACAGCATGCCAGGGGCTTCATCAGGTCAAGATTTCAATTATCTAAACTCCTAAATCCAAAGCTTTTTCCATGAAGATTAGCTGACAAGGAAACTAGAATATTGAAGTGATACTCTTACCCTGGGGGAAACAGAACAATCAACTCCAGGCAAAACAGTAGAAAAACAGGAATTAAATAGCGCCAACTGGTCTTCCTGTGGCAGCTCAAATCGTCACGTGTCTGTTTCAGCCAAGATTTTTGATGAATTCGGGAAGAGGGAGTGGAAAATCAGCCTTTCTAAGCTCACTGGTGAGCCCTGAGGCTGTCTTGGATATAGTCAGCTATACGGCAGCCGTTCTAAGTGGGAGAATTGTCCAACACTAACTTTATTCCCGCTACCAACTCCAGAGTATGTCTCTAAAGTGGTAACATCACATATTTGGAAGCGAATGTTGAATCTCATATTTATTGCCCTCAGTTGATTTACTTTTCCCACACGGTGTAATTATCAACATACATCCTATTAGATCCAGTGGTAATCCTTCAAGACTTAAAACAACTGCACCTAAACTGTGGGCAAAATAATCTTCACATGATGGCCTGGAGACAATCTTTCCCCAGCTGAAGACATGGCAGGTGATTTGTCCTTTCCAGTCAATAAACCTGCCCATTCAATCGATTGCATGATCTAGTAGAGAGATCATAGGCCTGGGAGTCAGAGGATCTGGGTTCTAATTATGTCTCTGCCACTTTCCTGCTGTTTCCTCAATTATAAAATGGGGATTCCATATCTGTTCTCCCTCCTACTTAGATTGTGAGCACCATGTGGGACAGGGACTGTGTCCAACGTGATTAATTTGAATCTACCCAGCGCTCAATACAATGCTTGACACATAGTAAGACTGTAAAAAAATCATAGTACTTTATTGAGTGTTTACCATGTGCACTGTACTGAGCACTTGGAAAAGTACAGAGAAGCAGCATGGCCCAGTGGATAGAGTATGGCCCTGGGAGTCAGAAGGAGCTGGGTTCTAGTCCCAGATCTGCAATTTGTCTGTTGTGTGACCGTGGGTAAGTCACTTCACTTCTCTGTGTCTCATTTTCCTCATCTGAAAAAGGGGGATTGAGACTGTGAGCCCTGGAAGTGTGTCCACCCTGATTATCTTCTATCTATCCCAGCACTTAGAAAAGTGCCTTGCACATTGTAATTGCTTAACAAATACCATGTTATTATTATTAATAGTAGTAGTGTAGTACTCACCCCAGGCCCACAGCACTTATGCACATAACCCTACATTCTCCTATTTGCCTATCTGTAATTTAATTTAATGTCTATCACCTCCTGTAGGCTGTAAGCTCCTTGTGCGTGGAGTTATAACTTATACTGTTCTTTCTCAAGCACTTAATCATAAAAATGTTGGTATTTGTTAAGCACTTACTATGTGCAGAGCACTGTTCTAAGCTCTGGGGTAGATACAGGGTAATCAGGTTGTCCCTCGTGAGGCTCACAGTCTTAATCCCCATTTTACACATGAGGCAACTGAGGCCCAGAGAAGTTAAGTGACTTGCCCACAGTCACACAGCTGACAAGTGGTGGAGTCAGAATTCAAACCCATGACCTCTGACTCCCAAGCCCGTGCTCTTTCCACTGAGCCATGCTGCTTCTCTTAGTTGAGAGACCTCTCACTGCATACAGTTAAGAGCTCAATCAAGATGATTAGATTGATTAGTAATAAGCACTTACTACGTGCAGAGCTTTATACTAAGTGCTGGGAAATAATACACAGGTGAGAATTAGACATGGCCCCATTAGTATTTGTATAGCAATCGATTTTGGTTCACTGCCTCCCTTATTAGACTGCCAACACCTCATGGGCAGGGATCAGTTGTACACTTTGTCAGCGTGTTCCCCCATTTGCCAGCTCCCAGAAATGCAAAATCAGCCCTCTTGATGCAGATGATGATTGTCATCTCTTTATTACAAAAAAATCTTTCCGGCAGGATCTCCCAGGGCAGGCATTTCATTGCCCAGATGAACCACAGTACCGAACAACTCTTTTCCGCCTCAAAAATTCTGTGATGGCCTGAGTCCTTCTAATTCGGCATTGAGAGGACTTTCTGCTTGTCACCCATCTAGCCTTCTCTTTTAAAACTCCTAGATATAAATCTCAGAGGGAGCCCGGTCGATGAACTGGCAGCTCTCCCAAATGGGACAGGTTGGGGGAGCTCAGCCAGCTATAAGTCAGAACTGTCCCTCAGGACTCTGGTGATCTCTGTAGACTGTAAGTTCCCTGTGGGCGGAAATGTTTAGAACAGTGCCTGGCACATAGTAAGTGCTTAATAAATACCATAATAATAATTGTTATCTATTCTGCCGTATTGTACTCTCCAAGCTCTTAGTACAGTGCTATGCACAGAGTATGTGCTCAATACATACCACTAATGGATTGACAGTCTGGCCCTAACAAAATACAGAGGCATAAAAATGGCCAGTTGGAGGCTGGACGGCCTCCAGCCAGGGCCTCGTTAACTTCCTTTTCCTTTGTTTCTCAGTGGTAGAAAGCGGAGGGTGGAAACTGACTGGTCAGAAATTCCCTGAGCCCCGGACTGGGAGTTTCTGAGAACCCGTAGACTTGCTATATTAAAACTGTAACACCTAGTGGAAAGAGCATAGGGCTGGGAGTTGGAAAACCTGGATTCTAGTTTTGTTTCTGCTTTGTGCCTGCTACGTGACCTTGGGCAAGTTCATTCATTCATTCAATCGTATTTATTGAGCACTTATTGTGTGCAGAGCACTGTAATAAGCACTTGGGAAAGTACAACTGTGGCATTCCCTACCCACAGTGAGCTTGCTTAACTTTCCCATACCTCAGTTTCCTCATCTGTAAAATCACTCAATCAACTAATTGTATTTATTTAGCACTTACTCTGTGTAGGCTACTGTACTGAGTGCTTGGGAGGGTACAACACAACAATATAACAGACACATTCCCTGTCCACGACAAGCTTATGGTCTAAAGGGGGAGACAGACATTGATATAAATAAATAAATTATGGATCTGTACATAAGTGTTGTGGGGTTTGGGGGTGGATGGTGATGATATACCTGTTCTCCCTCCCTCCTAAACTATGATCCCTATATGGGACAGGGACTGTATCCAATTCACATATTATATACCTAACCCAGCTCTTAGAATGTTGCCTTATGTGTAGTAAACTCTTAATAAATAACCTCATTAAGAATATATGATAAATTTTCATTTTAAAAATTAGCACATTAGATTCTTCAAAATGTAAAAATAAGGATTTCTATTTAATAAGAAACCTGATCTAGATATCCCTGTAGGGTGAGAGGCAATCTCCAGACTGTGAGCCAATCTCCAGGTTGTGAGCTCGACTCTGAACTGTGAGCTCGATGTGGGCAAGGAATGTGTCTCTTCATTGTTATACTGTTCTCTCCCAAGTGCTTAGTTCACTGCTTTGCACACGGTAAGCACTCAATAAATACTATTGAATGAATGAAAGGCAGGGACAAGAGAGATACATACACATGGACCAAAAGAAAGAAAGAGGACAGAGGAGGCCAAGGCAGAGAGAGGGAGGAAGTGGAGAAGAGAGAAGGAAAAGGGAAAATGCCTTCATCCCACACTACCACCAGCTGGTTGTGAACTGTCATCCGAAGACATGTGATATGTATCGATGTAAATGATAAAAAACAACTTTTAAACCCCTTGCCCCGAACAAGGGGAATCAATGTAAAACATGTGGAACATGGAGAATGAAATCCAACCCAGATCAATCACTCGCCGGCCAGAACAGAGGCTGAGGTTTTAACACTCACCCATTTACAGTGATTACGCCAGTGTCTTCTTGGCCAGACTCCATCCTGCTGAGGGGATCTTAGGCCCCACCTGCGATTGAACTCTTGGGCCTAGGGTTGTCGTGAAGCATGATGCTGCTTAATCTGGAAAATCCTCTGAATGATTTACACGTTCATGTGGAACTAGGGCATGTAGTAGGCAGGCAGAACGCTAAGCCCTCCTTTCTTCTGCTCCCACTCCCTTCTGCGTTACCTTGACTTGCTCCCTTGATTCATCCCCGCTCCAGCCCCTCAGCACTTATGTACTTTCCTATAATTTTATTTATTTATATTAATGTCTGTGCCCCCCTCTAGACTGTAAACTCGTTCTGGGCAGGGAATTTGTCTGTTAAATTGTTCTGTTTTACTCTCCCCAGCTCTTACGCACAGTAAGTGCTCAATATATACGATTATCTATTGACTGACGGTGGGACCTGGGGACAGTTCCTGTCAGCTGGGCAGGCTGGGGCCAGCCATTCCAACTCTTCAGGCCTCAGTTTCCCCATTTTCCTACTTCTAAAATGAGAGAATAGCAGCTCCGTACCTGGCTCCCAGATGGCGTGAGGAGGGCTGTGAGGGTTTGCCGTGCTCTACGGAGTTCCGGCTTGGGAAACTCAAGGTCAGATTATAATAGTTGAGTCGTGAATCAATTCTTGTCAGGTTGAGATCGCCAGATGGGTTAGGACTTAAATCTTACATCTCACGCAGCTCGTCTTTTAGGTGTTAATTGGAACGGAGAGCGGAATTCAGCGACTCTGCGACGTCTAAAGATTTCAGTGAATCGCTGCAACCCCTAAGAAAAAAGGCTTTAGGATTTGTGAAATATCAATTCTACTCCCTACAAGTTCTGATATTTTTCACCTGAGCTAGTCTCATTCCTCTCTACATGCTGTCATTCATGGAAGCAACTCCATTTTCTTCACTTACGTTTCCACTTGGTCCCTTTAATTCATTCATTCAATCGTATTTTTTGGATGCTTACTATGTGCAGAACACAGTACTACGCGCTTGGGAGAATGTGATAGAGTTAGCAGACAAGATCACTGCCCACAGGGAGTTTACAGACTAGTGGAGCTAAGCCTCCCTCGGCAGAGCAAGGCTATGATGGCCTTTATGCCTGGGTCAAACCTCTCTCACCAGGCAACCCGGGCTTCCCTTTTTTTAAAATGGTATCTGTTAAGCTCTTACTACGTTTCAGGTACTGTACTAAGCATTGGAGTAGATACAAACTGATCAGGTTGAACACAGTCCCTGTCCCACAAGGGACTCACAGTCTTAATCCCCATTTTGCAGATGAGGTAACCGAGGAACAAAAGTGAAGTGACTTGCTCATGGTCACACAACAGATAAGTGACAAAACTGGGATTAGAACCCAGGTCCTTCCGACTCCCAGGCCAATGGTCTATTTGCTAGGTCTTACTGTTTCTGAGGTATCCTGAATGCCTGGTCCAACCCCTCTCACCAGTCCCCATGGCTGTCACACTGGCTCTCTCTCGGGCCGTTCAGCCGTCACTCAGCTGCTGAGGATTCCTGTCAGACCCAAGAAGTGCTCCAAGTTCCCTCCTGTGTCCCGTGGAACTGGATTGATCTCACCTGTCTCTCCGCCAACCCTTGACCCACATCCTGCTTCTAGCCTGGAACGCCCTCCCTCCTCCAATCCAACAGAAAATTATTCTCCCCCACTTACTGAAGGCCCTTCTCCTCCAAGAGGTCTTCCCAGTCTAAGCCCCACTTTTCCTCATCTCTCACTCCTTTCTCCATCACCCTAACTTGCTCCTTTCACTCTTCCCACCTCTCTCCCAGCCTCACAGCACTTGTTTATATATCTGTAATTTTATTTATGTTTATTGATGTCTGTCTCCCCTGTCTAGACTGTGAGTTCATTGTGGGTCCTGTTTACTGTTCTTTTCCAAGCACTTAGTAAGTGCTCTGCACACAGTAAGCACTTTATAAATACGATCGAATGAATGAATGCAGCGGAGCCCTCCCCTCCAAAGTGATGCTCAGAGGGATCGAGAAAGAAAGAAGAAGACAAGCCTCGTGGGTCCTGCTTCCTGCTCCACACATCCATCCATCTCTGCGATCTCACGGTGGGTCCTTCCATTCACTGCTCAGAAGAAGGTCTCTCTACACCGGGTAATAGATACGTCCCGGTCGGCCGCTTTTCAAGCAGCGGGGTGGGGGTAGGACTGTGCTCTTGGGCAGACGGTACTTTCAATTTGCTCCCGCTCTCAGCGTTCCACTTAAAATTATATTGCTTAATAAGGAAAATTAAGGAGACAAAACTGCATGGTCTTGCATTTCTACCTCCTTACTAAACAAACAGACATCAATGAGAGAACCTAGCCTTGGGGAGCGGAGGTGGAAACGTGGCATTGGGCAGGACCTGCCACATATTTTGCAACCCAATTCCACACCTGGAACAAAGCCAGTGGGACTGGCAGAAATTCCTGCCTCCATCAGCCTCTCGCCTATAGGCAGGCAGCTGCTATGGGACTCTCAAGCAGCCCCAGATGGTTACGGGAGGAGAGTGGTGCAGGCTCACAGCTGTAGTTCCTTTTCTTCTCTCTTTCTGTCATTGTTGATCTGCACAACGGACATCTGTCTGGTGAAGGATTAGGGGGAAGAAGGGGTATGTGAGGTTTTAGGTGTCTGAGGGAGTTTGAGTCTGTTTTTCCTGCCTGTTTTTCCATATTTAACACTCCTCTGTCTCTTTGGATTTCTCTGTCCTTTCTGTTTCTACCATCTTTTTCATCTCTCTGATTCACCTCCCTCCCCACCCCGAAATGCTTGAATTCGTGGCTTCACTCGGCATCTCCCATTCGTCCTATGTCCCACTCCCTAGTCGCTTTGAGCTCCAGAAAATCTGGCCCTTTCCATAGGAAGTCGAATGGTGCCCTGGAAATAGGATTCGTGCCAAAGGATGGTATACTTCAAGGAATGGGAGGGACTGTCTTGCAGAGGATGGTCAAAGTGCCAGTCAGAGGTGATATTGAGGAGGAAACCAGGAATCCTGGCATCCGGTCCACTTTCCCACTTTCCCCACGGCGAGCTGCAGAATCTGAGTCCGGAGTAAGGAATTAGCCGGGATTGATATCTCCTGAACTCTGCTTCAGATAAACCTATAAAAAACACTATGCCCATTTCTCCCTGGGGAACTAGGGAGAAGCAGCATGCACTAGTTGGTAGAGCAGGGGCCAGGGAGTCAGAGAGATCTGGGTTCTAATCCTGGCTCTGCCACTTGTCTGTCGTGTGACCTTTGACAAATCACTTCACTTCTCTGTGCCTCAGTTACCTCATCTGTAAAATGGGGATGAAGAGTGTGAACCCCAGGTGGGGTGCCCAACCTAATTAGTGTCTATCTACCCCATCACTTTGAACAGTGCTTAACACATAGTAAGTGCTTGACAAATACCATCACCATTATTAACTTTCTTGGATTACTGGGAGGAAACGAATTAAGAGTTTAGGATACTGACATTGACACTGGATGCTACGTGCTTCGTACAGTGCTCTGCACACATAAAGTGCTCAATAAATACTTTTGAATGAATAGAGGACCACTAGAATAACAAGCAGGGAATCCAATTCCTTCGCTGATATCCAGTAACTCTAGTTCTTAGAGAGGTGGGGAAGAATTCTTTCAAGCCATCGGGTCTCAGGTTAGTAGTAGTAGTAGAAGAAACATGGCCTAGTGGCAAGAGTATGGGTCTAGGAATCAGAAGACATGGATTCTAATCCTAGCTCTGTTACTTACATACTGTGTGATCTTGGGCAAGTCACTTAACTTCTCTGTGCCTCAGTTACCTCATTGGTAAAATGGGGATTAAGACTGTGAGCCCCAGGTGGGACAGGGACTGTATCCTACTTGATTACCTTGTATTTGCCCCACATCTTAGAACTGTGCATGGGACATAGTAAGCGCTTAATAAATACCACTATCATTATTAAGATTATTGTTAGGCCTCAAAACTGAACAAGTCAGTTTAATGAGATTACATCAGGGGTCCCTGAGTGGAACACTGGCAAGCTGCTTGTTATCTTGAATAGTGTAACCCGAAAGCCAGGTGAGAACAGAGAGGAGGAGAGAGACATGGAGGCTCATGGAAACTGAACTTTTTTAAAAGTTCATCCTGTTCAGAAGGGCAGAAGATGAATCACTTTTAGGCAGAGCAATCCCTACTGGGTTGGTAGTGGTGATGAAATAGCATAATAATTGTGATATTTGCTAAGTGCTTGCTATCTCCTAAGCTCTTTCTACAGTGCTCTGCATACATTAAGTGCTCAAAAATATGATTGAATGAATAGATGACTGTAAACTCGTTGTGGGGAGGGAATGGGCCTCTTTATTGTTATATTGTACTCTCCCAAGCACTTAGTACAGTGCTCTGCACACAGTAAGTGCTCAATAAATACAACTGACTGACTGGCCTGCTTTTTAAATGGTGTTTCTAATAGCAACAGCCCCCCAGGGTGGATTTGCCAATGGGGAAGGAGCCAAAGGATTAGGGACACTTAAGCAACAAAGCCAAGCCTCTAAATAACTGCTTTTGGGTTTCTCCCAGTTATGGGTAGACCTGAGCAATCCTTTCAGTTGGAGGAAAGCCCAGCACCAGGAGATGGGGTATAATCAGTGTCAGGTGTTGGCAATTTACTAAGCTTGAACCTGGTGTGGGCCCATAAGGCCTAAGGAAAGGTGAAGTGTTGAGGGACACTTGTCACTCTTGTGTGACCCTGGTCCAGCCTATGATCCCCAGACTTCCTCTGATACGGGGACCAGAGCCAGCACATCATTTCCTGCACATGGATGCGGTATCCCCTTCCACCGTGTGGGTTCCAAGATGGTTTCATTGATGGTGAAATCACACCATGTGGGCAAATAAGGACAATATGTCACCAGCAATCCCCTCCTCACTGGGTATGCAAATAAAAGAAAGTCTCCTGCAGCATTTTTGAGTTTGTTACTCTCAGTGACCAGTGCTGGACTTCAGACGCAGCGTTGCCCAAGAGGAGAGAACAAGATGCCATTTAGGTAAGTGAAGAACATCACTGGAAACACAGTGTTTCCCACAGTGAGCTGTCATGATAACCAAGAGGCAGCAAGGTTTACCATGAGGAAAGCCAATCAGAATCAAAATCAATCAGTGGCAAGTAGTAAAATGAAGCATGTTTCATTGTGGGTGACACTGATGTCTAAATCCTCTCGGGAGAGCTTTGCTTGAATAGTTCCCCAAACACTTGAACATAGATGCCTGAAGTGGAGATGATTGGGTGTTGCCTTGGGAGGGTAGCTTGCTTGGGGACCCTTCTAATCCTTTAAGAATGATCACCTACAATGTCCTAAGCACTGTACTATGTGCTGGGGTAGATACGATTGGATCAGCTAAGACATGGTCCCTGTCCCACTTGGGGCTCAAAGTCTAAGGGGAAGAGAGAACGGGTATTTAATTCCCAATTTACAGATCAGGAAACTGGGGTACAGAGAATTTGAATGACTTGCCCAGGGTCACACTACAGTCAGTGGTGGAGTGGGATTAGAATCCAGGTCTCCTGACTCCCATTACTGTGCTCTTCCCACTAGGCCAGGCTGCTTCCAGCACTTAAAACAGTGCTTGGCACATAGGACTTAACAAATACCAAAATTATTATTTCCTGATTTCCACTGACTCTTTATCCTGTGGTCACTCAGATGTAACTAAATGTTCCTGAACTTAGATCAGCAGCGCTATCCTTTCTATCTCACAAGCCTGTAATATGGGCATGATCCTCAACTCATCTCTCTCATTCAAATATATGAACATTTGTCTGTCACCTAAGACAGCTCTAATACAATCACACTACTAAAATCCTCCCTTTAGTCTCCAGCTAAACTGCTACTGCGTTGATCATATCCTGCTTTGACTACTGTATCATTCAATAGTATATATTGAGCACTCAATAAATAAATACTATTGAGCGCTTACCCTGTGCAGAGCACGTACTAAGCGCTTGGAATGGACAGTTCAGCCACAGATAGAGAAAATCCCTGCCTCCTCTCAGCCTCCTTGCCCACTTCCCTGCCTCCTGTCTCTCCCCAAGCCAGTCCGTACTTTCTCTTCTACAGTGTAAATTTGTTGGGAATAGGGAACGTGTCTATCAACTCTGTTTCGTCAATCAATCAATCAGTGGTATTTATTGAGCGCTTACTATGTGCAGAGCACTGCACTAAGGTGCTTGGAGATTTTATGTTACTCTCCCGAGCATTTAGTACAATACACTGCACACAGTAAGCGCTCAGTAAATGCCATCTATTGATTCTGTTGTTCAGACCTTTTCCTAAAAAAAAATTCAGTTCTTGTCTCCCCTCTCCTAAAAAACCTCCAGTGGCTTCCCATCCACCTCCTCATCAAACAGAAACTCCTCACCATTGACTTTAAAGTCCTCAGTCAGCTTTCCTTGTCCTATCTGACCTAGGTGATTTCCTATTACAATCCAGTTTGTATGCTTCACTCTTCTAGTGCCTACCTACTCACTGTGAGACCTTGTTCTCATCTATCTCACCACTGACACCTCACCTATGTCCTGCCTCTGGTCTGGAATTCTCTGCTCTTTTAGACTGTAAGCCCGTCAAACGGCAGGGACTGTCTCTATCTGTTGCTGACTTGTTCATTCCAAGCACTTAGTACAGTGCTCTGCACATAGTAAGCGCTCAATAAATACTATTGAATGAGATCACCGTTCTCCCTCCCACCTTCAAAGCCTTATTCAAATCACAACTCCTCCAAGAGACCCTCCCTGATTAAGCTCTAATTTCCCCTACTCCATTTCCCTTCTGCATCACCTTTCCACATATACCATTAAATATATATCTCTATCTAGGTGTATAGAGTTTTTTTATATATATATATAAATCCAACCATAATTAATGGTATATGTTAAGCACTTACTCTGTGTTCTAAGCACTGGGGTAGATACAAGTTAATTAGGTTGGACACAATTCCTGTCCTGCATGGGCCTCACAGTCCAAGTAGGAAGGAGAACAGGAAAACTGAGGCATAGGGATGTTAAGTGACTTGCCCAAGGTCACACAGCAAGCAATTAGCAGAGCAAGGATAAGAACCCAGATCCTCCAACTCTCAGGTCTGTGCTCTTTCCACTGAGTCATGCTGCCTCTCTATACCCTTTAAGCGCTTTATAATAATAATAATAATAATTTTGGTATTTGTTAAGCGCTTACTATGTGCCGAGCACTGTTCTAAGCTCTGGGGTAGACACAGGGGAATCAGGATGTCCCACGTGGGGCTCACAGTCTTAATCCCCATTTTCCAGATGAGGTAACTGAGGCACAGAGAAGTGAAGTAACTTGCCCACAATCACACAGCTGACAAGTGGCAGAGCTGGGATTCGAACTCATGACCTCCGACTCCAAAGCCCGTGCTCTTTCCACTGAGCCACGCTGCTTCTCCCATCCCCAGCTCCAAAGACTTATATGCATATCTATATTTCGTTTTAATATCTGTCTCCCCTTCTTGCCACTCTTGGTGGGCAAGGAACATATTTACCAACTCTGCTATACTCCCAAGCACTTAGTATAATAATAATAATGTTGGTATTTGTTAAGCGCTTACTATGTGCCGAGCACTGTTCTAAGCGCTGGGGTAGACATAGGGGAATCAGGTTGTCCCACGTGGGGCTCACAGTCTTCATCCCCATTTTACAGATGAGGGAACTGAGGCACAGAGAAGTTAAGTGACTTGCCCACAGTCACACAGCCGACAAGTGGCAGAGCTGGGATTCGAACTCATGAGCCCTGACTCCAAAGCCCGTGCTCTTTCCACTGAGCCATGCTGCTTCTCTGTATAGTGTAGTATAGTATAGTGCTCTGCACATACGAGGTGCTCAAGAAATGCCATTACAGCATTCCTTTTGGGAGACTCCGTCATCATTTTAGGATTTATCTTTATTCCAGTAATTTTTATAGTGCTAAATCATCATGTTACATAGTTTTACCACCAAGTCTTCAATTTTTCATTTAAAAACTCCCGCAAGCGGTATCTAGAGAACCTATTTTACAATAGAAGTAGAAACAAGTAGTTTAATGTAGTCTTCAGGATAATTCTTCACCAAACTGGAGTTATGGCTAATTGTGATTGACTCGGACAAAGTGGTATCTTGAAAATACAGTTTCTCACCCTGATCCACGTTCAAACCCCAGATGTTTTGACTACAAAAGACCTTCTAGAGTGCCTATCTCTAATTTCGTGTATTCAACTCTTTGGAGTTATTTGGCCAAAAATAGCCTGTAACAGTACTTGTTCCACATGATATATATCGCCTGACCTGCCAACATAAAAGATGGATATACTTACATTAGATTGATAAAAGTGTCTATCCACTGTCTTCATCTATTTCCAACTGTCAATCTATATGGTTAGAATCAAACGAAGAGAAATCATTGTCCAAAAGAATTGTCTGCATCGATGTGCGTCCTGAAATTTTTTTTTATTATTTAATTAAAAGAGAAGAGATTCACTGAATGCTGGGCAAAAAGCACCAGAGTAATTAGAGTTCACTAAGCACAGAAGAGTGCCTAATGTCTTATCAGGTCAGTTATGTTACATCACTCATCTTGAGGCAGAGAGGCCAACTCCTTAAAGGACTCTTCCTTTTTAAAAACCAAGTTCCTCTTATTGATGGAAATGAACAAAGTGCTAATGACAACATGATATCTATTTGTCAGCAGTGTTCATGTAAATGATCCTCTTTCGTGTAAATGAAGAGCCGGAAGGAATCTCAAGAAGTCCCCTGCACTGATTTCCGCCTCCAGGCAGGTGGATGCCAAAGTCAACCCGAACAGAGTGCCATGACCTCCCTCAGAAGACTATTCTAATATGTTCTGGCATTTAATCTGCCAAGAACCAATCAATCATATTTATTGAGCACTTCCTGTGTGCCCAGAACTTTGCTAAGTGGTTGGAAGAGTACAGTAAAACAGAGTTGGTGTACACAGTCCCTGCCCACAGTGAGTTTACAGTCTCTCAGAGGAGTTTACAGTCTAGAGAAGATCTTCCTAACTCCCTATTTCAATTCAGTAAATAAAGTGGTCTGCATATAGTAAGCTTTCAGTAAATACCATTGATGATGCTGATGATGTTATAATTTCCTCTTCTTAAAACCCCTGTGGATGAACAGAACAACTGGTCAGCCTCCTCCTCATGAAAGCCAGTCACCCATTTAAAAACCTGGTTCCTAATCCCGGTTATGCCACTCGTCTACTATGTGACCTTGGGTAAGTCACTTAAATTCTCTGTGCCTCAGTTACCTCATCTGCAAAATGGTGATTAAGACTCTGAGCCCCACTGGGACAAGGACTGTGTCCAACCTGATTACCTTTTATCTTCCCTAGTGCTTAGTACAGTGCCTGCCACATAGTGAGCAGTTAAATAAATACCACTTTTTTAAAAAGCTATTGAGCTATTCTTCCAATTTCAGAAACCAAATTAATCAACAGTAATAATAATAATGATTATGCTATTTCATAAGCGCTTACTACCTGCCAAGAACTGTTCTAAGCACTGGGGTAGATACAAGGTAATCAGGTTGTCCCAAGCCCCACGGTCTTAATCTCCATTTTACAGGTAAAATAACTGAGGCCCAGAGAAGTTAAGTGACTTGCCCAAGGTCACGCAGCAGACAAGTGGCAGATCCGGGAATAGAATCCGTGTCGTCTGACTCCCAAGCCCGTGCTCTTGCCATTAGGCCATGCTGCTTCTCTGAAGCAGCTACTCTGGGCTCTGGGTTCTGTACTCTGGGCAGAGCACTGTACTAAGTACTTGTGAGAGTGCACTAGAATGAATATACATGATTCCTGCCCTCAAGGATTTTATATTCTAGTAGGAGAACAGGTCTTCCTACTGTATAGAATGTGACCCCCATGCGAGACAGGGACTGTATGGAACCTGATTATTTTGTCTTATGCTGACGACTCACCTCCGACCCGTAGCGAGGCCATGGACACATCTCTCCCAGAACCCCCCAGCTCCATCTGCAGTCATTCTGGTGGTGTATCCATAGTGTTTTCTTGGTATAAATCCTGAAGTGGTTTACCTTTAACTCCTTCCATGCAGTAACCTTGAGTCTCTGACCTTGTCCCTTCTCCCCTGTCGCTGCTGCCCAGCACGGGTGAGTTTTGACATGTAGCAGATTGCCTTCCACTCGCCAGCACTGCCCAAACGAGGAATGGAATGGCTAGGCCTTTGTTTGACTCTCCTTTCCGTAGTCGAGACTGGTAGAATACTGGAAACTCTCCAGGTGTGACTCTGAGAGGGGGGTAAGTGCTTAATGAATACTATTCCCAGCTTCTCAGAAGATCCAGAAAAATAGTATACCCCATTTTTTTAATGGTACCTGTTCAGAGCTTACTCTGTGCTAACCAGTGTACTAAGCCCAGGGTAGACACAAGATAATCGGGTTGGATACAGTCCCTATCCCACATGGGGCTCACAGTCTTAAGTAGGGAGAAGTAGGATTTAATCCCTTTTTACCTCAGCACTGAATACAGTGCTTGGTACATAATAAGTACTTGGCAAATACTAGAGTTATAATGATTACTATTAGTAATAATAATATTATCATCCAGCTGAGTAGTCTCTCTCCTACTGAAGCAATAGGGTGCTGAAGGACCCATAGGATAGTTGGCTCCTTGAAATCATCTTATAGGTTGAGGGAGTTTCTTTAAACATCCCTAGCTTTTTCCACCCCTCTCTCCCTAATGGCCCATTTGGCACTTTATTAAGAACCACTCAACCTTCATTCTACCCACACTCCTCTTGGACCTGCTGATATTTTCTGCCTGAACAATTTCATCTGGTAGAAATTCTGTACACTCATCACCTGTGGAGCAAAGAAATATTTCCTTTTGCTTGTTTTGAAGCTCCTACCTTCAAATTCCTTCCCGTCTCTCGGGCCCGCAATCTCGGTGTCATCCTTGACTCGTCTCTCTCGTTCACCCCACACATCCTATCCGTTACCAAGACCTGCCGGTTTCACCTCTACAATATCGCCAAGATCCGCCCTTTCCTCTCCACCCAAACGGCTACCTTACTGTTACGGGCTCTCGTTATATCTCGGCTAGACTACCGTGTCAGCCTTCTCTCTGACCTCCCTCCCTCCTCTCTCGCCCCGCTCCGGTCTATTCTTCACGCCGCTGCCCGGCTCATCTTCCTGCAGAAACGATCTGGGCCTGTCACTCCCCTTCTTAAACAACTCCAGTGGTTGCCCATCGACCTCCGCTCCAAACAAAAACTCCTCACTCTAGGCTTCGAGGCTCTCCATCACCTTGCCCCTTCCTACCTCTCCTCCCTTCTCTCTTTCTACCTCCCACCCCGCACGCTCCGCTCCTCTGCCGCCCACCTCCTCACCGTCCCTCGGTCTCGCCTATCCCGCCGTCGACCCCCGGATCACGTCCTCCCGTGGTCCCGGAACGCCCTCCCTCCTCACCTCTGCCAAACCGATTCTCTTTCCCTCTTCAAAACCCTACTTAAAACTCACCTCCTCCAAGAGGCGTTCCCAGACTGAGCTCCTCTTCTCCCTCTACTCCCTCTGCCATCCCCCCTTTACCTCTCCGCAGCTTAACCCTCTTTTTCCCCTTTTCCCTCTGCTCCTCCACCTCTCCCTTCCCATCCCCACAGCACTGTACTCGTCCGCTCAACTGTATATATTTTCGTTACCCTATTTATTTTGTTAATGAATTGTACATCGCCTCGATTCTATTTAGTTGCCATTGTTTTTACGAGATGTTCTTCCCCTCGACTCTATTTATTGCCATTGTTCTGTCTGTCCGTCTCCCCCGATTAGACCGTAAGCCCGTCAAACGGCAGGGACTGTCTCTATCTGTTGCCAACTTGTTCATCCCAAGCGCTTAGTACAGTGCTCTGCACATAGTAAGCGCTCAGTAAATACTATTGAATGAAATTCCTGTAGATCTCTCCTTCTCTTGGGGTAGTGGCCTCTGTGGGATAATTCTGTGTTCATCCTGTCCACAAATGTGACTCTGTGAATGTCAATCATGTCTCTTTGGACTTTCCATATTGCAGAATCTTAATCTTTTCAATTTGTTCTCAGATGGAGCTGTTTCTATCTTTTAACAGCTTTGCTAGGTATAGAACTTCTCTATACCTCCTCCAATTCTAGATTGATACTGCTCTTATTTTTCTTTGTGTGGGCGTGCAAAGGTTTTGTAGAGTAGCTAAATGATGTCATTTGATTTGTATTCTATGGGCCTTATGATGTTCTTGAAAATTGACAAGTCACCACTTTTCCTCTCGTTCCTTGAGTTTCCCCCCTCCCTGAGGCCAGCAGAGTATAGACCACCATCATTCCCTCACCAGTGATTTGTCAGAGAGCCCGTATGAACTGAAGTCTTGAAGGACAAGCTGCTAGTATGGCAATTTTCTAAAGACAGAGGTCATGCCAACTTTAAATTCTGATCAAGGGTCTGGTCTGGAATTGTGAGCTCTGGGCCTGCCGGTGGGCAACAAACTGTATCACAGGAATGCAAAGGAAGAGCTGATCCCAGCACTTACCGAATCAATCCATCAATCAATCAATCACATGTACTGAGTGCTTACTGTATGCAGAGCACTATACTAAGTGCTTTGGGAGCATGGCATGGTGGATGGAGCATGTGACCGGAAGGCGGAAGGCCATCGGTTCTAATCTCGGCTCTGCCAATTGTCTGCTGAGTGGCCTTGGACAAGTCACTTCACTTCTCCATGCCTCAGTCACCTCATCTGTTAAAGAGGAATTAAGACCATGAGCCCCATTTGGGACAGGGACTGTATCCAACTCAATTTGCTTGTAGTCACCCCAGCGCTTAGTACAGTGTCTGGCATGTAGTGAGCACTTTACAAATTCCACAATTATTATTATTATTATAATAATAACAACACAGACACATTCCCTGCATACAACGAGCTTACAATCTAGAGAGGGAGAAAGGAGAAGGGAAGAGTTCTGACAATGGTTACGTGTAAGAGAAAAGAGAAAGGAGCAGAGAACACATCTACATTTGGCAATCATTCTTCCCAAAATGAACTTTTTACTAGACTTTATCTATGATATCCCCTGGGGCAAGATGGATGCTTAACAGGGCTGCAGAGATGGTGTCACAAGCCACAGTGATCCAGGGACCATTAACCTTTAAGCCCAAAGGCACGATAGCCTCCTATTTGAACATTTCAGCCTTTGCCACTTCCTAAACACACTTCCCAACACAGTTCCAGGAAGTGTTTTTGGGAATGGGCCAAGGCCCCGGGCAGGACTATCGGTACCCGCAGGCATGGAACAATAAGGAAGGTGGCTTGAGGACCAGCTGCCTTGGTGTCTCAGGATTCACTGAACAGTTTAAAGGTGAACGAGTCCTTTTATAAAGGTATCTGTTAAGCGCTTACTATCTGCCAGGCACTGTTCTAAGCACTGGGGGTAGATACACAGTAATCAAGGTTTTAGACAGTCGATGTCCCACATGGAGCTCAGCGTCTTAATCCCCATTATACAGATGAGGTAACTGAGATACAGAAAAATGAAGTGACTTACACAAGGTCATACAACAGACTAGTGGTGGAGCGGGGATTAAGACCCAGTTCCGCTGACCCCCAGGCCCGTGCTCTATCCACTAGACAATGCTGTTCTCAATCAAACATCCTTTTGCAACTAAACCCAGATACTAATGCCATGTCACTGGATTGAAAATGAGACTGGGAACTGCCATTTTTAGGTGTTCATACTGGTGGAATCCAGTATGATCTTTTGTATGGGTCTTTTCCCACCAGTTTGCTTTTCAGTTTTCTACATATAGCCATGATGCGAAGGCAGTTCCTTTTGGAACTGCAGAGGTTTTGGAACTCAAGATATCTGGCTCTTCTAAAGCCACATTATCTATAAATAAGTTTCTTTTTGTCTTTTTGGAACATGGCTTCTTTTGAAATATTTTTGGGGAACAGTGTGGCCTGTGCTTCTTATTACCTGCCATACTTTCCTATACCTAATGTTATAACTGAGGCTAGCTCTGAAATAGTAGACTTCATTAGGGTTAAAACCCCTTCTCCTGGGAAGATGGATTCCTATCTTAGCAAAACTCATTTCGGATGGACAAGAACGGCTATAACTTTCTTTCCAAATTGCTTCTGGAGGTGCTAATTATATTTACATTGAACTTCTTTTCAACACTCTACAAAATGCAAAAATAAATCAGCCCAAACCCCAAGCATATTAAACACTCCCAGGCAGTCCTATCAATCCTCCTTCTGCCACTCTAGCATTCTCCCTCTGGCAGTCCACTGAATGCCTGCTGAAAGGATCAGGTGAGCCAACCCCCCCCCAAAAAAAACAACTTGAAGATGGGCTAATTGCCACAGTCCAAGCTCTTACCAAGCAAATCATGCCGAATTTTCAGATAGAATTCAAACCTAGACCACTTGTAAAATCCTGGGGGCTGCTTTAAAGAGCTCAAGTTATCTAAAGCCTCATTTCTCTGGTCATGAAGAATCGTGAGCGACCTTGAGGTCTTTTAGTCGATCGGGACAAACCGGCCTTGAACTTTGGAGAGCATTTATTCCTAACCTGGGGCAACCAGGGGAGTAAAAATTTAGAATAGGGAAGATTGCAGGTTTGGGATTCTGGAGACCAGGCGAGTAATTGCGATGGACTAAAATTCTGAAAATAGAAAGAGGTGAACAGACACCATCACCATCTAGTGGTCATGGCTTTTCCTTCTCTTTTTTCCCCTAAATGCAATTCATGGCACTGCAGTATCTCTTGTAGAGGATTTTCATTTTTGGCGTAGCTTTATCACTTCCCCGAGACCCCTTTTAGCGAATGTTCTTCACTGCGAGGTGATATGTGCTAGAATTCGAATTCTGGGAAACTAGACTGATGAATAATATTTCTTTAAAAGCTAGAAAGAAGTCAGAGTGTAAACAGTGCGCAGCCTGCATCAGAATCAAGAAAACCTAAGAACAGTTTTAATCCTCTATGAGAGGCAGTATTAGTGTTCTCACTCTTATTAGTATTACCATGACTGCAGAAATATATATATATATATATATATATATGCATTTGTATATATTTTTATTACCCTATTTATTTCGTTAATGAGGTGTACATCCCCTTGATTCTATTTACCGTGATTATGTCATCTTGTTTTTGTCCGTCTGTCTCCCCCGATTAGACTGTAAGCCCGTCACTGGGCAGGGATGGTCTCTCTCTGTTGCCGAATTGTACATTCCAAGCGCTTAGTACAGTGCTCTTCACATAGTAAGCGCTCAATAAATACTATTGAATGAATGAATATATATTTTTTAACCTAGATCACACTGAAGGTCCCCAGGGAAGTCAGCAATCAAACCTAGAATTTCTGATTTCTCAACTCCAGTTCCAGGCATTACATCACACCAAACTGTTTTAAAAGTCCAAATTCCAGTTTGGTGTGACTTTCCATTAAAAATTAAGCTGGGGGAGAAGGATTTCGCTCCTGCACAATACTTTCCCTCTTAGCATGATACTACTAATAATAGTGCCTGTAAAGTGCTGGTTATACAAAATAATCAGGTCAGATACGGTCCCTGTACCGCACTGTTCTCACAGTCTAAGGAGGAGGGAGAAAGGGTATTGAATCATCTCCATTTTGCAGATAAGGGAGCTAAGGTACTGTGAAGTTAAATGACTTGACCAAGGTCATACTGGCTAGTGGCAGATTGGGGATTGGAACCCAGGTTGCTCCGCCGTCATTCCTTAACTCTGTGAAGTAGGTGACCATGGCCAATGTTCTCAGACACGGTCGAGAAGCGTTGGCATGGGGCAACAAGATGGCAAGATTCCCAGTTTGGGGAAACTCTTTAATTTACCAGGCACACACTGGGAGAGTGTCCGTGCATGCGTGACAAAATCAAGGACGGAGTGTTCCCAATCTCTGAGTATAGTCTTCAAAACTACACATTGCTCACTAATGCTAGGTTGAACGTCGGGAAACACTGACCTGATCTCATATCCCTCCCTCAGTTGGTATCTTCGGCCAGCCGATTTCTCTTCTGACCGAGATTTCACCCTTGGACTAATATCTGCTGAACAATTGACCCCAAGAACCATGCAGGGTGGAGCACATGGAGGTAGAACGTACTGCAATCCTTCTTTAAACTCTTGCTTGCTTTCATCTCTAAATGAGGGATAATTTTCCTCACAAGGGATTTCTTCTGGTCTCCTTTACCTCAGATACAATTCACATTTTCCAACTTCAAGGCAGAAGGCCTCCATTCTAATGATGATTCTTCCTAATCAATCAATCAGTGGTATTAATTAGCGTCTTACTGAGTGGGCAGCGAAGTTCTAAACCAAGAGAGGCCAAATCTCATGAAGTGAGAAGACACAGACCAAGAACATAATATGGCTGAGAACTGGGATCCGAAAAAGTCTCAATAGCCAGAATTGGCTGGGGAATGGGGAGGGGGTGAGGAGGGAAAGGGGAAGGGGCGTGAAGGTTTGGGGTGTGGTGTAAGGCAAGTGTTTTCAGGGGAGAGCTTGGGGCGATCACTTGTGGCCAACAGGAGACAGGGCAGGTCCTGGGGTTGGGTGGGGTGGGGAGGGGTCTGCTTTGGACCCCATGGGTCAGGGCGAACCCATCCAAAAGGGCTGGCACTGTGGCAGTCAGCAGCCGCCCATGGCTAAATAACAAATAATGAAACAAGCACACACCAGTCCCACAACAACTGAAGAAGAGTCACACGGGACTCATGAACCACAGATGGACCTTCCCTGGACTAAGCACTTGGGAGAGCAATTGTAGTGTTTGTTAAGGACTTACTATGTCAATAAAAGGTATTTATTGAATTTTGACTGCGTGCAGAGCGCTTGGGAGATTATGGTACAGCAGAGCCGGTAGATAAGAGTCCCTATACGTCAAGAACTGTACTAAGCACTGGGGTAGATTCAAGATAACCAGGTCAGACCCAAGTCTCTTTCCCACATGGAACTCACAGTCTAACTATAGACTGTGAGAATAGAAAGAACAGGGATTGAATTGCTATTTGGCACATCAGAAAACTGAGGCACAGAGAGGTGAAGTGACTTGACTAAGGTCACGCAGTGGGCAAGTGGCAGAGCCCAGGATTATAACCCAGGTCCTCTGACTCCCTGGCCTGTACTATTCCTACTAGGCTACACTGCTCGGTGTCCAAGCCCTTAAAATCTAATGGCTGAGACAGATAGACAAAAGTTATTTTTAAAACAGTGGGGGCATGAGGAGGAACAAGGATATACCAAGAAGTAGTATAAATATATCAGGATGAAATAGATGAATAAATAATTAATTACATGTATAAAATATACATATGTACGAAAGCACCGAGGATAGGAGTAAAATGCGTAACTGCTATTAACAGGGGAAGGTTCCCAGTGAATAGCACAATGTTTCTGCAGATCCTGTGAGGTCGTGGATTGCATTATCCCAAGCACTTCATAGAGTGCTCTGTAAGCCCTCAATGAATACTCTTGACTGGTGGGGCGTTACTCGCTAGGCCTTTGTTGTGCTGTCTGTAAAATGGGGCCTCTCACTTCCTTCCCAGACAGGAGGAAAGGTTACAGTGTAGTGTAGGACATCTCTCTGCTCCTCTGCCTCTCAGCGCCTCACCGTCCCCCGTTCATGCCCGTCCTGCCGTCGACCTCTGGCCCACGTCCTACCACTGTCCCGGAATACCCTCCCTCCTCACCTCCGCCAAACTAAATCTCTTTCCCTCTTCAAAGCCCTACTGACAGCTCACCTCCTCCAAGAGGCCTTCCCAGACTGAGCTTCCCTTTTTCCCTCTGCTCCCTCTCTGCTCCCCCTCTGCCCTCTGCTCCCTCCTCCTTCCCCCCTTCACCTCCCCTCAACTAAGTCCCCTTTCCCTCTGCTTCTCCCCCTCTCCCTTCCCCTCCCCTCAGCACTGTGCTCATTTGTATAGATTTTTATTACCCTATGTATTTTGTTAATGAGGTGTACATCCCCTTGATTCTATTTATCGTGATTATGTAGTCTTGTTTTTGTCCGTCTGTCTCCCCCGATTAGACTGTAAGCCCATCATTGGGCAGGGATTGTCTCTATCTGTTGCCGAATTGTACATTCCAAGCGCTTAGTACAGTGTTCTGCACATAGTAAGTGCTCAGTAAATACTATTGAATGAATGAATGAACGAATCTAGAATGACTGTGTCCACCATATAGATGGCTGTAAAACACTGACAGATCTTGAACAAAAGATTTGATTTAGGAAATAGGAGGACTGTTGTCAGCACAAAAAACTGCCAGCAAGCAGAGAAGTCTCTACAGAATTCTAGACTTCACTATTGTGGTAACTTCAGGAGCACACCCTGCCATCAGCTGTTCATTTTGATCACGTGTTCTTTGTTGACCTAATGAATAACACTCTCTAAAGAAGCAAATTTTCTTCTTTATTTCAAGGACGGACTACCGATAAGCTTAAAAGAATTTTTTTCGTTACCTTTCAAATGTTATTTTGCATAAAGCCACAATACAATTCTTTAAAAGTTCCGTACAACTAAAGTTTTATTGCACTTAACTGTCTATTATTCTTGAGCTTTCACAGATCCTTTCTCCACCCCTAAAATATACATATACCAGCCAAAGGAAAATGAAGAAAAATATTGTTGACAGTGTTTCATAATCACATCTGTCTTTAGGAGCTGAGAACGTTTTTTCCCTAGACATTTTGTTGTGTGCTTTGAATCATCTGAACTTAAGAATCTGTCCTCTTTGGAAAGTCATCCTAATTTAAAGGTCACAATTCCCTTCTCTCCTTTCCTTTAAAACCAATAGACGCAGGCATTTTTCTAATCAGACAGTGGGAAGCTCAAATCAATCTCTTTTCCTCCGGTCTGCGTTTCTAGAGTCAATCAATCAATCGATCCATCGACGGGCTATATTGAGCTCTAAGAACCGAACTGAGTGCTAGTTACTAAATGCTAGTTTCTAATCCCAATTCTGCCACTTATCTGCTGTGTGACCTTGGGCAAATCACTTAACTCCTCTATGCCTCAGTTACCTCATCTCTAAAATCTCTAAAATGGCTAAGACTGAGTGTCCCCTTGTGGGACATGGACTGCACAGCATGGCTCAGTGGGAAGAGCCGGGGCTTGGGAGTCAGAGGTCATGGGTTCTAATCCCAGCTCCGCCGCTTGTCGGCTGTGTGACTTTGGGCAAGTCACTTCACTTCTCTGTACCTCAGTTACCTCATCTGTAGAATGGGGATTAAGACTGTGAGCCCCACGTAGGACAACATGATCACCTTGTATCCTCCCCAGCACTTAGAACAGTGCTTTGCACACAGTAAGCGCTTAATAATAATAATAATAATAATGTTGGTATTTGTTAAGCACTTACTATGTTCAGAGCACTGTTCTAAGCGCTGGGGTAGACACAGGGGAATCAGGTTGTCCCACATGGGGTTCACAGTCTTAATCCCCATTTTACAGATGAGGGAACTGAGGCACAGAGAAGTTAAGTGACTTGCCCACAGTCACACAGCCGACAAGTGGCAGAGCTGGGATTCGAACTCATGAGCCCTGACTCCAAAGCCCGTGCTCTTTCCACTGCGCCACGCTGCTTCCCCTAAGTGCTTACTATGTGCCAAGCACTGTTCTAGGCACTGGGGGCGGGGGATACAAGGTGATCAGGTTGTACCACGTGGGGCTCACAGTCTTAATCCCCATTTTACAGATGAGGGAACTGAGGCACAGAGAAGTTAAGTGACTTGCCCAAAGTCACACAGCTGACAGGTGGCGGAGCTGGGATTAGAACCCATGACCTCTGACTCCCAGGCCCGTGCTCTTTCCATTGAGCCACACAAAAAATTCCATTATTATTATTATTATTATCCAATCTGATTAGTTTGCATCTACTCCAGAACTTCGTACAGGGCTGGCACGTAGACAAACACTTAAATATCATAAAATAAAAGAACGAATGAATAAATAAATTAACAGTCCTTTCCCCAATGCTTCCAAGGCTGTGTATGGATTAAATGGGAGAAAACTTTAAGTTTATAAGAAAGTTACAACCCTCAGCTTGTTGAGGCTTTTATTTCCTTTCCTTGGAATACAGGCTCGATTTCTCGGGTGTCATCCAGGATTGAGTTCTTTGACTCTAACATTTGTCCCTATTTCAAGCTATGTAAGGAAGGGAGGGTATGACACTCCTCCTCTCTGACATTTGGAGTTAAATTAGGTTTGTCTAGCGGGGTAGAGACAAAGCCACACTTCTGAGCAGTAGCAATTTCAAAGGCTTTTTATACTTATCCAGAGGAGAGCACGGGTTTGAGACCTTCCAGACAATACCTATGTAGCTACATGTCATTAAAATAAGCTTCTGGGAAAGATGATAGTAAAAAATGCCCCACACCATTATCATGGGTCAAATATTACTTATCTGGACACCAGTAATCATAATTATGGCATCTGTGGAATATTTACATGCCAAGCAACCCGATCGATCCATTATTCAATGGTTTTATTGAAAGCTCGCTGTGTGCCGAGCACTGTATTAGACGCTTGGAAGAGAAGAATACAGAAAAGTTGAGATACATTCCCTACCCACAGTGAGCTCACATGCACTGGCACCTATATGCTTCAATCAGGTCAGACATAGTCACGTCCCACATGGGGCTCATAGTCTAAGAAGGAGAGAGAACAGGTACTTAATCCTCATTTTACAGATAAGGAAACTGAGGAACAGTTAAATGAAGTGACTTGCCTAAGGCAGTAGATACTTGGCGGAGAAGCTGTGGGGCTCATTGGATAGAACGCAGGCCTGGGAGTCAGAAAAAAACTGGGTTCTAATCCTGGATCTGTTGTTTTCGTGATCTTGGATAAGTCAGTGAACTTCAGTATGCCTCAGTTACCTGATCTGTCAAATGGGGATTTAAAACTGTGAGCCCCTTACTGTCTCCAACCAGATTAGCTTGTAGCTACCCCAGGGCCTGGCACATAGTTACCAAAACCACAAAAACGAACAAACCAAAAAAAAAAACAACGGAGCTGGAATGAGAATTAATGTACATTCCAAGCACTTAGTACAGTGCTCTGCACATAGTAAGCGATCAATAAATACTATTGAATGAATTAATGTCTTTTAACTCCCAGTCCTATGCTTTTTTCACTAGGGCAAAAGTGTGTCCTGTTTCAACTACTATTGCTTTGGATTTCTATCCTGTCTGTCCTCTGATGAGACAAAAATTCATCCCACCCTACTTTCAGATGGTCACTATGCTCTTAGTCAAAAGCTGGGGTTTCTATATTTGGCTAGATCAAAGCCTCTGTGAACTTGAAGGTTGAAAGATGAATTACCATTCTTTCCATTGCTCATTCACTACTGTAAAAAGCTCTTATTCATTTGACTTGATGATTACTTGATTGATTCTGAAAATTATAGCTTTTATCGGCCGTTTGGATATATTAGGGACAGAGAATCGAACACGATTGGTTTCATTAGGTAACTTGGAAGCCCTAGGTATTTCAAGAGGAAATCAATTCAATGCAGAGATTGATGAAGTAAATCAAAGGCCTGTTGACAATAATTAATAAAAGTGCCTGTCTATCTTGAAACTTCAAACTCTATTTTATCCGTCCTACAATACTTTGTGGAGTGAGATGTGGGTAACCAGGGAAGCACCACAGCCTAATGGCAAGAACACCGGCTTGAGAGTGAGAGGACATGGGTTCTAATCCTGTCTCCACCACTTGTCTGCTCTGTGACCTTGGGCAAATCACTTGACTTCTCTGTACCTCAGTTACCACGTCTGTAAAATGGGAATTAAGACTGTGAATCCATGTGGGACAAGACTGTTTTCAACCTGACTACCTTGTATCTACCCCAGGGCTTAGAACAGTGCTGGGCACATAGTAAGCACTTATGAAATACCATAATTATTCTTATTGTTTACTGCATCTTCACTTTTTCAGCCTTAGGTTGACATTTCCAATTCAGCCATCCTTCCACCTTCCCATAAATAAAAGTTACGCATCTTTGACAAAGGCAAAGGAGATGTGGGTCACAGGTGCTGTGAGCACCTGCATCCACATTTGGCCTAGTCTTCATGGATCCACCACAGGGGAGCGATATGCATGAAAGGCATTTGGTTGGATTTCAAATTTGTCTGGGCTTCCTATCAAATTTACCAATCCTAAGGCAAAGGGGTTAAATTATGATCCAAAATGGAGCTGCCTCCACCTCCTGATCACATGATACAATCTGGTTCCGGCCTGGTGCCTGTCCCGCCGTGGTCTGCCTCATTGGACAGAGGCCTCGGCACTCCTTCATCTGGAGGTTGTCCCTTCCTCAGACCACTGCTGGCCCAGACGGATTTAATTTTTGTTGTTTTTTTTAAAAGTAAAGGAACAAACAGGAAGCTTTCTGAAGGTGGTTTCCTGCTTTCCCCTTTCTGGGCTGCCAGAGAGGCAGATCTTGGGCAATGTAAACCCTCTCGTGGAGCTGGGCAGAGATGCTTCAGTCTGGGCCACCTTCCTGTTTTGAGGGGAGGGAAAAGGGCTTCTGTGGCCCAGAGCCCAGGTTCTAGACTGTGAGCTCATTGTGGGCCGAGAATGTGTCTGAATATTGTTGTATTGTTCATGATTGTATTCTCCCAAGCGCTTAATACAGTGGTCTGCACACAGTAAGCACTCAATAAATATGACTGACTGACTGATGAATGGGGAGATCGAGCTCCCCATAGCCCCTGCCAGAGAGGCCACTCTGACCACGGTGGTGGAGACAGGAGCGGAGGCTCTCCAAAACTGGCTGGGAATGCCTCGGCCGTATTGGCCCAGACTAGGGTCCCCCTTCCCCTGCCACTGGGGTCAACTCCAGGTTCACCTACGCACTCCAGGGCAGCATGAACCCTCTCAAGGAGCTGAGGGAATCCCGGGTGTGATGGACTAGACTGACGTCCCTTCTGCCCCGCCACAGGGATCAGTTCCAGTTCACCCACAAAAGCTTTGATTTTGGAGGAGAGCGCACAAGCTCACATCCTCAATTGGCTCCATGACCATAAGCCCTTTCCTCCCATGGGATTTCAGGGAAAGTACCCCCGCTCCACCTCTTCCCCCTCTTCACCTCTTCCCCAGCACGGACCCCTGCTTGAACGATCAGGTGACCAAGTAATTCAAACTGAAACAGAGCGATCGGTAGCCATTAAAACAGATATATGCCTCTTTGTCATACTTGAAGGAAAAATGTTTCTTAGAGAAAAATGTGCCAACCCATTGTGGAAACATTTTCACCGAGCTAGACAGTGCTAGCGGGACCTTTATCACTCTCATGAGGTCTTTGGCAACTTTCTCCTAAGCCACGGCTGGGAAGAAAGGACTTCCACGAATATAGCGCTTGGATTGCCAACTCCCCCTTACCTGGTATAGGAAGGGATTTCTTAGCCCATTCATCTAGGCTAGGGTTCAGTGAGCTCATTCATCACACGGAGGTGAGTCACGTCTGGACTTCCATTTGACAAGGTAGTAAGCTCTTTTACAGTGCACACGAGATTATTTTAGAAGATGACGTCAAGCAGGTTCTGACACCTTGACTCTAACCTTAAGTGGCTCAGACCTGGGAGACTCCATTGCAAAGAAGAGTCTTAAATTCAATTTCAAATCACCGTCTCCATTTCTCTAACCATTCAATGAGAAGAAACCCAATCTCCTTCTTGGATGCCAAAAAATTAAGTCACTTCACCTGACTATAAGCAACTCTTGAGGAATTGACCCGAGCTTCCTCCAAGCACTCATTCAATTCTGCTCTCCCCAATTATACACCCATCTTGGCCCCTGGGATTTTGGGTCATTTTTATTCAACAGATAACTCAACTGACAGTGTCCTTGACCATAAGCGGTGACCATGAGCGATGGTTCTATAGGGAAGATTCTCAAATCTACCTCTCCAAGCCCTGAATTCTTTCCTTCTATACAATTTCACATTCCCTCTTGCTTTCAGGACATTCCTACCTGGATGTCCCACCAACACTTCAAACCTGACATGTCCAAAACAGAACTCTTTCATTTTACCAACCAAACCCTGTGCTGCTCTTGTCTTTACAATCACCACCATTCTCCCCGTTTCACAAGTGCATAACCTTGGCATTATCCTCCACTCATTTCTCATTCAATCCACACTTTCAATTTATCATCGAAACCCAATCGTTCTGTCTTCACAACATCACTAAAATTTACCCTTTCCCCTCCACCCAAACTGCTACTCCGCTAATCCAAGCACTTATCCTATCCTGCCCTTATTACTGCATCAGCTTCCTTGATGACCTCCCTGCCTCCTGTCTCTCCCCATTTCAGTCCTTATTTCACTCTGCTTCCCAGATAATATTTCTGAAAAAAAATGTTTAGTTTCCCTCACTCCTCAAAAACTCTTAATGAGTGCCCAACCACATTCACATTGAATGGAAACTCCTCACCATTGGCTTTAAAACACTCAATCAGCTCTCCCCGTCCTATTTTATCCCTCTGAGTTCCTACTGCAAACCAGTCTGCAACTTACTTGTTATGCCTTGATCTTGTGTCCTTCCATCGACCCCTTGAGAGCTCACCTCCTCCAAGAGGCCTTCCCAGACTGAGCTTCCCCTTTTCCCTCTGCTCCCTCTGCTGCCCCTTTACCCCCCGCTTCACCTCCCCTCAGCTAAACCCCCTTTTCCCGCCCATTCCCTCTGCTCCTCCCCCTCTCCCTTCCCCTCCCCTCAGCATTGTGCTCATTTGTATATACTTTTATTACCCTATTTATTTGTTAATGCGGTATACATCCCCTTGATTCTATTTATCATGTTGATGTTGTCTTGTTTTTGTCCGTCTGTCTCCCCCAATTAGACTGTAAGCCCGTCACTGGGCAGAGATCGTCTCTATCTGTTGCTGAATTGTACATTCCAAGCACTTAGTACAGTGCTCTGCACATAGTAAGCGCTCAGTTAATACTATTGAATGAATAGTCCTTCTGGCCTGGAACTCTTTCCCCCTTCTTATTCAACAGACCTTCAAAGTCTTATTAAAATCACATCCCCTGTAAGAGGCCTTCCCTGACTAAGCCCTCACATCCCCTACTTCCTCTCCCATCCACATCTTCTATGCGCTTTGATCTGTATCTTTTAAACACACCCAGCCACACAGCACTAATGTGCATATCCAAAATTTATTTTACTACCTGTCACCTCCTCTAGACTGTACGCTCCTGGTGGGCAGGGAATATATCTGTTTATTGTTGTATTGTACTCTCCCAAGTGCATAATACAGTGCTCTGCACACAGAAAGTGCTCAGTAAATATGATTGAATGAATGATTGAATGATTGAATGAATGAATGCATAGATACCATTGACTGACTGAGTGCTTTAAAACATTGATGCCTTTTCCAGCAATCCTTCCATACTGAGGAAACTTGTTTCAAGCCTCTTCAGGTAAAAGTTGGAGAACAGGACACAAGTCTATGCAATTTCCCTTGTCCATGGTCATTGCTAAGAGTCAAGATTACAACTAGAGTAGGAAAACAGTTCAGGAAAAGACAAGTGGGCAAATTTAACCACAATATCACTCCCATATAGGTCTTTACTCCCAATCAAAGTATCCCAACTCTGCCCCTCCTCTATGTGGCTGCGCTTCATGATACGATCCCTTTAGCAATATGTCTGTTGCTTCTGAATACTCAACGTGGTTTCATGCTGCCTAATTACAGAGGTTGGTGAGTGCCATGGGCTGAGGAGGCAAGAGAGTTTGTGTCTGTGGAATTTTGTGCTGCTTGCCCAGCTGCCCTTCAAGAAAATGATTCTATTAGAATTGTTTAATATACTTTTTGACCAATTTTATAGGTAGAGAACCTAAACTGGCTGTTCTAAAATATGGAATTAAATCTACTCTGGCCTTTATTTGAAAAATTCAATGTTTTTTTATTATTGTTTTCCAGCCGTGAACTCAGACTAGAACTGCATGTTCAAGCCAAGCCTAATGATTGTTTTATAAATATTTATAAATCAGATGCTATCTTTCTCTTCCCCTGACCATACATTATTTTGAACCGCATTCTTACCTATCTCTTGTCTCTTTTAGACGTGTTGCTGGGCTGGAAGGGCAGTTGGAGTTTAACATTTTCTTTGACTCGGTTTCCTGTACCTTGTAGGTCTTTGTTAAGAAGGGACCTGGCTTCATTCTGAAGTATTTAAAGTCAGTCTCCTGAGGCTTGTTCATTGTTCACATATTTAAACCAAACCAAAGCTTTTTTTTATACAGATTTATGTCCTTGTTTGAAGGGAGAACCATTTCTTCCCATTCATTTTTCAGCAGGGAAAACACAGTTCTTTCCCAGACAATATCCTCACCCCATCAAAAATACCACTAGAAAAAGTGGAAAAGAATTAGTTCAAATAACAGGAGCAGAGAGATCATAGCCCTTAGATCCCAGCCTGTGCCTTCTCTCCAGTCTTTCCTAGAAAAACAACAGACAATTTCTTATAAATGAGCACCAGTCCACCCTTAGAATTTGGAAAACTTCCCCTATGGCCTAAGTCCTGAAAATGGTGCCAGACTAATTAGATTAAATTAACTGCCCCAGACATTTTATTGCAGGTTGGTCTCATTCCAATTTTGCACAACGAATCACTAGAGAGGTAATGGCTGAAACAACTCCATTCCTCTCTTCCAGAGAACCTCTTGTCCTTCCTCGTTTTCCTTAATGGAAAGGAATGTGCTGCCCTGGAGAGGAAAAAATGTGAAGCCGAGTCTCCTTCAGCCCAGCCACCTTCCATTTCCCACCAACAAGGAGGGACTGAGCTGACTTTGCTTAAGACCAGCACAGTCTTCCAGTGATCATTCATTCATTCATTCATTCATTCATTCATTCATTCATTCAATCGTATTTATTGAGTGCTTACTGTGTGCAGAGCACTTGACTAAGCATTTATAAAGTACAATTCGGCAACAAATAGAGACAAACCCTGCCCACAGTGGGCTCACAGAATGGAGCAGTGGGGAGACAGACATCAAACCAAATAAACAGGCATCAATAGCATCGATATAAAATTATGGAACGCTTCACCAATTTGTGTGTCATCTCCACCTCAAGGGAGGAAAATCCTTTGCACTTTTCATTCATTTGCCACTAGTCCTGCTGATTGAGAAGGGATAGGTTGAGCTCTGAAGGAGGAGCTTTCCGATATCTCCTGGGGAAGGGAGGAATAAACGGAAAAGAGAAAAAGGAAAAGTCAACGTGCCACTTATCTAGGATGTGGTGCTTAGTGAACTCATCGCACCATGGCTCAGTGGAAAGAGCCCAGGCTTGGGAGTCAGAGGTCATGGGTTCTAATCCCGGCTCTGCCGTTTGTCAGCTGTGTGACTTGGGCAAGTTACTTAACTTCTCTGTGCCTCAGTTGCCTCCTTTGTAAAATGGGGATGAAGACTTTGAGCCCCACGTGGGACAACCTGATTACCTTGAATCTACCCCAGCGCTTAGAACAGTGCTTGGTACATAGTAAGCCCTTAACAAATACCAACATTATTATTATTATTATTATAATTTCCAAGAGTAGGCACTCAAGGGAGTGTAATAAATCTTTTGGGTCATTAGGGGACAGTTGTTGACTTTGATTCCAGAGAGAGAACCAATTCCACTCAAGGGATAGACAGCAGACAGTTAAACAGTCAATAAATACTGTTCAGTGATTGACTGATCTAGTGCTCTTCAGATTTTATGTCCTGGAACTGCTTTCAACTCCTTCCTCTCCTGGTTCCTTTTCTTTAAATAACGGAGGAAGCTATTTGTGGCTTCTAGAAGGAGAGTAGCTAGATTAATCCAATGCACTGTGGGAATCATTCAAAGCCAGGAGGGGCCCCCAATACAGGATATATCTTTATGATCCACCAACAAATCCGGAAGATGGGAATGGGAAGATAGGAATGTTCAGATATATCTGGGAAGAGCAGGGATCAGAAAATACAGTGAGCGTACAGTTTAGAGGGAGAGACAGACATAGATATAAATAAATGAATTACTGATATCTACGTAATAACCCTGATTATTGAGGGTTCTGGATTCTCCAGGGAGCAAGGAGCAATCAAAAATGGCAATCCAGGTGGAAGAATCACTTTTGGACACACATAAATCCTATTACAAGAAAGATAACATTGAAATAACATATATCTGACCTCTATCTGAATATAGGCCTAGAAGACAAATCTTTTTCTCTATATAAATATATGCATACATATGCAAAAACCTGTCCTTGGGTATGGAGAGACATAAGCAGTGCAATGATTATTATGATGATGTATATTAAGAGCTGTCTTTATGAGGAGCACTGTTTTAAGCTTTGGAGTTGATACAAGATATACACTTAAGACCATATTTGGGGGTTCAGATCAATAGTCCAGCCAGTACTTTCTCTCCAGCTAAGCAAAGAGGAACAGTGTGATGGATGACCTTTCTGTTATTCACCCCATGGTCACTGATGCAGGATGAGAAGCAGTGCAATCTAAGAGAAACCAGGCCTCAGAATCAGAGGATTTATGAACTGATCCCAGTCCAGCTACTTGTTTGCTGTGACGTGTTGGAGAACTCGCTTAACTCTTCTTTGCCTCAGTTTCTTTATCTGTAAAGTGGAGATCTAATACCTGTTTTTTTCTCCTACTTGGACTGTGATCCTTAGTAGGACAAGAACTGCTGTGTTCAACCTGATTACCTTCAATCAACCCCAGAACTTAGTACAATGTTCGGCACACTGTAAGCTCTTAAAAAATATCCCAATTATTATTAGGATGTAGTATCTCCAAATTTTCTCTATATATTCTATTTTTTCCCTTTGAACTATCAATTCATACCAACTCTTGAACTTACTAATATATTCTGCCTGCACATTTCTCATGGAAACACATTCCATATGCTCACCACCTGCTGAATGTGTAAATGTTTTATTTGTTTTGAACTTGCCACCTCTAAGCTTCAAGGGTTGGAGGAGGTGGTTGTCCCCTTCTTTTTTGGGTGCTGTGGTGAGCAACAACTATCTTATATCTTACAGGATTTTATCAATTTCGCTCATGTCTCTTTGAGCAAGGCTTCGTCTCTCCATCTTCAAGCCCCATCATTGTTGATCACTGTGGTGTATATCTTCTTTCTACCTTCTCCAATTTTCTCTCATGTCCTTCTAAAGACATGTCAACCAAAGCTGTACAATGAATTTTATAATAAACAAACAATGCCTTTTGTTCCATGTCCTCTCTTCTCCCTGAATGTTCCAGTTGGTGGAAGATTTTATCCATACGTGTGGAGGGGAGCTCATGCAGTGGATATGATGATTCCTTCCTCATGCTGTGCTGTTCCATCTGCAATTTGCAGTGTGTGGTGCTCATTTCAAATCCACCACTTGTTATCGAGGCTTCCCGAGAATTCTGCTCAGAAAGAGCAACCTCATTCCAGATTCTTGCATGTTAGGTTGCTTTGCCTGCTACTATTCTAACCCAGGATGGCTCAGCTCTAGGAGTGATAATGTTTATTCAATCAATCAATCAATCATATATATTGAGCGTTTACTTTGTGCAGAGTACTATGCTGAGTGCTTGGGAGAGAAGCGGCGTGGCTCAGGGGAAAGAGCCTGGGCTTAGGAGTCAGAAGAGCATGGATTCTAATCCTGGCTCCCCCACTTGTCAGCTGTGTGACTGTGGGCAAGTCACTTCAGTTCGCTACGTCCCAGTTACCTCATCTGTAAAATGGGGATTAACTGTGAGCCTCACGTGGGACAGCCTGATGACCCTGTATCTACCCCAGTGCTTAGAACAGTGCTCTGCACATAGTAAGCGCTTAACAAATACCAACATTATTATTATTATTATTATTACAGTATAAAAGAGTTGGTAGGCATAATAATAATGATAATTGTGGATTTTGTAAGATCTTTCTATGTGCCAGGCACTGTACTAAGCACCGGGGGCAGGGGGGTGGATTCAGGGCAAATCAGGTTGGACAGAGTCTCTGTTCCATTTGGGGCTCACGGTCTCAATCCCCATTTTACAGATGAAGTAACTGACTCCCAGGGAAGTGAAATGACTTGCCCAAGGTTACACGGCAGACAAGCAGTGGATCTGGGATTAGAACCTATGACCTTCCGGCTTCCAGGCCCGTGCTGTACATATATTCCCTGCTCACAATGAGCGTACAGTTTAGAGGGAGAGACAGACATTAATATAAATAAATGAATTACCGATATCTACCTAAGTGCTGTGGGGCTGAGGGAGGGGTGAATAAAGGGTGCAAATCCAAGGCAACGGTGAAGCAGAAGAGAGAGGGAGAAGAGGAAATGAGGGCTTAGTCCGCAAAGGCCTCTTGGAGGAGATGTGTCTTCAGTAAGGCTATAAAGGTGGGGAGAGTGATCGTCTTTCGGTTATGAAGAGGGAAGGCATTCCAGGCCAGAGGCAGAATGTGGGCGAGAGGTTGGAGGTGAGATAGATGAGATGGAGGCACAGTGAGCAAGCTGGCACTAGAGGAACGAAATATGTGGGCTGGGCTGTAGTAGGACATTTATGGATAGCCCACGGAGGTCAATGCACTTTATTAAGCACTTGGGAAGATAAAGATGGGCAAAACACATTTCCCATCCACAGGAAATTTACAGAGTAAATGCCCGGGGAGACAGGTATAAAAATATTACTTTGAAATCAGATTAAATGAAGTAAATGTCCAGTGGAAATATACACATGTATGCAAGTGTTGTCTGGACTTAAGCACTCAATAAATGATAATAATAATAATGTTGGTATTTGTTAAGTGCTTCTTATGTGCCAAGCACTGTTCTAAACACTGGGGTAGATACAAGGTAATCAGGTTGTCTCACGTGGGGCTCACAGCCTTAATCCCCATTTTACAGATGAGGCAACTGAGGCACAGAAAAGTTAAGTGACTTGTCCAAAATCACTCAGCTGACAAGGTTGTCCTTACCTAGAGATGTGAATATTTTCCAACTCATGGTGACAGCCGCCTGCTGGTAATTAAGCCCACAGCTTTTTTAGGCGGGGGTTCCCGGCCTCACTCCTCCTCAGTCCCTGACAAAGTCTGAGTGCTCCTGGACAGGGTAGCAGAGCCTTAATTAGATAGTTCAATCCAGTTAGGTTTTTGAAGACCATCTGGCACTTCCCAACTCTAGAATTTCTGTTCCACTTTCGCGACCCATAGCCACAAGGAACAGTTTTCACCTATCTCCTTGCTTCCAAGTCCCTCATCCCAGCTCATCGTAAAGAGCAATTTTGGGAGAATCCTTCTGCTTTGCATTCTCCTTGTCTGAACCGTCAAACCAAAATCCCAAGAGAGCTCTGAAGTGGGAAGGCATTCGTATCACTTTAACTTGCCTTATTGTGTGACAGGAAAGAGCATTCTCCTAGGAATTTGGCTCAGGGTTGTTTAGCATGACACTCTGCTGTTCAAATGACCATATTTTATAAGTATAGAGCTAAGAAAACATGCAATAGCTTTGCCAGCGTGAATTTGCATACACCCTATCCACTTTCAACAATTCTATTTCTTCCTTCAATCCATCTCTTCTGCCTTTAGGCTAAGAGAACATGCAGCAAAACACCAACCAGTGTTCCCCTTAAGCGTGGTTTACGCATGAAAACACTCCAAAATGGTAAGGAGAAGTAAATAGCGAATAGAGTATTTTCCTGGGGCTCTTCATGATTTCTTTTAGACCTGAATCCTCACCTACTTTCCTGACCATCAGAAGTCATTCAGGATGAGTTAGCAGCGTGGCTTAGTGAATAGAGCATGGGTTCGGTAGTCAGAAGGGCCTGCGTTCTAATCCGGCTCTGCCACATGTCTGCCGTGTGACCATGGGCAAGTCACTTATCATATCTGAGCCTCAGTTACCTCATCTGTAAACTAGGGGTTAAAAGTGTGAGCCTCTTGTGGGACAGGATCCGTATCCAACCTGATTAACTTGTATCTACCCCAGTGCCCAGAACAGTGCCGGGAATATAGTAAGTGCTTAAAAAGTACCATCATTATTATCTTGTCTTATGTTGTCTAATCATCTCCGACTCATAGTGATGCCCTGGACACATCTGTTTCAGACCGCCCCACCTCCATCTGCAGTCAATCTGGTAGTGTATCAGAGAGTTTTCTTGGTAAGAATACGGAAGTGGTTTACCGTTGCCTCCTTCCATGCAGTAAACTTGAGTGACTGCTCTTTTCCCTGCCGCTGCTGGCCAACACAGGTTAGTTTTGACTTGCAGCAGACTGCCTTCCACTCGCTAGCCACTGCCCAAGCTAGGAATGGAAGGGGTAAGCCTCTGCTTGACTCTCCCTCTCATAGTTGAATTGGAGGAGTAATGGACACTCTTCAGCTGTGACCCTGAGAGGAACACTATTATTATTATTATTATTATTTCAGGCTAGGTACCATCTAGACTAGTGCTTCCCAATCCTTTTAAGATAAAGGCCAATCCAAGAGAAGGGGTTTTGGGTCACATGTCTCCTTCCCCCACATCACCGTTACCTTCCAGAAGCCTATTGGAGGGGAAGAGAAAAGAACATTTTAAATACTCATCCTGTGAAATTTGGAGGACAGTGGTCAGATGGTGTGGTCCCTAGTTCAGGAAGCCATTACTTGCATCTCAACTGTATGAATTGGGAAATCAAGGAGGGTGGCCTGCTCCTTGTCCAATCTCCAGGTGCTAAATACTTTTTGATTTAGATCAGGATTTCTACTCAGTTTGTATGTGGTTCTATGTCTCCAATTCCTTCCTGAAATACCTTCAAAAGAGAGGGAAACAGAAACCAGGACACTGGTTTTCCAGGTAACTGACCTTCCTTTGCCACTGAATGTTTTCTAGTAATGAATATTTTCACGATTAAGAAAATCCTAGGAAAGCCTACCTGGGAAACAGAAACCAGGACACTGGTTTTCCAGGTAACTGACCTTCCTTTGACACTGAATGTTTTCTAGTAATGAATGTTTTCACGATTAAGAAAATCCTAGGAAAGCCTACCTGGGGGAGTGATCATATACGAATATTAGAAGGTCCATATCATTATGAAATCAAATGATGTGTATATACCTATAATTCTTTTTATTTGTAGTGATGCTATTGATTCCTGTCTATGTGCTTTGTTTTGATTTGTTGTCTGTCTCCCTACTTCTAGACTGTGATCTCGTAGTTGGGTAGGGATTGTCTCTATTTGTTGCTGAATTGTACTTTCCAAGCACTTAGCACAGTGCTCTGCACCCGGTAGACGCTCAGTAAATACAATTGAATGAATTATGAAAATCCGCACGTTTCTCTTTTTTCTTGCACAAACTGGGAAGGAGAATTACTGTTGTCGTAGCAAATATTGTCTGCCTACCAGAAGAGGATGGGGAAAATTCCCAATCAACTGGGAAACAGTTTCTCCTTTTTTCTTTAAAAGAAAATCTCTATAGATCTAGTGTTGTGATAGTTTCAATAAATCTTAGATCAATCAATCAATAGTATTGTGAAGCAGCATGGTGTAATGGATAGAGCATGGAACAGGGAGTCAGAAGGGCATGGTTTCTAATCCTGGCTACCCCACTTGTCTGCTGTGTGACCTTGGGGAAGTCAGTTCACTTCTCTGTGCCTCAGTTACCTCATATGTAAAATGGGGATTGAGACTGTGAGTCCCATATGGGACAGGGACTGTGTCTGACCCGATTGCTTGTATCCACCCCAGTACTTAGTACAGTGCCTGATACGTAGTAACTGCTTAACAAATATCACAGCTTTCATTATCATTATTATAATTTATTGAATGTTTTGGGTGCAAAGCATTGTATTATGTACTTGAGAGAGTACAATATAGAGTTAGTAGGATCTCTGCCATCAAGGTACTTATCCCCTCTGCTCCCTCTGCTCCCTCTCTGATCCCCCTCTGCCCTCTGCTTCCTCCACCTTCCCCCCTTCACCTCCCCTCAGCTAAGCCCCCTTTCCCTCTGCCCCCTCCCTCTCCCTTCCCCTCCCCTCAGCACTGTGCTCATTTGTATATATATTTTATGACCCTATTTATTTCATTAATGAGGTGTACATCCCCTTGATTCTATTTATCGTGATGATGTTGTCTTGTTTTTGTCCCTCTGTCTCCCCCGAGTAGACTGTAAACCTGTCATTAGGCAGGGATTGTCTCTATCTGTTGCTGAGTTGTACATTCCAAGCGCTTAGTACGGTGCTCTGCACATAGTAAGCGCTCAATAAATACTATTGAATGAATGAATGATCTAGTGGGGGACAGAGACACTAATATACATTATAAATAAGAAGAAACAATAGAATATAAAGATATCTGTGTAAATGCCACAGGGGGGGATGTGAGCACCCAAGTGCTGGGTCAACTCGGAGGTGCTGATGTGGTAGTTATACAGCTTTAGGGTTTGAAGATGAGAAATTAATGAGGGAAGACCTCCTGGAGAGATGTGATTTCAGAAGCGCTCTGGAGATGGGGAGAGCAGCTGTCTGCCTAACGTGAAGAGGGAGGGAGTTCCCGGCCAATCAGTCAGTAGCATTTTTTGAGCGCTTACTGTGTGCAGAGCACCATACTAAGCACTAGAGAGAGTACAATATAAAAATAAACAGACACATTCCCTACCCATAACGAGCTGTTAGTCCAGAGGATGAGCTTACAGTCTAGAAGGCCGAAAGGAGGGCATAAGCAAGAGGTCATCAGTGGGAGAAATGAGATCCCACTGGAGAGTTGGTTGCCTTGAGAGGAACCAACCGTGTGGACTGGGATGTAGTGAGAGAAAATCTAAAATTAGTAGGGGTGATTGAATGCCTCAAGGCTGCTGGTCAGGCATTTCTGTTTGATTGGGAGAGGAATGGGCAACCATTAAGAGTTTTGAGAAGTGGTGAGCCAGTGGGTAGTTTAAAATTAGCAACCAGAAGAGACAAAAACACGAGAGACTGAAAATAAATTCCTTGAGTACAGGGACCCCATATCTTACTCCATCATACTCTCACAAGTACAGCACCCAGCAGGTGCTATATAAATCCTCCTGAATAAATGAAAAGTCTCGGTTTTTTCTGCCACCCCATATCTTTGTGACTATACTGGCTTTAGTCATGCCTATCACTTTGGATTTCTCTCTTTTCAGAAGGGAAGATTTTTATTATGAGATGTGCTATCTGAGAACAATAACCTTTAAAGATTGCGCTTCTTTCTTTGAGGGCAACATGATTTATGAGACGGGAAGTGCTACTTCTTGGGAAATGATTGTATTCTCTGCTACCCAACAAGTCATTATAGAGACAGCTGTGTCATCGTTGCATTTTATTCATCAGATGCTTTGGGCATTTTTCTTAGAAAAATCTAGAGAAGCAGAACAGATGGCTAAAAGCCAGATGCCCTCCATGTGCCTTCGCCAAAATGTCACAACCATGGGAGAGATTGGATTCATATTAGCTCAGTTTCCAATGAACCGATGCCCATCCATTTGGGAACTCTTGCCAATAGACACTCACCCAAGATGAATCACAATTCATAGCAGGGGCATGGAAGATGATGATGCCCTCTTGAAGAAGGGCAAGATACAAATTTGTGTACCGCATATATGATTCACCTGTCATTTTTCAGGAAGTGCTTTGACAATAAACAATGACAAATATGCAAATATGAATCCACTTGCACAGGTATAATAACTATGCACATGTATTTGGGTGTATGTCAAGAATATGTATGCCATCTAAATTTCCCCGATATGGAATTAAACTCAAGTGGTTGATTTATTACAGTCTGGCAGAACTGCTCTTTCCGAACTCCATATGCCAGTGGAAGATTAACAGTGAATCATTTGACAGTGTAATTATACGTACAACTTTTAACGTTATTTTCTATGTATCAAAAGGTCTACATAAAAATTTGAACAGAGATAAATATTTTAAATTGAGGAACAGCGAATATTTTCCATTTTTTGAAAAAGAAGGAAAGTTAACAGCATGCCATTCAGTTTTGCTTTTAGCCATTATCATTTCAGATCTATGAGACGAGCAAGTAACTTCACACAGAGGGGCATATGGTATAATTTAGTAAATGTGTATCCCTCAAGAATGATGAAGACCATGGCCAAAGAGTGAAACTGGATATGTACATGATCTGGGGTGTGTAGCTTCATTTGGTTAAAGATTCACACCCCAATCCTAAACTTGTTTGTCTATTAGAACTATGTTTTCTATTTTTTTTCCATTTTTTGGGAGTGCCTGTCCAGAAAGAAAAGAAGATGGGTATCTCTGCCCCCAGTTACTCTGAATAGGGGAAATAGTAAGTCCCAGCTGATTAAGTGGGTTTGGACATGTAATAAACAGGATTAGCATTGCAAAGCTTAGAACAAATGTTAGGAAATAAGTTTGGATCTGGGAAGGCAAGTTATGGCAATAATATGCAAGGAAACCACTGAGATCTGATCCCAGATTGTGAAAAAGGAGAAGAAAAATGTCCAAATGGATATATAGCTATAATGAGGATGGAATCACAGCAAAAAGGAATTAGTAACTGTGGGATTTATTAAGGTAAATCAGGATAATTAGAGCCAACACAGTCCCTGTTTCACATGGGGATCATAACCAAAGGAGGGTGGAGTGGGGGGAGAGAGACTGGTATTTAACTCCTTTTGTCCAGATGAGAAAATGGAGGCCCAGAGAAGTTAAATGACTTACCCAAGGTCTCAACAGCAAACAGGGGCAAAGTAGTGTTTCTCCACGGTTATTTTTAGAAACCCAAACAAATCCTGTTGCAGTTCAGTGATAATACATATGGAGCAGTACTACCTACAGTCTTGGAATGGTGAGGGATTAAGATGGAAACCTGCCATATCAAATGTCGAAGCATTCCTAAACTGCCAGCTTCTCCAAGAGTTATTCCCCAATTAATCCTACGTCTTCCCGAGCAGCCCAGCCCTTCAGTAATCCACCTTAGTTTTCATGTATATTCTGTTTATTGTTGCATGTCTTCAGTGTGCCTAATTTTATGTCTATTTTCTCCATCTTAACTATAATTTATTTATTTATATCATTATCTGTCTCCCACTCTAGACTGTAAGTTCCGGGTGGTCAGGGAACTCGTCTACCAATTCTGTTATGTTGTCCTCTCCCAAGAACTTAGTACAGTGTTCTGACCAAAGTAAATGCTCAATAAATATGATGGATTGATTAGTTGGTTTATTCAGCAATGTTCATCAGCCCATCCCCTATTAGAATGTAAGCTTTTTGAGCCTCCTCTCTTTTCTTCAAATCAGCCCCCACTTTGTTTTCAGTGGGCTCTCTGAAGGGCTAGTTCAGCCTCAACCGTGGCTCACCCAGGAGAGGCTTCTACAGCCAATCAATTGTCTTGAAGAGTTTTCTTCCAGGCCTCGGTATTTTAATGATGGAGTAAAAGCAACATTTGACCGAGGACCACCATCCCTGGAGGGACAGCCATAACACCAGCAGCATTTTTCCTCACCTCAAGCTGTTCCCTCCTCCAGTGTTCCAACTCCAGGCTAAAAATACTTCTGGCTATGTAGGAGCAGGGAACATATGCACAGAAGCGAGAATGGTCAGTTCCTTCTGGGAGAGGATAGGGCGAGGTGGTTAATTTAGGCTTGGATCCTTCTCTTTCATCATCAGTTTCCTTAAAGAAATTGTACGTTTGATTTGCCTGTGTTTGGCCAGAGCAATAAAATCCGCCCTTCTCTCAGGGGTGAGCACTGACTGCCGCAAACTGGTCAACGAGATGCTTATTTGCAATGTTACATTCTTTAAAATCCAATTATTAATTTTGGATGTTGCAAATCTCTAAGGGGAGAATACCAGAATCACTCATCAAAACCTCTCCATGCTGACTATTGAGTTTGTCATTGTTTCCCAAATGACTTCTTCATAACCAATTCAGAAGTTTCCATCTGCCTTATTCTTTAACACTGAAGCTGCAACAAACCCTGTATGAAACACTGTTGAAATCCACTGTTCCTCATTTTGTTTCCTCATGTTCCTTACTGAAGTGATGCCAAGAAGCAGTGAATATCAAAATGGTGAAAAAAAATAAAATTCCCCCAAATCAAGAAATGTCTAAATATAAAACCAAAAGCATCAAAGAGTGGTGCTTCTATTTTGTTATTAATGTGCTTTACTATGATCTGAACATCTGACCTCACCATCCTCCCTCACCCCAAATGTCCAACATTTTATTGTATTAATTTCATATTTACATGCACATAAAGAAATAACCTACTTTCTTCTTAGGGGACTGTTCTATTGCAGATTATAAATAACACACTGAATCAGTTATTTTCAACGTGTATTTTTATCTTCTGACTTTACTTCATTTTGAGACTTAAACCCAGAGACAATCCCTTGAAACAACATGAGAAACATTTTATATTTTTCTTTTAATAAAACCACTCTTCTTTTTTATCACACTTTCATTAAAAATTTTATGAACATAATAAAAAATATTGAAACCAACATTAAAATTCTCTGCTTGGGCTGCAGAATTATTCTCCAGTTTCCTTCTCCTGTCTCAAAGCATGCAAGTTGGAATGGATATCTTTGATTGAGTGGGAACTTGAAGTCTGAAGAGTGAAACCAGGAAACTGTACAGTCAAAATACAGAAGACAAAGGTTAACAGAAAGAGAAAGGAGAGAACCCTCCCTGGACTTTACTTCTGAAACCTCGTGGAACTGAAAATGCTGCACATAATGTCGGGCATGTAAAGAACACTCATACTGGGGGCCTAAGTGAACCTCTATGGGGAGAAATGTGCAGAGGATGCTAACTTGAGTCAACATTTGTCTGCAGTAAGTTAAGCAAGAATCATTTCTTTCCACATTTTGGCCTGAGTTCTTAGAAGCTCCTCTGGAAATGATTGCTTTATGTGGATTTCTGCCAACTACTGTTGGCATTCAGAAATCAATTTCAAAGTTACCGTGTCTTCTTTTCTGCAAAATATTAAGATGTTCCTTGACCTGCTCCAAACTAATCAAACCGTCTGAACTCTGTTTTGGACTATATATGTGGGCACTTCAATTTGTAGAGAGCAAATTTTTATGCTCGGCACTTTAGGGAGGGTATTGATTTTGGGAGTTTAAAACGATGTAATTCTGGGATATTTATTAGGTTTTAATTTTTTGATTCAAATAAAAAAATCTGGTTTAAATTTTTAAAGTTTAAAAGGTTCATATGCCCTAAAGTGTTTCTTTGGAAATATTACTCCAGAATTTGGAAATGGTACATATGCTAAATAAGCCCTTAACATCACAGTTTCCTCTTTGCAGTGTGCAGGCAACCATGTTTAATTTAGGACATTGGCCCCAGCATCAGTCCCAAACTTAACAATGTCTAATTCTTTTTTTTTTTTTTAGTGGGGACTTTCTATTGGATGGAAGAATGATGACACTTGATTATGAGAAAAACAAAAATTGAGCATGGGCTCCAGTTAGCCCAGGAAATTCCAGATTGTTTACATAGTTGGGAGAAGGGAAATCCCACAGATAAGATTTAGGACAGTCTAAAAAATGGCCAAACCTGTCAATGATCACATCCCAGAAGCAGAAAGAGCATAGGAGTTGGGGGACCTGGGTTATAATCCCAAGTGGTATAGTGCAGGTTTTTGCCCTGAATGGCCAAAGAGAAGAAACTGGCCCTGATTGTGTTATATTAAAATGCTGCAGTGAAATGTATAACAGCAGAAGTGGATGTACATCATTTTTCTAATCGTTTACTGTAACCAAAACTTACTGAAAAGAATATAATTGATATTGAATCTACTGCTGAGGCTAGATTTGCCTGCAGATCGGTAGTGGCCGTTCATTGGTTTCTGACTGAGAATCCACTGGTACAGTTACCAAATCCTCTGATTACCCTGGGGTTTGTAATTAAGTCTGCTAGATGCTTAGAAAGGCATAGAGAGAGTTCTTTCTGTTTTTCAGATTTGCCTTCGCCCAGAGAAAACCCAGGATTGCTGTACCGAGATTAGCTGCCTAGGTGAGTGAATCAAGGCATTCGTCAGTTTTATTTCATTTAATGCTTTTCTCCACAGAGATTAAAGCTCTTTTTGACACTAACTTCACCATTCTCAGAACATTTACTACTCCTGTTGGTTTAAGTGTTTGTCACCAGTTTGTTGAAAGCTCACTCTGGGCCCTATAATCAAGCATGTTCACTGTGGAGGAAAATAGCCAGTCAGCATATTATAGGGGAATTTTTGTGAAGAACTGCCTGCAAAAGACTCTAACTGTCCTTGGTGATTGATTTTGAGGATTTTGCCCAATTGAACCCGTTAAAATTCATTGCTAGTTTAGACCGTCTCTCAGTATCCAGGGTCATGCAGGGAGAGGCAAAGGGGACCCCAACTAAGCTTTTAGGAAAACTATTATTTCAGTGATGAACCACTGCTTTGTCTTAACTTTGTAAACATTTCATTCCAGTTGGGGGAATTATCCCTTGTCCCAGAGAATAGGTGGCTTTCTTTTCTGCTAGCTACATTTCATTCGTAGAAATAAAACTGAAAAGGTCACATGCTCAAGGTCCCTGACAAGATTTTAGAACTTCCTGATTCAGACAGGGGCCTAGGAGAGCAGGAGCATTTGTAATATAACTGATTTCTCCTTTTTTATGGTATTTGCTAAATGGTTACTATGTGCCAGACACTATATTAAGCACTGAGGTAGATACAAGCTAATCAGATTGGACACAGTTCCTGTCCCACATGGAGTTCACAGTCTTAATTCCCATTTTATAGATGAGGTAACTGAGGCCCAGAGAAGTTAAGTGACTTCGCCAAGATCATTCATTCATTTATTCATTCATTCAATCATATTTATTGAGCACTTACTGTGTGCAGAGCACTGTACTAAGCGCTTGGAAAGTACAAGAGATAGAGACAATCCCTACCAACAACGGGCTCACAGTCTAGAAGGGGGAGACAGACTACAAAATGAAACAAGTAGACAGGCATCATTTGCATCAAAATAGATAAATAGAATTATAGATATAAGATCACACAGCAGACAAGTGCTGGATCTGGAATTAGAAACCAGATCCTTCTGACTCCCAGGCCTGTGCTCTATCCACTAGGCCATGGTCATGCTGCTTCCTTCTGATTTGCCAGGAAACAATCAATCAGTAGTATTTATTGAACATTTACTCTGTACAGAGCATTGCATTAAGCACTTGGGAGAATTCAATACAGTAGACACAAGCCCTGCTCTGAAGGAGCTTATAATTGTGAAGAGATGCATGGAAAAATATATCAATATCTATACAAGATTGCTTCTTAAGACTCAGAAAGTTATCAGCCTTAAAATGTTTCTTCTCTGGCCAGAACTCTAGCTTCTGTAGTATCCCACAAATGTATTTTAAGTATCAATCAATTAATAATCTTTATTGAGCCCGTACTCTGTATATAGCAATGCACTAAAGGCTTGGGAGAGTACAAAAAAATAGCTGGCAGACATATCCACTGACTTCTAGGAGCTTACAATCTAGAGGATAATAATGGTATTTCTGAAGTGCTTATTTTATGTATTAAATGCTGAATTACGTACATGTTAATCAGATTGGACATATTCTCTGTCTCATAAGGGACTCACAGACTAAGGGGGAGGGAGAAAAGACACTGAGTCCCAATTTTACAGATGAGTAATCTTTGGCCCAGAGAAGTTTAAGGGATCTGACTCAAATCACATAGCAGGCAAGCGATAGAGCAAGGATTAGAACTCAGGTCCTTGAACTCCCAGGCCTGTGTTCTATCCACTAGGTCTACTAAGTAATGTTTTAGTAGGCATATGAATAAAGGACTCTTTTTCTGCAGGAATGGTTGTTTTCTTTGCCACTAAGTGATGCTTCTGAAATTTATAACTTCAAGTTAGTGTAATGATTAATAAAGGATGACATCAAACCGTATATCTGAATGCAACTAATAGAATTTGGACCCAATAAGAAGGCTCTTCCCATGTTTTTTGCCAATCAAAATGGGATTGGAATGGGATTTCCAAACACCAGAATTTAATTTGTGCCAGAACTCATTGGATCTTGGTCCTCAACCCTCTGGCAGAGACCCAATATTATTTTCCAGAGGCCCAGCATCTCTGGGATAATCTGTAGCCCCAAATCTGGAGGTAGAAGAAGAAGAAGTTATCCATTATCAATCAATCAATCAATGAGGACTTACAGTGTGCAGAACACTGTACTAAGTGTTTGGGAGAGTACAATATAACTAATACCGCAATTATTATTATTCCCCACCTCTAGACTTTAATCTCATTCTGGTCAAGGAATATGACTGTTTATTGTTGTAGTGTAGTGTCCCAAGTGCTTAGTACAGTGCTCTGCACACTGTAAGCACTCAATAAAAGTGAATGAATGAATGAATGAACAAGACTGGTAGATACATTTCCTGTCCACAACGAGTTACTGGAGAATATGTCCCCTCCTTCTTCCCCATCCTTCTGGGATCCAAACAGTCCTCTTCCCTCTCTTCTCACCACCCCCTCTGCCTATTAATAATGAAAACGATAATGATTGTATTTTTAAGTGCTTATTCTATGCTGAGCACTTTACTAAGCACTGGAGTAGATGAAATAAATTCAGAGCCGTTACAATTCTTATCCCATATGAGGCTCTGAGCCTAAGAGAGAGGGAGAACAGGTATTTAATCTCCTTTTTATAGGTGAGGAAACTGAGACCTGGAGAATAAAGTGCCTTTCCCAAGTTCTCACATAAGGCAAGTGGCAAAGCTGGGGTGAGAACCCAGGTCCTCTGACTCCCAGTCCCTTGGTCTTTCCACTAGGCCATCCTGCCTCTCACTGTGCCCAAAGCAATGACAGTGGAAGAGGTGCAGCAATTTAAGGCCCAACACTTTTCCCGGGACCAGTTAAGCATTTGGAAGGACTATCAGAAGGAGTAGGGAAAAGGAGGGGTCTGAAAACAAGTAGCGTGTGAGAGAAAAAGGCAGGAAATGGAAAGAGTCAAGGTGAGATGCACCAGACACAGAAAGGGAAAGCCATTAAAAACTGACTAGCAGTCAAGCTAGAGCGATTCTAATGCTGTTCACCTCACTATGCCCATTCAGGCACAAACCCCCCTCCCCCACATCTCTATTAATAATGATTCAGCTCATACTATGTACCAAGGGTTGATAGAAGATAATAAGTCAGACACAGTGTCAACCCACTTGGGGCTCACAGTCTAACATGAAGGAGAGGCAGTTATTTATTTCTTATTGCTATGGATGAGGAAAGTGGGGCACAAAAAAGGCAGGTGATTTGCCTAAAGTCCCACACCACACAAGTGGCAAAGCTGGGATTAGAACCCAGGTCTCCCGCCTCCCAGTTGTGTGCACTTTCCATTAGACCACACTGCTTATTGAGCTCACCTATTGCTGCTCCCTGATCTCAGCTCACTGGAGCCCCAACAGCCACCCCCGCTAGCCACTTCTAGAGAGGCAGGAGGAGGGAGTTAAATTCCACGATCTCCTTAATGAGTTTTTGATCTTTGGCCAGATAGGTGGATCATGAATCTCCTTGTGTCCGCTTGATGAGGTATGGGCACGATAGTACAACGAATGTAAAAAGCCACACCTAAAGTCATATGAGAAGATGGCCGAGATGGACTCACAAAGATCAAATAAAGGGTTTCATATAGGAAGAGGTGAAGAACATGACAAGTCCCAAAAGAAGGAATGGAACAAAGTATTCTCGATGCCATGAGGTCTGGTGGAATGGAAAGTGCATAGTTCTGCTAGTTGGGTAATCTAGATTCTAATGCCAGCCAGTTCTGCTCCTGGCCTGTTGAGTAACCTCAGGCAGGTGATTTAACCTCTCTGTGTACCTGTTCCCTCACTAACAAAATAAGGATAAGATACCGGCTCTTCCTGTCAGGCTGAGCGCTATGGGGGATTACCCTATATCTACCACAGAGCTTAGTTTGGCATTTTTAAACATAGTAACAAATACCATGATTATTCCTGTCACATTGTGGGCAGGGAATGAGTCTGTTCATTGTTATATGGTATTCTCCCAAGTACTTAGTAGGGTGCTATGCACACGGTAAGTAATAAATGTGATTAAATTGAATGACTGAATGAACGTATGAAAGAGAAGTCAGTGAAAGTCATTTGCTGCACTCTAGTCTGAGTTTCAGCAACTTCTGAAACAACCTCTCTGGTATTTCGGGAATCCATCTCACCTTTCTGTTCACTATACAGTATGTTGAAAGAGCAATCAGAATCATTCATTTTCCTCACAAACCTGCTCAGTGGAGCTGACTTTCAAAATCATGACTTCAAAGCCCATAGAGACTCCCATAGATATTTAGATTAATGTCTGTCTCCCCCTCTAGACTGTGAGGCCGCTGTGGGCAGGAATGTGTCTACTTTTTGTTACAGTGTACTCTACCAAGCCCTTAGTACAGTGCTTTGCGCATACTAAGCTCTCAATAAATACAATTGAATGAATGAATGGAGTGTCTGAGTCTGCATAGACTTTCAACATTAAAAATGGTGTTGATAAATTTTGCTTACTAACCATATATGATAATGCCCCAAATCTCTTTCTTTAATTGTTTTTGTGATATTTGTGAAAGGCTTACTATAATAATAATAATGATGAGGTATTTGTTAAGTGCTTACTATAATAATAATGTTGGTATTTGTTGAGCGCGTACTACGTGCAAAGCACTGTTCTAAGCGCTGGGGGGATACAAGGTGATCAAATTGTCCCTTGTGGGGCTCACAGTTTTTATCCCCATTTTACAGATGATGGAACTGAGGCACAGAAAAGTGAAGTGACTTGCCCAAAGTCACACAGCTGACAAGCGGCAGAATCTGGATTATAACCCATCACCTCTGACTCCCAAACCCGGGCTCTTTCCACTGAGCCATGCTGCTATGTACTTGGCCTTGTACTAAGCATTGGGATAGTTACAAGTTAATCAGGTTGGACACACTCCTTATCCCTCATGGGAATCACAGACTTAATCTCCATTTTACAGAAGCAGCGTGGCTCAGTGGAAAGAGCACGGGCTTGGGAGTCAGAGGTCAGAGGTTCGAATTCTGGCTCTGCCACTTAACTGTGTGACTGTGGGCAAGTCACTTAACTTCTCTGGGCCTCGGTTCTCTCATCTGTAAAATGGGCATTAAGACTGTGAGCCTCATGTGGGACAACCTGATTATCCTGTATCTACCCCAGCGCTTAGAACAGTGCTCTGCACCTAGTAAGCGCTTAACAAATACCAACATTATTATTATGAGGTAACTGAGTCACAGAAAAATGAAGTGACTTGTCCAAGGTCAAATGGAAAAGTAGCAGAACCAGGATTAGAACCCAGGTCCTCTTGCACATAAAGAAGACTGAATGGCACTAGTCTGTAGATACAGACATGCTTTTCTGGAGCAACATGGTCACAGTTAGACTGTGAGCTTCTCATACATGGGGATCATATGTTCTTTTATTTTATGTTCCCAAGTGTCTAGTAGTACAGTGATCTGCAAATAGTCAATAATGATGGTGCTGCTGAAGGAAGTACTAGTTTTCGATTTCTATTTCCTTGTCCATTAGTGCATCAAAAGCCTGCCATCAAAATGGCAGGATTCAGTTGGGACTTTTAGCCCCATGTCATTGATTAGATCATCACGTTTCCTTTATGGTTAGACTAGAAAACGTTGGAATATTATTTCGGGCTAATTTAGGCTAACTGCCAAGCTACAGACAAGGCCAACTTTGTAAAAGCATCAACAACCAGCTGCGTATCTGCCAGTACGTATTGGAAGACCTTGCCTAAGGAGTTTAACTGAAGTCCACAATCTGCTTAGGTGAAATAACTTCCTGGAGAAGCAGAAGCAAATCTTTAGGTTCTTTGTGGTATCATAAATCACAGAAACATAGAGACAGAAACATAGTCAAGATCCAGTTCCCATCCTTGTGAATTTTTGGTATTATTTTGCAGGAAATCTAACGTGTTTGGTTTTTACCCAGAAGCAATTACAATTTAATCTAGAAAACCACAGAATTCCTATAAAGGCTCTTTCCTTTTGTTCTGCTTAGGAAATGTAATTTTTAAAAAATAGGACAGTAGTATACAACAGCAGAGTAATATAGTGGCTCCCGTCACTACAAAACATTGAAGGATTGTGTCATTTCTCATGGCAGATATTGGCAGCATTTTAAATAAAGAGACATCTTAGCAAATTATATTCTTGATATTGCCTTCTGAAATACAGTGACTACATTTCAAATAATAAAATGAGGATATGAAGAGCAAAACTGGATCGAGAGGATTCGTACTAGCCTAAATGATCATTCATTATATCGCTTATGCCATTATCCTAATCTCATATTTTATCTTGTGTCTGTAAATGTGCAAATTAAAAAGCCTGAGGTAATTTTGAATTTTATCTGAATAGAAAAGAGATTGCAAAATTATCATCTCTTTGATAGTGAAATAACTTTAACCTGAATGGTGACCTCTTAGTATGCAAATAGTATCACTGTTGAAAGAAAGACATTTGGCTAATTGTTTAAAGTGATTAAGTGGAAAAAATCTGAGGAAAACAGATTTTGCTTTAAAGTAACCATAGCTGAAGGTTTATGTGATAAGGAAAAAGAAAATGTTTTATATTTATGTGCAGACTCAGAAGAATGATTGTCTACTGCTGTTCAAATCTGTGACTTTGCAGCTGTAATCAAAACCAGCAGGAGAGTTTCTGACTTATATCACTGGCAGCGAACTCACGGAATACATAATGCATACCCAGAAGAGTTGAGAGAATTTCAATAGTTTCTTAGGTAACAATTTTCATTTTCTGCTCTTAAGATGTTTGAAAAATGAAAGGCCGTAACCAAAAATCAAACAGTGATTAAACATCCATCTCTGGTTTTAAATGAGCTTTTTAAAACTGACGTGCTCCTGAATGTAATGCTCCACAAGGTGAAGGGTGAAGGCAACTTTCTGGAGTAACCCTTCGCCCTGGAAATCTCCCATTTTAACCTTGTTCCTCTAATCTCCGGATTACCGCACAATCAGAGATCACAGAGCTGGAAGGAGCCTCAAAATGTCATCTGAGCCAACTCTAGGTGAATCTGAACCATTCAAGATAGGCGGTTGTTGATCTTTTTCTTAGAGTTTCCCTCAGCTAGTGCCAGCATTTTTTTCAATGGTATTGGTTAAGTGCTTAATGTTTGCCTGGCACTGTACTAAGCACTGGGGTAGATGCAACCCAATCAGGTTGGACACAGTCCATGTCCCACTTGGAGCTCGCAGTCTTAATCCCCACTTCACAGAAGAGATAATGGAGGTACAGAGAAGTTAAGCAACTTGCCCAGGGTCACACAGCAGACAAGTGGCAGAGCTGTGATTAGAACCCAGGTCCTTCTGACACCCGGGCCCATGCTCTATCCATTAGGGCTTGCTGCTTCTAGCTTAACACCTCTGATACTCCGGAAGAACAACCATATGTCTAACTGAACCCCCCTCACCTCGATTTAAATCCATTTCCTCTCAAGCGATCCACTGTGGATACAGAGAACAGATGGTCAGCATTCTCCTCAGTAAAACCCCTTCATATAGTTGAAGACAGCTACTAAGTCAGCTTTTTAGCCTTCTCTTTCCAGGCTAAACAGCCCCAATTCTTTTAACCTTCCCTCGTGGGATCCATTTTCCATTCTTTTAATCATTTTTGTTGATTTCACAAAGCACAGAAAGAGCCAAAAGCAGGTTGAGTTTGGAACATACGCAAACTGGGATTTGGAACTGAAATCACATTTATTTTCCCTTGTGACCCAAAGAAAGCTTAGATTTTTGTTTTGTAAAGCCAGGATGATGTTGCCACTTCACAGATACAAACAGCTATACCTACAATTTATAGCACACCCTTCTTCCAGGGTGTTAGAGGCACAATTATCTCCATTCTCCTTACCACATCTCCACAAGAGCGAAAGAAGCCGGCAGTAGGCAACACCCCCAATTTATAGATAGGAAAACTGAGGTACGGAGAGAATAAGTGACTTGCCCAAGATTCACAGTAAGCCAGTGACTTACTTAGAGAAGCATCATGGCCTAGTGGAAAGGACACGGGCCTGGGAGTTAAAGGGCCTGGGTTCTAACTCTGGCTCTACCACTTTGCTGTGTGTCTTGGGCAAGTTATATAAATTCTCTGTGCCTCAGTTCCCTCCTCTGCAGAATGGAGAATCAATACCTCTCCTACCTCCTCCTTAGACTGTGAGTCCCATGTGGGACCTGGTAATCTTGTATCTACCCCAGTGCTCGGATCACAGTAAGCACTTAACAAAAGCCACAATTACTCTATTAGAGCCAGAACCTGAATCCAAGTCATGTGACCTACCCACTAAATAGTGCTACAGCACACCATTCAGAATATCTAGACTTTAATAATACCAGTAGATCATTTGATATAATATGTGATTTTGGATGGTTTATATGGTTTATATTTGGTTGGTTTCTGGTTACTGGTTTCTGCTTAGAAGTAGAAACTGAGGATTAATTCATCCTTTTTAAGTGAGCAGCAGAGACATTTCCAAGCTAAATTTCTCGACCTGCTATGCTCTGTGCCCTGTTTCTGAAAGCAGTACTGCTCTTCTTGTTCTGAGGAATAGACAATCAAATATGTCGGCAAAACCTCTATTATGAGTTCTGGTTCCTGAGGTTTCTCTAAAAGATTGCATCTCTTAATATGTATGCACCATCACTGCAGTAAACCTTTTTCCTTTCAAAATCTGGATTATACAGTAAAATCATAGAGATCATTTTTTTTTCTTTTTCCTGTTACAGGGGTTTGGATTGTTCTCCACAGAGGCTTAATATTGAAGGCAAATTGACTTCTCAACTGCTGCACTGGTTTTGCAGTTTTGCCGTAGAGCTTTAGAAGAGAGGAACGGTTGTTTGTCTCATTGGGTTCTGGAAAACACAACTTTTTCCAGCCATAGATCTCTCTGGTGACGGCTTAGTCAAGCGCATTTTGACAAGAGGTAAAGCAGCCTCGAATCGTGGATTCCAAAGAGCTGCAAATGTGTTGTTTTGACTGCTGCATATGGATATATTTAAAGGCAGAAATCCATGCTGTCAGGCCAGGAACACATCATCTGAGCAAATTATAATTTCACTTGCTAAAGTATTAAGGACACTATTGAAGAGGAGACTTTAAGTCTAAAAGAAAAATCTCTCAAGAGAAATTTACAGTAAGTGTTTTCTTGGGGTTTTTTTTTTTGAAGCACTGTGATCAGAATGACCCAACTTTAACATTTCCTTAGCACAAGTTTCAGACAGTAACTTTAATCTTGTTTGCTATTCTTCAGGGGCTGGTAAAAGAGAATCTCCTTGGCAGGTAAAGGCATTTCTGATCAATCTGACAGTATACATATTTTTTTTCTGCTTTGACTGAAAAGAACCTCACCAGGAGCAAATCCATGGATTTGTCATTCCTCTTGAATTTGTTCAACACCACTTTGGTTCATGGGATAATTTCCTCCTATTTGCCGGGAGTGATGGATTCACTAGGGAGAGGAAAACCTATTTTTCCAAAATCCAAACCTCCTTAACATTCATGCCTCTGGAATTCTGAACCCAATCCAAAATTTTTGGTGTTGAACTTCACTTGCCTTTGTCCAGGCCCTGCTTGTTTGAAAAGAAAGTTGAGGAGAGCTTTATTAAAAAGGCTCAACCAGCTGTGAAAAAAGGGTATTTTGATGATGTCAGTGGAAGAGAATAAAAAACACATGCATTAAAATTCCCTGGAATTATGCAAGACTTTAAAAATTAAGGGAGAAAGGCTAGGCGCAAGCATTTTAGGTTTATTAAACTGAAGTGTTTGAAAGGGAACTGGATGATTCCCAAGCTGAGTCCAGAATTACTCATCCATAAGGTCCTGTTGCCTGGACTCCATTCTCCAAATCAATGTGCTAACCCTCTTTCTCTTTGATATATCTGGAATACAACACCCAACCCTGCACTAGGGTTAGTTTCCTAAGAAAATTGTGAACCCAGCTGTTTCTATCCAAGCTACCAGGTTTAGCTTTCTTTTTGTCCAGACAAAGGGAGACCGATACGCAAATTTGTTGTAATATTCCCGGACAAGCTGAAAGCCCGCCTGATTGGCCTGAGATCATGTCTGATTGACAGTTGTTGCCTGGGGGCCCGGGAGGAACGGGGGGCTCAAAGGTTCTTTTCCGTAACTGGTGTCATCAGGCAGGCCTGATCTGCAGGGACTCCCAGGGCAGACCAGGGCTGCCATCTGTTAATCAAGCAATTGCACTGATGGTATTAGGATACCCGGAGCAGCCTCTAAGGTAAAACAAGAGGACTGTAACTCCAGAAACACTCTCCGGGTCTGCATAACACTCACTCCAGAAGTTGGATCGAGTGCCGAAGCTGAGATTTGACGGTGCCAATTTTGGTCATGGGAGAAATTTTCCACGAAATAAAGTCATCTCAAAAACTCACTCTTCTCTTGTGCCGACCTAAAAAGTGGAGCAATCCCTAAATGGCCATACTGTTGAGCCTTCCTTTTCAGAAGAGACTCAAAATCCATCTACTCTTTAGGCTCTTAGCAGAATTCCACCCAAGGGGGGGTTTCAACATTCCTGAATTCTGCCATTCAAACATGACTCTTCCTAGAGAGAAGAATAGTCCACTGGTGGTGGTAGGACTGGGGGGCTGCCTTTTCACTGGAAGTGAATCTAACTTTTGGAATAATAATAATGTAGTATTTGTGAAATTGCTTACCAGTGCTTAGAAGAGTGCTTTGCACAGAGTAAGCACTTAACAAACGCCATCATCATTATGTGTCCAGTACTGTATTAAGCCCTAGTGGAGATACAATGCAATAGGATCAGTCCTGGTCCCACATGGGCTCCAGTCTACAGGGGAGAGAGAATAAGTATTAAATCCCCATGTTACAGATGTGGAAACTGGGGCCCAGAGAAGTTAAGTGATTAGTCCAAGGTCACAGAGCCGGCAAATGAAGTAACCGGAATTAGCAGCTAAGTCTTCTAACTGCCAGGCTTGTGTTCTTTCTACCAGACTATCCTGCTTCTGGCAAGGGCGATAAGGGAAAATCCATCAAAATTGGTAATTATGATAGTATTTATTAAGTGTTTACTATATGCTAAGCTCTGTGCTAAGCACTGGGATACAGACGAGGTAATCATATCCAATACAATGAAACTGCTCCAGGTGAGTCCTCCCATCAATATGACCTAGGATTTCATATGGCTGGGTCTTCTGGCCCAGCTGGAGACAGTTCGGTGGGACTGATTTTTCTCCACCATACTAAGAGGCATAAATATGTTCTGGGAATTCCCGGAGGACAAAGACTGCAGGGCCTACTTTGGGGTGAGGCAGAGATGGAGAACAGAAAGAGGGATTGAGAAGTGGGCTGATTGTGTTCTTCTTTTGGGTGAAACCAAACCCACAGCAAAGTACTTAGGATAGGAGTCTACCCATTTTGGATCATCAATAAATGAGGAGGAGGATGATGTTAATGATCACCTCCTCCAAGAGGCCTTCCCAGACTGAGCATCCCCTTTTCCCTCTGCTCCCTCTCTGCCCCCCTTCACCTCCCCTCAGCTAAGCCCCCTTTTCCCCCCTTTCCCTCTGCTCCTCCCCCTCTCCCTTCCCCTCCCGTCAGCACTGTGCTCATCCACTCATTTGTATATATTTTTATTACCCTATTTATTTTGTTAATGAGATGTACATCCCCTTGATTCTATTTATCGCTATTGTTTTTGTCTGTCTGTCTCCCCCGATTAGACTGTAAGCCCGTCAATGGTCAGGGACTGTCTCTATCTGTTGCTGAATTGTACATTCCAAGCACTTAGTACAGTGCTCTGCTCATAGTAAGTGCTCAATAAATACTATTGAATGAATGAATGAATGAATGAATGAATGACATCTCCCATTGAGAAGTAACATGGCCTAGAGGGAAGAGCTCAGACCTGGGAGTCAGCAGCACCTGGGTTCTAGTCCCAGTTCGGCCAATTGCTTGCTATGTGACCTTAGGCAAGTCACTTAACTTCTCCCTGTCTCAGTTCCTCCTGCTAAGACTGGGAGCCCTATGCGGAACCGGGGCTTTATCTGACCTAATTTACTTGTATCCACCCCAGCGCTTAGAACAGTGTTTGACACATAGTAAGAGCTTAGAAAATGCCATTTATGAAAGAAAAAAAGGATGTGCTTCAGTCCTGAGGCTTCGAGACTGAGGACACACATCGAGGAGTTGCTTAAAGAGCTAGTAGTTTTCCCAGCACCACTAGAGCCTTCTGGTCCCTGCTGGAACATGCTCTCACTGGGACACGATGTGCCATGACTGAGTAGAGGGGCAGGATGCGGCTCTATGCAGAGCTTATACAAGAATTTTACATACAAAACCCACTTTTGGCCCAAGGAACCACAGCATAATGCCAGTGCTTGGCTGTAGCACTGAAACCCGAACGGTTGCCTTGGTAGCCGCTGCAATCTTCGTCGTCCACTTTAGGAGAGCTATTTTTAAGGATTCTCGCTGGGCCTGGTGAAAGTTTCTGACCAAAAAGCCTCCCAAGGAAATCAGGAAACACTTGCTAGCTCTTGGGGATCACCCAGTGACTCTTTTGGTCTTCTCCAAGCTGTTTCTAGAATGCGCGTCGGCTAGAAAACTGTTACTGTAATTGCACTCAGAAATAACTGAAGTCAATAGAGCACAGCAGCGTTCCAATAGCGTTCTCCAGGGGAACGTAATTTGTTTATATGCAAATTAAAATTCATACTCTAACCTTTAACATTCATAAATAGACCACATCCTGGATTGCAAAATTTGTTTTGGCCCCATGTATATTCAACAGTGGCAACCTCTCGTCATGCCTGCACCAACATCCACCCCCTAAAGCACTGGGCCTAAGAAAATATAATCCCTTCAGTCCAGTAATTCCATCCAGCTTTCCCTCCTCAGGCATCATTGGCAATAAGAAGCCTTCAAGAGGTGACAAGAAGGAGACACCTCCTAGCCAATGTCTTTCAGGTCTGTTGCTGATTCTTTCAGGCCAGAGCAGTTTGAATTCATGCTGAGGGACAAGGTTGAGATGGGCACACAAAACTGAATTGGAACATCCAAAGCTTGTGAGCCTGTTGTTGGTTAGGGATTGTCTCTATCTGTTGCTGAACTGTACTATCCAAGCGCTTAGTACATTGCACTGCGCACAGTAAGCGCCCAATAAATGCGATTGAATGAGTAAATGAACCTCCACTGGTCGAAAGGCAAAATGGGCATATGGAGTAAAATGCACGTTAACAGGAGGGTGAATCAAGTTGTAACGGGAAGCGGTGAGGCCTAGCGGTTACATATGGGCGAGAAATGTGCCTGCTAATTCTGTTGTTTTGTACTTTCCCAGCTGCTTAGTACAGTGTTCTGCACATAGAAAGTGTTCAATAAATACCGTTAATTGACTGATATCTATAATTTATTTATATTAAGGTCTGTCTCCCTTTCTACACTGTAAGCTAATTGTGGGCAGGAAATGTGCCTACCACCTCTGTTACAATGTTATACTGTACTCCCCCTAAGTTCTTAGTAGAGTGCTCTGAGCACCGTAAGTGCTCAATAAGTGATTAATTGATTGATACACTATAATGACATTGGTAGATATATTTCCTGCCCACCAGGAGCTTACAGTCTAGTGCTTACTCTGTGCCAAACGCTGAAGAAAACACTAAGGTAGATACGCCCAGGGTCACACCTGGGGAGTTTCTAGTACTCTGCCAGTCTCAACTATGGGAGGAAGACTCAAGCAGAGGCATATCCACTCCATTCCTAGGTTGGGCAGTGGCTAGTGCGGGGAAGGCAATCTGTTACAAGTCAAAACTCACCCGTACTGGGCAGCAGCGACACGGGAGAGAGTCGAAGGTAGAGACTCAAGTTTACTGCGCGGAGGAGACAATGGTAAACCACTTCTGTATTTTCACCAAGAAAACTCTCCAGATGCACTACCAGAACGATTTTTACCAGGAAAACACCATGGATACACTACCAGAACAATCGCAGATGAAAGAGGGAGAGATACATCCATGGTGTCGCTATGGGGTGGAGACGACTTGATAGCATAAGATAAGACAAGACAAAGGTAGGAACAATATAAAATCAGGTCAGACACAGTCCCCGTCCAACAAAGAGTTCACAATCTAAGCAGGAGGATGAACAGGTATTGAATCCCCATTTTAAAGATGAGGAAATGGAGAGGGACAGAGAAGTGAAGTGAGTCGCCTAAGATCACACAGCCAATTCTGAACCAGAATTAGAACCCAGGTGTTCTGATTCCCAGTCCCGTCCTCTTTCCACTAGGTACCTTGCCAGGTGTAGGTCTGCTTTCAATAGAGGGGAGAGAAGTGTAGGTCTGCTTTCAACAGAGGGGAGAGGAAGGCTGTTTTTCCTTTCACAACACTGAAAGATGTGATGTTATGCCCTCAGGAGCTCTGAAAGGGACAGTCAGGTAGTTAATAGCTAAACCTTAAATTTATTTTGCACTTTTCTTTTCCACAGCACCTTCACATTTGACCTCGTGAGGTAGGAGGAGGAGGTGATGGAATTGAGGCCCAGAGAGGTTAAGTGGCTCCTCCAAGGTCGTACAGTAGGTCAATGGCAGAGCCGCAAAATGGCATCATAGAGGTAAGCGTCTGCTAATGAACATGGTTAAAATAACAGCGAGTTTATTTAAGGCCTTTTTTCAAGCCCTTGAATGCAAATGGTTACGCTGTATTAGAGAAGAGTAATTTTGCCCACATCCTGCTTATGAAAAACACACAAAAAGCCAAGTCACAATTAAGCACATTTTAACATTCAATTGCTTCCTATTACCACAGAGTCCTGTAATGGATATAGTAAATAAAATACCCCAACAACTGCAATGATACCACTGAAACAATCCTTCTCCTTATATATATTTTACAATTCTCCCAAGCTTCCAGTGCTACACCAAACCCCATGTTTTTAATGCCTATTCTTACTCAGTGAGGTTTGTATTTCGAATATAAATATTTCCTTTTAACTGGTGGGGAAACAGACCCAAAGAGTCTGTGAGTACCAAATTATCAGATGATTCGAGATCCTTATATAAACTTTGGCTTCCATTATCTGGATAATTTTGGCAAAAGTATTATTTTTAGCCTTCATATAGAGGATGGTAATCACATGGAATTTGTTAACACAGGATGCGGTGTGGGTCGAAGATGTGGATGGATTTAAAAGATATTTGGATATAAATTAATGGGCACATGAAGGATCGTTAGACGGAAAGTGGGTGTTCATTGAGCACTAAATACTAAGCGCTTGGGATAGTGCAATACAATAACGTTGGTAGACATGATCCCTGCTTACGGTGAGTTTACACTCTAGAGGAATGATATATCCCTAACCATTTGGTTTATGTAACCGATTAAACTCCTTGTGGCAGGGATCATGTTTTCTACACCCAAACATGTAATACAGGGCTCTGCATAGAGTAGGAGTTCAACGAATGCTACCGATTGAATAATGGACCACAACATTTCTCCAAGAACCTGATGAGCACTTTAGGAGACAGAGTCTTGGACACTGGTCTGATCCAGTAAGCGTGCTTCTTATATTCTTAGGTTCGAAGTATTCAGCTAAAATAGGACAAAATGTATTTGGGGGCTTCTATGACCCAGATAGTTCGCTGGTAAAGACCAGGCCTTGGTGGTGATGCCAGTACAAGCAGTATTCACCAGGCTTTCTGACCCCAATTCTATTCCTTTGCCAACAGACCCTACTGCTTCTCATTCTAAAGAGCCACTGTGACATTTTTTCAGAATTTAACAGTTTCAAGGACATTTTCTACTTCGTCTTTAAAATCTTTAGACAAAGATAATTCTAAGTGAGCCTTCAATCATAAGGTGTTTTTTTTTTTCCCGACAGTTGTGCTGATGGGATTCTTTTTAAAATAATCAATATTCTGAACAGAGACAAAATTGTACATATGATGACCATGTGTTCCCAGAAAAGAAAACAAACACCATGGAATTAGAAGATAAATCTCTGAAGCTCCACTAAGCAGGGCATTGTCTGAGAGTCAGTGGAATAATGTTTGCATTCTCCTGTCTATATCACAGTGAGCGTGAGAGAGGTACATGTAAATGTTATGCATTAATTCAGAATTCTTAATCCAAAACATGCATCGGCATTCACGGCTTTATTTTACAGCACTAAGGAGACTGCCATATGAGGCATTTTAATTGGCCTTGACTTGTGGAACATCGTCCACTGAAAATTAAAGGGTGATTTCTTAATTGAAAGGGAAACACACATACATAATTTCAACACGTATGAATGGCCGGATCGGCTTTTCTGCGGAACCAAAATTTAACTTGTGAGTACGGTGAATTTACAGTTTAACTTTTCTATGTGCCTGAAAAGTAGAGACATGTGTTAACAGTTGGTGTGATGGGTCAACAACAAAATATATTGCTCTTGTCTAAGACAGACTATTAAAAATTGACATCGAGTAAGAAAGAAATAGAATATAAAATCATTCCCAAGACCATATGTTTTGATTAACACGAAGTAGTTCCTTGCCAAGATATCACATAACAGTGGCAAGCTGCCACTCCACTCTCCCTCAGAAAAGGAAAAAATAATTCAACATAAGAATGCAAAAACACAAGCAAGGCTTGGTCTAACCAATGACCCATCCAGCCCAAGTTGCTTAGAAGAACAGAGCGAAATTCATTCTTCTAGTTAGGTGTGAAGTTACAACCCTAACTTTTCTCTCTCTCCCTAGCTTTCCCCAGTAATCATTGTCTGAAGATGAGTTTATGGGTGTGTGCGTGTCTGTGTGTGTGTGTACTCTGACTGTACTCTTGGATTTTAATAGATGTTATTCGGGTAAAGAATCCCGCATAGCTTTCCGATTTTGGTAAGTCTGCCTTTTCCAAGTCTTTTGCTAGAAAAATATTAGTTTAGAATGAAACATTGGCCAGATTGCTACCTTGTACCTCAGTTTACCCTCTGCTTTGTTCAGAATGGTTTACATGGTATTTATCATTATTATTATTGTTGCATTTGTTAAACGCTTACAGTGTGTCAAGCGCTGTTCTAAGCTCTGGGTTAGATAGAAGTGAATGAGGTCGGATGCAGTCCCTGTCCCACATGGGGCTCACAATCTCAGTGGAAAGAGCCCGGGCTTGGGAGTCAAAGGTCATGGGTTCGATTCCCGGATCCACCACTTGTCAGCTGTGTGACTTTGGGCCAGTCACTTCACTTCTCTGGGCCTCAGTTACCTCATCTGCAAAAATGGGGATTGAGACTGTGAGCCCCACGTGGGACAGGGACTGGGTCCAACCCAATCTGCTTGTATCCACCCCAGCCCTTAGTACAGTGCCTGGAACATAGTTAAGCACTTAACAAATACCATAATTATTATTATTAAATAGGCAGGAGAATAGGAATTGGATCTCCATCTTATAGATGACAAAACAAGGGCACAGAGAAGTGAAATGACTTGCCCAGGGTCACCCAGAAGGCTAGTAGCAGAGCTGAGAATCTAGTTCTCCTGTATATTCTTTCCACTAGGTAATCTTCTTTCCTCCCCCTGCCCCAAAATTGTTAAGTGCTCAATCTGTAGGCTTATTTCTCCCAACACAAGGTTCTGGATAAGGGCAAGCCACTCACTCCTCAGATCAATCCTACGACACCTTATTTAATTGAGTGTTTTCACAGGAAGGGTGGTCTTTAATGCTTTCTCCAGATTCAGACTTACCATAAAATTTTCAATGTCCTAACCAGGCAATTCACTGCGGGGGTGGGAGGAGAAAGATCAGCGTGACTCATTGAATTTCTCCATCTCCAACTGCCACCCAATCCATTCATTTCCTGAAGTGATGGCTCCATTTCAGCCCCTCTTATAGCTCAAACCAATATTATTTCATAACATTTATGAAACTTTCCTGAGAATAAAACCATGTACCAGATTCTTCCTGCCTTGTCCCTGAGGCAGGAAAAGCAGTTTCTGGATAATTAGGAGTTGGCACAAATGAACCTGGTGCTGGGAGGTTTATTGTTGTGAATCTTGATGGATACATTGCTACGTCTGCCTAGGTGATGCATAACTTTAAAAGGAAATTTGAGCACTGTGGCCTAGTGGAAAGAGCACAGACCTGGGAGCCTGAGGGCCTGGGTTCTAATCCCAGATCAGCCACGTATCTGCTGTGTGAATTCAGGCAAGTCAGTTGACCTCTCTGTGTCTCAGTTACCTCATCTGTGAAATGGAGATTAAGACTGTGAGCCCCACGTGGGACATGGGCTGCATATAATCTGATGAGCTTTTATCTACCCCAGAGTTTAGTACAGTGCCTGGCACAGAGTAAGTGCTTAACATATACCATTAAAACATTAATCCAAAGGAAATATGCTTTATGACTTCGTATTTCATTCATTCATTCAATAGTATTTATTGAGCGCTTACTATGTGCAGAGCACTGTACTAAGCGCTTGGAATGAACAAGTCGGCAACAGATAGAGACGGTCCCTGCCATTTGACGGGCTTACAGTCTAATCGGGGGAGACGGACAGACAAGAACAATGACAATAAATAGAGTCAAGGGGAAGAACATCTCGTAAAAACAATGGCAACTAAACAGAATCAAGGCGATGTACATGTCATTAACAAAATAAATAGGGTAATGAAAATATATACAGTTGAGCAGACGAGTACAGTGCTGAGGGGATGGGAAGGGAGAAGGGGAGGAGCAGAGGGAGATGGGGGGAAAAGAGGGTTAAGCTGCGGAGAGGTGAAGGGGGGTGGTAGAGGGAGTAGAGGGAGAAGGGGAGCTCAGTCTGGGAAGGCCTCTTGGAGGAGGTGAGTTTTAAGTAGGGTTTTGAAGAGGGGAAGATCGTAGGAAGGTCTCACTTTAAGGTCATCATGCTGTAGACTTGAGCAGTGTATGTGTCTACCAACTCTTTATTATGTTTTTAATTTTTTTATGATATTTTCTAAGTACTAAGTATGTTAGGTGCTGTACTAAGCTCTCTTTTTGTTTGTTGTTTTTAATGGTATTTGTTAAGTGCTTACTCTGAGCCAGGCACTCTACTATAAACTGGGGTCGATACAAGCTAATCAAATTAGACCCAATCCGTGTTCCACAAGGGCCTCACGGTCTTAATCCCCATTTACAAGGTAAAAGGCACACAGAAGCTAAGTGACTTATCCAAGGTCAAACAGCAGAGAAGTGGCGGAGCTAGGATTAGAACCCAGGTCCTTCTGACTCCTGGGCCCATGTTCTGTCCACTAGACCAAGCTGCTTCTCTGTAGTATTGTACTCTCCTAAATGCTTAGTACGGTGCTCTGTACACAGGAAACGCTCAGTAAATACCAATGACTGATTGTTACTAGGGATTAGTATGTTCTGTGAGACCAAAGCCCTGATCTTGCACGTGTTTCCTTAATCAGTCAATCAATCAATGGAATTTATTCAGTGTTTACTGATGGCAGAGCACTGTTCTAAGCACTTGAGAGTGTACAATACAATAGAGTTGATAGACATGATCCTTGCCTACAGAGAGCTTACAGTCTTCAGAGGCACTTACAAGATAAACGTAAACCTATTTATGTGTATATATATATCTGTAGGTATATATACATATATATATATAAAGTAATCTTACACAGGCAGGGCCACTCTGATAAAGAAAGAAAAGACTTGGTATACTTCTTCATTTCCAAACACGGAAATTAGAAAATTAAAAAAGGACAAATCTGAATTTATTGAGTACCCAATTGGTGCACTGTACTCTAGACTGTAAATTCATTGTGGGCAGGGAATGTGTCTGTTTACTGGTGTACTGGACTGTCCCAAGCGCTTAGTTCAGTGCTCTGCACACAGTAAGTACTCAATAAATATGATTGAATGAATGAATGAATGAATGAATGAATACTAGGCACTTGAATTCCCAGGGGACACTTTTCTGCCCGTGAGGAGCTATGGTTTGACCCAAAAAGATATGGATCAAACACAGCTTTTTCCCCCTAAGGAAAATAACCATTTCCCTGTGCAGACATATCAACTGTATTTCATAACTTTAGGACAAGCTGACACTCGCAAAGCAAAGTGGAATTAAGAGAGCAGTATGGTCTAGGGTAGAAGTGCTACCTAGTAATAAGGGCATGGGCCTAGGAGCCAGAGGACCTGAGTTCTAATCCTGCCTCTGCCCCGTGCCTGCTTTGTGACCCTGGGCAGGTCACTTCACTTCTCTGTGGCTCAGGTTCCTGAGCTGTAAAAGTGGAGAATCAAAACATGTTATCCCTCCTTTTTAGACTGTGAGCTCCATGTAGGGCAGTCATTGTTTCCAACCTAGTTATTTTGTACTGTGCTTGGCATATAGTAAGTGCTTAACGAATGTCAGCATTATTATTGTCTACTCTAGTGTTCAGTGCCAAGTACTGTACATAGTATAAATTTACCATAATAGCTATAGGTATTTATCTGTATCATTCAAACCCCCAAACTCTGGTAAATCCAGATCATTAAATCAAAACAAGCTGGTTTTTCCTCCCCTTATTTATCTAGGTAATAGTCTTAACTCTCTCCATTTGGTGATGCAGATCTGGCTATCATGAGCCAAATTCAAATAGTCTATGATGAGAAACAACAGGAAAAGTTTACATTGTAATTTATTTGTTTAGATTAATCTTCTATGAAACATGACTTTTGTGTGAACTTCATTATTCAGAAACAAACCATATTGAATAACTTTTTTCTTTCTAGAATCCTACCTTCCCATTTTCTTAATCTCCCGCTCAGAAAATCCCCTTCATGCCAGTATGAGGCTGCTCCTATTCTGAATGAAAGAGTTTCAAAAATCCTTTGAAATACAGCCCATCATAATCTTTACAGCAGGATATAATTTGCATGGATTAGTGGGCGTTTGACCACATGTGTTCTGGCTCTCTTGGACAAATATTATCTGAAAGGCCATAATTTAATATGAGTCATGACATTTCAACCTTATATCCTATTGCCAGGATATAAGACGTTATTTGGACATGCATACTTCTAGGGAGTGTGTTTGGGGAAAGAGCTTTTCCAATGAATCCCTTGTTTTCACTGTGGTTGTCCCCAAGATTAGTCTAATGCTTACACCGGATGACCGACAGATATGGCTGATCTATATGTGGTCTAAATTTTCTGGACTCCATGTACCAGGCCAGGCCTCTATCAGGTCCAGAGCTGCCTAATCGGAAGCAAGCCTTAAGAACCTTGTGTTTGAATTCAGTTTGGGTCTGTTATCCCTAACAGACTGGGCTATATTTCCAGGAAGTGTTACCTTGCTCCCCTCTGAGGATCGCACCTGGAGAATTTCCAGTACTCTACCAGTCTCGACTACGGGAGAGAGTCAAGCAGAGGCCTACCCATTCCATTCCTACCTTGGGCAGTGGCTAGTGAGTTGAAGGCAATCTGCTACAGGTCAAAACTCACCTGTGCTGGGAAGCAGCGGCATGGGAGAGTCGAGGGTGGAGACGCAAAGTTACTGCTCGAAAGAAGGCGATGGACAACCGATTCTGTATTTTTACCAAGGAAGCCCTAAGGCTACACTACCAGAATCATTGCAGATGGAGATGGGACATTCTGGGAGAGATATGTCCATGGAGTCACTATGGATCAGAGATGACTTGACAGCTAAGACAAGACAAGATGCTTTGTCAGTGCTGCAAATCTATGGATTCACAGCAATCTTCCCACCTCATATAGTTAGCATACCGTGTTTTTAAGAGAAGGAATCTTCTAAAAGAATGGAGCAACTTCTTCAGGGAGGGTAAATAGCAGTGTATAGGACATAATCATCTTGATACAGGTCATTTCCTTCCACTGTTTCCCTTTTAGATCATGGGCTCCTTGTAGACCAGGGTCATGTCTGATTCAATATCCTTGGTTTTCTCCCCAGTGCTTAGAACAGTGCTTCTCTTATTTTGTAAGTAATAATGATGATGGTATTTGTTAAGCACTTACTATGTGCCAAATGTAAGTGCTGGGGTAGAGACTAGGTAATCAGGTTGAATGCAGTTCTTGTCGGAGTTCACAGTCCTAGTAGGCAGGAATAGGCTTTAATTCCCATTTTCCCATTTTATAGACGTGATAACTGAGGCATAGAGTAGTTAAGTGACTTTCATATGGTCATTCAGCAAATCATCTTTTTATTCAGTTGGATTTACTGAGCACTGGCTGTGAGGGAACACCGTACTAAGTGCTTGGGAGAGTACACTTCAGCTAAACAGACACATTACTTGCCCACAATGAGCTCACGGTCTAGAGGGTGAGGAGCCAGGATTAGAACCCAGGTCTTCAGATTCCCAGGCCCATGCTCTTTCCATTAGGTCAAACTGCTTCCCCACTTATTAAATGCTTAATAAGTGTTATTACTGCTATTATGTCTCCTGCTGTTGAGATCTTAGTACAGTGCTCTGCACATAGTAAGCGCTCAATAAATACTATTGAATGAATGAATGAAAGATCTTGCTCCTTCCTACAGCTGTCTTGCTGCTGGTGCCAGTGAGCTCAATGCGGGCAGGGAATGTCTCTTACGTTATACTGTACACTCCCAAGTGCTTAGTAAATATGATTATTATTACCAATACTAAGAATGATAACAATCCTGCATGTGTTTGGCAGGTGAAGCATTCACACTCAGGCAAGAGAGGGTATTAGGTTCCAGAAAGGTGACAGTGGTGGGAAGGGAAAGGTGTAAGGTGTCAGATCTTTGGGGAAGGAGAAAATGGGTCAGCTGCTCTCATTCAGCCTGAGAGATCAAAGAACGCAGCTGTATCTCCTGCATCCCCTGCTCTCCGTGCCCAGCCAAAGCCCGGCCACAGCATCTGCCCCGGCAAAATCTCTCACTCTCTGTCCCTCGCAGAGTTCTATGCAGCTGCTACTTCCTTGGCAACCTGGTTGGTGGGGGATTTGGGGGATAATAATTATACTACTACTACTAATAATAATTTTGGTATTTGTTAAGTGCTTACTATGTGCCAGGCTCTGTACCATGTGCTGGGGTGGAAACAAGGAAATTGGGTTGGATGCAGTCCCTGTCCTACTTGAGGCTCACAGCCTTAATTCTCATTTTTACAAAAGAGGTAACTGAAGCACAGAGAACTGAAGTGACTTGCCCAAGTCACACAGCAGAAGAGTGGTGGAGCTGGGATTAGAACCCAGGTCCTTCTGATGGTAAGCTTGTTATGGACAGAGAATGTGTCTATCATTTCATTGTACTCCCCCAAGTGCTTCGTACAATTCGCTGCACAGAGTAAATGTTCAATAATTACCACAGTGTTTGACTGACTGACACCCAGGCCCATGCACTATCCTTTAGGCCACGCTGGGGATGTCTCCAATTTCTGACTCGGGGAAAAAGCAGTTCTCCCTGACAGATACTGAGCTTTGAAGAACCAAGAGCTGGTTTACTAGAAGGGGCCTAGAGCTGGTTTATTAGTCTTCCCTTTCCTTCTTCAGGGCCAGCAAGCAGGCAACCACTCTACAGCTCAGCTTCCCATTTGGACGAATATGTTCTGCCTTACTCAGAGGCCCCTGGGCAGCCCTCCTGTTGACCCGTGCAGCGTCAGTTCTGCTCTCCATAAGACTTGGCTTGGGGAGACACAAAAGAATGCTGCAGGAAGCTGAGCATGCTATTAGGGAAGCTTGAAAGTTTTGGGGGAACAGATAGGCCAGGGTCCCGGCAAACTGTCATGTGGGGTTCAGGGGTGGGGTTTCATAGTTTTAGAGAGTCCAGGGGATCTTTCTCTCTTTATCTCTCTCCTCACTCTCTCCTTTCTCTCTCTCTTTCTCTGCTGCCATTTCCCAATTACAACATAAGCATTGTGATGTGATGACATCATATACCACAGACGAGATATGAAATATATCATCCCAGGGCCCTCGATCCAGTCTTGTGACCAAGGACTTAGCCTTACCTGAGGCAAGTTTGTTTAGGGAAAAAAAAAATCAGTAGAATCCACCTAGGAAGGGCGCATTCAATTTCCTTTACCTTAGAATGGGCTTGTTAGAAATACAATTATCAAGGACAACATGTAACCCAGAATTTAATAATTACCTCTCTACTAATTTAGCTTTAAATATTAGGTCGAAAAAATTCAGGTGAAGCCAGAGCCATAACCTGTTGGCTCAGTTTTCTGGATAGTTCATGAGAAAGTGGCTGTTATTCTGAACTGGATCATCCAGGTAATTGCCTCAGTTAATTGAATTTTGCCTGTGTAGACACATTTGTTTGCTTTGCCTTGGTGCCCTAAACCCTCCTTTTCCTTGTTAACAATATGCTGGGAAAATCAGTTCATCCTAAATTGTATTCATATAGAGAAGCCATTAGCGTAAGCAATTAGTCTGAATTGGTCAAACTGAATAATTCAAGCCTCCAAACTCTTCTCATCAGCAGTGATAAGGCCTGAGTTATCTGAAAAATTCTTCCATTTCACTTTGTCTTTGCTGACATAGCTGAACTCAGTCCTCCCGAAAGAACTCTCTTAATTGTGAACCCTACCTCTCTGTAATCATCCCATTAAAGAAGCAATTACATTGTGGATGGAAATGACTTGGGCCTAATCCGATACCCTCTTCGTATTAGAAACCGCAGACCCGGTTTATCCTATATGGGTAGAGCCTATGAAATGGAGGCCACCAGTTCCCTGATTAAAGTCTACGCCGGATGTCTCTGACTCCACAAAGAGACACATTAATCAATTGTTCATTAGGATGGGACCAATCAGATTTCCGTTTCCAATAAGATTAGAAAGTCCTGGAAGGCAGGAACCTCTACCTTCTTATGAGCTCTATTCCGTACACTGTAGAGCTCTGGTGAAACTAAGAAAATGGCAATTAATGATTTCAGGGATAAAGCTACTTAGCACTGCATTTTTGTTTTTTCCATGTAATTATTATCATCAAGAACCTAGTGACTTCAGAGCCGGATTTTATCAATCTGATAGTTCATAATTTCTGATAGAAATTTTAAAATCAGCTCTCCGATCTCCACAAAACAAGATTGGTAGAACGAGAAAGTATTAGCAACATCTCTATGTAAATGGATTAAGTTTAAGGTTCAGATGGCTGTTGATTAACTGAAAGAAGAAAATGGAATTGAACAAAAGGCATTTTGGAAACTGTAATTTATGAACAGTACTAGAGAGAAGCCAAGTTGAATGACAACAACCTGCAGCAGGAGCCAAAGATAATGATAAAAACAGTGTATTTTTACTTCTCCCTGGCTTGGCCAAACATAATTTATAGCCTCCCAGGTCAACAAGCCCCAGCCCCAACACCTCATCCTCTATGTTCTTACTTGCTTTCAACAAAGCACTTACCAGACTACATTTTGATTAACATTCTGTCAAAACATCCTAAACTCCAGTTTGCCAGGAGAGAGGATAAGACCTATATGACCTCTCAGTTGCATTTATCATTTACCCTCCTTCTCCAAACCCTTTCTGACCTTGGTTTCCAAGGCATTCTCTATCTAAATTTACAATCTCTCTCCCCTGCCAATCTGTCAGTGTCTACATAGAAATTCTTCCTTTACTGTCTCCTCCAGAAGGATGTACTCCTTGAAGCAAAGGTGAGGAGAATCCAGCTGAAAATTTTGTCACCTTACAAATCTGTGGGAGTTTAAAGAGAGAGGTGTTGTTGAGGAAATATCAGTCAATCAATGGTATGAGGAGATGGGAAACATGACCTGTATGTTTTTGTAGGAAAATGATTCGGGGAGCAGAATGAAGTAAGGACTACAATGGGGAGACGTTACCATAATGAGTTTACAGCCTAGAGGGAGAGACAGACACCAGTATGAAGAAATCATATATAATATATAATTTAAGGGTATGTACATTACTGCTGTGCGGCCTGGGGCAGGGACAATATCAAAGGTCTATCCTGCCGTCAATCCCTGGCCCACGTCCTACCGCTGTCCTGGAATGCCCTCCCTCCTCACGTCCACCAAATTAACTCTCTTCCCCTCTTCAAAGCCCTACTGAGAGCTCACCTCCTCCAGGAGGCCTGCCCAGACTGAGTCCCCTTTCTCTATGCTTCCCCTTCCCTCCCCCCACCCTCTGCTCCTCCCCCTTCTCCTCCCCTCAGCACTGTGCTCATTTGTATATATTATTTATTACCCTATTTATTTAGTTAATGAGGTGTACATCCCCTTGATTCTATTTATCTTGATGATGTTGTCTTGTTTTTGTTTTGTTCTGTTTTGCTCTGCTGTCTGTCTCCCCCATTTAGACTGTGAGCCCGTCACTGGGCAGGGATTGTCTCTATCTGCTGCTGAATTGTCCATTCCAAGTGCTTAGTACAGTGCTCTGTTACATAGTAAGCACTCAATAAATACTATTAAATGAATGAAAAGTCCAAAGGTCACAGATCCAAATGCAATAAGGCTAGGGAATGTTCTTCCTGCTTCATGAATCCATCTGGATTAAAGGCAATTCAAAATTGAGGAGCAATGTGGTCTAGTGGATACAGAATGAGCCTGGATGTCAGAAGGACCTGGGTTCTAATCCAGGATCTACCACTTGCCTACTAACTAACCTTGAGCCAGTCACTTCATTTCTCTATGCCTCAGTTACATCATTTGTAAAATGGGGAGTAAGGCTGTAAGCCCCATGTGGGACATGGACTCTGTCTAATTTGGTTAGTTGGTATCTACCCCAGCGCTCAGTACGGTGCCTGGCACAAAGTATGTGCTTAACAAATACCATTAAAAAAAGTCAGGAGAAGTGGCCGTGCATATGCTCAAGGAGCCAATCAAGGCACAACTACTCTTGTATTCCTTTATGTGTGGCTCATTAATCAGCTAATCAATGAATGGCATTATTGCATGCTTACTATGTGCAGAGCACTGTACTAAGCACTTGGAAAAGTACAGTAGAGTTGGGAGATGTAATGGCTGTCCACAATGAGCTAACAGGCTAGAGGGAAAGTAAACCCCCATTACAGGAGAGCTGAGAGAATTGTAGCTTTATTAAGAGCTCTCAACCTGGCGTAATGGATATATAGCATGGACCTAGAAGGTCATGGGTTCTAATCCTGGCTCCACCACTTATCTGCTGAGTAGCCTTGGGCAAGTCACTTCACTTCTCTGGGCCTCAGGTACCTGATCTGTAAAATGGGGATTACGATTGTGAACCCCATGCGGAGAAGGGATTGTGTCCAACCCAATTTGTTTGTATCTACCTCAGCGCTTAGAACAGTGCCTGGAACGTAGTAAGCGCTTAACAAAAAAAAACAATTATTGTTATTATCCTCTAGGTTTCCTAGATTTCAATAAGAATGGCTGAAATCAACCCTTTGTTCCCGAACAGTCTACCGTCATTATCTGGAGTCATTCAGAACACAAAGATTGCTCTATAGTGGGTGCAATAAATAGAGGGTTGAGTGTCCCTACTATATTATTTTTTTCATCCAGCATTACTAATAAAATATGTACAGGGTAAGTGGTGGCCTCATTTTAAATGTTTCCAGTGAATTTTTGCCTTTTACATGACAGGTTTCTGAAAATAGGTCACCCGAGCTGTCAGATGGCAAGGTGAAGAGAAACCTATTAAAGTGGGAAAAAAAAAATCTTGGAGAAGTGTAAAGAACTCTATTTTCCAGCACTCTTGTTTGCAAAATATTTGTTAATATGCAATTTCATACTACCAAGGAGTTTTTGAGTAGAAGTGGAGGATGCCAAAATACCTCCTCTGGAAAGCCTGAGACCTACTTAGGTTCCAATCTCATTATTATCTTGGCTTTTACAGCCTAATAATGGCTGAAGAATAAAAACTGACATTTATACAATTCCTTCCTATAGCAATTCTAAGTTTATATTTGGGGAATAGGGATCACTTCACTCCTGAATGTAGCCAGGTAAGGAGAACACAGCAAATAAGACAAGTTTGGATTATTATATATTGGATTACTATACATTATACATCTTTCCTCCAAATCAAAAGATGATCCCCTTTCACCTGGAACCCAGTAGAAATAAGGTGTTTGGTCAAAGAAGAATCAACTTAAATCTAAACATCTCACTCTCCAAGATCCAAGCCTACCTCTGAAATTTATCAAAACCTGATAGTCTATGTTTCTTCCTTATGGTGAACATCAATCAATCAGTCATACTTATTGAGCACTTACTGTGTACAGAGCACTGTACTAAGTGCTTGGGAGAGTACACTATAACAATACAACAGGATTGGTAGACACATTCCCTGTGAGCTTATAGTCTAGAGGACTTGATAATTTATCTAATCAAACTGGGGGACAAATGTCCTCTAGACTGTAAGCTCACTATGGCCCAGGAATGTGTCTGCTAATTCTGTTGTATTGTACACTCCCAAGAGCCTAGTACAGTGCTCTGCACCTAGTAAGTGCTCAATAAATACAAATGATTGATTGGTGAAGAATTGAAAGAAAAACTCTTCTTGGCATCAGGAAAAATTCACTTTTCTCCCTTTGGGTGTTAGCCAAACTAGATCTTAGAGGAAGCCATCAATGGCTTTAGAGGACATACTGAGTGGTAGTCCAGAGATGTGAATCCTTGAACTGATTTCATTCCAGATCTTAATTCCTGGCAAAAGAATTGAGAGGTTGTTGGTTAAATATGCAGAAACTAAATTAACTGGGATGACTCTTGCTTTGAAGGGCAAGAATAGAACTCAAAGTGACAGATTGGATAAATGGTTCTGTAAATGCAGGATACAATTCAGTAGGGACAAATGCAAGATAATGCATACAAGTGGGTAAAACAAGCGACATAAATTCAGGATCAATCAATCAGAAATATTTATTTAGTGCTTATTGTGTGTAGAACATTGTACTCAGCACCGGGAGAGTACAATATAACAGAATTGGTAGACAATGGTCTTAGATTGTGAGTCCCCAAGGAAGAGGGACAATGTCTGATTCCTACCTGAGTGTTTTCTTCTGCCGCTTAGTACAGTGCTCAACACACAGTAAGCTCTTAATAGGTACCTACTAGTGCTTGTGAGCAGGGAATGTGTCTGTTTATTTATGTACTGTACTTTCCCAAGTCCTTAGTTCAGAGCTCGGCACACAGTAAGTGCTCGATAAATATGATTGAATGAATAAGCTAACACATCTTAAAGATATTTATGAATCGGTAATATACTGCTGTTACTAAAAAAAAAGGCCACAGATAAATCAATAATTATTGAATCAATTATAATGGAGATGATCCAATAATAATCTTTCTCTGTATCCTACACTGAGAGGAATACTGTGCTCAGTTTTGGTGACTGCTCTTTAAAACATAGGAGAAAAACCAGAAAGCTTCTATAGAAGAGGGATAATAATTATAAGCCTAGAAAATTGATCATCTGAGGAGAAGTTGAAGAAAATAGAATTGTTTAGCCTACGGAAGGCCAGACTTCAATTATTGGATTGAACTGAATGATTGGATTTTTTTTCTGAGGAGAATATTGATCATCTAAGCACTTGATTACTCTCCCCAGATGCCTAATACTACTCTACCATTTCTCCTATCCCTAACTATTGTAATGTCTCTTTCCCCCTGCAGATTGGAAGCTCCTCGTGGGCAGGCATCTCATCTACCAACTCTGTTGTACTTTTCCAAGAGCTTAGTATGCATATCTTCACACAGTAAGCACTCTACCTTAATTGCTTGATTAACTGAACTTTTCTCTATGTCTTCCATGGTGAGTGAAATCAGTCATTAACTAAGATTTACTGAATGACGGTCATGTCCAGGACATTGCATTAAATACTTGGGAGAATCCAAAAGAATTAATTATTAGATAGGATTCCTGACTTCAGGAACCTCACAATCTAGCTGGATGAGAGTAAATTGATTTCAAACAAATTGAAAGTATTTGGTTGGACGTGTGAAAGATTTCCCAGATTATCATTTAGACATTGGAAGAGCCTACCAGGGGAGATTTTTGGATATCCTTACCTGTTCTTTAGTAAATGGATCAAATCCACGAACCCTGGAGGGGTTATCCAGACCGGAAGTGGTCCCTCCCAATTCTAAGACACAGAGGAGCAGTGTTGCCTAATGGAAAGAGCCTGGGTCTGCGAGTCAGAGAACCTGGGTTCTAATCCCAGATCTGACCCATCTTGCTTTCTGTGTGACCTGAGGCAAGTTACTTAACTTCTCTGTGCTACAGTTTCCTCATCTGCAAAATAGGGGTTCAGTACTTGTTCTCCCCACTACTCCAACTTGACTAGCAACTTGTAACAATCCCGGTGCTTAGTTCTGTGCTTAGGACATAGCAACTCCATAATAAGTACTACAATTTTTGTTACAGGAGTCTAGAATTCAATATTGTTGGGCTGACTAGGGACAGCAATAGTAATTTATAGAGAGACAGGGAGCTCCAAGAATTTCCTAACCCAGGCTGATGAGAACGATGAGGCCTTTCTCTTTCTCTTGTTTAAAATGCCACCTCACAAAACACCCATTTTGTATTTCCTCAGGGGATTAGCGGGGCCTTACATTTCATGTTCAGGGGTGTTGCTCTGAATGGAACTTCCAGCCCAGTTAATATTCCTCCTCTCCATCTCAGGCCATTTTTTAAAAAAATTACTGCAAACCGCATCAGCATACACCCTGCCGTCCTATAGTCCTTTACTGCCTGTCAATTTTGAAAACCTCGACTCAGCATGTTTGAACTTAAGCAAATGAATCCAGCTCTGTTAATAATCAGAACTGGCCATGGCTGACACTAGGCAGTGATGGGAGTTTCTCAGGAAAACGGCCCAGGAGACCCCCTGCAAGTCTGGGAACACTTAAACCTATGCTAAGTACCCTATTACATTTTATTAAATAACGTAGGAGTTTCTCTCATGTTTTTCCACAATTCAGTGGTGCGCATTAAGCAGATCGAGGGTTGTTTAATGACGTGACTTGCCCTGTATCGCCTAGCTACGATATCATCCAAACAATGAGCAGCGTTTTTGACCAAAGGATGTTTTCTGTCAGGAGAGCCTGGTCCATCCTCATAATCTCCTCGTCGTCACCCGATGAATTATTTTTTCCACAGAAAATCTCCATGAGGCCCCCGATAAGTGTCCTGGCCCAATTTGGTGACCAGAACTGACTCCTCTTTGCAACCTGAACTAGAGTACCACTGCATCCCCCCAGATTTGCAGAGATGTATACACTAAGTTATCTTGTTTATTCTTCTGGAGCACTGGAGTTTTGGAAAAACGGAACTATAAATGTCTCGTAACAAGTCATCATTAGTGATGACAGCATCTGGCCCTCAGCCAATCACCTAAAAATAGAAGGATGCCAGTTCTTCTTTTTGGTGAGAGAATCCAGTGCTAACAATTGCAGGAAACACAATCCAATGAAAGGGAAACTTCATTACAGGGTTAATAATTTACTGGAGTGATTTTCAGGGTCTGCATGTAGACACAGAAACCCCTCCCCCCCCCCCCAGCAGTCTTTTCCTAAGGATATAGAGCTGATTGATTGACTGTGATGCTTTCCTTCCGACTCAAACAGTGCTTTGCTACAAACAATATTTTTCATTTCAAAGGTAATTGTTGGTAGCCAATAGGCAATGATGGTCCCATGTGAGAAGCACAATAAGTGCATCGCCTTTCAAAAATCAGTATTACTTTTCAGGTCTTAGAGACCATTTGTGCACCCGAAAACCCATTCAGAAAGTATACTCTTGGTGAGGCCCTTTAAATTCCGACATGTAAATGTATTGAAATGCATTATTACAATCTCCCTCTCAACAAGAGACCCTTGAAAAATGATTTTATGTACATCATCACTCCTCATTGTATTTACATTCATTGCAATGATTTATCTTTCTTGACTTTCACTGCTTTCCTAGAAATCCTCAACGGGACTTCAGCCGAAGCAAATTCTATAGCAAGCTGAGATTTGCCGCCCAGCATTTCAGTTTTATACCTATTACCTCAGCTCCTTGTCCAATCCATTCTATCTTTCCTCCCCCACCCACATAAAAATTACCTCTGGGCACTCTGGTAGCTATTTATACCTAATTTCCATTTCAACATTTAAGAAGGTTGTTTTTCCAAGGAAATATTACAAATAGTCACTGCCCTCTTCATTCAAGAGAAGCAGTATAGCCTAGTGGAAAAAGCTTGGGCCTGAGAATTAGAGGACCTGGGTTCTAATTTCAGCTCCACCACTTGCCTGCTGTGTGACCATGCTCATTCACTCAAGGATGTTTACTGAGCGTGTCCCGTATGCTGAGCATGGTACTAAGCACTTGGGAGAGTACAATATCACAATAAACATTGCCCACAATGATCTTACAGCTTAGAGGACTGAGTTGAGTGAGCTTCTCTGTGCCTCAATTTACTCAACTGTAAAGTGGGATTCAATACCTGTTCTCCCTCTTACATAGATTGTGAGCCCCATGAAGCAGCATGGCTCAGTGGAAAGAGCCCGGGCTTGGAAGTCAGAGGTCATGGGTTCAAATCCCAGCTCTGCCACTTGTCAGTTGTGTGACTATGGGCAAGTCACTTAACTTCTCTGTGCCTCAGTTACCTCATCTGTAAAATGGGGATTAACCGTGAGCCTCATGTGGGACAACCTGATTAACCTGTATCTACCCCAGTGCTTAGAACAGTGCTCTGCACATAGTAAGCTCTTAACAAATACCAACATTATTATTATTATGTGGGACAGGGACAGTAGCCGACTTAGATCTACCCCACATGACACATAGTAAGCGCTTAGCAAATATCCTGAAATTAATAATTATTAGAAATTTTCCATCTGGGAAGAGGAAAGAATGAAGATTCCATTTGTTTTATTTTCTAAGGTCGTCAGCGGTGACAGGTTGGGGAGAAAGGCACCTAAGAAGGTAAACCGTTATACTTATTTGTAAGGCTGAAGCAAACAATGCAGATAAGAACATACGGGAAAAACATTCTTGCTTGAATTTAGCCTCTGAAAGAAGGGTCCCTGACCTCTATTCTTTAAGAAATTTTTGACAGTTTTATTAAGGAAGCAAAGCTAAACTAAAAAGATATTCACCCAGAAAGATTGTGGACTCAACCAAAATGCACTCCACATAGCGGTCAAAAATAACTTTATATACAACTTTGCAAACTGACATTACCAATGACAGAAGACCAATTAAAGTCATATAATTCCAATTTTATTTCTGCACAGGACCCATAATTCCATTTACAGAAAGAATTGAACATTTGAGGCTCAAGTACAGGTTTGGCTGGCAGGCAGAGTCGGGTCCAGGTAAAAAAACAAATTTCAAACCAGCTCCGCGTGATCTAGTGGAGAGAACAGGGTCCAGAGATTGACTGATCGATATAGTTACACAGCAGGCAGAGAGCAAAATGCTGCTTGACTTATGTATAAAAATAAATATATAATATTCAAAATGCCAAGGCGAGATCCACAGCCACAGTCCCATTGTGCACACCAAAAAAGCTGTCTCTTTTTGTGTTGTCTTGTAGGATCACAGCACTAGGTGCTGTTTTTACTTTTGCCTTCTTGTTTCTATCGCTTATGGAACTTTCGCTTGAAAAGAACCCCTTCTTTTGTGATAGCATTCGGATCTTTCATGTGCAACTGACTCAGTTTTCAGCAGGGATGCAGTATTGTCTAAGGTTTTGTTTTCTCGTGGCCATAAAAAATGTTTCCTCTGTCCTTCTTGCCTTAGGTTTCCCAGTTTCAGCACTTCATACCTCTTTTTGGCTATCCCGCTCTCATTTGTTCTCATGTAGTACAACCAGCATAGCTGTGCAGAAGCAAGGCGAAAGTTTCATTGTTAGGAGCCAGATTTTATAACAGTACTTTATTGTTTGTGATTCTGGTCTTAATAATAATACTTATAATTATAATAATTGTGATATTTATTAGGTGCTTACTAGGTGCCAGACACTGTACTAAGTGCTGGGGTAGACACAGGCAAATTGGACTGGAATCTGTCCTTGTCCCATGTGAGGCTCACAGTCCTCAATCCCCATTTTACAGATGAGGTAATTCAGGTACAAAGAAGAAAAGTGATTTGCCCAAGGTCACACAGCGTGGTGTGGTGGAACCAGAATTAGAACCCAAATACCTCTGACTCGCAGGGCCATTCTCTATCCACTAAGCCATGCCGCGTCTCTGATGTTGAGCGTATCTGGTAAAGTCACTGATGCAACTGCTCAAATCCCCAGTAGTGGTGCCTGAGAGGTCCAGGTCTCAGAGATATAGAGGAGGTGAGAAGGTTGAGTAGCACTGAAATTATGAACATCTTCAGTTTTGTCAGGAGGTTGATACTCTGCTCTTTCCTCACCCAAGCCAACCTTCTAGCTGCGCTCCTCTCCAACTCCTCGATCTCACTGTTTCCCCAGCTTGCAACTCTCTCCCCGTCTTACTCCGACAGTTCTGAGCTCTCACCACAGCCTGAACCCTCCTAAAGTCCCATCTTTTTTAACACATCTTCATGATTAATTTCATTCATTCATTCATTCAATTGTATTTATCGAGCGCTTACTGTGTGCAGAGCACTGTACTAAACGCTTGGAATGTACAATTCAGCAACAAATACAGTCCCTACTCAACAGCCATATAAATCCATCATCCAACTCTACTACTTGTGAACTTATTTATACTCATCCTCATCATGCACGTATGGATGTCTCCTCAAATCATTTACTTTGCGCTCTCTAATTGCAAATAAAGCGGCTTGGCTTAGTGGAAAGAGCCCGGGCTTGGGAGTCAGAGGACATGGGTTCTAATCCCAGATCTGCCACTTGCCTACTGTGTGACCTTGGGCAAGCCACCTAACTTCTCTGTGCCTCAGTTAACACATCTGTAAGATGGGAGCATGGCTCAGTGGAAAGAGCACGGGCCTGGAAGTCAGAGGTCGTGGGTTCTAATCCCGGCTCCGCTACTTGTCAGCTGAGTGACTTTGGGCAAATCACTTAACTTCTTTGGGTCTCAGTTACCTCATCTGTAAAATGGGGATGAAGACTGTGCACCCCATGTGGGACAACCTGATTATCTTGTATCCCCCCCAGCGCTTAGAACAGTGCTTGGCACATAGTAAGTGCTTAACAAATGCCATCATTATTATTATTATTGTTATGGGAATTAAGACTGTGAGCCCCATGTGGGACAACCTGATTACCTTGTATCTACCCCAGTGCTTAGAACAGTGCTCGTCACATAGTAAGCACTTTACAAATGCCATCATCATCATCATCATCATCTCCCCTTTTAAGAGTGCACGCTCCTTGTAGGCAGGCAATGTGTCATTTTTTTTATTTTGTACTTCCAAATGCCTATTACAATGACCTATACCAAGTGGGGACTCAAAAAATATTATTATAACTACTGTTAGTCTCCCAAAGGATGTGCAGGAATTCTTGATTTGACTTTCTTCTTTGTAGTCTACTGTTGCATTGTCGTTCAGTTTACTACTCAGATAACAGAACTCTGTGGCGACATTTAGCTTTGTTTACCAATATAAATTTTTAGTTTGTGATTGACTTTCCCTGTGCAAGCTGATACATCACCTCTGTTTTCTTCAAACTTATCATCAACCCATAAAGCCTGCCTGGTTTGGTGAAACAATTCACAGTCATACCTTCATTAATTATTATAATAATACTTATGATACTTGTTAGGTGCTTACTATGCACTAAGAGCTGGGGTAGATATAAGTTAATCAGGTTGGACACAGCCCATGTCCCTCATGGGGGTCACACTCTTAATTCCCATTTTACGGATGAGGTAACTGAAGCACAGAGAAGTTAAATAACTCACCCAAGGTTACACGGTAGACACGTGGCAGAGCCAGGATTAGAACCCAGGTCCTTCTGACTCCCAGGCCCATGCTCTATCCACTAAGCCATCCTTCTAGTTTACAATGAATGGATTGATAATTCAAGATGGTTGAGCAGGAGAGGTTTTTTGTTTTTTTGTTTTTTTTAATAGTATTTGTAAAGTGTTCACTATGCACTAGGGATGTCCCGAAGGCTGGATAGACACAAACTAATCAGGTTGGACTCAGTCCTTGTCCCACTTGGGGCTCACAGTCTCAATCCCCATTTTACAAATGAGATAAACAAGGCTCAGAAAAGTTAAGTGATTTGCCGAAGGTTACACAGCAGATGAATGATGGAGCTGGGGTTAGAACCCAGGTTCTCTGACTTCCTAGTATATGCTCTTTCCACTGGGCTATACTGCTCTTCTTGAGAGAAAAGAACAATTGGAAGAGAAAGAAATATTTGAAGGAAGGATTAACAGCAAATATGAAAAGCAGCAAAAGCCCTCATCTATTTTTTAGCTGCAATAATTGAGCCATAGGAAAGTTTCAGTTAACACTATTACTTAACATGAATACGGAACATAAATACTAAATCACTATAATAAACTATTAGAAACCTATAGCATCTTTTATTCAGGCTGTGTGGAGGGAAAGGGAAAGAGAGGGATATTTGACAGGAGAATATGGGATCAAAGACTTTTCAGGAGAAAAGGATTAATTATCCCTCCCATCCCCATAATTCTCATTCCCTGAAACTTTCATTAATTCATTCAATCATATTTATTGAGTGCTAACTGTGTGCTGAACACCGCACTAAGCCCTTGGGTAATGGCTAAGTGGAAAGAGCCCGGGCTTGGGAGTCAGAGGTCCTGGGTTCGAATCCAGGCTCTGCCACTTGTCAGCTGTGTGACTGTGGGCAAGTCACTTCACTTCTCTGGGCCTCAATGACCTCATCTGTAAAATGGGGATTAAGACTGTGAGCCTCACGAGGGACCACCTGATTACCCTGTATCTACCCCAGCGCTTAGAACGGTGCTCTGCACATAGTAAGCGCTTAACAAATACCAACATTATCATTACAATATAACGATAAACGGTGACATTCGCTGCCCACAATGAGCTCACAGTCTAGAGTGGGGGAGGCAGACTTCAATACAAATAAATAAAATTACAGATATGTGCATAAGTCCTTTGGGGATGGGAGGGGGAAAGAGCAATGTAGAAGGGAGTAGGAGATGAGGAAAAGTGAGGCATAGACTGGAAAGGCCTCTTGGAGGAGATGTGCCTTCAGTAAGGCTTTGAAGGGGGGGGAGGGCTTTCCAGGCCAAAGGCAGGACGTGAGCTACTAGGGATCAGCAGTGAGACAAGCGAGAACGAGGCACAGTAAGGTTAGTGCTAGTGGAATGAAGCATGACAGACTGGATTGTAGGAGGAGAGAAATGAGGAAAGGAAGGAGGGGGCAAGGTGATAGACTGCTTTACAGCCAATGGAGCGGAGTTTTTATTTGATATGGAGGTGGACGGGCATCCACTGGAGTATTTTGAGGAGCGGGGTGACGTGTCCAGAACGTTTTTGTAGAAAAATGATCCGGGAAGCAGAGTGAAGTAGGGACTGGAGAGGGGAAGGATGGTGATGCCATCTACAGTGATGGGAAAGTCAAGGGGAGGATCGAGTTTGGGTTGGAAGATAAGGAGCTCTGTTTTGGAGATGTTAAGTCTGAGGCGACGGGAGAACATCCCATTAGAGATGTCTTGAAGGCAGGAGGAGATGTGAGATTGGAGAGAAGGTGAGAGATCAGGGCTGGAGATATTGATTTGGGTGTCATCTGCATAGAAATGGTAGTTGAAGCCATAGTAGTGAATAAGCTCTCCAAGGGAGTGAGCTTAGACCCATAGAAGGAGACCCAGAGCTGAACCTTGAGGGACCCCCATAGGGGGCGAGAGGCAGAGAAGGAGCCCACAAAAGAGACTGGGAATGAACAGCCAGAGAGATGTTCTATTGTACTTTCCCAAGGACTTAGTACAGTGCTCTGCACAGAGTAAGTGCTCAATAAATACGACTGACTGAATGAATGAATGAATGAATGAATGAGGAGAACCAGGAGGGAACAATCAGTGAAACCAAAGTTGGATAACGTTTCCAGGATAATGTTTCCTGCTTGCACATGACTGTTCGACTGTTGGTAGTAAACACGACCTAAGGCTCTACCAATAAAGCAGCTACTTTTACAGTTGATTGAACCCTGGCTGATATACAGTGGATAATTACAGCGGGATGCCCTGAAGTCATTCCCAAGAGGGTTGCTATTATTCTAGGTGGAGATGAAAATCAAATGAATACTGAAAAACACAACTTTTAGCTGATACAAGTATCAATTGCCACTCCAGAGGCTTCTGGGAATGGCCATCGCATCTGTGTTCAGGAGTAGGGATTTTCCCATGTAGGCTAGTCAATCTCGGTTGCAAAGATTCTGATATAATAGTTGGGGAAGCAGCGTGGCTCAGTGGAAAGAGCCTGGGCTTCGGAGTCAGAGATCATGGGTTCGAATCCCACCTCTGCCACTTGTCAGCTGTGTGACTGTGGGCAAGTCACTTCACTTCTCTGTGCCTCAGTTCACTCATCTGTAAAATGGGGGTGAAGACTGTGAGCCTCATGTGGGATAACCTGATGACCCTGTATCTCCCCCAGCGCTTAGAACAGTGCTCTGCACGTAGTAAGCGCTTAACAAATACCAACATTATTATTATTATTAGTGGAATTTTTCTCTCGCCACGATTTGGAACAGTGCTACCAGAAGTTAAATCAAAACCGCTTTGGAAAAAAATTATTTCGGTTCAATTTTCATGACAGTGGTATTAGAAATGGTTCCCTTTTTCAAATAATCAAGCGATGGATGTACTTCGGCAGACTGAAAAATTGAATATAAAATGGAATGATGAATTTTAAATACCTGGATATTTCATTCTCCTGTTTCAATCACATAGGTCAAATAAAAGCATTGAATTGATTTAAAATGACTGTGTTAATTTTATGAGAAAATAATGTAATATTCTTTGAAGAGGCCCTTATGGAAAAGGTTATTTTCTATCCTCCTTTTCTCTTTTGCATACAACTCTATCAGTTCTTGTACTTGAGAAAGCTTTTTTAAGAACCAGCTTTTGACATTCTGTAATTTCTTCCGTGAGAACCGAACAGAAAACCAAATATTGACATAAATTAATGATGTAACTTGTTTCTAGGTTGAAGAGATTTTAAAATCAAGTTCTTCAGGAGATGGATCAAGTAAGCCTAAAGGTGAGAAAAGGTAGCACTGAACTGATTGGGGTGCTGAATTTGAGCCTGTCTGTTAGAAAAACAAGGGGGAAAAGCCAAGAGGGAGATGATAAGCTATGAATGGTAGCATCTAGATTAAGAGCTGTGGGGAAGAAGACTGGCCTAATGGAAAGAGCACGGGCTTGGGAGTCAGAGGACGTGGGTTTGAATCCCGGCTCTGCCGCTTGTCTGCTGTGTGACCTTGGGCAAGTCACTTAACTTCTTTGTGTCTCTGTTACCTCCTCTGTAGAATGGGAATTAAGACTATAAGCCCTATGAGGGACAACCTGATTTTCTTGTGTCTACCCCAGTGCTTAGAACAGTGCTTGGCACGTAGTAAGTGCTTAACAAATGCCATTAGCATTATTATTATTATTATTATTATTATTATGTTTATAGATCTTCAAATCTGGAGGACCTTTTGTGGCCAACTCAGAAAAGAGGATTCAGAATTGATTCTGCTGTGTTTGATGATTTCGACTAGCAGATTCCACCTGGCAAAACCCAAAAGAGGACCACCTATCCATGAAATGAGCTGGGGATAATTTCTTCATGAAGATTTTTGATTTGGTGCTTGCAAAGAGACAATAATTTTATTGAGAATTTAAAAACCTTGGTACATTTGATTGCAAGATTAGAGCAATAAGGACTTCCAGGAAAAGAGGAGGAATCATCAAGATAAAGAACAAGGAAGGTTGGACACTGAAGTCCTGGCTTTGGAATCGACCCCATCCATTTTAAACAGGTAATAAGACTGGGTGAAAAACAGATTCTCTTCCTAAAAGGAAGATTTCAAATGACTGATCCTATTCAGGCTGATGATAAGTAACCTGGACTACAGAGGATTTTCAAATAAAATTAGATAGCAATTTCAGGAATTATAGTAATTGTGAAGTGATTTTAATGAAAATATGTGACAGAACCTAGAAACATGATACTGAGTGAATATTCTTTTTAATAAATTCTACTTTTCTAACTATAGAGTGAAGCCAAACTGTTGGAAAAACTTCCTAGGACCCCTCTGAGGGTTTATGAGAGTGGAAAATGTCTCCATCTACTTATAATAATTATAATTATGGTATTTCTAAGCACTTACTATGTGTCAATTACTGTTCTAAGTACTGGCGTAGATACAAGTTAATCAGGTAAGACACAATCCTTGTTCCACATGGGACTCACAGTCTAAGGAGGAAGAACAGGTGTTGAGTCTTCATTTCTCAGATGAGAAAACTGAGGCACAGAGAAGATAAATGACTTCTGTAACTGGGCACAGAGCCCTGGACCTTGTGTGCTGAATGTATCTGACCTGCGAATGTCAAGACAATTGAGGTCTTTGGAGCAAAATGACTTTTCTTCACTCCTTCTGATGGGGTTGTAGAACCTCCCTCTGGACTGTAAACTCAATGTGGGCAGGGAACGTGTCCACCAACAATATTATATTGTCCTCTCCAAAGTACTCTGGAGCAGTACCCAAATACCTCTGGTGTCACTTGAGGGCAGGGAAGGAGAGGAGGAATCGCTTCAAGCCCTGGCTATTGATGATGATGATGATGATGATGGTATTTGTTAAGTCCTTTCTATGTGCCAAGCACTGTTCTAAGCGCTGGAGTGAATACAATGTAATCAGGTTGTCCCACGTGATTATCTTAATCCCCATTTTACAGATGAGGTAACTGAGGCACAGAGACGTTAAGTGACACAGTTAAGTGGCAAAGCGGAATTGGAACCCAAGAACTCTGACTCCCAAGCCTGTGCTCTTTCCACTAAGCCATCCTCCTTCTATGACTAATGACTATCTCCAGTGAAATATGCAAGCATTACTTGGAGAGTGTCTTTAGGTATCTCACCACTCCAAGCAGACAGTCGTGCGATCCAAACAACCACAACTTTCACAACATTCAGAATGTAAGGCAGACTTCACTCCTTGTTTGTTGAGTAGGAGCGGGAAGTAGCCCTGAACATTAGTTGAACTCATGGGGGACCTGGATTCCATGGCATGGATGCCTCAGACCACAAATCTGTGGCCTTTTAAATCAAACCTAGAGATATTTTCTGCCCATCATCTGCCAGTGACATTTTGCACAAAGCTATGCGATTTTTGACTAAAAGAAGTATAACTGACATGGAAATAATGTGAAAAAATGTATTTTAAGCCTGCTGTTCATTTCCTCAACATTTAGAATGGAAACACCTTCCCAGTTAAAAAAGAACCCTCCAGTCAATCTTTCAGCAGCACTATGGAGCACATATTGAATGCTAGCTACCATACTAAGCACCTGAGCGAGTACAAGACTAGCGGGACAGATGTTCCTTGCCCTCGAGGATCTTACAATCTGGTGGGAGAGACAGACGAAAATTATGTACAGATAGTGAAAGCAGGAGGAAGAATGAGTACCGAGTAAAACCAGGGCAAAGTAGTGGAGTATACAGATAGATATATAAATAAAATATAAGTAAGGAGTAGGGAATCTCTCCAGTCCCTACTACCCACCTCCTCAAGAACTTTCAATGGTTGCCCACCCACCGCTGCATCCAACAGAAACATCTTACCGTTGGCTTTAAAGCACTCAATCAGCTCACCCCCTCCTACGTCACCTCACTGATTTCCTACTAATAATAATAATGTTGGTATTTGTTAAGCGCTTACTATGTGCCGAGCACTGTTCTAAGCACTGAGGTAGATACAGGGTAATCAGGTTGTCCCATGTGAGGCTCACAGTTAATCCCTATTTTACAGATGAGGTAACTGAGGCTCAGAGAAGTTAAGTGACTTGCCCACAGTCACACAGCTGACAAGTGGCCGAGCAGGGATTCGAACCCATGACCTCTGACTCCAAAGCCCAGGCTCTTTCCACTGAGCCATGCTGCGTCAGCCTGTACACTTCGCTTCTCTAGGGCCAGTTTATTCTCTGGGCTTCCATCTCATCTATCTCATTCATTCCACTGTATTTATAGAGCACTAACTGCGTGCAAAGCACTGTACTAAGCACTTGGGAGAGTACAATATAACAATAGACATCTTCCTGCCCACAACAAGCTCACAGCTTAGAGGGGGAGACAGTTATTAATCTAAATAAATAAATACATAAATGAAATAAATTACAGATACCTGCATATGCTCTGTGGGGATGGGAGGGAAGATAAATGAAGAAGCAAGAGCTGTGCAGAAAGGAGAGGGAGAAGAGGAGAGGAGGGCTTAGTCAGGGAAGTCTTCTTGAAGGAGATGTGCCTTCATTAAGGTTCGGAGGTGTGGGGGAGAAACTATCTCGCTGCTAACCCCTTTCCTACATCCTCCCCCTCCATCTATGCCAGACCACCATCCTCCCCACACCGAAAGCTTTATTAAGGTCACATCTTCCTCAAGATGCCTTCCCCCGATTAAGCCCTCTTTCCCCCAGCTCCCTGTCCCTTCAACACTTGTATCTGTGACCTCTGGGCATTTGAAATTTACCCTACCTCAACCCCACAGCACTTATGCACTTAAATTATACATTATTATTTCTTTATTCATATTAATGTCTGTCTCTCCTGCTTGATTGATTGGAGGATGTGGTATTTCAGGAGGGCTTCAAGCTCCCTGTGGACAGGGAACATGTCTCTTAACTGTCATATTGTATTCTAACAAGTGCTTAGTACAGTGTTCTGCACATAATAAGCACTCAATAAATATGAATGACTGATAGGGATAGCTGCGGCCTGACAGATTTTGTGGGGGAAGGAAGTTCCAGAGTGAGAGAACAGCATGAGCGAGGGGTTGCAGGGGCCACACCTTGGCATCATAGGTCCTCTTCTGGTCTCTTATGAAGAAACCAAAATTCAACTGATACATCAATCCCAAGCATAAATTCATACCAGATATACTATTTTCTCATCTTTAAAATTCATACCCTAGGGACATTCACAAGAGAACTCTTCCTGAAAGGATTTTGAAATAAGGTCTAACTTGTTGAAAACAAAGAACTAGATGGCATAATGGAAAATTTTCCCCATTTCTTTCTAAGAGAACAGCAAATCTGGTCTGGACTGTGGAAACCACCTTGATCATTCCTCTGCTCATTTGCAATTGACAAGGGATAAAAATGTCCATAATCACAACAGCTTGGTAACTTGGTGACACAGAGCTTTAGGCTGCCCCTGGGGCAGACTTTATTCATGTATCCTCCACATTTGCTATTTGTTAAAAAAAAACAACCAACGGATATCAGTATTCTTTGAATTACAGCCACAAATTGCATTTTCAGCTGTTTTCATACAAACCAACCCTTGCCCTCTCATGTGAGAAACTTTTATGGAATGTAACCCATGAAAGATCTCTCCGGCTCTTTCTATTAATCTCTATTATTCTATGTGCTTTTAGATCTAGGTAAGTAATTTGCTCCATAATGTAAAATCTTCCCAAAGTGAGATTCTGCTAATTTGGCAATGATAATCTTCAGACTCTTTAAATTAATTTATAATGTGTCTTGAGCTTTGCAATCTAAGCATTAGGCAGAATTGAAAAAACAAAAATCAAGTCTCATCAATGGCTACTAAAGGATTCCCTTAGCGCAGTGAGCTCTAACTACTCTGTACGACAGACGGGAATCGAAAAGACCGAAGTCAAAATAAAAAGGAAAACTCACAAAAAATAAAATGACATATGAAGGAGAAATGCACTGTAATGAGAAATATATATCTGCCTTGTGGCACAGTGCCTCGATCTTGCCCGTCTCTCTGTCGATCCCTAGCCCACTTCCTGCCACTCTCCTGGAAACCTTCCCTCCTCAAAGCCGACACTAAATTACTCTACCCAGCTTCAAAGTCTTATTGAAGGCACATCTCCTCTAAGAGGCCTTCCTAGACTAAACCCCACTTTTCCTCACCTCCTACTCTCTTCTATGTCACCCTCCCAGCTTCAAAGAACTTCTGTACATATCTGTAACTTTAACTGCACTGATGTCTATCTCCTCCACTCTAGACTGTATGCTCATTGTGGGTGGGGAATGTGATTGTTTATTGTTGAATTGCACTCTCCCAAGCAGTTAGTACAGTGCTCAGCACAAAATAAGCGCTCAATAAATACAATTGAATGAATGAATGAGTGAATCTGAGAGCTACAGCCCAGGAATTTACAGCGGTGGCTCAGTCTCCACAGTCAATAAGAAGCAGCATGACCTAGTGGAAAGAGCACAGGCCTAGGAGTCAGAGGACCTGAGTTCCAATCCCCGCTCTGCCACTTGTCCACTGGGTGACCTTGGGCAGTCACTTCCCTTCTCTGTGTCTCAGTGACCTCATCTGTAAAATGGGATTAAGACTGTGAGCCCCAGGTGGGACAGGGACAGGGTCCTATCTGATTAGTTTGTTTCTACTCCAGCACTTAGTGCCTGGAACATAGTAAGTGCTTAACAAATACCATTTAAAATACAAAATCCAGGTTCGGAGTAAAGAGAAGACAGTTTCTTGTCTTCTCCAGTCTTGTGTCTTGTGTTCTCCAGTCCTGCTGCTTTGTTCATTCAAGATGAGGAAGGGGACGATGGGAAACATTCGATACTATTAAGGATCTGTACCTTTACAGGGAGCGATCCTGCTATTTGGCAAATCCCTTAGTGATTGGTGGCCACGAAGCGGCATAGCCGGCATCACAAAGCTTTCTCGAATCAGGTTTTGGTTTTAAAATGTGCAGAGGGAAAACTTTGAAGACTAAGTGGGTCTGGGCAGGGAACAGGAGGGCTTCCCTTCAACAGTGGGGATTCAAACTCGCTCTCGGGGTGTGGGATGATGAAGATGCAGTAACAGCTCCAGCTTTGGCTGGAAATTTCATGTTTTATCATTTGAAATGTCCTGGAGTCCCTAAAGAAAACAAGATCAAGTTGTCGTTAAACATGTACAGTGAAAACTTTGCAGTCCAACTGTATCTGAGTAGGGACCAGGTAGGATCCAAAGGCTGTAATCAGACTTTAACAAGGTGTAAACTTCTCATAGACCCAAAGGTCCTTTCTGATTACTCCCACCCACCCAGCCCTCATTTAAGATACTGCTCTAAGGCCCACTACTCTTGAAGTGCTGCCATTTTTCCATAAAGTGCAGGTGGAATACACTTCCGGGCCATGTTACAAGTAGCTGATGGAAGAAAAATGAACCAGCCACTGCTTTTTAAAAAGAGCAATTGGTCCCAAGTGGGAGAGTCATGAAGTACACTGCAAGACAATCTCATTCATCTTCAAAACGTCCTGTGGGAGAGGGAAGAAAGATTACCTTATCGGTGGAGAAATCATGGATCCCAGAACATCGGAGATAGGCCAGGGTTTGGACCCGGGACTTGAGGACATCTCACCTCTAGGACTCCGGTCATCTTACAAGCATCAGCTCCAGTGTATCCATTACAGGCAGTCTCCTAAGGCACACATTTCAATTAAACTAGAAATCAGCAAGACCAGGCAAGAAAGAGCATTTGGAATTCATCTAGCCTTCACTGAAAGTCAGCCTCAAAGTCTGCATGCACAATGTACAAAACAGCTGACTGACCTAACATTTTCTTTCCTAAGAGATAGATCATCCAATATATCAGTACATAAAGTGCTTTAATGTGTGACTCTTTCTCCCACCAAAAAAATCCTGTTATGAATTATTTTTCTAAAGCTGATGATTTCCCAGGCATTAATTTACATGAAAGTCAAAGTCACCCCATGCAATAATGAATTCCTTTTGGATTAGATTCAGATTTTCCAAGGTTACTGCCTGAGGTTTTACTAAAAGACAGTGTGCTAGTTTGACAAGAGTTATACTTGAGCAACAGAAAGCCAAGATGTTAACCAAGCAGAGGACATTGAATGTTAACAGAGTGTGGAGAACCGGCTAGGTTTGCCATTTCATCAGGCCTGAATGACTTATTTTCACGTGATACTGAAGACCAATTAATAAGAGTTTTAATTACCCAGACTGCCACTTACTCACAAAAGGGAGGAGGGTGATAACGAAGAGAATTAGGAAATGAAAAACAGAAACAGAAGTAAAACTCCTGTTTTACACATACTGACTCATAGCTAAGAAATCAACAAGTCTTAAACTAAGGATAGCGAACCAGTGAAATGAGCCCCACACATGACTTGTAGTCTCCCCAAATCCACTGGGAAACAAAGTCCCCATGCAAATTCTCCCGGAAGATATTTACTTTTGTAGTCTTGGAATAGGGAAGGTTGCATCATTTTTATCCATTTCCATTAATCATATGGAAAAGAACATCAAAGACATGTTCCAAGTTCATTTAGATCAAAGTCACGTAAATCAAGGCTGTAATATTTTCTGAACCATTATGTGCAATATGGACCTCTCAAGAGGTAGATTCATGTTTGGAGAATCGTCCCTAGAGAGCTCGGAAGAGTTTGACTAAGGGAGAACTTCATTAACCTAACGAAGCCCTAAAGAAATGTATAAATACAAGAGCACTTATGTCCATTTTCTCTTTGGTGAGGAGACAGATTGGACAGATTCCACAGAATCTAGCCGGTTCTCCACAACTCTCTTGACTCTGTTTCCCAGAATACTAACTTTTCTGAAGATAAGGGCTCACACTAAAGCTGAGCTTCCTCTTCGCTATTGAAATCACCTTCTGAGTGTCTTTTTTTCATCACTTTGTATTTGCTTGTCTTTTCCATTCTCACCTTGAGGGCAGGAATATCTTCCAACACTTCATCTGCTGCTATGCACATAGTAACTCATCAAGGACTTGGGTCTCATTTAGATTATGAGCCCCTAAGCTCTGGGGAGAGGACACAGTATAACAGAGTTGGTAGACACATTTCCTGCCTGCGAGGAGCTCAATCTATGGGGAGACAGACATAAATAAATAAGTAAATATGAATAAATGAATTACCAATATGTACTTCATTCACTCATTCAATAGTATTTATTGAGCGCTTACTATGTGCAGAGCACTGTACTAAGCACTTGGAATGTACAAATCGGTAACAGAAAGAGACAGTCCCTGCCCTTTGATGGATTTACAGTCTAATCCGGGGAGACGGACAGACAAGAACAAGAACAAGAACAATTACTCAAGTGCTGAAGAAGGGGCAGGAACTGCATCCGCCTGATTATCTTGAATCTACCCCAGTGCTCAGTGTAGTGCTTGACCCCTAGTGAATGCTTAACAAATACTAAAATTATCATTAAGTAGCATTGGCTATTATTTAGTACAGTGCTCTGCACACCGTAGATACTCAATAATAAATATTATTAATTGACAAGTTAAGTTACAATTTATGGGAGTGCAATTTTACAGGACAGTTAGCTATAAGAACTAAATGCTCTCAGATCACCTCAAGGGGAAGTGTCAAGATGGGTTCAAAGAGATGGCCAATAACACTCATGACCATTATGCTAGTGATTTCAGGATTGGTTTCAGCCAAGACACCTCCTGAGGGAACCGTGAAAACAGAATTCCCTTACCTTTGGGACTGGGTCACTTGAATCAAGCATTTACTATTCACCCCACCCTCAGCCCCACGGCACTTATGTACGTAGCTGCAATTAATTTTTATTAATGTCTGTTTCCCTCTAGACTGTAAACTCTTTGGTTGCAGTGAGTGTGTCTACCGCCTATGTTTTACTGTACTCTTCCAAAATCTTAGTGTGGTGCTTGGCTGACAGAGGATTAATTTGGTTAATTTGCTGGAGGAAGTGAAAAAAATCCAGAGGGTGAAAACTACTATTAGTTTCAATAGTCACTAAAGGAAAGGAAACACATAGGCTAGCAAAAAGTAAGAGGAAGGAAAAGGAATTCATTCATTCATTCAGTCAGTCAGTCAGTCAGTCAGTCAGTCGTATTTATTAAGAATTTACTGTGTGCAGACCAATGTAATAAACGCTTGGGAAAGTATAATACAACAATAAACAGTAACATTCCCTGCCCATAACGAGCTCTCAGTCTAGAGCCGGGGAGATGAACATCACTACAAATGAATAAAATTACATATATATATATGTAGTGAGGCTGGTGGAGGGATGGAGGGGGTGGGGAGGGGGAAAGGGAGCAAGTCAGGATGACACAGAAGGGAATGGGAGATGAGGAAAAGTGGGGCTTAGTCTGGGAAAACTTCTTGGAAGAATTTTAAGAAGCTACTCTGCTAATACTCTGGACCCCAGGATAAACATTATTGGAGAATCCCACTGGTCTCACACACAAGCTTGAAGCCTAAATTCAACAGATTTGGGACTTTTTTTATAGACAAAAATCCTTACTAATCTTCAGCATCAATAATTACACTGAAACAGCTTAGTCATGTTGTCCCTTAGAATGACAAGAGAGGCTCAGATCACTCTATGCCGTGGAGTCTTCTCAGTCTTTTTTCTGGATTTTTTTTCTAAGATAGATAGCTCTTTATTTGATTTAGGTGGTTTCCCAGAGGCAGAAGAATGAACTAAATGAATTCTCCAAATTTCCTCCTTCAGGTTTCTGAAATGACATAGTTTTATGCACTGCGGTCCCATTTGTTTGCCAGACTATTGAGGGATTATTAGAAAACCCCCATGGCCTCTGGCACGGTACAATGGCAAAGATAGGAATAAGGCAGTCATCACTTTGGATATGGAAACCCAAGTTAATAATAATAATGGTATTTCTAAAGTGCTTACTATCTGCCAGTAGCTACTAAGCGCTGGATTGGATACAAGCGAATCAGGTTGGACACAGTCTCCGTCCTACGTGGGGCTCACAGCCTCAATCCCCATTTTACGGATGAGGTCACTGAGGCACAGAAAAGTGAAGTGCCTTGTCCAAGGTCAAGCAGATGACAAATGGTGGAGCCGGAATTAGAACCCATGACCTTCTGATTACCGAGGCCCAAGCTCTAACTACTACACCATGCTGCTTCTCAAACCTGTCAGGGCTGATCCGCAATGTCAAGAAGCTTCAGGAAGAATGAAAAGGCAAGAGAAAGGGAAAAAAAGAAAGCATTCTGCTCAGTCCATTCTCAAAGTCTCTTCTTCCCCTCATTGTGAAACTGGCAGAATAACCAGGATAGTGGATGGGTGAGTCAACCCTAGACTTCTTAGTGTTCTTCAGCCTGGCTAGGGAAGTCTTTTGAGAAAAAAGAAATTGGGAGGGGAGGTGCTTTGTTTAGTGGGAATATTAAATAGAAGATTTTATTCTTTTTGGGTGAAAATGGGCAAAGGTAGATGAGAAAGCAGGTTCCCAGTTGCAAGCCAGAAGAGGTAATTGAGATTGGTGGGTTTGGATGGAGACCACTCTAGAGTCTTGTTTTATGTCGTCGAGTTGTCTCCGACCCATAGCGACGTCATGGATACAACTCTCCCAGAACACCCCACTGCCATCTGCAATCATTCCGGTAGTGTATCCACAGAGTTTTCTTGGTAAAAATCCAGAAGTGGTTTACCATTGCCTCCTTCCGCACAGTAAACTTTAATCTCTGCCCTCGACTGTCTCCCATGTGACTGCTGCCCAGCATGGGTGAGTTGTGACTTATAGCAGATTGCTTTCCATTGGCCAGCCACTGCCCAAGCTAGGAATGGAATGGATAGGCCTCAGCTCGACTCTCCCTCCCTTAGTTGAGACTGGTAGAGGACTGGAGACTCTCCCAGTGCGACTCTGAGAGGATACATTTTAGGGTAGCCTAGTGGAAAGAGCACAGACCTTGGAGTCAGAGGACCCAGGTTCTCATTCTCACACAACCCCATACCTGCTGTGTGACTTGGGCAAGTCATTTAACTTCTCTGTGTCTCAGTTGCCTCATCTGTAAAATGGGGATTCAGTACCTCTCCTCTCTCCTCAGGCTGTGAGCTCCATGTGGACCTGATTATCTTGTACTTACCCCAGTGCTTAAAGCAGTGCTTGGTTCTACATCGCTCTGACTTGCTCCCTTTATTCATCTTCCCCCCACAGCACATATGTACATATCTGTAATTCATGTACTTATATTAATATGTAACTTCATTGTGGGCAGGGAATGTGTCTATTATATTATTTTATCATATTCTCTCAAGTCCCTAGTACAGTACTCTGTGCACAGTTAGCATTCAATAAGTTTGATTGATTGAAGCTCATTATGGGGCTAATTATGTTGCACTGTACTCTCCCAAGCACTCTGCACATGGTAAGCGCTCAGTAAATACGATTGTATTTATTTCTAGGACTGCTATTGTCACTGTCTGCTGATCTTAATAGGGTCCCCGTGAGATAGACTCCCTGTGAGTCTATCTGGAAAATATGCTTTTGGCTGTCTTAAGGAAGAGGGATTCATTCAATGGTATTTATTCAGTGCTTACTATGAGCAGAGCACTGTACAATGTACAATTCGACAACAGATGGAGACAATCCCTGCCCAATGATGGGCTCACAGTCTAAACAGATATGACCCATTCCACTTTCTTTCCTTCAGTTTTCCCTTCTCTCCCCAATTCACCCAACTCTACCTACTTAGATCTTTAAAGTACAGACTATAAGAAAACTATGCCATGTAAACCATTAGCAATCTGATGTTTTTCCTTCATGATTTTAGTCAGACAGAGGTTTCAAAAACATTAAACATACCTCCCAAACGATTACAAGATGTTAAGGAAGATCAATGGTTGCTGCTGAAATGTCTTGACTCCAGTGTCAATTTCTAAGTGTTAAATTTGGAAAATCTAGATAAATCATAAAACCTATTTACACACAGACATTTTCCTCCCTTCACAGATACTGCTGAGTACAAAATAAGAGGAAAGGAAAAGCAGCAGGTGTACAGTTAGAGCCTTCTGGTTTCCTAAGATTAAACCCATATCTACAGAAAGCTCAATTAAAGGATTGGGAACTTCTGCAGTGTGATAGCTTCTGCAACTGATATAAGCTGAACGGAGAGCAGAGAGAAGCAGTGTGGCCTAGTGAATAGAGCATGGGCCTGGCAGTCAGAAGGACCTCTGGGCTTAGTGAATTGTACATTCCCAGTGTTTAGTACAATGCTCTGCACTTAGTAAGCGCTCGATAAATACTATTGAATGAATGAATAGTGGAAAGGCCATGGGTTTAAGAGTCAGAGGTTGTGGCTTCTAATCCTACCTCCTCCACTTGTCAGCTGTCTGATCTTGGGCAAGTCACTTAACTTCTCTCTGACTCAGTTACCTCATCTCTAAAATGGGGATTAAGAGTGTGAGCTCCACGTGGGACAACCTGATTACCCTGTATCTACCCCAGTGCTTAGAACAGTGCTCTGCACATAGTAAGTGCTTAACAAATACCAACATTATTATTATTATTATTATTATTATTAAGGACCTAGGTTCTAGTCCCGGTTCCAACACATCTGCTGTGTGACCTTGGGCAAGTCATTTAACTTCTCTGTGCTTCACTTACCTCATCTTTAAAATGGGGATTAAGACCGTGAGCCCCTTGTAGGACAGGGACCGTGTCCAACCTGATTACCTTGTATTCCAGTATTCCTTGTATTCCTTGTATTGTCCAGTGTTTAGAACAGTGCCTGGCACATAGTAAGCACTTTACAAATACCATAAAAATTTATATGTGAAATGGACTAGATATATTGACATATACTGAAATATTTATTGCCAAAATTAGTAACAGGCAAAATTGCCACCCATCTCCCAGAAGACATGCATCACGCTCTCCTTTGAGAGGCTGTTAACATTTAAAGGATCGGAGATTATTACACAGTAATAGCAAAGGTGGTGTGGTAAGGGACAGAGGCTGCTTAAGTCAGTGTTAGGTGCAGAAGAGATACACTCAGACAATCAATCCATCAGTCGTATTTATTGAGTGCTTACTGTGTGCAGAGTACTGTATTAAGCCCTGGGAGAGTACAGAATCAGTAGACACATTCCCTACCACAGTGAGCTTATAGTCCACCATAGTCCATTGTAATGAAGCAAATGGGATGGGGATGAGGTGGCCCAGCCAGGCTTCAAAGAGCTAATGGAATAGGAAATACCTAATCTCAGATCTTTTTCAGTCCTGCTCAAAAGCCCCTAGGTCTTGTCAAAGGCCTGAGATGAAGGAGGTTGGAAGTTGTAACCCTAAAAATGATGGCTGAAATCAAACATAACTCCCTCTAGACTGTAAACTCATTATGGGCAGGGAACCTATCTGCTAATTCTGTTGTACTCTCCCAAGTGCTTAGTAATAATAATGACAATGATAATGGTATTTGTTAAGCACTTACTCTGGGGTTGATACAAGGTAATCAGGTTGTCCCACATGGGGCTCACAGTCTTAATTTCCATTGTATAGATGAGGTAACTGAGGCACAGAGAAGATAAGTGACTTGCCCAAAGTCACACAGCTGATAGGTGGCATGGCTGGGATTAGAACCCACAACCTCTGACTCCCAAGCCCATGCTCTTTCCACTAAGCCACGCTCTGCACATAGTAGGTGCTCAGTAAATATTGATTGACCAGTTATTATTTTTTGAGCATTTACTGTGTGCTGAGCTCTATACTAAGCATTTGGGAGAGTACGATATAACAGAGTTGGTAGACACGTTCCCTGCTCACGACGAGCTTATTCATTCATTCAGACTTATTTACTGAGCCCTTACTGTGTGCAGAGCACTGTCCTAAGCTCTTGGGAGAGTCCAATACAACAATAAACAGACATATTCTCTGCCCACAATGAGCTTTCAGTCTAGAGTGGGGAGAATGGCTTTAGGTCTCCCACCCAACTGGAATCCCGAGTGTTTAGAACAGTGCTCTCTGCACATAGTAAGTGCTCAGTACAAACCGTTGATTGATTAATTGACTGATTGATCCCATGATACCCAGGGAGCTGGTGCTGAGGAGCATTAGTGTCTCTGCTGGGTTGCTGTGCCCAAACTCAGGGACAAGAAATTGATTCTGGGAAAGTAATGTTTTGCTCATCAGTTGTAGTGAAATCTTGCAAAATCACTGCACTTGTGAGGTGCCCATGCTAATTTGTGAAGTGTGAAGGAATATTAGCTAATCACATGCTTACGTTAAGTAGGGTAGAGATATTAAAAAAGTAGTTAATAATTAGAATAAATAGAGAGTGTAAATTCCCCCACTGGATTGTAAGCTTTATTAAATTGAATTCTTCCAAGGGTTTAGTTTCATGATCTACACACAGTAAGCATCCAATAAATACCACTGATTTATTGATTGAGGTTTGATTAGCCAAAAGAATATTTATTAGGCAAGAGTGTGTAAAAGTAATTTGGACAGTCCTATTAAATTCCAATATGATATGATCATAATTTTCCCTGAACATAATGTGGCACCTATGAATGGGAAAGGAAGGAGGAGGAGAATAGGGACAAGGAGAAGAAATACAAATTAATACTGAAAACTCTCCATCCCCATTAATATATATGCCAATCTCACCCTTATCCACCTTTGAATTGGGGTACTTGTGAAAAGATCAATCGATAGTATTTATTGAATACTTGCTTTGGGCAGAGCATTGTACTAAGTGCTTGGGAGAGTATAACAAAACAGAATTGGTAGACATGTTCCTTGCCCACAGGGAGGCAGAGGGGGAGACATAAATTAATATAAATACATGAATTATCAATGTGTACTTCACTGCTGTGGGGCTGAGGTTGAGGTGTATATCAAGCACTAAAAGGATATAGATCCAAGTCTATAGGCAATGCAAAAGTGAGAGGGAGTAGGGGAAAAGAAGGCTGAATTGGGAAGACCTCTTGGAGATGTGATTTTAATAAGGCTTTGAAAGTGAGGTCGGCAGTATATGGAGTTGGGGGGGAGTTTCAGGTCAGAAATAAGATATGGGCAGGGTGTCAGCGGCAAGTTAGATAAGATGGAGGTACAGTGAATAAGTTGGCATTAAAGGAGCAAAGTGTGTGGACTGGTGTGTAGTAGGAAATCAGCGAGGTAAGGTAGGAGGGGACATTTAAAGCCTATGGTAAGACATTTCTGTTCGATGTGGAGGTGGATGGGCAACCATCAGCGGTTCTTGAGGTATGAAGAGACATAGATTGAACTTTCTCTGAGAAAAATGATCTTGACCACGGAGTGAAGGGAGAACTGGAGTGGGAAGAGACAGAATGCAGGGGGTAAGTGAGGTGGATAAAATAATAATACTAATAATGGTATATGTTATGCACTTTCTATTTTGTTCTAAGCACTTGGGTAGGTACCAGCTAATCAGGTTGGACACGGTCCCTGTCCCACATGGGGCTCACAGTCTCAATCCCCATTTTACAGATGAGGTAAGAGAGGCCTAGAGAAATGAAGTGACTTGCCGAAGGTCCCACAGCAGACAAGTGGTGGAACCAGGATTAGAACCTGTCATCTTCTGACTCCCAGGTGTGTGTGCTATCCCAAAAAACTGTGACCAGGAGGTTGGAGAAGGAGATGGGGCAGTCAGACCATCAGAGCCAGTCACATCTCACGTCTTGAAGCTATTCAGGATTCTAAGAAGGCTCCAACAGAAGTGACAAAATCTGCTGCCTCAGGCCACATCTAGACATTTCATATGAAACTGCATAATAATAATAATAATAATTACAGTATTTGTTAGGCTCTTACTATGTACCAAGTACTGTTCTAAGTGCTGGGGTAGATACAAGGTAATCAGATTGTCCCCCATGGGGCTCACAGTCTCAATCCCCATTTTACAGATAAGGTAACTGAAGCTCAGAGAAGTTAAGCGATTTGCCCAAGGTCACACAGCGGACAAATGGCAGAGGCTGGATTTGAACCCACGACCTCTGACTCCAAAGCCCGTGCTCTTTCCACGAAGCCATGCTGCTTCTCATTCTGTATGCTGGTAAAAAAATGTTAGGGCAGTTATACATCTAAGATACCAGCCAGCTTTCCAGTCAGCACCCAACTGCCACTTACCAAGTTTATGTGAAAACTTTGAGAGAAGCTTTGGGCATCTGTGGGCCGGGGCCCAGAGGTGCACTTCGCATCTGGGGACCCATTCTCCGATCCCCAGTATTTATGGGAAACAGCATGGAGTATTGGATAGAACCCGGCCTGGGAGTCAGAAGTCCTGGGTTCTAATCCTAGCTCCATCACTTGTCTGTTATGTGACCTTGGAAAAGTCACTTTACTTCTCTGGTCTCAGTTACCTCACTTGTAAAATGTGGATTCAGACTGTGAGCCCATGTGGGACAGGGACTCTATCAGTCTGATTTGCTTGTATTCACCCTAGTGCTAACTACAGTGCCTGGGACACACAAAGACTTAAGAAATACCACAGTTATCATTATTATTAATATTATTATTATTATTATTGAGCATGGATTGTGTGCAGAGTATTCAGTCATTCATTCATTTATTCCATTGAATTTATTTCCTGTCCAGAATGAGCTTACAGTTTGGGGGCTGGTGGGAAAGACAGACATTCATATAAATAAATCAATTATAGATATATGCATAAATGTTGTGGGGCTGTGACAGGGGAAGAACAAAGGGAGCAAGATAGATGAGATGGAGGCGCAGTGAGGTTATCATTAGACCCTCCACCTCTGCCTCGAACCAAAACAGGTCTTCATCACTGTCTTTAAAACAGTCAATTAACCAATCAGTCACTCATTTAATCAGATTTATCGAGTGCTCACTGAGTGCAAAGCACCGTATTAAATGCTTGGGACAGGGAATTAACATATCCCCTGACCATAATGAGAGCATTCCACTAAGGGCTTGGGAGAGCACAATAGAATTAATAGAAGTCAGGGCAGTAGGTTGAACAACACTCAGGTGTATCCAGGGTTGTGAGCCAGCCCGGCCAGCAGGCACTGCCCCTTTAAGGCCCCAGAGGGTGCTGGGCCCCTCCCTGTCCTCTATAAATCTCCTGGGAGGGGATGAAGAATGGTGGTCTGCCCCAGGTTGCAAGGGGGGAAAGGAGGTAGAGCATAATCTGCCCTGGGATTTGGTGAGTAGGGGGCTCTGGTGGTTCAACTACCCCCTCTCTTTTTTTTAGGGTGGGTCTGGGATTGGGATTGCTGGAGTTGTTGATGCCTGTTGTGTTGGTGATGACTGCAACAAAGAGGATGATGGTGGAAGAATCAGGGTTATCAGGGTAGGGCTGGTGGGGTGGAGGGGGGTTGGAGGAAGTGTTGGTTACAGGATTTCAGAAATGATTTAAAAATACTTTTTCTCAAATGCGGGGGTGAGGGTTGAGGGGTCAAGGGAGAGGTGCTGGGGAGCTTGATGAAGATGAGTTGAGACACTGATAATGATGTGTTCGAGTTGTGCATTGCGTGGATATGGGGCAGTAGGGAAAATGGGGAGGGGTTGGGGTGGTGACGATTGTGTGGGGGCTCTGTTGATGTTTCTGATATTGCTATTATCCTGGGGCTAGTGGGGGAGAGTCTGAGGGAGGAGGGGCTAGAGGCTGAAATCTGCCCTTGCTTTTTCAGGTTGGGCATGGAGGGCATATGTAGGGCAAGAGGGGGTAAGGGGAGACTTTGGGATGAGATGGCCTTGGGGATGGCCGGGCCTGGTTTGGGGATGACTAATGGACCTGGGGTGGAGAGGATTGGATGGTTGGGACATAAAACACCTCACCATCAACTTCTTGCCTACTGGCCTGCAATGCCCTCCCACCTCAAATGTAACAGACAACTAACTACTCTCTCTCTCTTCAAAGCCTTTTTGAAGGCACATCACCTCCAAGAGGTCTTCCCTGACTAAGCCCGGCTTTTCTCTTCTCTCCCTCCCTTCTGCATTGCCCTGACTTGTTCCCTTTGCTCTTCCCTGCCTCCCAGCCCCACAGCCCTTTTGTACACATCTGTAACTTATATTAATGACTGTCTCCCCACACATCTTGACTGTGAGCTCATTGTGGGCGGGGAATGTATCGGTCTATTGTTGTAGTGCTCTCCCAAGCACTTAGTACAGTGCTCTGCACGCAATAAGCGCTCAAAAAATAGGATGGAATAAGTCTGAGATGGCTCCAATTAGTCAGTACATTCATCTTTAGGGCACCGTAGGGGTCAGGACTAAATTTCTAATTAGTTATTGTGTTGGCCAAAACATGAAGGATTCAATTCACCCAAAAGGACTGGGCTTGGCCTTGAATGTGGTATAAAGATTAACCCTCAGGTAGTCACAATTCCATCTACAGTCAGTGACACAAAACTGTCTAGCTGAATTGGGAGATTATCTCAGAAACTCTAGGGGCCTCCTCTTTTCATCTAATTTTGCTCTTCCTCTTTCTTTGGAGGAAAGAAACTAAAAGGGAAGGAGGAAGGAAGTAACAGGAACCATACTTTATTTTTGCAAAAAAAGTTATTCAAGTTGTCCAGTCCTAAGGAAAACAATTCTGAGAGTTCAATGCAGACACAAGAGAAAGTGCAAATCAGATCAACAATCCACATTTCCTTACAACCTTGGGGCTTGTGTCTCAGGAAACAAGGAAACAAAGAGAAAAAGACTTTACAAAGAGTTAGGTTTTGTGCAAAATACTTTTAATATATGAAACCTACAATGGTCAGTCACAGTAGAAACTAGTAAAAATATGTTTAACCCTCCCCTGTCTCCCCATGAGATTTCTAGATAAATGTTCTAGGTGGAAAAAATAGTCTTGGAAATTTTTTCTGGATTCATTCACATTTAATGCTTGCTATTTGCTTTGTAAAAAATAATGTTTTACGTGGTAAGAGTCAATTAATCATTTACTGAGTGCCTACTGTGTGCAAAGCACTGTGCTAAGTGCTTGGGAGAGTACAAAATAAAAAGTACGTAAATCTCTGGAGATTTATGGGAAACAACATGGTCTAAAGGAGAGAGCATGGACCTGTGACTCAGAAGAACTGGGTTTTAATCTTGGCTCCACCAGTTGCTTGCTGTATGACCTCGTGCAAGTCACTTAACTTCTCTAGGCTTCAGTTTCCTCAACTGTAAAATGGGGATTCAATACCTGTTCTCCCTTCTATTTCGACTATGAGTCCAAAGGGACAGGGACTGTGCCTGACCTCATTGATTTGTATCTATCCCAGCGCTTAGAACAGTGCTTGACACACAGAGGTAACAAATATCATGAAAAAATATAAAAGGTAGACTACTTCAACGTGTAAAAATATTGTCAGGCTTTCTTAGACTCACCTTCAGGGAGCCAAAAACTCTGTAAAAGGCTGTGAAATCGTAAACATCCTCCATTTCCCTGATTTTCACCAGAAATCAGAAGGCTCAGAATGTGACTTCAGTATTCACTATGAGAAACATATTTCTATATAGAATGGTTATTTCATTGGTGCCTTTCCAGACCTCTGCTGCATCCCCCAGCTGGAGTGTTGCTTCAGTTAATAGCAGAAATATCTTGCTCTGATCCTTTAGACTGTAAGCTCAGTGTGGGCAGGAAATGTATCTGTAGGTTGTTATATTGCACTCAGTTTAGTGCTTTGCACAAAGTAAGGACTTAATAAATAGGATTGAATGAATGAACAGGAGGCAACCAGTGGTGACAACCTGCAGGTGAAACTCCTGGTGAGCACTGGTGCAGGAAAGGGAGAAATCATGTCAGTGAACCATTTCTTTATAAGTATATAGCCTGGACCAGACAGTACCAAACTCCCTGGTGGTACAAGCAGCGTGGCTCAGTGGAAAGAGCCTGGGCTTGGGAACCAGAGGTCATGGGTTCGAATCCCAGCTCTGCCATATGTCAGCTGTGTGACTGTGGGCAACTCACTTAACTTCTCTGTGCCTCAGTTCCCTCGTCTGTAAAATGGGGATTAACTGTGAGCCTCACGTGGGACAACCCGATTACCCTGTATCCCTCCCAGCCCTTAGAACAGTGCTCTGCACATAGTAAGCGCTTAACAAAATACCAACATTATTACAAGGATAGTTCCCTCAGCATACTAACCCCATGGCTCTCTCCCTCCCTGAGGGCTCTTAAAAAAAAAAAAAAAAGTGGGTTGGTACAAGATGAAAAGTCTAGTAGAGAACCGTGACATTTAATAGCAAGCACATATGCCGGAGCCCCAGCCGCCAATAGAACTGCCACAGACTAGAAGCTCAGCAGGTAATTTGATACTCTGAAGTGATAGCTAAATCATGGGTGAAAAGAACACGTTATGCTATTTGCTGACACCCTCATGAAACTGCATTTCTCTAGGAAGATTGGAAAGTTACAAGGCCATAAAATCTGCGGCAAGTTTAAATAAAAGCCTTCACCTGTTATTGCAGGAATAAAAATGAAACCAGAATATTTAAAGTAGATGAGAACAAACACACAGATATTATCACCTGCAACTTGTATGAATGAGAAGATATTAGCGAGCGATGGGTTTCTATACCCAAGATACTGGTTCAACATGTCCCCTAGGGAAAAGGGAATCTGTTGTAAGGGACCACATAAAGCACAAGCTTTTTGTTGAGGACGACAAGTCCACTTGCCCCCTGCCCCGAGAGGCTTCAAGCTGTTTCTACACAAGAGAGTGGAAAGTGTCCAAGAATCAAAATAAAAAATTAATTTCCTTTCCATTAGACTGTGAGCCCCATCTGGGACAAGGACTCCATTCAATCTGACTAGCTTGTGTGCCTCAATTCTCCTGTTCTCCCTCCAACTTAGCCTGCAAGCCTCATGTGGGACAGGGACTGTGTCCAACGTAAATTAACTTGTATCTACCCCAGCATGTAGAACCCCAGTGCTTAGTACAGCAATAAGCACATAGTAAGTGGTTAACAAGTATTACAATTAATAAGTTTCAGTGCCCCACCACATCTAGAGTAGACATTGATTTCACTTTGAACTTGTTGGGCGGCGGGAGAGGGAGCGGAATTCCAAATGAGCATATATTGGAATTCCTTGTCTGTACTGTCCCTGGGAGGTTCAACAATGTGGAAAGCAGGGGTACTGGGAAGAAGGGACAGTGACCTGGCATTCACCCTTGATAGAAAAGAAAGCTCTGGGATCAGGGGCATTCTCTACTGGGCCCCCACAGTCACCTTCGTTGGGTACATTCCAAATGCTTAGTACAGTGCTCTGCACATAGTAAGTGCTCAATAAATACTATTAAATGAATGAATCAGGGCAGTAAAGCTGTCGAGAAGCAGCATGGCCTAATGGAAAGAGCACGGGCTCGGAAGTCAGAGGGCCTACATTCTAATCCCAGTTCTGACAATTGCTTGTAGTGTGACCTTGGACAAGTCACTTCACTTCGCTGTGCCTCAATTCTCCTGTTCTCCCTCCAACTTAGCCTGTAAGCCTCATGTGGGACAGGGACTGTGTCCAACGTAAATTAACTTGTATCTACCCCAGCATGTAGAACTGTGATCCCGTTGGGTAGGGATTGTCTCTGTTCCTGAATTGTACTTTCCAAATGCTTAGTACAGTACTCTGTCAGCAGTAAGCGCTCAATAAATATGACTGAATGAATGAAGAGTATTTGACACAGAGCAAGCACCTAACAAATACCATATTAATAAAAAAAAGTCATCTCCTAGCACAAATAAAACTACACCAGCCCAGTGTTTCTCACTTCATTAGACCTTTATACTCTCTTCTTCTGAAATCTTCCCAGAGAGGAAGGAATGAGAAGGTTGAGAGTCAGATAGGGACCCACCCTTTATATACAGAAGATCTTCCTGGGCTATTTCAGCATAGCTTCTGTCTGGTTTCACTACTCTTGTGTCTCTGAGTGACTGGAGTAGCTCTTTGCCTTTATCCCCTTTGAACTGACTTTAGAAAACCACATTAGCCACCATCCCAGGCAGCTGTGTCTGACTTTCTTGGAAGAGTGATAATTTGTAGTATAAATTATTGGCACTAAAAACTCATTTATAAAAACAAGCCTGGCCCTGAATTTTGTAATATCATGGAAGATGTAATTTCCTGGAAGAAATTTGTTAAAGCATGTAACGATAATCCCATCAAAAAATGGAAAGAGAGAAAAAACAGCTCCTACTTCAAAGTTTATGGAGTATTTTTCTAAAAGGAAGTGATTTTTTCATTTCCATTTGCAAAAGACATCTCATTATTCACTTTAAATTTCCTGCCTTTGGAAATTCAGACAAGACCTTTACATTCATATAAAATATCATTACCTAGTCTTAATTTTCTTAGCGATATGATGGAAGGTTATAAATGCATCCATTCATTTCACTGGTCAGGACAAAAATGACTTCGATTTAAAAAAAAAAAAAAAAAAAAGAAAAATCCACATGAAGGGGAGACATTTAAAATGTAAGCCAACAATTGAAAATGGGTCTGAATCATCCATGTTTTCCTAGTTTAAAATGATATGGGTTTTGAAAGGAAGCACTGGCTGCTTCCACACTGGTGAAGGGAAGCTTATTCGTTGTGAAAACACAGAGGGCAAAACTCTCTTCTCTGCCATGACCGGTTTTTCCAGAATCGAAGACGGTTTGCAGCAGAAGAGGTAGCGACGAGCTGCAGGGACCATCGGACACACATGCCAGCTGTAAATGAACATATAGATCATTTAAGGTTGGGCAGAAAGTACATATGTTTTCACTACATACTCTGGGAGAGAATGTTATTAGGAAACATTCTTCCAACATGTGTTTATTTGAATGGAACACAATGCCGTGTTGAAAGAAAGGGTTATATGCCTGGCAGTGGGTTTTCCTTAGTGTAATTTCTGAATTATAGGAAAACTGAGTGTGGCAAATCCCTATTCTCCACTATTTACCACAACAGAGAGAAATGGCAGGGTAGATTGGCCTGAAGTCAACTATTCATTATCTCAGGGTTCCCTCATGCTCTTCCATGAAGGAGCAGTAAAGAGGGATTAGGACAAATATTCCCTACCTGCTAACCTCAGAGTTTAGGTAAAGCCGGCATCCACTTTTGAATAAACATTCTTCGCTTCGAAAGTGTTCGTAAAACCCTCTAGACTGTAAGCTCATTATGGGCAGAGAATTTGTCTGCTATACTGTTGTGTTGTACTCTCCCAAGAGCTTAGTACAGTGCCCTATACTCAGCAAGCACTTAATAAATATGATTAACAGCACGTCTGCTGTCAGAATAGACTCTATAAAAAGTGACTGTCAAAAAGACAAAAAGGTTCTTAACTATCATGAATTGTAGTCTGCTAAAATTCTCTGCTCAAGACCCTAATTGAAAAGACAGTCTGGTCCCAGAGAAATGAAAACTTTGGTCTAGGAAAGCCTAGAGTGGCCATTTTCCAAGCTTTCCATAAGTGGAGGATGTGGGCAGAACATTTTAACCGCATCCAGCCCACGGTGAGGTAGCATTGAAGGCACTTTTTTTTTCAATTGCTCTGCATTCACTGAATGTATAATTTTTTGATGTCACAGTGACATAGAGGCACATATATAGGCTAACAGTTGACCAATGGAGACAAGGTTCAAGGTTGAACGTCTTCAAGTAACTGCTCTAACACTGGATTTTTCTATTCCAAACCTTCTAAATGCATATTTCACCCAAGCACCAAACAAAGTGGTAACCAAAACATACAATTGAGTTATTGCTTCCTGGTTCCATTATATCAATATGTAATAGAGAAGAGCGGTAACTTAATCAAATCTCCTTCCTTTCAGCGAGAAAAATGTTTTTCACTCTGCCTTTGGATCAGGTGCTTTTCTTGAATTTCTTACTTCAAATTGTCGGTGCTGAAGTGGGGAGGGAGTGAGTCAAAACCCCAAGAGCAGCCAGCTTGCATAGAGATCCCTCCTGGAGGGATTCTAAAACAGGAGGACGCAGCTTACTGCAGAGAACAAATAACTCGTGAGCTCAAGGGCATCCAGAGATGGTCGGAGAGTCCTCGAGAGGAATCGTGGTGTCCATCTTTGAGTTGCCAAGCGGGGTACTGGGTGGGAGCCCGCTATCGGTGGATTGGCCCCAACGGTTGTCGTCGCCTTCTTTCGGACCTGCTGACTTGTGTCTCAAGAAAGTATACACCCCTAGCACCAACACGGTCAGCCGGTAGAGCTGCAGGGCCACAACTAGGAAATTCTTGGCCGCGAAGAACACCAGCATCTGGTTGATCACTTTAAAATAGCTCATCAGTATCAAGCGGACGATCAAGAAGGGGCCGTCTTGTATGAAGAGACTGATTCCAATGTTCCACAGGTCTGCACTGTATCGGCAGAGGAGTAGGCTGGGCACTGTATTGGGTGTCATGAATGATGGGCAGCTGATATGCTGGACTGCAAATACAAGTCAAGATATGTGAATGCCTCTTCATGGAATCGAGATATGGATTCATTCAATTCAATCGTATTTATTACTTGCTGTGTGCAGAGCGCTGTACTAAGCTCTTGGGAGAGTTCAATACAACAATAAACAGACACATTCCCTGCCCCTAACGAGCTTAGTGTCTGGGGAGGCAATGCTGAGGCGAGGCAGGACTTAACATGTCCAAAACAAAAATCCTTATCTTTATTCACTCATTCATTCAATCGTACTTACAGAGCACTTACTGTGTGCAGAACACTGTATTAAGTGTTTGGAAAGTACAATTCAACAACAGAGACGCACCACCATCCTTCCCATCTTCCGGGCCCATAACCTTAGTGTTATCCCAGACTGAGCTTCCCTTTTTCTCTGCTCCTCCCCTTTCCACTGCACCAACTCCTTCCCTCTGCCCTATCCCCTTCCCTGTAGCACTTGTGTATATTTGTACATATTTTTCTATTTTATTAATGATGTGTATCTATAATTCTACTGATGCCCGTCTACTTGTTGTGTTGTCTGTCTCCCCCCTTCTAGACTGTGAGCCCATTGTTGGGCAGGGATTGTCTTTGTTGCGGAATGTACTTTCCAAGTGCTCAGTACAGTGCTCGGCACACAGTAAGTGCTCAATAAATACGATTGAATGAATGAATATCCTTCACTCCTCTCTCTCATTCAACTCACAGATACCAAATCCTTTCGGTCCCACCTTCCCAACATCGCTAAAATCCGCTCTTTCCTCTCCATCCAAATTGCTACCACTTTAATACAATCACTCATCCCATCCCACCTGGATTGCTGCACCCGCCACTCCTGTCTCTCCCCACTCTAGTCCATAATTCATTCTGCTGCCCGGATCATTTCTCTACAGAAACGTTCAGGATATGTCACCCCACCACCTTAACAAACTCATTTAGTGGTGGTTGCCCAACCACCTCCATTTCACCATTGGCTTTAAAAGCACTCCATCACCTTGCCCTCTCCTACCTCACTTGGCTTCACTTCTTCTACAACCCAGCCCCAGAGACTTCACTCCTCCAGTGTGAACCTTCTCACTGTGCCTCAATCTCACCTGTCTTGCCTCTGACCCCAAACCCACATCCTGCCCCTGGCCTGCAATGCCCTCTCTCCTCAAATCTGACAGGCAGTTACTCTCCCCTGCTTCAAAGCCCAATTGAAGGCACATCTCCTCCAAGAGGTCTTCTCAGACTAATCCCCACTTTTCCTCATCTCCCACTCCCTTCTGTGTTGCCCGGACTTGCTCCCTTTGCTCATCCCCTTCCCCCCACACCCCTACAGCACTTATGTACATATCCGTCATTTTATTTATTTTATCAATGTTTGTCCCCGCCACTGGATTGCAGACTCACTGTGGGCAGGGAATGTCATTGTTTGTTGCTGTGTTGTACATTCCCAGGCACTTAATGCAGTGCTCTGCCCACAGTAAGCACTCAATAAATACAATTGAATGAATGTGGGGGAGGCTCCTGCTCTTGGGGAGTGTCTCACAATGGGTTCTCCGAGTGAGAATGACGTTCTCACAGGGAACATGTCTGCTAATACTATTAGCATGATGGTGTGCTCTCCCAAGCTCTTAGTACGTGTTTTGCACATAGTAATCAGTCAACTAATGGTATTAGTTGAGAGTTTACTGTATGCAGAGCACTATTCTAAGTGCTTGGGAAAGTAATGATAGTAATAATTATGGTATTTAAGTGCTTACTATATGCTAAGCACTGTTTTAAGCACTGGGATAAATACAAGGTCATCGGGTTGAACACTGTCCTTGTCCCACATGGGGCTCACAGTTTTAATCCTCATTTTACAGATGAGGTAACTCAGGCCCAGAGAAGCAAAGTGCCTCGCCTAAGGTCTCACGGCAGACAAGTGGTAAAGCTGGGATTAGAACCCACATCCTCTGACTTCCAAGACCGTGCTCTTGCCACTAGGCCTTCCTGCATGAATTAGACACCTTCTCCGCCCATAACGAGTTTACTCAGGTGGAGATGGATGTACATTGCCAACTATGCCCACACTGATGAAACTGGCCAGTATTTATTCAGAAATGGAGTGTCTCTGTCATCCTACAACAACAATTGTAATCATCATCATCATCATCATCACTGTGATCTTACCTTTCCCAGATGGGCTCCCAAGCATGTAGCAAAATACCTCAGGAGCCATAGAAAGGGAATGCTACTTCCATCCCACCTCCTCTGAGCACAGAACTACCTGGACAATAGCTGCTCACACAACTCTCTCCACTGTTCCATCCCAAGATGACTCAGATCCACAGTGGAGAGGTGGTTTTGGGGAGCAGAGGAGCAGTGGTGGTCTTTAGTGGTGGTATTAAGCACTTAAGTGTCAAGCACTGTTCTAAATGCTGAAATAAATCCAAGATAATCAGATTGGACACAGTCTCTGTACCTCATTGGGCTTACAGTTTAAGTAGGAGAGAGAATGGGTACTAAAGCCCCATTTCATAGATGAGGAAACTGAGGCAGTGGGAAATTAAGTGACTTGGCAAGGTCACATAGGCCAGTGGCAGGAACTGGGATTAGAATCCAGGTTCTGTGACATTCAGGCCTGTGTTCTTTCCACTGGGCCATGCTCCTTCCCTGCTGTTGTTGCAATCTTGGCTGAATCATGAGTAGTATTTGCCCTCTGCCCAAATATTCTATGCCCTCAAATGTGGAATGAAGTCCACATATTGTGTATTTGCTGGAAGATCCAGATGCATTCTCTCCTCTTCCCAACTTAAAACATCTCACTCTTCCTACACAGAATCAAGTTTGACATTAGTCTCTTGAATTTATAATGGTGCTTTATCCAAAGCACTTTCCCAGCTGTTGTCCTATTAACTTTCACAATATCCCTGGGAAGTAAAGATGGGGTGGATATTATCACCCTCATTTTATCCCTCCTGAAGTTAACAGAGCAAATAAGTGGTAGAGTTGAAGCTAAAACCTACATCGTCTGACTTAGGATCTTACCACTAACTCACACTATCCCATTTTATTACTATATTATGGATCTTGCCTTCACTTTTGGTTTTAGAAGAATGTAATCATGGAACTTTCCTGAACATAGAGGGAGGGATTGCCCCCTTTATCCTTCCTTGCATAGCTGTGGGGGAAGCAGCGTGGCTGGGGAAGCAGCGTGGCTCAGTGGAAAGAGCCTGGGCTTCAGAGTCATAGGTCATGGGTTCGACTCCCGGCTCTGCCACTTGTCAGCTGTGTGACTGTGGGCGAGTCACTTTACTTCTCTGTGCCTCAGTTACCTCATCTGTAAAAGGGGGATTAACTGTGAGCCTCACGTGGGACTACCCGATGACCCTGTATCTCCCCCAGCGCTTAGAACAGTGCTCTGCACATAGTAAGCGCTTAACAAATACCAACATTATTATTATTACCCCAGTCACGATACTTGTGAGCAGCACAGTCCAACCTGTGCTGCTGGCTGAACAAGGACCAGCCTGGGGGTCAGAGCCCTGGATCTCAATCTCAGCTCCACAACTTGCCTGCTGTGTAAGTCACTTCACATTTCTGTGCCCATTTCCTCCTTTGTAAAATAGAGATTAAATACCTATCAATCAGTTGTACTCTTTCTGCACTTACTGTGTGCAGACCACTGATGCCCTCCCACCCCCTTACACTATGAGCCCCATGTGGGACAGGGACTTCGTCCAACCGTATTATCTTTTATCTACCCCAATGCTTAGCATGGTGTTAGGCACCGAGTAAGAACCTAACAAATAGCACCATTATTATTGTGACCGTGCCCTATCCGAACTCCCTTTCACCTGGGGCCAAGATCCTGGCCAAGGGTCGTTTGCCTATTACAGCACATAGTGGGTAACTGTTCCACAAAGAGAGGCTATTTTTATACCCCAACCCTCCAATACAAACTCAATTACCAGGCTATCTTCATGGAACTTCAAAACTGTCTGCTTCCTGCTCACCTGAGAGCAAGGTTTAGGGCCAAAGGAAACTGAGCTCCATTATACTCAGTTTTTGCTCACTACCTTCTTCTGGGGAGTCAAAAGCCTTAACAGTGGAATGTGTCTGCTAATTCTGTCGTACTTAACTCTCCCAAGAGCTCAGTACAGTTCTCTCCACATAGTGAGGGCTCAATAAATATCATTGATTGATTAACAGAGGGTACCATGAGAGAAGCGGCAAGAGGTTGTGGATAGAACACGGACCAGGGAGTCAAGGGTTCTAACTCCAGTTCTGCCACTTGTCTGCGGTGTGACCTTGGGCAAGTCACTTGACTTCTCTGGGCTTCGGTTACCTCATCTGTTAAATGGGCATTAAGATTGTGAGCCCTATGTGGGAGAGGGACTGCTCCAGCACTTAAAACATTGCTTGACATATAGAAAGCGCTCAACAAAACCCATCATTTTTACTATTATTATTATTATTCTTTCTCAATAGGTACATAGAATTTAGTTCCTCCTTTCTATGGATCGATGCATTGAAACCCAGGGAGAGTAAGTGATTTATCTCCCTAATATCACAAAACAAACCTGGGCCAATGGCAGGAAAAGAACCCTTGTTCCAGCCTGGGCTTCCATCTTCCGCCATGGCCTTCTCTGTGTTTTGGCCTCAAGTGATACAAAGATATTTTGCATGTGCAACAACATCTGATTTCAAAGTTTGTTCACAGTAAACAGCTGTTAATGGGAAAAACATTTCCAATGAAATGGCATTGTTATTTTATTCAGCCCTTGTAGTTTTTTGTTTCACTGGTATAAAGGAAAGACTGGATACAATTATGGATCTTTTTAATATACAAAAGAGGATATAATCCAACAGATGAACCTTTTTGTTCAAACTTACAAAATGTAAATTTAATTCAGGGTCATGGGTGGGAAATGATCCTTTTTTTTAATATCAGGGTCTCCCGTTAGAACCTCTCACACAAAGAGACTCCTCATGAAGTCAGCAAACATTCGGTGATTGCTTTGATATGGGTGAACAACGTAGACAGGGCCAAATGAACTGAAGCTGATTGTTGGAAAACACAACAGGGCTTCAGTCAGAAGTAACATTTGGGCTTCGTTTCTCAGACAGCTGCTGAACATTATCACCCTTGAAAGTTTACAGAACTACTTTCTTAAATCAAAATGTTCTTAGCAAGGCTAGAAACCACAAGATGTGGCGAGCAGGCGGGTGAAGGCCTGAGGACAGCAGGGCTTGGTCGTGGCCCTCTCAGACTGGGGAAGAGTTGTCGGAGAGCTCTCTAAGAGCGGGCTAGCATTTTCCACCATAAACTTCACAACTCTGGCACCCCCAAGATTGCTGTGGTAACCTGTCCCCCACCATCTCAGCTCTTAGATATCTTTATATGCCACTACTCCCCTGACCTCTGATTTATTTTAGTATTTGCCTTCCTTGTAAGTTCCTTGAGGGCAGGTATGTACTCTCCTTAATCCTTAGTTCAGTGCTCTGCGCACATTAAGCACTTAATAAAAGCCAATAATTGATTGACTTGAGCCCCTGAAGAGAATATAGCAAGAGGTCATTGTTCAATTCTTTTGTCCATTTTAATTTAAATATTTGTTAGGGGGTAAGCAACTTGTGGGAGAGGAGTGTATCACTTTTTTTTATTCTATACTTCAAAGTGCCTAGTAAAATGCACTGCACCAAAAAGGCGCTCACTATATACCACCACCACCACCACTTATTACTGCCATAACATTTTCCTGTCTCCTAACCCATGCTCCCATAGGTCCCAAGGATTCCAGGACCCGTAGTCAGTCCTGATCTTGGGATTCATAGACCTGCAGTAGGATAAACCCCAATTCCCAGAACAGCTCCACGGATTGTCCCTGGCTTGACCAAATGTCAGGACACTGACCTGCCAGATCGAGAGGAAATTGCAGCATGCTCCAGGTCCAGATGGTAAGAATGGCATAAACCAGCACTGGGTTATTCCTGGGACAAAATACAATGTTTAGTCCATTTAGTGGAACGGGGTGAAACAGTCAGAAAAGGGGTCCCTGTCCTTCTGGAGGCCACTGAAACCCCCAGACTGTAGTGACATACAGTACAGCACCCGGAGGGACTCTTTCCATCTGGAAGACGGGTGCTGCGGATTTCCCTCTGGGCCGGTTAAACAGGTTTGGTCTGTTATACCTTTTGGCTGGGCTCACAAAGGGCAAGACTAAAGGTGGAGTGAAATTTTTCATGAAATAATTACTAACAATAATCTTCATGATATAACAACAGTAATAATGGTGTTTGTTAAACCCTTACTGTGTTGTAAGCACTGGGGTATCTGTGAGGTTATCAGTTTGGACACAGTCCCTTGCCCTCACGGGGATCACAGTCCAGGTAGGAAGGAGTAGGATTTAATCCCCATTTTTACAGACGAGGGAACTGAAGCACAGAGAAGTTAAGAGACTTGCTCAAGGTCAAATAGCAGACAAGTGGTGGAGCCCGGAGTTTGAACCCAGGATTTCGGACTCCCGGGACCGTGTTCTCTATAGCACTGTTGACATTGGATTCATTGGCCAGCCAACCTTAAGGACATCTGATATTAGTATTTTTGGGTCGCAGTTCAGCACAGAGGTTGAAAAAATATTTAGGCTGAGATCATGTAGGCAGGAGAGATGCAAAGACATGTAGATATGCCAGAGATTGTGCCTTGTCTGTGCTTCATAACTGGCTAGAGCCCAACTGAATGACAGCTGAGTTTAGGGGAATAAATACCACTGATTGTGACTCTATACACCCCTTAATTCTGCAGGGCCGTAAGTCCAAGGGGTTAGGAAAGGGAGAGCGGGATAAGAATTGAGGCAAAGCAGCATGACCTTGTGGATAGAAAACGGGCCTGGGAGTCAGAAGGACCTGCCTTCTAATATTAGCTCTGTCACTTGTCTGCTGTGTGACCTTTGGCAAGTCACTTAACTTCTCTGTGCCTCAGCTACCTCATCTGTAAAATGGGGATTAAGACTGAACCCCCTGAGGAACTGTGTCTAATCGTCTATATCTACCCCGGTGCTTAATACAGTCCCTGGCACGTAGTAAGCACTTAAGGAGTAACATTTAAAAAAAAAAAAGCGGCCCAAAATTGTATCAATCGAGTGGACGTACAAGGCATCAGATTTCTGGGGAGGAAAGGGTGGTCTTTGTAAAAAGAGGCCTCCACTACATCTCTCTCATCACCTATAAATCTACAAGCAAATGCTGAAGAAGATGAATCACCTCTGTTTTGGTGTTTTGGGTTGTTCGAAGAACAGAATACCAATTGAATAAGCTGTGGGAAAATAAGTATTTATGGGAAAAAATGAGTTTGCTTGCACAGGTAATGTTATGAGATGGTAAATGAGATAGTATCAAGTTCGCTCAATAAGTTCCAGTATAATGTTCCATTTTATGTTTGATTGTTTGAAAGGCACAGCATAAAATAAATTGCAACATTAAAAATCAGTCTCACTGCAATTTCATTTCGATAATACTGTGCAAAATAACCCAAGCTTAAAGTGCAGAAATCCAAGCTCTGAGACAAATCCCAGTGGCGAGAAAATGGTTCCATAAACTGATATGACTGTGGATCCTGAGTTTATTTGCTTGTGGCAAAAAACACACAGCACCAACTTAATAAATTTTAATTTACAGGTACCTATTCGGAAAAGCCTGTGGGCACCCTGAGCGAATGCGACTAAAAATACAATTTCGCAAAACAAAACCTATTGCCTAGTGCATCTCTGAGCAGTGAGTGGCTTCTGGAATCGAGGGTTTGTGAATTTAGGCCTACATTCATCCCCATTGCGCAACTTCAAAAGGATAAGCAGGCATCCTGAAGGAAGGGGACCCAGGCCTACCTCACGGTTTCTTCTTCCAGGGTCTCACTGGTGAATTCGAGTATATCCGCGGCGGTTCCCACAAACATGAGGAGAAGCTGGGACAGTTGGTCTCGGGTGATTCCTCCCCCAATTGGCAGCAGCCATCTTCCGATGATTAGCAGCAGCAGAAAGGTCTGGTGGAGACCTAGGGTCCAAACTGGCTCGCAAACAGCCGATAAGTTGCTAACAAACACCTTAGCCTGTCGCCCCCCCCATAGACAAAGAACTCTTATTAGTTGCGTTCTCGTGGAGGAACTTGTTTCCACATGCCATGTACTAATGCTTTTAATCACTTTACTTCCCTGGGCCTCAGTTATCTCCTCTGTAAAATGGGGATTGAAATCTTGAGCCCCACATGGGACAGGGACTGTGTCCAACTCAATCTGCTTGTACCCGGTGCCTGGCACATAGTAAGCACTAACAAATACTATCATTATTATTATTACTATTATTAGCTTTTAACCTCATTCATAGCTCAAATTCTGAAAACTCATTGCTTAAATAGAACTCCACCATCTTCCCCTCTAGGCCGTGAGCTCGTTGTGGGCAGGGAGTGTGTCTCTTTATTATTGTACTCTCCCAAGCACTTAGTACAGTGCTCTGCACACAGTAAGTGCTTAATAAATACGACTGACTGACCGACATTCCAGAAGAATACCAATTCAGCTCAGGAGATGTTACAGGGGCCAAAACGTTAAGCATGTTTCCTAATTTCTCCTCTTTCCCTACTTTGTAACTAGTAATTTCAAGTACAAATTCACCGTTGAGCCTCATCCTACTTGATATAAAAAACTACTTTTTTAGGTAAGAAGCAGTGTGTGACCTAGTGTGAAGAGGGTCTGGGAACCAAAGAACCTGGGTTCTAATCCTGCCTCTGCCACAGGTCTGCTGTGTGACCTTAGACAAGTCACTTAACATCTCTATACCTCAGTTACCTCATCTGTAAAGTGACTGTAAATTCCATGCGGTACATGAAATGTGTCCAACCTAAATGGCTTGTTTATACCCCAGCACTTAGTCTGGCACATAGTAAGCGCTTGACAAATACTAGTTAAAAAAACCCAAAAAAACCAACCCCGCACTCCGCAATTTCACTATTATCTATGCAAACATTTGCTGCAGACTGTTTCCCGATGACCAGTGTATCACGGTCATGCAGCAAAGGATTCAGATTCAAAGGAGTAATGTTTTGGTTGCCATGGAAACATTACCTCTAAATATTTCTGATTTGTTTAGACCTACACTCTGCATTTTAACATTCTAATGATGGCATGTCTGCATTGTGCGGTGCAGGGAGTTGGTGACCTATTTTTTTTTTTCCAAGTCTCCAGTAGCATATGGCAACATTGCGGGGTGGATAGAGCATAGGCCTGGGAGTCAGAAGGTCATGGGTTCTAATCCTGAATCCGCCACTGGTCTGCTGTGACCTTGGGCAAGTCACTTCACTTCTCTGGGCCTCAGTTACCTCATCTGTAAAATGGGGATTGAGATTGAGTCCCACATGAGACAGGGACTGTGTCCAACCGATTTTGTTTGTATCCACTCCAGTGCTTTGTAAGGTGCCTGGCACACAGTAAGCACTTAATGAATACCTTTATTATTATTGTTATCATTATCTCGTGTATGTTGTCTGTGGAGGTCCATTCTCCCTGCCCTGCTGCCTACAGGGGAAGAGGTTTGGTCTCTGACAACCCTGACAGGTGATACACAGCCCATCCAAATTCATATGGGGCAAGAAAGCGTTGGAGATTGAGTGGTGCAGCCCAGCATAATAATAATGTTGGTATTTGTTAAGTGCTTACTATGTGCAGAACACTGTTCTAAGCGCTGGGGTAGATACAGGATAATCAGGTTGTCCACATGAGGCTCACAGTTAATTCCCATTTGACAGATGAGGTAACTGAGGCACCGAGAATTAAGTGACTTGCCCACAGTCACACAGCTGACAAGTAGAGCCGGGATTCGAACCCATGACTTCCGACTCCCAAGCCCAGGCTCTTTCTACTGAGCCACGCTGAATGCTGTCTTTGAGTACAATTAAATTCGCTAAATAGTTCTGGGTGATTTTGATTTCTGAATACATGATCTATTTTGATCACACCCCCCATTTAGAACACTGTTCCTATGAGAAAGTTGGTCCCTATTTACATCACAATTGGACTCTATACACGGCCTCTTAAATGAGGACTACCTGTGCAGGATCAACTTAAAAAAAAATCAGAGTAGTTGACAGTATGTCTTGTGATGTTTCCTGGATTTTAATCACTGCTTAGTCTAACTCTCTGAGGGACAGGGACAGCTACTGGGTCTAATTTCCACACCTGTGTATTCTCTCCCAGCACTTAATACAGTGGTTTAAGTACAATAAGTTCTCAATAAACAACATCACTACTTTCAACCCGCTAGGGACGAGGGTCTCACCGTTTCAATGAGTTGATCGGCCCTTTGGTGTTTGCTATCTCCTACTTGGGTTTGATTCAAGTCTTCTTCGACACTGATATTCTGGGATAATATTTTGGTAAGGCTAGACAGACTGGTACAATTCTAAAAAAAAACCAAACAAAAACCATATCAGAATGACCAAAAGTGTTACTTGAGCCCTTTTGGATGGCAGTTTTATTTTTGCATTCAAGGTTTCTTCCCTGAGAGGGAGAACTTTTACAGTATAGTTATCCTGCCTACATTCTCTTAATTCCTAAATTTAATTCAATAGATTTTTTTTCAATTAAAAAATGGATTCAATAGCCTTTTTTTTTTTGAGCAGTTGGCAATCTTGATGCATTACAGATACCTTAGGTATTGTTTTGATGCCAATAATTTAGAGAGGCATGCTCTTCTGCCACCCCTAACCCTCTCTCAAAAATTCTCAAACCCCAATACTATCTGATTGACCACCTCCTTCTCCACTTCAAAACCCAATCTCCAGACTGATCCTGATACCATATAGTCACGATTTAATCAAGAGGCACGCCTGAGAAAATAATATAGTTCTTATGTCTTCATAAATCCAAATGAATGGACTCAAAGCAAAATGAGCTGAATTAAGGCAATGGCCCCTCCAGGCCACTTTCCTTAAGGTCACCCACTGGGATTGAGCCACTAAGGTCACATTTTTTCGTGGGTTTTTTCCATTCAGTTGTCTGATGGATTTTATCCACCCAGACACAGTGTATTTTAATATCACTTTCACTCTAGGATGCCACCTCACCCTTATAATGTTCTACTGATTCTAAAGGAAACTTAAATTCCAGATCAGGTCTTCAGAGGTTATGATCATGACAAGAAATGGAAATTAAGTTAAAGGAAGAAGAAGTAGAAGAGTCAAATAAACTTGCTTTTTAATAAGGGCTTCTTGATTGAGTCCTGATAACGTAAAATTTGTTGCTTGTTTTACTTCAAGGTCAAATGAGTGTATCGCTATCCCTCCTTCAACTGTGCCATTTTTCATGCATGATTAATATTAAATCATTCTGGAAAATAGTAGTACTGAAAATACATTAAAGAATGCAGTGTGGCTTAATGGAAAGATCACAGTCCTGGGAGCCAGAGGATGTGGGTTCTAATCCCAGCTGTGCCACTTGTGTGCTGTGTGACCTTGGCAAATCACTTAACTTCTCTGTGCCTCAGTTATCTCATCTGTAAAATGGGGATTAAGACTGTGAGCCCCACGTGGGACAAGCTGATTACCTTGTATCTACCCCAGCGCTTAGAACAGTTCTTGGCACATAGTAAGTGCTTAAACAAATACCATCATCATCATTTCTATTACCCTTTTATTAAACTTTCAAGGAAATTTGTAACTTTGGAGAAATCCTGAACACTTGTTAGTGGTAAGGGGAGCGGATAAGAGTAACAAAACTAGAAAAGGGAACTGGCGGTTTGGGAAAATAAGTGTAAGCCCAGTGAAAGTTCTATAGGCTGGTTGGATCCTTTTGCCAGATGAATATATTTTTGTACATAAGCCCACATATGTATACATTTAATATATCTTTGAATTTAGGGAGGAATTATTTACAAAAATTATCTTCCAATGTTGCAGAAAGTCCATTTTTCTTAATTATACTGAATGCTTCATTCATCATCTTATGAGGATTGAAAAAGAAAGGCTGTCAGGAGGCTATTTATTTTTAACCTCCAAGGAAATGCGGAGTATAAGGGGGGTGGGAGGGATGTCAGGAATAATTAGGAAAGATAGGCACGTACCATATCCCTCTGGAGCAAAAAGACATCTGTTTGCACTCTTTTTGGAGCACATAAGGCTCCAAGCAAAGGTAACGAAGATTAAAAAAAACTGAGTCCTGGAACTAAGTAAACAAATCCTCTTTGCATGGTAGTTTTGGTACTCCAACTAAGTAATGTCCTGGTTAACAGCAAGCTTACACTCTGCCTTTTCCTATAGCAGGCTGTGCCACAGACTGTAAATTTAGAAATGGAAAACCTGATGTGATTTTAAAATCTGTACCGCGAACAATCCATAAACATCTAATATTTCATTTCATTCTTTTCAAAAACATAACAGGAGGAGTCAGCGGTGTGACCTAAGAGATTTTGACAGGGCTACCTTTCTGCTAGACCTGATTGATACCGCTTAACCCATTCATTTTCGCTTCATCGTTTTTCAGTTTGTGCTAAAGTTCTTGGGAAACCATCTTGGATTCTAACTACAGAATTTGTGCACCTACCTTTTTTTTTTTGGCCCTGCAGAATACTCTGCTACATGGCATAAATGAGTGGTATTTATCGACCGCTTACTATGGGCCAAGCACTGTACTAAGAGTCTGGGAGAGTACAATGCAAGAAGTAGCATGGCCTAGTGGATAGAGCCCAGGCCTGGGAGTCAGAAAGACCTGGGTTCTAATCCTGGCTCTGCCACTTATCTGCTATGTGACCTTGGGCAACTCGCTTCACTTCTCCGTGCCTTAGTTACCTCATCTATAAAATGAAGAATAAGACTGTGAGTCCTTTGTGGGACAGATCCTGGGTCCAGTCAGATCATCTTTCATCTTAAGAGAAGCAGTGTGGCTCAGTGGAAAGAGCACGGACTTGGGTCAGAGGTCATGGGTTCTAATCCTGGCCCCGCCACCTGTCAGCTGTGTGACTTTGCAAAGTCACTTCACTTCTCTGTGCCTCAGTTATCTCATCTGTAAAATGGGGATTAGGACTGTGAGTCCCACGTGTGACAACCTGATTACCTTGTATCTCCCCCAGCACTTAGAACAGTGCTTGTCACATAGTAAGCACTTAACAAATACTATCACTATGATGATTATTATTTTTATTATCTACCCCAGCACCTATTACAGTGCCTGGCCCAACGTAAGTGCTCAACAAATACCACAATTATCTGTGCAATAGAGTTTGGCAAACACATTCCAGGCCCACAACGAACTTATAGTCTAGAAGGTCGTAGTAGAATTCATTCATTCAATAGTATTTATTGAGCGCTTACTATGTGCAGAGCACTGTATTAAGCACTTGGAATGTGCAGTTTGGCAACAGATAGAGACAATCCCTGCCCATTGATGGGCTTAAGTGGAATGGAAAAGGTGGTAGGTGGTAGAGCAGTTTTATAAAAGATTCATACATTTGGTCCACAATTTGATTGATTGGAGACTTTGTGGGAGATTGGATCCAGTCCACGCTCCATAGTACTGTGTCAGGAAAGGAAGCTCCTCACAGTAGGTCTAACAATTTTTACAATTTATGCCATAGTGGTGGTGGGAGAAAGGAAGGGAAAGAGGAAGACAAGGGAGGAAGGACAAGGTTGCCTAGAATTCAGGGCCCAGAAATGTAAAATCTGTCTTGGATCAGGTATTATAATTCTTGTGCAAAATGATGTTACAATGCTAAATAGTACATTTTCTCCCCCAAAATTCAAAGGGGATCAGATTATTTCACCCCTTTGTCTTTTCAGTCCAGTCCAGTTGAATTCTGAGCATTTCTTAAAATTACTAGGACACAGAAAATGTCTAGATTACAAAAGCAGTCTTTTTTAATATAGAGAAGCAGCATGGCCTAGTAGTAGAAAGAGCACGGGCCTGGGAGTCAGAGGATGTCGTTTCTAATCCCAGCTCTGCCACTTGTCTGCTCTGTGACTTTGGACAAGGCACTTCGCTTTTCTGTGCCTCGGTTTCCTTATCTGCAAAATGTGGATTCAATACCTGTTCTCCCTCCTACTTAGACTGTGGGTCCCATGTGGAATCTGTGGGCAGGGAACTTGTCTACCAGCTCCATTATATTGTACTCTCCCGAGTGCTTAGTACAGTGCTCTGTAAGTGCTCAGTAAATACAATTGACCGATGAATTCTCTTGTAACTATTTCTGTACTTAGTACAGAGCTAGGCATTTTGTAAGCACTTAAATACCACACATTATTCTGGGAAACCCACCAGAGATCCCTCAGGACTATAAGCTCCTTGTGGGCAGGGAATGTGTTTACCAACCAACTCTGATATATTGTAATCTCCCAAGCACTTTGTTCAGTGTCCTGTACACAATAGGTGCTCAATAAATACCTTTGATTGTATTGTTTCATAATCATATAGTAGAGTTAAATATTACAAAAGTCTCCTGAGCTTTCTTCCCGTGGGTATGTTTTTGTATAGTCACTCAAACTCACTGTGAGCAGGGAATGTGTGTGTTTCATTTATTCAATAGTATTTATTGAGCGCTTACTATGTGCAGAGCACTGTACTAAGCACTTGGAATGTACAATTCGGCAACAGATAGAGACAATCCCTGCCCATCGATGGGCTCACAGTCTAGTCGGGGGAGACAGAAACAACAGCAATAAATAGAATCAAGGGGATGTACACTTCATTAACAAAATAAATAGGGTGATAAAGATGAGCACAGTGCTGAGGGGAGGGGAAGGGAGAGGGGGAGAAGCAGAGGGAAAGCGGGGGAAAGGGGGCTTGCCTGAGGGGAGGTGAAGGGGGTCAGAGAGGGAGCAGAGGGAAAAGGGGAAGCTCAGTCTGGGAAGGCCTCTTGGAGAAGGTGAGCTCTCAGGCGCTTAGTACAGTGCTCTGCACACTGTAAGAGCTCAATAAATGCGATTGAATGAATGAATGAAAGATTTGGCCAAACAGGAAGACAGTAAATGCACCTTACTAAATCTTAGAGAATATGAATGCTCTTTCAGAGCAAATGCTGTTTGGAAAAGGTGAAAATACAAGCGTGAGGCTGAAGCCATATATCTGTTTCCTCTCCTTTGTAGTACTGAAGGTCTTAGGAATATTAATAATAATCAGATCTTTTCATCAAGACACCTGAAACATCTGTAGTGAATAGAGCACCCAACACACCATTACTATGGATGCTCATATTTCCATGTACTTCCAGTGAGACCATCTTAGTTCTAAAAGCAACTGTCCCATTTGATCCGGGAGGTTTTACAGGTAAAAATTCCACCTCTGTTTATAATTTCCTAAAGGAAATACCTGTGTCTCATCATGTAGTTCAAGGAGCCATAGCGATGGGACAATGCTAATCAGATATAAAAATATAGCTGGTGAAAACCTGGGAAGAAAAGAAAGCAATTCAGTTTACAGTAACATAAAAAGCAGCACATAACCATTTTAAACAAAACCTTCCTATGTGAGTTGTTTTTATTCAGTGGGAAAAAAAGTGTTATGTGATTTCTGCCATATGGATGATAGAAAAACAAAGTAACTGTAAAAGACATTAGCAGCTGGCATTCTCACTGAATTTCTAATGCAATTAATAGATGTTAATTTTAATATGGTTCAATGGGATATTGCCAACTAGTTTTAGGCACAAAACTTGGATTTTGGTTCTAGAAAGCTTTATAAAACCTAAACACATTAATTGCAATGCTTTCCCACTTTTTTTTTGGAAAGATTTCAATAATATTATGCTTGGTTATTTATTTACACTTTGACCTGAAATATTTTGAGCTTAAACAACATACTGTTGGTCCATGAACATTCAAAAATAAAATTTAATAAAATAAAAGTGTTGCTAAGTAGTCTTGTTTGCATTGTCTAAGATGAAAAAAAGGAAATATAAACAAATAAACAACAAATGGCTGAAGAGGATTTTTAAATTCTGGTTAAATCATTGATATTCTTCACATGCATCTTTGCATACATTATTCAACAGTTTTATATCTGAAACATCCTTTAAAATTCTTAAACAGAGAAAAGCAGACCTAAATTTCTCTAAGTACCATTTTTCTCATTCCACGTTGTTCAGTGTAATTCAAGTTTTTCAGAGCCTTTCAGTCACACCCTCAGATACAGGAACGTGTTTGTAAAAAAAACTGCAGAGCACGTTAAGGTTAGAAACATCCTTAAAGAAAGCTAAGAAATATATTCCCATACCGAAAAATTCTTTAAGATAAATCTCTGTAGAAATGGATTTTATCACAATTTGGGGAGGGAATGTGTCCTAAACCTAACAAAGGACTGTTTGGTTAGGTTAGCACTTGTTTGACAGTCTAACATTTTTTAATTTTTCTGTGACTTTTTTGACTGGTGACTCTTCTGTTCCCTGGGACTCCACACCAAGGGTTGAAAATTAACACTTCATTTTTGATACACTGAGAGCCAAATGACTGGATACGGTCAGCATTAGTGATTGGTGGTGAAACTACTCACGGATGAAGATCTCCTTTAATCAAACATCAAAGGGAATAAAAAGAGTGATTCTTTCACTGTCTATATCAGGGGAAACCTGAGAGAATATTTCCCTTGGAAAGTTGGAAAAGGAAGTACATTTTAGGTTTAGGGGACGGTTGGAATATACGAGGGTCTATTTGGACATGTCAACTGTTGATGATTCTTCTGCTTTGTGATTTCATTTAGTCATAGCCAGGCAAATACACTTCAGACTGATCACCTTCCAGGAGAGAGAGGACTTTTTAAAGTTCTTCTCTTTGGACAGGTTGCAGAGCATTCTGGAATCATTTTTGAGAGAAGCGGCTTGTAAGAAAAAATAAAAACCATTTTTAACTGTCTTAAGGCAGGGTTAATATGTCATTCCCTGGTGATTCTGGCGTCGTGGACAAGCTAATGGCAGTTTACTCTCACTCTCACTGACTGTTCAACTTTGACTCACCACAAGGTTTGCTTTTTTTTTAAAATGGTCCTTTTAAGTGCTTATTATGCACCAGGCACTGTACTAACCACTGGGGTAGGTACCAAGTAATCAGGTAGGACACAGTTTTCCCACATGGGACTCATGGTTTTAATACCCATTATATAGATAAGGTAATTCAGGCACAGAGAAATTAATTGATTTGCCTAAGGTCACACCGCAGACAAGTGCCAGAACGGGGATTGGTATCAAGGTCCTTCTGACTTCTGAGGCTGCGCTCTATCCACTAGGCATGCTGGGGTTGGTACATGGTGTTCGAAAGCCACCCCGGGCTGCTTCTGCATTCTGAAGAACTTTTGTGACCTGAGATGAACTCGCTCTGAGAAGCTGAGATGGCTCACCCTCCCCTACATCCTGTTTCTGCACCACAGAATAAAAAATTGTGTGTGCGTGTGGGAGGGGAGGGTTGGTACACACATGTTCGCGTGAACGGCCTCGCTTCTCTTCTGAGCTTCTTATACTCTGCGGCAGATCAGCCCTACACCCTGTCGACAGTCTCCTATGGACTCTTCAACCAACCACTGCAAGGCTGACACCGATCCACAGGCAGGGCCAGAAAGTTGCAATCTAATCAGCAACTCAGCACCATAGATGGAAGGAGATGGGGAAGAGGAGAAAAAAGAGAAGCACCTAGGACAATGTCGACACCCTGGCTGGCAATGGTACGTCCCGCTGGACACCAGTCTTGGTCAGACGTGAACTGGACGGAGACAGAAGTAGTGGGGACTAAGAGGAGGCTGGAGTATTGGTCACGTGATACTGCACTCTTTCTCAAATGTAGGTGTATCTCATCTCTTTAAGGACAAATATTCCCCCCCTACAGTCCTGGAACTAGATGGCCTAGAGAAGCAGCGTGGCTTAGTGGAAAGAGGACAGACTTGGGAGTCAGAGGTCATGGGTTCGAATTCCGGCTCCATCACTTATCAGCTGTGCGACTTTGTCTCTGTGCCTCAGTGACCTCATCTATAAAATGGGGATTACGACTGTTGTCCCACGTGGGACAACCTGATTACCTTGTATCTCCCCCGGCGCTTAGAGCAGCGCTTGGCACAAAGTAAGTGCTGAACAAATACCATAATTATTATTATTATTATTGTTACGGAATGCCCCAGCAACCCCAGGATTAAGGCCCTATATGAAGGTGATCAGATTGGAAGATTCTAAAGACAAATTGTAAGGGAAGCAGGGAAGAAGCGTGGCCTAGCAGATAGAGCGTGGGCCTGGGAAGGACCTCGGTTCCAGTCACTACTCTGCCACTTGTCTGCTGCGTGATCTGGGGCAAGTGCCTTCATTTCTCTGTGCCTCATCTGTAAAATGGGGATTAAGAGTGGGAGCTCAATGTGGGACAGGGACTTCGTCCAACCTAATTATCTTATATTAACTCCAGTGCTGAGAACAGAGCTTGACACCCAGTAAGTGCTTAAAAATACCATTATTAGTATAATAATTATTATTTGGGAACAGTAGCAGTCCATCTGAGAGACGTGTGGTAGATGCAGGCTGACCCAGGTTAGCATAGCAAGAGAGAAGCAGAAAACCTGGTGAACAGCCTCTCCTGACCCTTCTACTTTGTGGGGTTCTCTTCCCTCCCACCCCAAAGTCCCCCAACTGTCTCTCCACACGTAACTCTTCTGCTCCATCTCTACTAGGGAAGGACCTGGGTTCTAATTCTGCCGCTGCACATGTCTGCTATGTGATCTTGAGTAAGTCACTAACTTCTATGGGCTTCAGTTACCTCATCTGTAAAATGGGGATTAAGACTGAGCCCCATGTGGGAAAGGGACTGTGTCCAACCTGATAGACTTGTATCTACCCCAGCTCTTAAAACAGTGCTTGGCACATAGTAAGCACTTAACAAGTACCGTTATTAAGTTGCCTGACAGATACTGGTTGGCCTGAAATTTTGGATGTCCAATCAAACCCTGACTGTGTTATAAGTCTGGCGGGAAAACAGCAGCTGCAGGATCATAATGAACAATCATTTTCCCAGAGCAGTGGGGAGGCTGGGGATTCCACGCTTCAGGAACTGCTCATATGGCATAGTATAGAAGCAGCATGGCGTAGTGGTTGGAGCACGGGGCTGGGAGTCAGACGGTCAGCTCCGCCACTTGTCAGCTGTGTGACCTCGGGCAAGTCACTTCCCTTCTCCGGGCCTCAGTTACCTCATCTGTACAAGTGGGTTTGGGACTGTGAGTCCCATGTGGGACACCTACTCTGTCCGACGCGATTTGTCCGTATCCACCCCAGTGCTTAGTACAGGGCCTGGCACATAGTAAGCACTTAATAAGTGCCATTGTGATTGTTATTGCATATCTGGATACTTTTGTCTTGGTTTGAGAAGCACTGTGGCCTACTGGAAAGGAGGAGAAAGGAGGTGGCACAGGAGAACTGGGTTCTAATTCTGACTCTGCCACTGGCCTGTTTGTATGATCTTGGGCAAGTCATTTAACTTTTCTCTGTGCCTCCATTTCCTCATCTCTAAAAGGGGAATGAAGTGCCGGTTTTCCCTCTTCCTTATAGAGTGAGTCCAGTACTGACAGGAATTAGGTCTGATCTGATTCTCCTGTGTCTACTCCAGGATGCAGCACAGTGCCCACTAGTTATTATTGTTGGCTCTGTTCTTCTTGTTGTTTGCAAACTATTTTTACCATAGTTTTTAATCTATCTCCCCAACCACCACAGCCCACCCAGACTGTGAGCCCCAAGTGGGATGGGACTGTAAACTCCCTGTGGGCAGGGAACATGTCTACCAACTCTTTACTAGTGTACTCTTCCACATAGTTAGTACGGTGTTCTTTACACAGTAAGCGCTCAATATGATTGATTGCTCTGTTATATATGTATCTACTCCAGTGCCTAGCAAAAACATGGCCCCTAGTAAGTGCTTAATAAATATCGTAACAAACTAAATAGATAAAGATAATGCGGTAGGTGGTCCACATCACCAGGAAGTATGAGAATGTTGAAGGAATAAAGGCTATGCTTATTCTGGTATTTTGTGACTTTTAACTGTCTGCCCTTTAAATGATCTATTTTTATCCCTCTTTCAAAGCCTTGCTAAAAAAAAAAAACTAATTAAAAAGGCAACAACCTGTGGTTTTCTTTAATACCAAAAAAGTTACACACTTGGGGCCTAATACTCCTGTCAAATTGACTTCAGAGGGACCTCCAGGGTGGAAGACAAGATGCTCAGGGGGAGAACAAACCCTTGATGTGCTAAAAAGCTAAGCCATTCAAGTGGGCGTTGCAGCTTCATCGAGAATAACCTTCTGGACAGAGAAAGAAGAAACAAATGAAAGCCAAGCGGTAGTAGTAATAATTATTAAGAGTCTGCTGTGTGCAAAACACTGTAATAAACCCTGGAAAAATGCATAGGTGAGAATTAGTCACATCCCTAGCCCTCAAGGAGTGTGCAGTCTAAGAATAAGGGGTTGGGTCGATGACAGACTACAGATTGTAAACTCCTTGTAGGCAGGGATCGTATCGGCCAACTCTGTTGCATTATACTTTCCCAAGTGCTTAGTACAGTGTTTTGAACACAGTTTTGATTGATTGACAGACATATAAGGAAAGATGAAACAATAAAAGCACAAAACTTGAAAGGCTTAGTTTTGAGTCCAACAGAGAAGCAGTATGGCCTAGTGAAAAGAGCATGGGCCTGGGAGTCAAAAGACCTGTATTCTAATCCCAGCTGTCCTACTTGTCTGCTGTGTGACCTATGGAAAGTCACTTAGCTTCTCTGTACCTCATGTACCTCATTTACAAAATGGGGATTATGACTATAAACCCTATTTAGTACAGGGAATGTGTCCAACCCAATTATTTTGAAACTACCCCAGTGCTTAATACAGTGCTTGGTACATAGTAAGCACTTAAATACCATTTAAAAAACAAGCCCCTTTCACCATCAAAAAACCCATCTCTTCCAGGAATTTTCCCCTGTTTGATTCACAAAACAGGGTCATCCCAGCCCAACGTACACCCTTAATATTTATGCATTTGATTCTTCTTTTCAGCACTTATGAACATATGCATATTTATACATTTTCTGAACAGTCATTTATTTAGCTATCTCATCCTGATACATATTTACTACTATTTTTACTACTTCCTGATTTATCTTTGTTCTCTACCCCTCTGGCTCCCACTAGTAAAAAAAAAAAAATAATTGTATATGACTCCCATTAAATTTTAAGTTCCTTGAGCAGGGGAGTATCCTTCTAGCTTCTGTTCTACTCTCACGAGTCCTTAATAGAGTGCTGGGCATCTGAAAGTGGGGTGAGTGTGTGTCTATATCAGATGAATGACTGACATATAAATACATATATATGGATAGACAGGTGACAGATATGTGTATATCATTTTCCATTATATTTTTAAAAAAATACTGCCGGTGGTGATATTCAACTTTGAGTAAAAAGGCTATCCCGTCAAGTGTTAGGTTTTAAAGTCTGCAGCGCTTAGAGCTGTTTTCTCTTCTTCCTCTTTTTTTCTCATTTTTATGAAACTTTGGCTCAAAAAGTTCCATTCTTATTTTTATGGCAGTATATCATGGAACCTCAGCGATTAACTCCCAGTTCACAGCTGGGATGCAGCATTGTCTAACCCTTTGTTTTTCCCAAAACCTAAAACATCTCCTCTGTCTTCCTTGTTCTTGATGTTGAATTTCATCTCTCCACACAGCAGTTAGTTGAGTAGTCTGCTGTCACTCCGTCTCTTTATGTTTTCCACCCAGCATGCCTGTTAAGGTGAACAAAAGCTTCGATGCTACAAGACTGACCACGTTTCACAACTTCATTGTTTGTGATCTTGTCTGGGCAGGGAATGTACAGTTTACTGTTATATTGTACTCTCCCAAGTGCTTAGTACAGCGGTCTGCACACAGTAAGTGCTCAATAAATACGACTGACCGACTGGCTTGCCAGTTGGTATTGAGTGTGATCCATATGTGAGGCTAATGTGACACACTGATCTGTGGGTCAGATCTCACAGCAGTAGAGAAAGTTTGCCACACTTCAGCTCTGTAGGCTTTTAGTGTGGCCTGGAACCTGATCTGTCACAGATGCCATTTTCTGAAACCTTCCCACTCCATAAATACCACTGGTTGATCTGTGTTACTCCTTGCATTCTTCTGGGGCATCTCCAGGTTGATGAGGAGAAAAAGGGAGAGTGAGACTGAAGCAGCGTGGCCTGAGAAGCGGCATGGCCTAGTAAATAGAGCACGGGCCTGAGAGTCAGAAGGTTTTAATCCCAGCTCTGCCACTTGTCTACTGTGTGACCTCGGGCAAGTCACTTCACTTTTCTAGGTCTCAGTTACCTCATCTGTAAAATGAGGATTGAGATTGCAAGCCCCATGTGGTACAGAGACTTTGTCCAACCTGATTTGCTTGTATCCACCCCAACACTTAGTACAGTGCCTGGCACATGGTGACCACTTAATAAATACCACAATTCTTATTATTTTTATTATTATTAGTGGATAGAGCATGGGCCTGGGAGTCAGAAGGTCATTGGTTCTAATTCTTGCTCTGCCACTTTTCTGCTGTGTGTTCTTGGGCAAGGCGCTTAATTTCTCTGGGCCGGTTACCTCATCTGTAAATCAGTCAATCAATCAATGGTATTTACTGTGTGCTTACTATGTGCAGAGCATTGTACTGAGCTCTTGGGAGAGTACGATACAGCAGAATTAACAGATGCTTTCCCTGCCCAAAACGAGCTTAACAGTCTAGAGGATGAGTTTACAATCTAGAGGAGGAGGGACTGTGAGCCCCACGCAGGACACGGACTGTGTTCGACCTGAATAACTTGTATCTACTCCAGTGCTTAGTACAGTGCCGGCACATAGTAAGCTCCTAACAAATGCCTTAAAAACAAACAAACAAACAAGAAAACCAAAAGCTAGAAGCTAGGATTTAGAACTGAAAATTTAGCTCAGTATCTTTGTGAAAACACTTGTCCTGTACAAGGAGGAGAGATACTGGATTGGCTGGCATTTGTAAATTCCACTGGACCAAACTTGATCTATCAGTGGCGTTTATTGAGTGTTTACTGTTTGCAGAGCACTGTACTAAACACTTGGGAGAATAAAATAGGAGTGGAGGTAATTAAAATAATAACTGGGTTTTTGTTAAGTGCTTACTATGTGCCAAGCACTATACTAAGCGCTGGAATAGAGACAAGGTAATCAGGTTGCACACAGTTTCTGCCCCACATAGGTCTCACAGTCTTAATCCCCATTTGACAAATGAGGGAACTGAGGCCCAGAGAAGTGAAGTGACTTGTCCGAGGTCACACAGCAGGCAAGTGGGGGAGGCGGGATTAGAACCCAGGTCCTTCAGATTCCTGGCTCGTGCTCTATCCACTAGGTCTCGCTGCTTCTCACACATGATCCCTGATCTCAGAGCTTACAGTGAAAGTCTTGGCCTCACACCCCACCGGACCGTTGACCGACAGCACTGGAAACACAGCCCGGACCACCACCCTGTTCGAGCCAGGCAGTGCTGAGTTCCAGCTGAAAATGGGGAATCAAATTTGGAGGGTAGACCAGTGAGACCCACTGCTGTCATGAAAGGACTGACTCTCCAAGCCAAAGCTCCATATGGAATGAGAGACGAGGAGATGAAAGAGAAAACGGCCAAGCACGTGAATTTTAAACAGAACAACACAACAAGGGACTGTCTTTTTTTTGTGCAAATTGTGGTCAGGACTGTGGATCCCACATTGGCCTTTTCCACACACTCCCCCGCCCCACCATAGGGGAACTTTACAATCAATGGTGTTTTCTTCAAGTAGGAATGGGCAGGGAATGCATCTGTTATATTGTTAGGTTAATCTCTCCCAAGCGCTCAGTAAAGTGTTCTGCACACGGTGAGCACTCAGTAAGTGCACTTGACTGAGTGGGAGGGAGATATGATTTTGGCCTAAATAGTTGCTGTCACGTCTGCAATCTCAAATTACTAAGGGTGGGAGGATGCTGCAAATCTCCTTTCTTACAGTCTGAAGTACCAGCCTCTCCAGGAAAAGACCAACATTCTCAGGGTGCCTAAACCTGTTTTGGAAAATTGGTATCACTTTCAACAGTCACCTTATTAAAACGTTGTTCCCCCGTGATCCTGAGGAAACTTCTGCTGACTCAACTGTCATTACGAGGAAGTCAGAGCAGGAGGGTCCAAGAATTCCAAGGAGCGAATGTTTGGCAGGGGCAGGGGGTACCCAGAGGGACAGTTTTTACAGCAGTTTCAAAACCATTTGATAGTATTTGGCCCTTACCATTTCCCACTCCACTTCCTGGCTTGTCATGTAGACAAGCGATACAATCTAAAAGACTAAACAGTTGATGAATACTTGGTTTCTCTGTTGTGTCTTTCTACTCCTTGGACCTTGATTAAAAATAAATGATGTTTAAAAAAGGGAACAGAGAAGGGTTTGGAAAGAGGAGGAATTTCAACAGTGGTGGTAATCTGGGGGCTTTTTGGCATGTAGAAAGCACCGGCACTTGGAATTCTGCACTGTTGCCCATAAAATTGAGTTAGATTACTGTACATTCTCAGATGCTATATGCTTTCAAAAGAACAGGCTTCAAATCTGTCACAATCTTGGTAATTTCTCGATCCCCCCGAGAAATACTTTACCATTACTGGCTGCCTAAGAACTGAAATATTGTCTTCTATTTGACTTTACTTAAATGGTATATCACAGATTCCTTGGGTTTTTGCCCAGACAACAGAAAAAGAAAACAAGAAAAATATGGCTCTGATATAAACGTATATCTTAGAAATATAACGGAGCAGGATACAAACGGAAGATGCAAAAGCAAAACGTGCTCTCATAACTTTCTTGAACTTCCCAAGTTACGCCGTCGACTTCCGGCTTTCTATCCTATAGGATCCCAGGATAATGAATCTCCAGCTGGCAAGGTGAAATGCTGCTTGCTCCTAGCCAGCTGAGTTGAGCATCCACAATTCCACTCTTCCTTGTCAAAGGAAAAATTAGTGGAAGCCTTCTTGGTTTGAGTACAATATTCTGGGGTTTCATTTTCAGGGTTTAAATTCACATACCCCATGCCCATCCTCTCCTCCGCCAAGTTTCTGACCTCAACATGGGTCCAGGGCCAGAATTAGGGTCCCAGCACCTGGGTCAGGACCAAACTAGAAAACAGTGTTGGGACTAGAGAGGTTGAGGAAGTACAGCTTCAAAGGAAGCAGTGCTGGCTAGTGGAAAGAGCACGGGGTTGGGAGGCAGAGGACCTGGGTTCTCATCTCGGCTCTGCCACTTGTCTACTGTGTCACCTTGGGCAAGCCACCTAACTTATCTGTGCATCAGTTACCTCATCTGTAAAATAGGGATTAAGAGTGAGCCCCATAGGGGACATGGGCTGTGTCCAATCTGATTATTTTGTATCTACCCCGGTGCTTAGTCCTACGCTTTAAGAAATACCATTTTAAAAAAAAAAAGTGCCCGAAAGATGCATTCACCAGCTGTCACTGGCCAGCACAATGATAGTCTCCCTGCTGTTGCTGCTGCTAGCTATTGACCAGTTTTCAAAAATAATATTTCTTAACTCGATTCTTTAATCTTCTAATTCTGGAGCTCTCCATCTTTTCCCACTCCTGACCCCACCCCATGTTGGTCCTCGAACTGCAAATACATCCAATCCTGGCCTCATAAACCTAAACCTGTCTGTGTGCTTTTTGCTTTTCAAATCACATCGCACCTTCCCCTGTCTCTGCTGTGTCCTTCCCTTCCATCCCAGGCTCCCTGGGGCAGGGGGAGGAGAGGAAAGGAGTGGGGAAGGAAAGAGTCAAATGGCAGAGACAGGCATGGCGAGGTGGGGACGGCAAGGTAGGGCAATTTTTTTTCTTTTAAAAAGGCAATTAGGTAGGTTTGGGAAGTTTAAGAATTAGTGTTATGGGGAAGTGGACAAAGGCTTTGGGGAGACTGGCCCGGAGCGGGTGTGGGATTGGCCCGGATGAGCTGCAGGAACCCAACTTTAAAAGATGGGGGAAAATGGGAATGGGATGCAGAGGAGTGTGTGGAAAATAGAGGGGAAAAAGACATGAATGGCCTCCCTGGATGACAGATGGCAACGGCAGGGAGATTCCCATTATCCTGGCCAGAGACCACTGGCAAGTACATCCAGCTGACGATGACAGGACTGTTGCTTTTCTCCCACTATGCCAAGCTCTCCTCCCAGGTCAAAGCTGCCCTCTGAGCCAATTGCAGTAGGGGAAGCTTGGCTTGGAGCTAGACTGATTTGAGAGGATCAGGGCAGGGCAGTGTTTGTTTGGGGCCAAACTGGAGAACAGCAGTGGGATGGGGTGGGGGGAAAGGATGCGTGTGTGGGTGCCTGTGTACCCATTTGGGGAGGTTCGGAGGTGGAGTAAAGGAAGCGGCATGGCCTAGTCGATAGAGCACGGGCCTGGGAATCAGAATCCCGGCTCTGCCACTTGTCAGCTGTGTGACTGTGGGCAAGTCACAACTTCTCTGTGCCTCAATTCCCTCATCTGTAAAATGGGGATTGTGAGCTCCATGTAGGACAACCTGATCACCCTGTATCTACCCCAGTGCTTAGAACAGTGCTCTGCACATAGTAAGTGCTGTACAAATGCCAACATTATTATTAATGTTCTAATGTTCTGGGTTCTAATTCCTGCTCCTCCACTCACCTGCTGTATGACCGTGGGCAACTCACTCAACTTCTCCCTGCCTCAGTTATCTAATCTGTAAAATTGGGATTAAGACTGTGAGCCCCATCTGGGACACGGACTGTGTCCAATCTGATGATCTTGTAACTACCCCAGCACTTAGTACAGTGCTTGACGCACAGAAAGCACTTAACAAATACCATTAAAACCAAACAAAAAAAACTTCCCCAGGGAGCCATTTGGCTGGAAGTAACCAACAAACGCCAAAACAACCCAGTCAAGCAACAGTGTCCTGGGCCCCCTTGGAGATTCTGTCCTACCAGGGGTCAATCCAGTTCTTTGTGGGTCAACAGAATCTCCAATCTCAGATCATCACAAAGGCCTGTAGGGATCTCATGGACCAGTGGTCTGGAAAAGAGATGTAAATTCCTCTTGCACATATAAACTACTTCAATGTCTTTTTTCAATACTCCAGATCTTCTCTGCATTCATAGCACATTTGACTTTTACTTTCTTTTATTCTTATATATCAGACATGTGGTTAGTGATTTCTTAAGGAAAAAATAAAGTCCATTCTAACCAGCAATTCAACAAAGAAGAAGGATAGTCTGTGACCGGTAGCAAAGCAGTTTACAAAACGTTAAAGACTAGGATAAATACCTGGGAAGGATCTGGGTGTCTCTGCCCTTGCCAGTTACACCTCATAATCAGCTTCCAGAATCTCCACCCTCTGGCCCCATTTTCCATTTGCTTTCTTCTCCTGCTATTTTATTTTAATGGTATTTGTTAAGCACTTACTCTGTACCAGACCTGCTACTGAGTACTGGGGTAGATACAAGATAATCAGATCCCACATGGGGCTCACAGTCTTAATCCCTATTTTTACAGATGAGGTAACTGAGGCACAGAGAAGTGACTTGCCCAAGTTCCCACAGCAGACAAGTAGTGGAGCTAGGATTCAAACCCAGGTCCTCTGACTCCCAGACCTTTGTTCTTTCCTCTAGGCCATGCTGCTTCCTGTATTCTCCAACCCACTGTCTTTGCTCCTCCCAAGTCTACTCCCCCTTGGTCATGTTGTTCCCCCAACCTGGAACTCCATAATTCCCCAAATCCGAATCCTAAAATCCCACCTCCTTTAGCAAGCCTTCCCTGATGAATTTTCCAGCACAATCACCCAATTATAGCATTTGTGAATTCATTTATATCTATTTCCAACACTCATGGGTCTCTCTCTCTCTCTCTCTCTCTCTATGTATATATACACTCACACATACGAGTTTAATTATTTTGATCAGTTTCATTGAAAATATTTTTGTGTCTGACTCCTAGTGGAGAGTAAGCTCTTTGGGGGCAAGTACTGTATCATCATTTTATGCTGTACTCTTCAAGCACCTAATACTGGCCCAAGTAGGTCCTATTATGCTAACCTCTATTCTTGCCCTACAAAAGTCTTTCCCCCAATACCTGCTCTATGGCTCTTCTCTAACTGTACTGAGCTCTCCCACCTTCCTAACCACCGCTTCCTCTTTCCATTTCTTTTTTTCCTTTCTTCTCCCCCTTGATCCTGCTCTTCCCATAAGCCGGATCTCCCGGCCAATAGCTGCTTGAGGAGCAGTGGAAGTGGATGACTGGGAGAACCGTCTCTGAACCGATCAAAATATTTTGCCAGGATTCAAGTAGTGACAGCTTCTGCTTTATTTAAAGAAGCAAGATCAATAGAGCATATGTAAATTGATCCTTTTTGATATCCGATCATGGTCCTGCAAACACTTTTTAAAATTTATAACAGCATGCTCTCAGTTTGTATTAGTGATTATTGAACGATCATTCAAATAACAATATATCCCCTTTTACAATATATTATTTCCAATTAGTGATACTTATTGAGCACCTACCATACACAGTGCACTGTAGTAAGTACTTGGTGGAGTACAATTCATTCATTCAATAGTATTCACTGAGTGCTTACTCTGTACAGGGCACTGTACTACGCACTTGGAATGTACAGTTCGGCAACAGATTGTACAAGTCGGCAACAGATGCAACATGTACAATGCAACATGTGAACATATTCTCTGCCCACAGGGAGTTTACAATCTAGAGGGAAAGTTAGAAATTAAGATAAATTATGGATATGTACATGAGTGCTCTGGGGTTGAGGATGGGGTAAAAATCCAGTGCTCAAAATGGTAAAGAGGCAAGTACACAGGAGATGCAGAAGGGAGAGGGGAATAAGGGAAATGAGGGCTCAGTTGAGGAAAGTCTCTTGGAGCAGATGTGATTTTAATAAGGCTCTGACGGTGGGAGAGTGGTGGTCTGTTGGATGTCAAGGGGGAGGGAGTTTCAGGCCAGGGGGAGGATGTGGGCGAAGGGTCGGTTCTGAGATAGATGACATCGAGGTTCAGTGAGTAGGTCGGCATTGGAGGAGCTAAGGGCGTGGTTTGGGTTGTAGTAGGAAATCAGAGAGGTAAGAAAGGGGGCGGCCCCTGGTTGAATTCTTTAAGTTAATTCATTCATTCAACAGTATTTATTGAGCGCTTACTATGTGCAGAGCACTGTGCTAAGCCCTAGGAGTGTACAATTCGGCAACAGAAAGAGACAATCCCTGCCCAATGACGGGCTCACAGTCTAAACATCCAATGGTAAGGAGTTTCTGTTTGATGCGGAGCAGGATGGGCATTCACTGGAGTTTCCTGAGGAGTGGGGATATGTGGGCTGAATGTTTTTCTTTAGAAAAATGATCCGGGCAGCAGAGTGAAGTTTGGACTGGGGTGAGGAGAGACATAAGGCCGGGAGGTCAGCGAGGAGGCTGATGTAGTAGTCAAGACGGGATTTGCTAACTGCTTGGATCAGTGAAGTGGCAGTTGGGATGGAGAAGAAAGGGTGGATTTTAGGGAGCCTGCGAAGGTAGAACCGACAAGACTTGTGACAGATTGAATATGTGGGTTGAAAGAGAAAATTGAGTCGAGGATAATGCCAAATTTATAGCATTGCGAGACGGGGAGAACGGTGGTGTCTAAGCCTGGGAAAGACAGGGGAGGACAGGGTTTGGCTGGGAAGATGAAAAGTTCAGTTTGGGACAGATTAAGTTTGCGTCGTCGGCAGAACATCCGGGTAGAGACGTCCTGAACCCGAGAGGAAACAGGAGACAACAGAGAAGGAGAGAGATCAGAGCTGGAGCGGTAGACTGGGGAACCATCTGTGTAGAAAATGTAATTGAAGCTGTGGGAGTGAATGAGTTCTCCAAGGGGGTGGGAATAGGAAGGGGCCCAGAACTGAGCCCTGAGAGTCTCTCACAGTTAGAGGGTGAGAGGGAGAGGAGGAGCCTGCAAAAGAGACTGAGAATGAGTGGCTAGATAGACAGAAGAAGAATCAGGAGAGGACAGAGTCAGTGAAGCCGAGGTGTCTCAGCTGAGACACTGAGAAGGATTAATCTAGAGTAGAGGCCATTGGATTTGGCAAGAGGGTTGTCACTGGTGACCTTAGGGCAGTTTCTGTGGAACCAAGTGGGTGGAATCCAGATTGGAGGGGGTCAAGGAGAGAATTGGAAGAGAGGAAGTGAAGGCAGTGGGTGTAGACAACTTTTTCAACCAGTTTGGAGAGAAAGGCAGGAGCTTAATTGCAGTTTATACATTAGCATAACTAATTAAGAGTAACTAAGTCCATTTTCACCTTCAAGTCATTTTTAAGTGCCCATCTGTTCCTTGAAGTCTACATGTGCTGAATCCACTCTGCATATGCATTGTGTACGGTTATTCCAGAAGTCACTATTTCTCATGAAACACTTCAGGCCTCCTTTCGGAGGACGACGATCACTATTTTCCTTTCCCTAGGGTAAATCCAGTTCTTTTTTTTTTATGAGTCTCTAGAGCACCGACGAATGCAGTTGCTATATAAAATGAGAGGCCTCTTGAAATTCATCCTCACCTATGAAAACTCTGTTCTCTCATCCGCTCAGCAAAACCAGTTCTCCTCCCTCAGCAACTCCCATGGCCACTGCCCACACCAACTGTTCCAGATCTTTAACTCCCTCTTGAAATCCCCATCTCCCCACTCTCTCACCCTTAATGACCTTGCCAACTTTGTTAACCAAACTGAAACCATGTGGTGAGATCTCCCCCAAATCTCCCTCCTACATTCCCTCCGACCCCTTCATTCCCTCTCTCGCGCTTCTTGGCTATCTTTCAAGAGATCACCCAGGTGCTTTCAGAATCTACATCTTCTCCCTAAACCTCCCGCCCCATCCCTTTTAAAGGCGCTTCTGCCCATTCTTCTCATTTCCCTGATCACCATCTTCAACATCTCACTCTCTGATGACTCTTTTTGTCTTCAAACTGGCCCACATCTCCCCTATCCAAAAAAACCTTCTCTGGACCGCACTGCACTATCAGTCTATATCTCTCCACTTCCACTCCTCCAACTCCCTTTGTGACTTTCTAGAATCCAGTTTATACCCCTTTTTGCTCCATTCAGAACACTCTCTCCAAGTCACCAGCGATCTTCTTGCCAAATCGGACTTCACCCTAATCCTCTGACATTGTGAGCAACTCCCTCTCCTGGAAATACTAACTAATCTTGGTTTTCTGATCTAGTCCTCTCTTGCTTCTCAATCCTCCAGCAGGGTCTTCTTCTATCTCTCAATCCCTACCCATGTGTGTTCCTAAAGGCTCTGTTGTGGATCTCCTGATCTTCTCAATCCACATTCACTAGTTCTGTCTTTTCTCTTTTCAGCCATCTCACATCTCCACTTGCATCCACACTATTTCTACACACATACACACACACAATGACCAGCAGCTCTAACTCAACGTGTTTAAAACCAAGCTTTTCACGCCCTTTCCCAAATACTCTCCTCTACCTGACTTTCTCCAGCACGGTTAACAACACCATTTTGCCCGTTTTTCCAACCATAACCATGACATGATCTTTGCTTTATTCCCCTTTCAACTCTCCTATTCAAACTTGCCGAATCCTCTTGCACTCTCCCAAGTGCTTAGTACCACGCTCTGCACACAGTAAGCACGCAATAAATACGTTTGATTGGTTCCTCCTCTACAACATTTCCAGAATCTGCCTCTTCCTCTCTACCCAAATGACAACTACTCTGGTCCAAGCCCTTTACTAGCTAAACCTGACTACTATATCAGCCTCCTCGCTGATCTCACTGCCTGCAGTCTCTTCCGGCCCACTCTTCACTCTGCTGTCTGGATCATCTTTCTAATGTATCTTTCTGTATGCATTTCACCACTCATCAAAAGTCTCTAGTGTTTGCTTATTCCTCTTCACATCAAGGAGACATTCCTGACTGGTTTTAAGCCACTCAATCAGTTCTTTCCTTCCTACTTATCCATTCCCTTCTCCCACTTCACTGCATATTCCACTTCTCATTGTTTGTGTCTCTCTCACCACCTATCTCTTGCTCACCCCTTCTCCCCATGCCCCCAATTCCCGCTCCCTTCATATCCAAAATATCACCGCTCTCCCAATAGCTAAAGCCCTTTTGAAATCAGCACCTCCACAAAGACTTTCCCTGCCTTATAATGCTACAACCATGACTTCAGCATTTTCAAGCCACCTAAGTACTTTGGTACTCACACCTTCTTGTAGCATTTTTCTACATATCTTTATTACTTCCTCCTGTCTGAAGTCTGTAAACTCCTTGAGGGCAGGAGTCATGTCTACTAATTCTATTGTACTCCCTCAAGTGTTCGGTGCAGTATTCTATTCACGGAGGGGGATCTATAAATACCTTTGAACTAGCCGATAATAAAAGTCAAAGTGGAAGAAGATTGGCTGGACTGAAATAGACCATCCCTTTTACTAACTGACAAAAAGCTGCTTGGGCAGTGGAAATGCACGCATTCCTCTCAGCAAAGAATCCAGAATCCACTCTTCCCTGCTCCCAGCCCCTCTGTTTATCTATGGATAAAAACGCCAGGCAGAACCAACTACTTTGAGGACACTTAGGAAATGATGATTTTCGTTTTGGAAGTGCAGAGTTTATGAACCATTTCACTGGTGGCAGAGGCATTCATTCATTCAATCATATTTATTAAGGGCTTACTGCCTGCAGAGCACTGTACTTAGTGCTTGGGAAAGTACAATGCAACAATAAACTGTGCCGATCCCTCCCCACAAGGAGCTCACAGTCTGGCGGGGGAGGGGGAGAGGGGAGAAAGGCATCAGTACACAGAGAAAGACATCAAATACAAATAAATAAAATTACAGAGAGCAGGATGAGCATCTGATTACCTTCCGCAGGACTGATCAAGTGCTCTATCTATCTCACAAAGGCCCAGATAGTGAAGCATCCAAGCTGAAAGCTGGGAATCAGTAACTGAAAATAGACCCCACCTGGCACACTGCAATTAGGAGAGGCATTATTGGATCAGAGGATCCATAAAAATTGGGAAACCAAGAGGCAAAATAAAAAGCAGTACCAGGCACTGGAAGTAGAATGGCCTAGTGGATACAGCAAAGGCCTAGGAGTCAAAAGGACCTGAGCTCTAAACCCGGCTCCATCATTCGTCGTCTGTGTGACCTTGGAGAAGTCACTTAACTTCTTTGTGCTTCAGTTACCTTATCTGTAAAATGGGGATTAAGACCGGAAGCCCCATGTGGGACCTGGACCGTGTCTAAATCCGATTAGATTGTATTAGTAAGGTGACTGGTACATAGTAAGCACTTTACAAACCGTGGCTCAGCGGAAAGAGCACAGGCTTGGGAGTCAGGGGTCACGGGTTCTAATCCCGGATCTGCCACTTGTCAGCTGTGTGACTTTGGGCAAGTCACTTCACTTCTCTGGGCCTCAGTTACCTCATCTGTAAAATGGGGATGTAGCCTGTGAGCCCCACGAGGGACAACCTGATCACCTTGTATCCCCCCCCCCCCAGCGCTTAGAACAGAGTAAGCGCTTAACACATACCAATATTGTTATTAACAAATACTATAAAAATGCAATAAAAATCACTGCACGTGAGGGTCAGCCTTTGGGTGTGCAAAATGTGGCCATAACTGTGGATTACCCATTGCCCTCTTCAATCGCACAGGCACTTATGGGTGAATTTCACTCTCAGTAGCATTTTCTAATGTATGAAGGACAAAGCTAGCCTGTGATCTCATAACGGAAGGGGATTGTCTCTATTGCTATGTTGTACTTTCCCAAGCACCGAGTGCGGTGCTCTGCATGCGGTAAGCGCTCAATAAATACGATTGAATGAATAAATGAATATAAAGTTCATCAAGCTTTACGTTTTTGATTTTTAACTTTATTATAAGATTCATAGCTCATAGTTTAGGAAACAGATTTACTGTCAGTCTATTCTCCAGCTCAGGATCACGGCTATAGCTTTTCCTCATAATAATAATAATAATAATAATAGTAATGTTGGTATTTGTTAAGCTCTTACTATGTGCAGAGCACTGTTCTAAGCGCTGGGGTAGACACAGGGGAATCAGGTTGTCCCACGTGGGGCTCACAGTCTTCATCCCCATTTTACAGATGAGGGAACTGAGGCACAGAGAAGTGAAGTGACTTGCCCACAGTCACACAGCTGACAAGTGGCAGATCTGGGATTCGAACTCACGACCTCTGACTCCAAAGCCCATGCTCTTTCCACTGAGCCACGCTGCTCCTCATGGTATTCCTTCTTCAATTAAACTAAATAAATCTTTCAGAGCGAGTGGCCAAAAAGCATTTCCGGCACTTTTTCTCTCAGCCTAAAAAAATCAGTCAGGACCACTGAATTTTGTGATTTCCAAGAGGCAGGTGACCCAAAGGAACTATTGTAGCAATAGTATTTATTAAGTCTTTTACTGCACTACTCAACTGGTAGGAATGTTCATGTTTGAGGGTAAGACAGTCTCATCTGTTCGGTCATTAAACCAGTGCTGGACCGAACAAATATCTGAGGGATGATCCATGTGAAAATTTTGTGTCATCTCCTCTAAGCAAGACTGGCAATCCTTACCCATTAAACAAGGAGCATTCTTCCAAAATGTGGATAATGGAAAAAAAAATTAGCCTCTCCCCCAAAATGTGATTCATCATTGTTCCCGTTTTCCCAACGCTTGGAGGGAACTGCCTTTAGAAAAAAATCAAAGAACGAAGGACTACTGAGGGTCACGTGGCAATTGCCCATATATAAAAACTTACGATACCATTTGGGATCAATATGATTTGGATGCAGGGTTACTATGCGCCGCTGATATTCCAGGAACTCCGAAGGGGAGACGTGCCTGGTTGAAACAAGGGAGGAATGCTGTTGGATCCAGACCCTAGCAGCATCTAAATTTCCGGTTTCTTGACGGAAGTCAGGATGGCAGAGAGAATCTAATTCGGCAGCCACTAGGCCCAGAGGTGGGAGCGGGGATCCAGATCCAAGGGAAATGCGGCACAGAGGCGCAGGCCCCCCCCCCCCCAGCCACGGGACATCGCTCCTCTATGACCTCTACCACCCGGGGTCGTACCAACTCCCAAAAGAGCGGCGCAAAGAGTGGGAGGTTGAGACCCAGACAGTCCAGTCATCCCATCGCTGGCTGCCAATTACAGCAGGGCTGGACTTTCCTTCTCTCCCCAGTTCTCAGCGAAGATGGGCTGCTGGCAGGATCCGACGGCTGGGAAGGGAGCAAGCATTTGGGAAAGGAAATGGGTACTGTGGGGTCCTGGGGACTAGATGCATCCCAGCCTCCCGAGAGCGAGAGAGATGCCCCGACATCTCTGGCCCAGGTCAACGGGGGCAAAAAAACGAAATGAGAAAGGTGGGAAAAGTAGGGGTTGGGAATCAGATTATGGGTTCTAATCCCAGCTCCACCACTTGTCTGCCGTGTGATCTTGGGCAAGTCACTTCACTGCTCTTTGCTTCAGTTACCTCCTCTGTAAGATGGGGATTAATAATAATTTAATAATGAGAATAATAATAACGTTGAGCTCTTACTATGTGCCAAGAACTGTTCTAAGCGCTGGGGTAGATACAAGGTCATCAGATTGTACCACGCGGGGCTCAAAGTCTTAATCCCCATTTGACAGATGAGCCCATGTGGGGCAATCTGATTAGCCTGCATCTACCCCAGCGCTTAGAACGGCGTTTGGCACGTGGTAAGCGCTTAAATGCCCTCATTATTATTATTGTTATCATTTCCAAGACATGCGTGTCTCCCTCCAGGGAACCGACGGCTCCCTTTGCGCGCCCCCGCCCCTCCCCATCACCAGTGCCTTCCTCGGCCTCCCCCGCCCCCAAACTGGCGTGGCTCGGTGGAAAGAGCCCGGGTTTAGGAGTCGGAGGTCGTGGGTTCTAATCCCGGCTCTGCCACACATCGACGGTGTGACCGTGGGCAAGTCACTGAACTTCTCTGGGCCTCAGTTCCCTCATCTGGAAAATGGGGATTAAGACTTGGGACAACGTGGGACAACCCGATGGCCTCGTATCTACCCCAGCGCTCAGAACAGCGCTTGGCACATAGTGAGCGCTCAACAAATCCCATCATTATTATTAATGCCCTCCCCCCCGCCTCCCCAAGAGCCGGAGCCGTCTTCTGCTGCCAGGGTGGGATTCTCCCGCGCCCTCCCTCTCCAAAGAACCAGGGCCCTCCCTCTTGCCCCCCGGTCCCGGGGAAGCGGTGCCCTCCCCTGCGCCCCAGAACCAGTGCCTTTCCTAGTCCCCCCCAGCCGGGAAGGAATGCCATCCCGACCACCAGTGGCCTCCCCTTGCGCCCTCCCTCCCCAAGGAAGCTGTGCCCTCCCCTGCCCCCCCCCCAACCGGGAATCAATGGCCACCCCTGCGCCCCGGCCGCCCCCCCCGCCCAAGGGCCAGTGCCCTCCCCCGCGGCCACCCGGGGAACCCGTGCCCTTCCTCTGCAAGGAACCCGTGGCCTCCCCCGCGCCCCCCAAACCAGGGCCTTCTCTTGTCCCCCTCTAGCCGGGAAGGAATGCCACCCGGGGATCCCGCGCCCTCCCTCTCCGGGGAACCCCTGCCCTCCCCCGCGCCCCCAGAACCAGTGCCTTCCCTCGTCCTCCTTAACCGGGAAGGAGTTCATTCAATAGTATCTACTTAGAGCTTACTATGTGCAGAGCACTGTACTAAGCACGATCCGGCAACGGAGACAATTCCTGCCCAATGACGGGCTTACAGTCGATGCCACCCGGGGAACCCGTGCCCTCCCTCTCCAGGGAACCCGTGCCCTCCCTCTCCAGGGAACCCCTGCCCTCCCTCTCCAGGGAACCCCTGCCCTCCCTCTCCAGGGAACCCGTGCCCTCCCTCTCCAGGGAACCCCTGCCCTCCCTCTCCAGGGAACCCGTGCCCTCCCTCTCCAGGGAACCCGTGCCCTCCCTCTCCAGGGAACCCGTGCCCTCCCTCTCCAAGGAACCGGTGCCCTCCCCTGCGCCCCCAGAACCAGTGCCCTCCCTCGTCCCCCCCACCCCCCCCCGCCCAGCCGGGAAGGAATGCCACCCCGGGGATCCCGTGCCCTCCTGCCCCCGCGCCCTCCCTCTGCAGGGAACCGGTGCCTTCCCTCGTCCCCCCTCAGACGGGAAGGAACGGCAGGCGGGGATCCGGCGGCCTCTCTCCCTCCCTCCCTCCCTGCCCGCCCCCCGGGGATGGGGGCGGCTCTCACCATCTGTAGCCCCGGCCTCGGTTGACGGTGAGGGTGAGGACGGTCTCCAGGGCGAGGGGCAGGTTGAGCAGCGCCAGCAGCCAGCAGCGGGGCCGCAGCCCGGCCCGGCTCACCCGCCACACGGCCAGCAGAGAGTGCAGCACGAACAGCAGCCGCGTGGCCAGCGCGTTGACCAGCACCAGCGCCCCCATGACGGACCCCCCGATCGGTGCCCGGGGGCAGCTGCTGCCGCTGCTGCTGCCGCCGCTGCCGCTGCTGCTGCTGCAAAGGGGCCGGTCCTTAGCCTGCCCCCTGCCCTCCCGCACCCACCCACGGGACACTAGAACCCTCCCCACCCCCTCTCGCCCCTCCCTCCCTCCCCCCAACTTCCTCGCCCTCTTCAACCCCTCCTCGCCTTTCCTCCCCTCGGCCTCGCCCCCCACCCCGGCGGGCAGGGACCTGCCCGGGAGCTGGCCGGTCCCCCGGCCCCGATGGATGGAGAGAGGGAGGGAGGGAGGCGGGACGTGGGAGGAGAGGGGACTCACCCTGGACCACCTCCTCCGACCCCCTCATCATCCTCGTGTTTAATAAGGATAATGCCGGTGGTCGTCCGGCGCTTACTGTGGGCCCGGCACCGTTCTGAGCGCTGGGGGGGGGGGGGGATACAGGGCGATCGGGTTGGCCCTCGTGGGGCTCCCAGTCTTCGTCTCCCGTTTTCCAGATGAGGAAACTGAGGCACGGAGAAGTTTAAGGGGCTTCGCCAAGTCACGCAGCTGACAAGTGGCGGAGGCGGGAGTAGAACCCGCGACCCCTGACTCCCAAACCCGGCCTTTTTTCACCAAACCACGCTGCTGCTGCTTGTCTGGACTGGGGGCCCGTTGTGGGGCGGGGATAGTCTCTGTCTGTTGCCCAAATGGACAGTCCAAGCGCTCAGTCCATTGCTCTGCACGTAGTGAGCGCTCAATAAATACCATCGAATGAACGAACGAATGAATCTGGGTATTTGTTACGCGTCTACTACGTGCCAGGAACTGGACTGAGCGCTGGGGCGGATACCGGCGGATTGGGTGGGACGCAGTCCCCGTCCCCCGTAGGGCCCACGGTCGCAATGACCAGTTTACAGATGAGGGAACTGAGGCCCAGCGAAGTGAGTTGCCACCCAGGCCGTGCAACAGATAAGCGGTAGGGCCGGGATTAGAACCCAGGACCTTCCGACTCCCAGTCATTATGCCATCCTGCCTCCTTGCTCCCGGTTGCCCCATAGGTGTCCAAAACAGGGCTGTCCGCCTTCCGGGAGTCCTGGTCGCGGGACCACCCATTCATTCATTTATTCATTCACTCAATCTTACTTATTACGCGCTTACTATGTGCGGAGCACTGTATTAACCACTTGGGAGGGTACAATATAACATTAACCAGACACATTCCTTACCCACACTGAGCTTACAGTCTAGAGGGGGAGACAGGCATTAAAATACATAAATAAATCCCCAGGACTTTCTTTCCCAAGCCCTCAAGAACGGATGGAGCCAGGGAGGCTTCCCTTACCGAGGGCTCCGCTTCCGGGCTGGCGATTCGGGATCCAGTGGCTCATCCCGAAGAGTTTCCGCGAGCATCCTATTCATTCGGTCAGTCAGTCATATTTCTTGAGTGCTTACTACGTGCAGAGTACTGTACTAAGCGCTTGGAAAGTACAATTCAGCCATAGAGACAATCCCTGCCCACACTGGGTTTATAGTCTAGAAGGGGGAAGATAGGCCCCAAAACAAGTAAAGAGGCATCAATATAAATGAGTAGAATTATAGAGAGATGATACACATCAAAACGAGTAAACGGGCATTAATAGAAACAGAATTATAGATGAATGTACATATTTATACGCAAGTGCTGTCGGGGAAGGGGATGGGGTAGAGAAAGGGAGTGAGTGGGTGGAATGCAGAGCGCAGGCCTCTCCTGCACCCATCTAGCTGGAGGCCATTTGGGGGACGGGGCAGGGGCTGTTTTCTCAAGTGTTTTCTTTGCATTCTTGGCCTTGCCTGTGTCCTTAGAGTGAGAAACATGGGAGAGTTTTGAAGCCCATGGAAAAGGTATGATTTTCTCTAGTTTGTAAGCTCTTTGAGGACAGGTATCACGTCAACTAACTCCGTTGTGTTTTACCAAGTGCCTAGTAGAGTCAGCGCTTAGTACAGTGAATGATGCTGTTGGTGTCTATCTACTTGTTTTTGTTGTCTGTCTCCCCCTTATAGACCGTGAGCCGGTTGAAGGGTAGGGATTGCCCCCCATCTGTTGACGAATTGTACTTTCCAAGCTCTTAGTACAGTGTTCTGCACACGGTAATCGCTCAGTGAATACGACTGAATGAATGCCTGGCACCTACTGTACGCTTAACAGATGGAGAAGCAGCATGGCTCAGTGGAAAGAGCACGGACTTGGGAGTCAGAGGTCGTGGGTTCTAATCCCGGCTCCGCCACTCGTCTGCTGTGTGACCTTGGTCAAGTCACTTAACTTCTCTGTGCCTGTTACCTCATCTGTAAAAATGGGGATTAAAAAGTGTGAGCCCCACGTGGGACGATCTGATTACCCTGTATCTGTCCCAGAGCTTAGAACAGTGCTCAGGACATAGTAAGCGCTTAACAAATACCATGATCATTATTATTATTAAATATCATTATTATTATTATTTGGGGCACAGAATAGGTGCTCAAGAAATGCTAGTATTGAAATACAAAATGAACAAGTGACGCTCAGCAAAGGTGACTGCCCTCAAGGCACTTACACTGTGATGGGGAAAAAAAGAAACCATTCACTAATATCAAAGGAAATAATTGGATATACAATTGAAGAACATATACATGTAAGTGCTCAAGTTGAGAGCATAGGGCCGGAGATGCCTGGTGGGCTTATACAGTAGTACTTGGACCTACTAGGGGAAGGTTTGTGGAGGAGGTGGGGTTTTAGGAGGGATTTGAATGTAGGGAGCGTGGTGGTCTGTCAAAATTGTTGAGTAAAGGAGATCCAGGCGGGGGGAACAGCATCAGTGAGTGGACCAAAACTCTAAGCTCCCCTCTCGACTGTGAGCTCCCTGTGGGAAGGGAATGTGACTTCCAGCTCTGTCCCAAGTGCTTACTGATCACGCTCAGCGATCAGTATCGACCGGTGGAATTTACAGAGTGCTTACCGTGGGCAGAATGCCGTACTAAGTACTTGGAAAGTACAACAGAGTTGGTAGACACGTTCCCTGCTCCCAGCTTATAATCAAGAAGAGAAGGATGATATAAAAAAAAAAATTTACAGATAAGTACATAAGAGCTGTGAAGCTGAGGGTGGGGATCCCAAATGCCTAGAATATAGATCTGTTTATTGGTGAAGCAGGTGTCCTCTGCTTGGATGGGAGTAGGGGGACTGAGAGGGAAGTTCTGCTCTAACCACCCACCAGGAGTATCATATAAATTCATATTACGGATGACATTTTATTTTTCTTCTTCCACGTTGGCTGGGGAAATACTAGGTAGTGGTTTAGCCAGTCTCCTGATCAGGTTAGAGTCGGCATTATCCTCCGTAGGGGTAATAGAATTTTAAATGAAATGAAACATCAGGTAAATAAGGCGTGTATTTCCTGTCGTAAAATGCGTTTTTTCAAGAGAGAGAAATTCTTCTAAAATCTCCCTTCTCCAAGGTGGTGGCCAAACCGATTAGGCTGCTGGGTTATTATTATTATTATTATTTTTTTAATGGTATTGATTGAGCACTTACTGTGTGCAAAACACTGTACTAAGCGCTTGGGGGGGGTACAATATAACATCAGACACATTCCCTGTCCACAACGAGCTCACATTCTAGAGGATTGGCAGGAAGAGAGGAAGATCCTAAAATTTACTCAGCTCCCATTTCTCCACCCTATTCACTTTCCCTTCTGAGCCACCTATGTACTTAGGTTTGTACCCCTTATGCACTTTTATATCCATTTCATTCCCAGCCTTACAACACTTATACGATGATACTCCGCTTGCTTCCCCTATCTGTATTTTTTACACTAGATTGTAAGATCCTCAAGGATGAGGATCATGTCTACCAAGTCTATTCAACTGTACTCTCCCTACCACTTAAGGCAATGTTTTTTATACAGTAAATGCTCAGTAAATGTCACTGATTGATTAATATTCAGATAGAAGGAATTCCAATATTGGACCAAGACAGATTGAGGCACACCCTGGCTTTAAAAAAAAAAAAAGGTTTTGAAAGTGTTATTTTCTTCTCAATACCTGCATGCACCTTATGAGGCGGGAAGACCCCGATATTCTGATAAATTCTTTGAAGTGCAAGCAAGCATCAAAATCAAGCCCAACAATTACACATTTTGCAAAGTTGTAAGCTGTAGGAGTAAAATGCTCAAAAAGTAACCGGGAGGATGCCATTTTAAACTAAACTAACCCAAAGAAGACACATTTATTTTAATTACATTGCTTATTTAAGAATATTTACGATTTATGTTGGAATTCGTATAGAATTTTCCTGACTCCTATGAGATCATTAAAATCTTTATACAAATTAAGTGTTTTGCAAGTGATAAATGTACTCTGTTAAAATATTCTACAAAATCTTTGACTAAATTCTCACCTCAATATTGACACAGTAACAACTTTCCCTAAAAAAATAAAGACAGTATCATGAAAACAAACTAGAAATATGAAATGCTCCATATTGTAATTTCCTTGATGCTTTTTCGGAAACAAAAACAAAAATACCTTTAGCAAGCAATTCAATTTATGCTTTTATCCTTCTTGCAGCTTATCCCAGTAAGTGGATTTTATTTTGCAAATTGCGGATGACCAATATGCTGCCAAAGTGAGATTTCACATGCCAAGTTTCAATCTGAACAAGATTTTATGGCCAAGTAGCCGTGACTACAGTAGTAAGTAGATGGGAGAGCTTGTAGAAGTATTAAAGGAGAGCGTTTTTGTTATCCATTCTAAAGGTCAAAGCACATCTGCATCAAAACAGAGGGATCACAAGGAAGTGTGGCTAACTAACATCCAGTAACCCTCTGATGCATTTCACACCCCATCTGTATGTATTCCCAGTTTTGAATCTCCACATCTATTCAGAGACTTGCTGACATTCACACGGAATAGAATTTAAAGACACCAAAGTCAAAGCCAGAAAATTGTACTGCTCTTGGCATCCATCCTTCCTGGATGAGGTTTACAGCGTTTCCTCCTGTCGGTGCTCGTTTAATAAAGCCATGCGATGGGGTGGATTTTATGTTTAATGGTGTGATTCGGGTTTTGGATCTCGACACTGGGGCGAAAGGAAACCTGTAATCCATTGCTTACCTGGATCAGAGAAATTCCGCTTCCTCTGACATGGTCCGGAGAAACCAGATGTTTGTGAAGCGGTATTCAAAGAGGTGCCGAGGTCTTCCACCTTGACCCACTCGTGTCTGGAGACCTACATGCCGCACTCTGTTAAATGGGAATCTTTGAAATGGGGCTTTTGTTTCCAATCGGATTTTTCAGGTATCCTATAAAAGTAGGCTGCTAGACATTTTCTTTTTTTTCCAAAACTATCCCCAGGTCTGAACCACAAACCATGTGGGTGCAGCTTCACTTCAAAGTTGGCAAAACTATCTGTTCTTAGCTTCCCATATGTAGGTCATCAGACATGAGGTCTGGGATCCATTTTATCTATTACAACGGACTAAAATGGGGCTGAAGCAGAACAAGCGCGTTATCAACGGAGCGATTTCCTTCTCCCAGGGTACAGTCAAGGCAACTCAGAATGAAAGGAATGTCTGTTTCCCCCTCTGGGTTGTAAACTCCCTGGGTTGGGGGGTCATGCCTATCAACTCCGCTGAACCCTCCCAAGCTCTTAGGGCAGAGTTTTGCACACAGTAAGTGCTCGATAAATACCACTGACTGGGAGAGAATTGCTCCCCATTTCACACAAAGGCCCTGGTGCGCCTGTATCCTTGTAATCGTCCTTGTAATTGTAATCCTTGTAATCCTTGTAATCCTTGTAATCCTTGTAACTGTAATTTAATCGTCTCCCCCGATTAGACTATAAGCCCGTCAAACGGCAGGGACTGTCTCTATCTGTTGCTGACTTGTTCATCCCAAGCGCTTAGTACAGTGCTCTGCACATAGTAAGCGCTCAATAAATACTATTGAATGAATGAATGAATGAGTAATCCCTGTACGAGGTGAAGGTAATGATTTAGGACTGCAGGCCATGTAAACAAGCCAACTGTTGAAGCCAACGCCCCTTAAAGGTATGGTATTCGAAATGCCAATCGATGGGATTTATTGAGCGCTTACTGTGTGCAGAGCACTGAACTATGTGCTTGAGAGAGTATAGCACAACAGAGTCAGTGTTTCCTGCCTGCAGAGTCATTACGGTCTGGAGGGACCGCGATAGAGAGATTTTCACGGACGATGATATGGTCCTATAGAACTTTATTTTGCTAATTATGGTGTTGTGGAAGATAGGGTCGATTAGCAGATTGGATAGTGGCAGTCTGCACAGAGGGGACTATCCTAAAGCCCGTCGCCCCAAAGTTGGTGGGGGGGTGGTGATTCGATGGGCCTGTGGGAAGACTGGGGGCAGAGCTCGTGAAAGTGAGTCTGTGGCGATTCTGGGGGCTATGTTCTGTCTCCAATACACACTGAGATATGTTTACCTTAATTTTTTTATTCAGTCGTATTTATTGAGCGCTTACTGTGTGCAGAGCAGTGTACTAAGCACTTGGAAAGTACAATTCAGCGACAGACAATCCCTGCACAACAACGGGCTTACGGTCTAGAAGGGGGGAGACAGACATCAAAAAAGTAAACAGGCATCAATAGCATCAATATAAATAAATAGAATTATAGATATATACACACCATTAATATAAAGTAATAGAATTATAAATATGTACATATATATGCAACTGCTGTGGGGCATGGAGGGGGTAGAACAGAGGGAGGGAGTTGGGGAGATGGGGAGGGGAAGAGGAGCAGAGGGAAAGGGAGGGCTCAGTCTGGTTAAGTCTTAGTCTTTATTAAGTCTTAGTCTTAAAATGGCTCATATCTGTACATTGAAGTGGATAGGAAGGAGCATGGCTTAGTGGACCGAGCACAGGCTTGGGAGTCAGAGGTCGTGGGTTCTAACCCTGGCTTTGCCACTTAGCGGTGTGACGTTGGGCAAGTCACTTCACTTCTCTCTGTCTTAGTTACCTCATTTGTAAAATGGGAATTAAGACTGTGATCCCCACGTGGGACAACCTGATTACCTTGTATCCCTCCCCAGCGCTTAGAACAACAGTGCTCAGCGCATAGTAAGTGCTTAACAAATACCATTATTGTTATTATTACCTTGTATCTACCCCAATGCTTAGAACAGTGCTTGGCACATAGTGAGCGTTTAACAAATCCCATCATTATTGTTATTATTTGACCACTGCAAGATCATGGCAGCTAGACATACTACACTCTGCCCACATATAATAATAACAATGATAATAATTTTGGTATTTGTTAAGCGCTTACTATGTGCCAAGCACTGTTCTAAGTGCTGGGTAGATACAAGGTAAACACGTTGTCCCATGTGGGGCTCACAATTTTAATCCCCATTTTACAGATGAGTTAACTGAGGCATAGAGGAAGTGAAGTGACTTACCCAAGGTCACACAGCAGACAAGTGGTGGAGTCGGAATTAGAACCCACAACCTCTGACTCCCAAGCCCGGGCTCTTTCCACTGATCCATGCTGCTTTTCAATATATAGATGATATACATATATATATATATATATATATAAAGATATATGTGCATCTACATTCATTCATTCCTTCAATTGTATTTACTGAGCACTTACTGTGTGCAGACACTATACTAAGTGATTGGAAAGAACAATTCGACAATAAATAGCAACAATAAAGAGAGAGAATCCCTGCCCACAAGCTAGCTACATCTACATAGCTACCCTTCAGGGTTCATAGATAATAATAATGGGACTTAGGTCCTTAATATGTGCCAAGCTCTCTGCCAGGGACTGGGGTAGGGGCAAGATAATAAGACTGACACAGCCCCTACCCCCAAGGGTTCATAGTCCATGAGAGAGTGAGAGCAGCTGAAGCTGAATGAGATTGTTGGGCAGCGACTGTCTCTATCTGTTGCCGAATTGTACATTCCAAGCGCTCAATATAGTGCTCTGCACACAGTAAGCGCTCAATAAATACGATGGAATGAATGAACGAATGAATGAGAAACTGAAATCGAGAGGGGTCGGATGACTGAGCCGGATCCTGCTCTTTGCCATTAGACCTTGCTACCTCCCCTCCGCGGTAACGTGCAGATGGAAAGGTTCTATCTGAGCACGGATCCCCAGTCAGCAAACTCCTATGTTATGTGTATGACATTGGCCTCTTATCCGGGCCGTTTGCATTTCTGTCTCTTGGCATCAGAAATTTCTCCAAACCTTTGGATCAAAGACTCATCCAATTTCTAACTGCTAGATGCTAGATTGGTCTCTCTATGGCTGCCGTCTCCCAGCTTTCCATAGTAACACCAGATAGTTGGAGGTTTAGCTTTATCGTGCTTTCAAACAGTCCCTCTGTCTTTGTGGTTTCCCATTTCAGTTCGGCATATAGCGGCTGTTTGAATAGCCTGGTGTCCTGCTCCCGCCTCACGTGCATTACCCAGTGAATACAATTCTGATGCTCCAGGAAAGAGCCTAACGGCATCACCGACAGCCTTTAATCGGTCAGCACGAACTCCTAGTGTGGATGACGGTATTCGAGAAGCACGTACACAAGAAGACAGACAGATGATTATAAACTGCTTTTCAGAATAAGCAATATGAGCCCACAGGAAAGGCTAAAGAAGATTGAGGTTTGGTATCCACTTCAACCTGCCAAGAGCTCTATACGCACCTAGGATCTCCAACGGGAAAACCGAATTATTGAAAATTCTGCTTCCAAGGGGGCACGTTTCCTGATGAGGTAGAAAATTGAGTCAAGAAGCTAGTATGTGTTGCCCACATGATATCGATCTTCCAACGAACTGAAGGGCAGCTGAAATTCCACTTCTTCCAGAAGGAAAATCCTGATTCATTTTTGTCTCCAACTCCCATCCCAGCCCATCTGCACCCACAGCTACTCATACCCCTTTTGAAAATAGTGATTTTCATGCTATATCCTTTAAGTGTGTACTCATTCACCTACCCACCTTTTACTGGTATTTGTTTAGCACTTACTATGTGTCTAGCACTGTTTTAGCACTGAGATAGATACCAATTTATCAGTTTGGTTGCAGCCCGTGTCCCAGATGGGGCTCACACTCTCAATTGGAGGGAGGAGGATTTAATCCCCATTTTACAGGTGAGGTAACTGAGGCACAGAGAAGTTAAGTGATTTTCCCAAGGTCACACGGCAAGCAAGTGACAGAGCTGGGATTAGGACCCAGGACCTCTGACTCCCAGGCCCTTGCTCTTTTCCATAGTCCATGCTGCTTTTCTTTCCATTATGCTTTTCCTCCTGGGAGTTTAGTCTGAATCTATTGCGTGACTCTGGGCAAGCCACGTAACTTCTCTGTGCCTCAGTTACCTCATCTGTAAAACGGGGATTAAGACTGTGAGCCCCATTTGGGCAACCTGATTACCTGGTATCTACCCCAGGGCTTAGAACAGTGCTTGGCACATAGTAAGCGCTTAACAAACACCATTATTATTATTATTATTATTATTATTTTCTGTTATATTGTAAGCTCTTTAGGACAAATATCATGTCTTTTACCTTTATCATACATTCCCAAGGACTCAGTATAGTACTCTGCAAACCGTACTTGATCATTAGGACTGATTAATTGATCGACTGTTTTTTTTTTTATTACCCATGTCTATGATACAAATGAGAACGTAATTCCTGAACTAATAATACCCTGTTGTAACTCTCTGATGGCCATGGTTCATATGTCCCCTATCTGAGGAACTCATCATAAGAAGCAGAGGAGGGCATCTACTTCTATGAATTAATCCAATAATTTACTGCAATGAGCAGTAAAATTATTTTATATCCGTATGAGATGTATTGCTGAAAAATCAGAAGAGCCAAAGACGGGGGATTTTCTGAGCTAATACTGCCTACTGTGGTGAGCAAAATTTCAATCTTCTCTTCTTTTCAAAATGATTGAATTTAAAGATGGCAACTACCCCTTGCACTTTATTGCTTTTTTACATAGTTGACATGGTGGACAGGTTATATTTCAAGGGCCCCTGACTATTGTCATTATGATTATAAATATCTTGCAATGCATCTCATGGAGATGTTTTCTGCAGGAAGATTTAAATGAAGAGTCATTTGAATCAACACCAAAACATTTCCATTTCTCCAATATTTATGCATTTTCGGATATGATCTATCATGCTGTAAATAACAGCTAACTTTTTTATTAACAATTTGGCTAAAAATGTATTCCGCTGGGTCCAGTGCTGGGTTCATCAAATACACTGACACAGAAACTAAAGAGATTTCTTATTTTAATTATTCACAATGCAGAGGATATTGCACAAAACATGACCAAAAGAATTCTTTCATTTTACTGAATAACAATTAATGTTTTAGAGGGTGATTATAATCTTAAAGGATCGAGAAACTTCACAGCACCAGCAGAAGACTATATTGATTTTTCAAATCCTCTCTTTGAAGAAGTAAACAAGATCCTTTTGGATCAATCAATCAATCCTATTTATTGAGTGCTTATTGTGTGCAGAACACTGTAATACCTGCATTTGAACTACCCGTGTTTCTGAGATGCCTGTTTGAAGTTGCACTATGCAATAATTACTACTTAATTATGCTTTTCTAATTTTTCATTTGTTAATATTTTGGGAGGCATAAAACTGGCTGCATTTCTAAAGCTTTGTCTCTAACTCCCCAAATGAAAAAAATGAAGAGAAATTATTTCTCTAAGAAGCCCAGAGCAGGCATTAGGCGTGACCACAGAGCAAATGAATACGAAATAATTTCCTGCAATAATAATAATGTTGGTATTTGTTAAGCGCTTACTATGTGCCGAGCACCGTTCTAAGCGCTGGGGTAGATACAAAGTAATTAGGTTGTCCTATATGAGGCTCACAGTCGTAATCCCCATTTTACAGATGAGGGAACTGAGGTACCGAGAAGTTAAGTGACTTGCCCAAAGTCACACAGCTGACAAGTGGAGAAGCTGGGATTAGAACCCATGACCTCTGACTCCTAAGCCCGTGCTCTTTCCACTGAGTCATGCTAATAATGGTAATATTTGTTAAGCCTTTACTATGTGTTAAGCACCGTACAAAGCACTGGGGTAGATAAAGATGAACTTGTGGGCAGGGAATGTGTCTGATGCTATACTGTACTTTTCTACTCTTATTGTACAGTGCTTTGCATGAAATAAGCACTCAATAAATAAGATTAATAATAAAAATAATCAGGTCAGACAGTCCTTTCCCTCATAGGTCTCACATTTTCAGGTATAAAGGAGAGCAGATAATTAATCTCCATTTTACAGATGAGGAAACTGAGGAACTAAGTTAAATGATATACCTAAGGTTACCCAGAAGGCAAGTAGCAGAACTAGGATAGAACCTGTCTTCTTGACTCTCGGGCTTGGGCTTTTTCCACTAGCCTATTCTGCTTCCCCGCAACCTCTTGTCATCCTCCAGCGTGACCCATTTCCAGGTTAGAAGAGCTTTAGACGAGTTGGCCTCTTTCTGGAGAACTCCAAGACTTCCTAAAATTTGCAAAGAGTGGTAAAGCAGGTGCTTGTACTAATATTTCGTCCTTACCGTTCAAAAACTGGATCTCATTAATGCCCTCCATCTTCTCTCAAGGGAAGAAAACCTGGTGGTTATTCTCCACTTTCAGCTGGTGTCACTAGGAGAAATTAAGAAGCTTGTTCCCGGCCCAGGCCTAATTTGTGTCAGAGCCCCAGAACTTCTGGCATAACCCTGGTAACCCTGTAGCCCCCGCCCAGCCAAGAGGTCATGTTTCCCACCTCCTTTCAGTCTTTAAGTCCATCTGGCTGCTGTCCTAGGCCAATGAGCCAGATGGGAGGAGAAACCCAGAGACGGATGAAGCGCTGACAGGCTCCCTTCAAGGGCTCCCTTCCTGGGCCCTCTGTTCCTCTTCTCCAAACCTCACCACTCTCTTCTCTCCCCAGTCCTTGGCATAGTGGATAGAGCATGGGCCTGGGAGTCAGAAGGTCATGGGTTCTATAATCCCAGCTTTGCAACTTGTCTGCTGTGTGGCCCTGGGCAAGTCACTGCACTTCTCTGGGCCTCAGTTACCTCATCTGTAAAATGGGAATGAAGACCGGGAACCCCATGTGGGACGGGGACTGTGTTCAACCTGATTTGCTTGTATCAGTGCTTAGTTCAGTGCCTGGCACATAGTAAGTGCTTAAGAAACACCATTATTATTATTATTATTATTATTATTATTATTATCATTTCATCCCCTAGAGGAGCCAGAGGATGAGTTCTGATTGGTCAGAAATCCCTCATGCGTAGAAAAAAGTTTGAGGTAAACAGCCAACATCCATGTTGCTTGAAAATCAATCAGTAGTATCTATTGAGCATTTACCTTATGCAGAGAATTTGGGAGATTACAATATAATTAATAGATGCGTATCCTGCCCTCAAGGAGCTTACACTCTAGAGGGGAAGTCAGACACTAAAATAAGGTACAGGCAGGGGGAAGCAACGGAGTTTGATACCCAGAACCAAAGTCATACACAGTCATAATTAAAGACCCATATAAAGCTACAGAGTCAGACTAAACTAACAAGACACTCTGAGGATTGAGAAAACTTTGAAAATTCAACTATTTTGTTTTAATACTCCCAGGGGTCGGTTTTGTATAAAGAAACCAGCAGAATCAATTCATTAGGATTTTCAAAGCAGAATAAAATGCTTTCAGGATGTTGATCATAGTCTTCTCTTAGCAACCCCAGCAGAAATCCAACTCGCATTAAAGCAGTGATTTTCATACCCAGGCTTATTTTTGGTACAAAGCATGTTTAAATGATGCCATGACACTCCAGCTCTCTTTACATAAATGAAATGTATTTGATCCTTTCTGTCAGTTTGTTGGACGATTACTCCTTCTTGCTGCTCGGGTTTTCCCTGTCCACTAAGGTGGAGGAAACAGGCCCTGCAGGAAGCAAATTTCTGGGGGAAGATGTCACCTATTATGTGCAGACCTTTGTACTAGAAACTTGAGAGACTATAATAGAAGCAAAGCTCATCTCCAGAATGTTGCAAGTTCGTTGTGGGCAGGGCAGTAAGTCTGTTTATTGTTACATCGTACTGTCCTAAGTGTTTAGTACAGTGCTCGGCGCACAGTGAGCACTCAATAAATATGATTGAATTAGTGAATGAATGAAGTAAAAGACAGGATTGGCTCCCTGACTTTGAGGAACTTACAATCCAATGGGTAAGCCTCCTTCAGTCAATCAATCAGTGGTATTTTTGGAACTGACTGTGTGCAGAGCCCCGTAGTAAGCGCTTGGGAGAGTACAGTACAGTTGGTAGACACAATCCCTACCCACAGGGAGCTTACATTCTAGTCGGGGAGAGAGACAACAAAGTACATATGCGTAGGGGAAACGAAAGAATATAAAGGGATGCCTGTAAGCATTCTGGAATGGATCCTTTACAAAGATTGATTGGATGCTGGCCAAAAAACCCCAAAAAACCCACTGTAGTCAGTGTATCCAGCAATCAGATTTAGGAAACTATCAATTAGTTTATACATTGAAAACTCTTCAAGCATAATACAACAGGGCTAATTGTAATGATTAGATGCAACCTTCGCAGTTTGGAGTTTTAAATGGACAAATAATTGCTCCTTAGTTGTTTGCGTGTCCCCCGGCAGAGTCAATCAGTTAGACAATATCTTAAAAAATTTCACATATAAAGAACTTTAAGCACCCAAACTATACATCGCCAAGGAGCCCCACCAGAATTCCGTTTAGAAATGTGTCTGAGAATATACCGCAAGAGGGAGAAAGAAAAAGGAGAAAAATGGGTGAAGGAGGAGTGAAAAAAACCACCATAAAAAGATTAGCTACTCAGTGAAAAGCCAATATGATTGCAGAAGTATTAAAATCCCCGTAGGAGATTTACAGAGGAGTCTGCCCTGGATTAGAATTTGATATCAAATAACTTAACTGAAGTCATACAATTTCTGTGCCATTTGTAGTTGAGTTAATAGCATATGTTCCTGGAGGATTACTGCCAATGATTAAGGAAATTAGGTTTTGTTTGAATTTAATTTAGTTATATAAAGCTGCTACTATAATTTACAGCTTTGATATTTAATATTTAATAACCCAGATCTTAGAAGAATACTAGATATAGTAGTGTCATTATGCCTTGAAATATTATTCCCATAAGTCATTTATATTTGCCGGCTGATAAGGACGTTCATCAACTAGATGGACTCAACATGAGCTCTCTGATAAAGTCGATGTCGTCTTGCAGTTTTGTGAGTTCTTGCATATTCCAGTCCATTTGCCGTGCCTGTAATTCACCGAATCATAATTTATTGACCTGGTCAACTGTCAATCAATCAGATTTGCTGAGCGCTTGCTATGTGCAGAGCACTGTACTAAGTGCTCGGGGGAGTAGAGTACAACATAATAAGCAGGCTTACAGTCTAGTCTACAGTCTAGACTTGTCAAAATAAGACACTCTACACCCAGTATTGTAGGTGCCTACTGAAAAAAATGGAGCATTACCAATTTATCTTTAAATGTGTAGTCCTATGATGATGATGAGTATTATTATGATAATTATTATTAGACTCCATAAGCACGACCCCTTAGGGGTTTCCTTCTTCTTAGTGCTCATTTCACTTTCCTAAGCCTGACTCTTTAGTTTCCTTACCATTTTTTTTTTCCATCTTCTCAGTTTTTCTCCTCTTCATCCATTTAGGTGCACCTTCTTTTCATTCTTTTCTTCTTCGCAGGTTCCCTCTGCTTTCTAACCTTTAGTCATCTGACTTTTTGTAATGTTTTTTTTAACCTTGCCTTGGCTTAGCAGAAAAATTCCCATCAGGCTAAAAGCTACATTTCTCTCTGATAAGAAGTTTGCAATCAAAAAATGCAAGTCCTTGTATGAAGATTGTCGGTGTTTAGGAGAGGAAATCCTTCAGATGGAGACAGGAAGTATGAGAGAGCTAGTTCAAGCAGCTGAAGGGTAAAGCAGCAGATCAATTCATTTCTAAGCCGTTTAATTAATTAATTGATTAATTAAGAACATGTATGGAAAATCTACTATATACCAAGCACTGCAGAAGATAAAAATTAAATTAAATACAGTTTAAGACTTAAATCAAAGACAGCACTTCTCCAGGAGAAACTCTCAATCTAACAGGAAAGTCAAACACAGAAGCAGACAACAATTGAACATCAGAGTTTGTGTACCAGAGCAGTCTCCTGATAATTCTGTTTCCTCTCCCACTCCATTCCCAGTTCAATTTGTTAAATACAATAAATAATTATTTTATTTGAAGAGGCAGCATGGCCAAATGGAAAGAGTATTGGGCTGGGAGTCAGAAGACCTGGGTTCCAGCTCTGCCATGTCCCTGCTGTGTGACCTGGGAAAGTAATTTAACTTCTCTGTGCCTCAGTTCCCTCATCTGCAAAATGGGGAATGAATACCTGTTCCCTCTCCTACTTACCCATGTGGGACCTGACTACTTTGTATCTATCCCGACTCTGCCCCTTGTCAGCTGTGCGACTGTGGGCAAGTCACTTCACTTCTCTGGGCCTCGGTTCCCTCATCTGTAAAATGGGGGTAAAGACTTTGAGCCTCACGTGGGACAACCTCATTCCCCTGTATCTACCCCAGCACTTAAAACAGTGCTCTGCATGTAGTAGGCACTTAACAAATACCAACACTATTATCCCCGTGCTTAGTACCGTGCCCGGTACATAATAACTGCTTAACAAATATCACAGTTACTATTATTATTTAACATGATACTTGGTCCAAATTGAAAGGCTCTGAAGCCTATGCTGGGAAAATGAAGGGAGAGCTTCGGGAAAAATGTGAAAAGCCATATTAAATTCATTATTTATGAAATAATGATGATGATGGTATTTATTGTTTTGTATGCCAAGCACTGGGGTAGATATTAAATAGTCAAATGGGACACAATTCCCATCCCACAAGGGGCTCAAGGTCTAAGCGGAAGGAGAACTGGCATTCTATCATCACAATATAGTTGACAACCCAGAGGCACAGAGAAGTTAAATGACTTACCCAAAATCACAGAGCAGGCAAGTGGCAGAAACCATTTGGTCTCCATACCCAAACTACCTGCTCTTGATGGGCAGATCGATGTCCTCAACACCACCCACTCCACTGAACTCAATTCCTTCGCTCTCCTGTTCCTCTGCCTACCTCCTACCACTAAGCACTGTACTAAGAACTTGGGAGAGTACAATACGACGACAGACACATATTCCCTGCCCATAGCATGCTCACAATCTAGAGGAAGATGATATTAACTTACATACATAAAAAAACTCCGGATATATACGAATCTGCCGTGGGGACGGGAGGGAGGATGAATGAAGAGAGCAAGTCAGGGCGAAGCAGAAGGGGGTGGGAGAAGAGGAGAGGATGGCTCAGTCAGGGAAGCAATCTGGGAGGAGATTTGCCTTCAATAAGGCTTTGAGCAATCATCTGCCTGATATGAGGAGGGACTATTTCCCACAGAGTCATTCATTCATTCATTCATTCATTCATTAGTATTTATTGAGTGCTCACTATGTGCAGAGCAATGGACTAAGCGCTTGGAATGTACAATTCGGGAACAGATAGAGACCATCCCTGCCCATTGACGGGCTCACAGTCTGATTGGGGGACAAAAACAAGACAACTCAATCGCGATAAGTAGAATCAAGGGGAGGTACACCTCATTAACAAAATAAATACGGTAATAAAAATATACACAAATTCATTCATTCATTCATTCAATAGTATTTATTGAGCGCTTACTATGTGCAGAGCACTGTACTAAGCACTTGGGATGAACAAGTCGGCAACAGATAGAGACGGTCCCTGCCGTTTGACGGGCTTACAGTCTAATCGGGGGAGACGGACAGACAAGAACAATGGCACTAAACAGCGTCAAGGGGAAGAACATCTCGTAAAAACCGATGGCAACTAAATAGAATCAAGGCGATGTACAATTCATTAACAAAATAAATAGGGTAACGAAAATATATACAGTTGAGCGGACAAGTACAGTGCTGTGGGGATGGGAAGGGAGAGGTGGAGGAGCAGAGGGAAAAGGGGAAAATGAGGCTTTAGCTGCGGAGAGGTAAAGGGGGGATGGCAGAGGGAGTAGAGGGGGATGAGGAGCTCAGTCTGGGAACGCCTCTTGGAGGAGGTGATTTTTAAGTAGGGTTTTGAAGAGGGAAAGAGAATCAGTTTGGCGGAGGTGAGGAGGGAGGGCGTTCCGGGACCGCGGGAGGACGTGACCCGGGGGTCGACGGCGGGATAGGCGAGACCGAGGGACGGCGAGGAGGTGGGCGGCAGAGGAGCGGAGCGTGCGGGGTGGGCGGTAGAAAGAGAGAAGGGAGGAGAGGTAGGAAGGGGCAAGGTGATGGAGAGCCTCGAAGCCTAGAGTGAGGAGTTTTTGTTTGGAGCGGAGGTCGATAGGCAACCACTGGAGTTGTTTAAGAAGGGGAGTGACATGCCCAGATTGTTTCTGCGGGAAGATGAGCCGGGCAGCGGAGTGAAGAATAGACCGGAGCGGGGCGAGAGAGGAGGAAGGGAGGTCAGAGAGAAGGCTGACACAGTAGTCTAGCCGGGATATAACGAGAGCCCGTAATAGTAAGGTAGCCGTCTGGGTGGAGAGGAAAGGGTGGATCTTGGCGATATTGTAGAGGTGAAACCGTCAGGTCTTGGTAACGGATAGGATGTGTGGGGTGAACGAGAGGGACGAGTCAAGGATGACACCGAGATTGCGGGCCTGAGAGACGGGAAGGATGGTCGTGCTATCCACGGTGATAGAGAAGTCTGGGAGAGGACCGGGTTTGGGAGGGAAGATGAGGAGCTCAGTCTTGCTCAGGTTGAGTTTTAGGTGGCGGGCCGACATCCAGGTGGAGACGTCCCGGAGGCAGGAGGAGATGCGAGCCCGAAGGGAGGGGGAGAGGACAGGGGCGGAGATGTAGATCTGCGTGTCATCTGCGTAGAGATGGTAGTCGAAGCCGTGAGAGCGGATGAGTTCACCGAGGGAGTGAGTGTAAATGGAGAACAGAAGAGGGCCAAGAACTGACCCTTGAGGAACTCCAACAGTTAAAGGATGGGAGGGGGAGGAGGCTCCAGCGTAGGAGACCGAGAATGATCGGCCAGAGAGGTAAGAGGAGAACCGGGAGAGGACAGAGTCCGTGAAGCCAAGGTGAGAGCACAAATGAGCACAGTGCAGAGGGGAGGGGAAGGGAGAGGGGGAGGAGCATGTACCAGATCCTGTCAGTTTTATCTTTGAAACAAAATCTGCTCTTTCCTCTCCATCTAAACTGCTTCCAGGCTGATCCAGGCACTTAACCTATCCCACCTTGACTACTGCATCTGTCTCCTAGCTGACCTCCCTACCTCCTGTCTCTCCCCACTCCAGATCGAACTTCACTTTGCTGGGAAGACCATTTTTCTAAAAAACGATAAGTCCATGTCTTTCCATCTTCAAGAACCTCCAGTTGCTGCCCATTCACCTCCTCATTTAACAGAAACCCCTTACTGTCGGCTTTAAAGCGCTCAGTCAGCTCACCTGCTCCTTCCTCCACTCACTGATAATAATGTTGGTATTTGTTAAGCGCTTACTAGGTGCAGAGCACTGTTCTAAGCGCTGAGGGGGATACAGGGGAATCAGGTTGTCCCACGCGAGGTTCACAGTCTTCATCCCCCTTTTACAGAGGAGGGAACTGAGGCACAGAGATGTTAAGTGGCTTGCCCACAGTCACACAGCTGACAGGTGGCAGAGCCGGGATTCGAACCCACGAGCTCTGACTCCCAAGCCCGGGCTCTTTCCACTGAGCCACGCTGCTGCTCACTGATCTCCTACAATAGCCCAGCCTGCGGACTTCATTCCTCTCTCAGGTTACTCATTGTGCCCAGTCTCATCCATCTTGCCTCCGACCCCTTATAATAATTGTGGTGTTTGTTAAGCGCTTACTATGTGCAGAGCAGTGTTCTAAGCACTGGGGTAGATACAGGCTAATCAGATTGTCCCACATGGGGCTCACATTTTTTTTTAATCCCCATTTTTACAGATGAGGTAACTGAGGCACAGAGAAGTTAGGTGACTTGCCCAAGGTCACACACCAGACAAGTGGAGGAGCCGGGGTAGAACCCACAGCCTCCGACTCCCAAGCCCGGGCTCTTTCCATTGAGCCACGCTGCTTCTCTTACCCACATCTCCCACAGAGGCAGCATGGCCTAGTGGCAAGAGCCCGGGCTTGGGAGTCAGAGGTCGTGAGTTCTAATCCTGGTTCTGCCACTTGGCTGCTGTGTGACCTTGGGCAAGTCACTTAACTTCTCTGTGCCTCAGTTCCCTCATCTGTAAAATGGGGATTAAGACTGTGAGAACCACATGGGACAACCTGGTTACCTTGTATCTACCCCAGTGCTTAGAACCAGTGGACATTTGATATTCATCCCACTCTCAACCCCACAGCACTTACCAACCAATCAATCATATTCATTAAGCGCTTACTGCGTGCAGGGCACTGTACTAAGCACTTGGGAGAGTACGATCTAACAGACACATTCCCTGCCCACAGCAAGCTCTCTTTAAGCAGCATGGCCTAACGGTTAAAGTTTAGGCCTGGAGACAGGAGGACACGGATTCTAATCTCGGCTCTGCCACTTGTCTGCTGTGTGACCTTGGCCAAGTCACTTATCTTCTCTGTGCCTCTGTAAAATGGTGAATAAGACTGTGAGGGCTTTATGGGAAATAGACTATGTCCAACCTGCTTATCTTGTATCTACCCCGGTGCTCAGAGCACTGCCTGGCACATTCATTCATTCATTCAGTCAAATTTATTGGCCACTTACTGTGTGCAGAGCACTGTACTAAGCACTTGGAAAGTATAATTCAGCAACAAATAGAGACAATCCCTGCCCACAGCGGGCTCACGGTCTAGAAGAGGGGAGGCAGGCATCAAAACAAGTAAAGAGGCATCAGTAGCATCAATATAAATAAATAGAATTATAGGTCTATACATATCATTAATACAAATAAATAGAATTTTCAATACGTACATATATACACAAGTGCTGTGGGGGGAGAGTAGAGCAAAGGGAGGGAGTTTGAATCCTGATTACCTGGTGGATTCCAAGAGATTTCAAATTCAATTTGCAGGTGGCTGTTTGCGACCCCAAGCATGGCCTCATAGGATAGATGGAAAATATTGGGCCTACCACACAGCTGTGTTTTACTTTGCTGGAGGGGGAAAGGATTAGCCTAGGAAAAGGGGGGCTTAGTCCGGGAAGGCCTCCTGCAGGAGTGAGCCTTCAGTAGGGCTTTGAAGGGGGGAAAATAGTGATGGTATTTGTTAAGCGCTTACTATGTGCCAGGCACTGTACTAAATGCCGGAGTAGATACAAGCAAATCGAGTTGGACACAGTCCCTGTCCCTTGTGGGTCTCGATCTTTATCCCATTTTACAGATGAGGGAACTGAGGCCCAGAGAAGTGAAGTGATTTGCCCAAGGTCACCCAGTAATAATAATAATAATAATAATGTTGGTATTTGTTAAGCGCTTACTATGTGCAGAGCACTGTTCTAAGCGCTGGGGTAGATACAGGGTCATCAGGTTGTCCCACGTGAGGCTCACAGTTAATCCCCATTTTACAGATGAGGGAACTGAGGCACAGAGAAGTGAAGTGACTTGCCCACAGTCACACAGCTGACAAATGGCAGAGCCGGGATTCGAACCCATGACCTCCGACTCGCAAGCCTGGGCTCTTTCCACTGAGCCATGCTGCTTCTCCAGTAGACAAGTGCAGAGCTGGGATTAGAACCCATGACCTTCTGACACCCAGGCCCGTGCTCTATCCACTATACCTTGTTTGTACTCTCCCGAGTACTTAGTGCAGTGCTCTGTACATAGTAAGTGCTCAGTAAATACCACTGATTCACTGATTGGCAGAGCCAGAAATAAAACCTACATCTCTTGACTCTAAATCCTGTGCTCTTCCCATTAGGCCGGGCTGCCTCCTTCGCTCCTTAAACATTGACTTCATTCCATGCACGGGGATAAATACAAAATAATCCATTCAGCCACCGTTCATTTCCCATCATGAGCACACAATCTTAGTGGGGGAAGACAAATACCCAGAACGGTGAGAATGAAGAACGAATAACAGTGTTACATACGAGGGCGACTGGGAAATTACATGACGGAAATAAGATACGCAGTTAAATAGTGGTGGGAGAGAGCGGTTCTGGCGCCCCTTGGCCACTTAAGAACAGTCATTAGGAACAAACCGTGCTGCTTCCTTAGTGTCCCAAAGTTCTCAAGGCAGATTTCTGTCCTGCGCTGAGCTGTGATTGTAGGGTGACTAGCCAGGCATCAGGCTTCTGATCGAGTGGGGTTTTGGATCGCATGAGTCTCAGTTTCTACACACCCACTGCTTAATAATAATAATGATTATGGTGTTTGTTAAGCGCTTACTAAGTGCCAAGCACTACTGTAGATACAATCCACTCAGCTAAGCCCCCTTGTCCCTCCCCTTCCCTCTGCTCCTTCCCCTCCCCCTTCCCCTCCTCTCAGCACGGTGCTCGTCCGCTCAGTTGTATATATTTTTATCAGCCTATTTATTTTGTTAACGAGATGCACATCCTCTTGATTCTATTTATTGCTATTGTTTTTGTCTGTCTGTCTCCCCCGATTAGACCGTAAGCCCGTCGATGGGCAGGGACTGTATCTGTTGCCGAATCGTGCATTCCAAGCGGATAGTCCAGGGCTCTGCGTATAGGAAGTGCTCAATAAATACTATTGAATGAATGAATGAATACAAGGTAATCAGGTCGGACACAGTCCCTGTCCCACATGAGGCTGACGGTCTTAATCCCCATTTTACAGGTGAGGTAATTGAGGCCCAGAGAAAAGAAATTCTTTCATTCATTCAGTTGTACCTATGAGTGCTTACTGTGTGCAGAGCACTGCACTAAGCACTTGGAATGTACAATTCGGCACCAGATAGAGACGATCCCTGCCCAACAACAGGCTCACAGTCTGTGACTTGCCCAAGGTCACACAGCAGACAAGTGGTGGAGCTGGGATTAGAACCCAGGACCTTCTGACTCCCAGGCCTGTGCTCTCTCAATTAGAACATCCTGCTTCTCACTTCTGCAGAGAGTGGAGTTTCCATCCCATGTTGGTCTTTTTTTTTAATAGTATTTGTTAGGCACTTACTACGTGCCAGGCACCATAGTAAGCGCTAGGCTAGGCACTAGAAAATTTGTAGGTGTATTTGTTAGATGCTTACTATGTGCCTGCACTGTTCTAAATGCCGGGGTAGATGCAAGCTAATCAGATTGAATACGGTGCCTATCCTAGGTAGGCCTCACAGTCTTAAACCTCATTTTACAGATGAAGTAACTGAGGCACAGGAAAGTGAAGTGACTTGGCCAGGGTCACACAACAGACAAGTGGTGGAGGCAGGAGTGAAACCCAGGTCCTTCTGATTCCCAGGCCCGTGCTCTAGCCACTAGGTCACATTGCTTCTCAGAGGCTTCAAGGCTCTCCATAACCTTGCCCCTTCCTACCTCTCCTCCCTTCTCTCTTTCTACCGCCCACCCCGTAGGCTCCGCTCCTCTGCCGCCCACCTCCTCGCCGTTCCCCGTTCTCGCCTATCCCGCCGTCGACCCCCGGGCCACGTCCTCCCGCGGTCCCGGAACGCCCTCCCTCCTCACCTCCGCCAAACTGATTCTCTTCCCCTCTTCAAAACCCTACTTAAAGCTCACCTCCTCCAAGAGGCCTTCCTAGACTGAGCTCCCCTTTTCCCTCTGCTCCCCCCCTTCACCTCTCCGCAGCTAAACCCCCTTCCCCCCCATTTCCCTCTGCTCCTCCCCCTCTCCCGTCACCTCCCCTCAGCACTGTACTCGTCCGCTCAACTGTATATATCTTCATCATCCTATTCATTTTGTTAATGAGATGTACATCACCCTGATTCTATTTATTTGCTATTGCTTTAATGAGATGTTCTTCCCCTTGATTCTATTTATTGCCATTGTTCTTGTCTGTCCGTCTCCCCCGATTAGACTGTAAGCCCGTCAAGGGCAGGGACTGTCTCTATCTGTTACCGATTTGTCCATTCCAAGCATTTAGTACAGTGCTCTGCACATAGTAAGCGCTCAATAAATGCTATTGAATGAATGAATGAATGAATGAATGAATGAAAGAGGGAGTGGGAATTGCCAAGACATCAGACAGCCCCATGGCCTCCAGAGCTCCCAAATGTCTTGACGGGGTTCTGTATGATAGAGGAGTAGCTTGGCCTAGTGGATAGAGCACAGGCCTGGGAGTCAGAAGAACCTGGGTTCTAATCCTGCCACTTGTCTGCTGTGTGACCCTGGGCAAGTCAGTTCACTTCTCTGGGGCTCAGTTCCCTCATCTCTAAAATGGAGATTCAACTGTGAGCCCCATGTGGGATAGGGACTTTGTCCAACCTGAGTTGCTCGTATCCAGCCCAGTGCTTAGCACAGTGCCTGGCACATAGTGAAAACTAAATAAATACCACAGTTATTATTATTATCATTATGCCAACAGGCAATGGTGATACCAGAATTCTTCAGCCACTGCCATCATTTAAATGGAGTAGTAGGTCATGCCGGACTCTCCCTTGTCAGACTCCTGCCAAACCTCAGAATGAGAAGCAGCGTGGCTCAGTGGAAAGAGCCCGGGCTTGGGAGTCAGAGGTCATGGGTTCAAATCCTGGCACTGTCACTTGTGTCTGTGGGCAAGTCAATTAACTTCTCTGTGCCTCAGCTACCTCATCTGTCAAATGGGGATGAAGACTGTGAGCCTCACGTGGGACAACCTGATTACCCTGTATCTACCGCAGTGGTTAGAACGGTGCTCTGCACATAGTAATCGCTTAACAAATACCAACATTATAATTATTATTATAATGCTTGAGGCGCTAGACCTGCAGGGAAAAGTGGGGAAAGCGTTGACAATTCTTCCATCCCTGTTGCTTACATCAACACTTCCTCCTTACCTGATTGAGTGTTTTGATAGTTTTTTTGCTCTGATATGTAGTTATGCAATTCATGTCTTTTAAAAGATACAGTGTGAAGGGATTTTTCAAAGCTGTTTCATTTTAAAATGAAACTAGACAAGTGCCACCAAGATTTCTGATACTGCTCTTAGTGTTGAGTTGAAAGTGTTACCTGGTGGATTACAAGAGATTTCAAATTCAATTTGCAGGTGGCTGCTTGCGTCCCCAAGCATGGCCTCATAGGATAGATGGAAAATATTGGGCCTACCACACAGCTATGTTTTACTTGGCTGGAGGGGGAAAGGATTAGACAGGTCACCTTCACTAATTATAATTCAAAAGTGTGGTACTTGTTTAGTGTATACTATGTGCCCAGAATTGCACTAAGTGCCCGGGAGCATACAAGACAACTAAATCAGACTAAGTCCCCTTTTCTTCTGCTCCTCCTCCCCTCCCCGTCACTCTGACTCCCTTCTTCTGCTCTACCCTCCTCCCTGCCCTACAGCACTTGTGTATATATGGACATGTTTATTATTATTTCTATTTATTTGTATTAATGATGTGTATATATCTATCATTTTATTTATATTGATGTTATTCATTCATTCAATAGTATTTATTGAGCACATACTATGTGCAGAGCACTGAACTAAGAGCTTGGAAGGTACAACTGATGCCTGTTTGCTTGTTTTGTTTTGTGGTCTGTCTCCCCCTTTCTAGACTGTGAGCCCATTGTTGGGTAGGGATTGCCTCTATTTGCTGCCAAATTGTACTTTCCAAGTGCTTAGAACAGTGCTCCGCGCACAGTAAGCGCTCAACAAATATGATTGAATGAATGGATGAATGAGACACAGTCCCTGTTCCACATGGGGCTCACAGTCTAAATAGGAGGGAGAACCCAAACTGAATCCCTATTTTGCTGATGAAGAAACTGAGGAACAGAGAAATTAAGTGACTTGCCCAAAATCATACAGCAGGCAAGTGACATAGACAGGATTAGAATCCAGGTCCTCTAACTTTCAGATCTTGCTTTTTCCTCTACCCACACAGTAGAGTTGGTAGGCACGATCCCTGCCCTAAAGGACCTTATAATTTTCTTTTCTCCCATGATACAAACACCTCCTCTAGGCTTGTAGGCAAGGAACGTGCCTACCATCCTCTGTTTATTATACTTTTTCCAAGCATTGAATACAGTGCTCTGAACAGGAAAGGGCTCAAAACTTACCACTGATAGGTTGATTGATTTAGATGATGAATCACAAGGGAACAAAATAAAATACAGCCTAGTATTCGTGGGACTGATAGAAAAATGTTTAAAAGACAGGCAACGGTAGGTAGGACTAAGCAGAAACTCTTTACCGTTACTTTAAAGCACTTAATCAGCTGTCTCCATCCTATCCCAACTGACTGATCTGTTACTACAGACTAGCCCAAACACCTAGATCTTCTAGCACCATCTTACTCACTGTGCCCCAATCTCATCTATCTCACCGCTGACCCCTTTCCCGCATCTTCCCTCTAAACCTGGAATTCCCTCCCCCTCCGTATATGCCAGACCACCACTCTCCCCACCTTCAAAGCTTGATTAACATCACATCTCCTCCAAGAGGCCTTCCCCAATTATGTCCTCTTTTCCCTGGTTCCCTCTCCTCCTGTGTCATCTCCGTACTTGGATCTGTGACCTTTGGACATTTGCTATTCACCCCACCCTCAGCCCCACAGCAGTTATGTAGCTATCTATAAATCATATATTATAATCAATTCATTTATATTAAAATCTGTCACCCTCTATTCTGTAAGCTTGATATGGGCAGGGACTGTGTCTACCAACTCTGTTGTACTGTGCTCTCCCGAGCAATTTGATACAGTGCTCTGCACTTAGTGAGCACTCAATAAATACCATTCATAAATAACACTGATAAGCTGTCTTTTTCAGGTTGGGGAATTGTAAATAAGGGAATCAATTAATCGATCTATCGATTATATTTATTTAGCACTTACTGTGTTCAGGTCACTGAACTAAGCACTTAAGAGAATACAATCAGTCAATTGTGTTTATTGAACGCTTATTGTATGCAGAGTACTGTACTAAACACTTGGGAGACAATGAGCTTTCCATACCCAAGGAACAGTGCTTGGACCACTTTCGTGAAACAGGATCATCACCATCAACAATTTTACTGAGTATCTGTCTTTATAAATGACCCGAGAGAGGGAGTGTACAGCGAAACCGCCAAGTTTTTGCTAACACAGCTCTCCCACGAGGTGACATGCAGATGGACATAAACTTCAGGGACCGACCTCATAAAACTGAGTAAGTGGGCCAGAAAATGGCAGATGAGCTTCACCGGGAATAAATGCGAAGAAATGGACCTAGGGAAAAACAAACCAAATTACAACCTGAGGAAGATGGCAACAAATCAGAAATAGATCTCAGAGTCCTGTTGAATGGTCTTTTAAATTAATGGTTCAGTTTGAGGCAGCAGCAGCCATAAAGGTCAGCAAATGCTTGATTTTATTAGGGGAGAAAGGGAAAGACATAGTTTGGCTATACTAAGGCCTTTACTCTGCACCTGGAACACTGCTCCATACAGTTTTGATGAGGTAAATGAAGTTGGAGAAGAGACAGAGAATAACGATCGAGATGATAAGAAAAATGGAGAAACTTTATGAAAACAGACTAAAAGGGTTGAGCGCTCAGACTGCAAAAAAATAGACTGAGAGGAGTCATGATTGAAGTTAATGTAATCGTGAAGGGAGTAAATAGAGTATATATAAGATTGCTATTCACCAAATCCCACAGCGCCAATAAAAGAAACATCCACTGAAGCCTGAAAGTCTTTGGTTCAAAATAAGCAAAGGATACACTTTTTATGTAAGGGAACTATCCATAGTTTCAAGATCAATTTATGGAAAAACAGTATGTAAAGGGTTAGTAGAAGTGTCTACCAACTCTCTTATATCGTACTCCCCCAGTCGCCTCTTACAGTGCTCTATACACAATAAGTGATCAATAAATACCATTGATTGATTGAAATGTTTGGTATGTAGAACAGAAAATTAAGGATGTTTTCTGGCATTTCCCTAAATTAGGAGGGCGTCCATCTCGTGATTCCTCCAAAGCATCCTACCTGCCACTGATGGAAACAGAATACAGAGAAGCAGCATGGTGTAGTGGATAAAGCAGGGGCCTGGGAGTCAGAAAGTCTTGGGTTCTAATCCTGGCTCCACCCTTTGTCTGCTGTGAGACCTTGGGCAAGTTACTTCACTTCTCTAAGCCTCGTTACCTCATCTTTAAAAGTGGGGATTGAGACTTTGAGCTCCACATGGTACAGGGACTGTGTCCAACTTGATTTGCTTGTATCCACCCCAGCACTTAGTAGAGTACCTGGCATATAGTAAGCACTTAACAAATGCCATCATTATTATTATTTATTTGGGAGATGGAATATTTGAGCTGAAATCCGACACTGAGAATGAATTAATAACACAATAGCCCGTGAATGAGAAAAGATAACTATTTAAATTCAGACTAGAGTGTTCCTAGAGTGAATAGAATAAATCTAAATGAGAATAATACTCATTATGGTGCTTCTTAAGCATTTACTATGTGCCAAACACTGTTCTAAACTCTAGGGTGGACACAAGTTAATCAGATTGGGCACAGTCCCTGTCTCACATGGGGCTCATGCTCTTAATCCCCATGTTCTAGTTGAGGTGACTGAGGCGCAGAAAAGTGAAGTGACTTGCCTGAGGTCACATGGCAGACAAGTGGCAGAGTCAGGACTAGAACCCAGGTCTTTCTGACTCTCAAGTCTGTGCTCTATCCACTAAACCACGCTGTTCTTACAGTAGGGGATAGCTTGGGAAGAAACTGCCTCATTATCTAACACTTTATTCTACCAGATCCTGTTTATAAATCCTGGAAGCTTTCAGATACGAACTTCCTGTCAACTTCAACAAGCCTCACCTTCACCTCCCCGGTGTCCTCGCCGCCACCCCACAGTCAGTCAATCAATCAATCATATTTATTGAGTGTTGCTGTGTGTACAAATAACACAACTGACATATTCCCTGCCCCCCACGAGCTTACAGTCTAAAGGTAGAGACAGACATTGATATAAATAAATAAATTATGCATATACATAGGTAAATGTTGTGGGGCTGGGGGCGTGGGTGCTGAACAAAAAGGGAGCAAGTCAGGGCATTGTAGAAGGGAAAGAGGAAATGAAGTTTTAGTCAGGGAAGGCCTGATGGAGAAGATGTGCCTTCAATAGGGCTTTGGAAGTGAAGGAGAGTAATTGTGGGTAGGATATGAAAAGGGAGGGCATTCATTTCACAGTGTGAAATTTTTCCGCCCTAATGGCCTCTCAAGAGGACACCTCATCTCTTCTCAAACCCTACCCCCTCCACCTGTGTCCTGGACCCCTGTTTCCCACACCCCCTTCTTTTAAAAACTCCTGCTCCCATCCTTCCTCCTTCCCTCACTGCCAAATCTCAGTTGTCTCCTTCTCTTCTTCCTTAAAACATGCCCAAGTATCTCCTCTGCTAAATAACCTTTTCCGTATCCTACTGCACCCTCTAACTAGCCTGCCCCAGATGGGTTGCATACGTCCACTGCTTTCACTTTTTTATGGTATTTTTTAAGCACTTACTATGTGCCAAAGGCTGTTCTAAGCAGTGGGGTAGACATAACGTTATCAGGTTGGATGCAGTCTCTGTCCCGCATGGGAAACATAGTCTATGTAGGAGAGACACTAATTCCATCCCCATTTTGCTGATAAGGAAACTGAGGTGCTGCCTCTCTACTAATGCCTTTGCTGTACTGAGACTGATAAGCTCCTCATCAGTCATAGTCAAACTTGGAAGGGAACAGTAGTTTGCAGAAATGATCCCACCCTAGAGCATTTATGAGTATGTCCTTATACTCTGTTGATTTCCTTGTCTGTAGTTAATTAATGTTCCTCTAGATGGTAAACTCACTGAGGACAGGAAATGTGTCATAATAATAATGTTGGTATTTGTTAAGCGCTTACTACGTGCAGAGCACCGTTCTAAGTGCTGGGGTAGGTACAGGCTCATCCGGTTGTCTCACATGAGGCTCACAGTCTTCATTCCCATTTTACAGATGAGGGAACTGAGGCACAGAGAAGTGAAGTGAGCTGCCCACAGTCACACAGCTGACAAGTGGCAGAGCCGGAATTCGAACCCATGACCTCTGACTCCCAAGCCCGGCTTTTGCCACTGAGCCACGCTGCTTCCCATACCAACTCTCTTTTATTGTTATAGTATCCTCTCCCAAGCACTTAGTTCAGTGTTCTGCACACAGTAAGTGCTCAATAAATACAATTGATTGATTGATTATTTTTCATCTATTTCCCTCACTAGGCTATAGAATCCATGAGGCAGGGATTGTGTCCACCATCTCTGTTGTATTGTAATCTCCTAAATCCTGCAGTGCTCTACCCAAAATAAGTGCTCACTAAATACCATGGATTGATTGATTATTGGGGGAAGACAAACACTAAAATAAAGTAATAGAATATATGTGATATGTTCATAAGTACTACGGGGGCAGTTTTCACCTCCATTAGCAACTCACTTTTTCCGCAACCTCTCTCCCTGCTCCTCAGTCTCATTTATTGGCTTTTCTTTCACCTCTCATCCTTAACCAGGCTGGTCCCTTACATTTTCCACCCTGAACTTACGCTCTCCACTTACCCAGCTTCAACTACCACCACTCTGAAGATGACTCCCAAATATACCTCTCCAATCCCAAACTCACCGAATCAACATTGGTCTATGTTCTCTTACCTCTGGGAACTCTACATGTGGATGTCCCACCTTAAACTTTGTGTAAAATTGAACGCATCTTCCCCTTTAAACCCACACCTTCTCCTGACTTCCCCATTTCTATCAACACCACCCTCCTTGTCCCGGAAGCCCGTGAGCTTGGTTGGTGTCTTCTTTGGCTCATTACTATTTTTTCAACCTCCTATTCAGTCTGTCCCTAAATCGTTGCTGGTTCTTGCTCCACAATATTAGTTTGATATATGTTTCCTTCTCAAGCAATCTTCTAAGTAATTAGTGCTCCCCTTAACTACATGACCTTAGTTGATGATCTCTAAGTCCTACAACAAAATGTTTTCCCCAACTGCCTCAGTTCAGTTGACACTCGTTCAAACTTTCAGCATCTCCTGATTAGAGTACTTTGGCAGTCTCCTTTACTGGTTGTCTCTCTCATCCTCTCTCAGCTTCAGTCTATTCTTGGGTTGTCTTATGCTGTCGAGTCGTGTCCGACCCATAGCGACTCCATGGACGCATCTCTTCCAGAACGTCCCACCTCTATCTGTAACTGTTCTGGTAGTGTATGCATAGAGTATTCTTGGTAAAAATAAAGAAGTGGTTTACCATCGCCTTCTTCGGTGAAGTAAACTTGAGTCTCCACCCTTGACTCTCTTCCATGCTGTTGTTTCCGAGCACAGGTGAGTTTTGACTGGTAGCAGATAGCCTTCCACTCGCTAGCCACTGCCCAAACTCGGAATGGAGTGGATATGCTACTGCTTGACTCTCCCTTCGGTAGGCAAGACTGGTAGAGTATTGGAAACTCTCCAGGTGCAATCGTGAGAGTGGTTTCAGTCTATACTAGAGTCATAAATATTATTACTACTACTATACACCACAGTCTGGATTATCTTCTTAAAACATCATCCCGCTAGTATCTCTCCCTTCTGCAAAAACCTATAATGACTGTTTCCCTTTGCATCCAGCAAAATCCCCTGACCATTGCCATCAGGTGTCTTTCCCAGCCAGTTACTCATCAGTTCATGCTCTAAGCTCCTCCCGAGCAAGTCTTCTCTATCTCCCTAGCTCTCACCTCTTCCCCCTCCCACTCTTTGCACATGCCCTTTCCACTGCGTAAAACTCCCTCCCCTTTAAATATGCCAGACACAGTTCTTCCCATCTTCTCTAGGAAGCTTTCCCCCATTAATTTTCTTCTTCCCAAACCATCTCCTCCCAACTCTCAACTCAGCACTTATGTTCTTAGCATTTATGTGTCAATTTACAAATCCAACTATTTAGCCATTCTTTTAATAATAATAATAATAATAATAATTATGATACTTGTTAAGTGCTTACTATGTGCAAAGCACTATTCTAAGCGCCGGGGTAGATACAAGTTGATCAGGTTGGACACCGTCCCTGTCTCCCATGGGGGTCACAGTCTTAATCTCCATTTTAGAGATGAGGTAACTCTAAGATCCAGATAAGGCCCAGAGAAATTAAGTGACTTGCCCAAGGTCACACAGCAGTACACGTGACAGAGCCAGGATTAGAACCCATGATCTTCTGACTTTCAGGCCCATCCTCTATCAACTATACCATGCTGCTTCTCTATGCCAAGCTGCTTCTCTTTTACTCACTTATTGATTCTATTTAGTTGCCATTGTTTTTACGAGATGTTCTTCCCCTCGACTCTATTTATTGCCATTGTTCTCGTCTGTCCGTCTCCCCCGATTAGACCGTAAGCCCGTCAAAAGGCAGGGACTGTCTCTATCTGTTGCCGACTTGTTCATTCCAGGTGCTTAGTACAGTGCTCTGCACATAGTAAGCGCTCAATAAATACTATTGAATGAATGAATGAATCTTTCCATTCTCTTTTTCCTCAAACTACAAATAATTTTGTTTTTATAATAATAATGTTGGTGTTTGTTAAGCACTTACTATGTGCAGAGCACTGTTCTAAGCGCTGGGGTAGATACAGGGTAATCAGGTTGTCCCACGTGAGGCTCAAAGTTAATCCCCATTTTGCAGATGAGGTAAATGAGGCACAGAGAAGTGAAGTGACTTGCCTACAGTCACACAGCTGATAAGTGGCAGAACGGGATTCGAACCCATGGCATCTGACTTCCAAGCCCAGGGTCTTTCCACTGAGCCACGCTGCTTACGTCTTCCATCTAACCATAAATAATTTGTTTCTATGACCTCTATTAGGGTATACTTTCCTTGAAGACGGGCTGCATCTTCTGCACTTAGTTCAGCACTCTGCACATTAGATGCTTAAAAATCCTATTAATGGATTGATTAATTGAAATTTCATTTACGATATCACATGAATGAGGAAACATATATGATTTAACTGGGCTAGAGAATTAAAATCAAAGCTGCAGTTTTGTATCTAGCAAATTCCCTCATTCAAGGTCAGATAGTGTTTAGATTAAGAAATGAGGGCATATGGAAAAAACTATGGGGAGTGGATGAATCGGATTCAAACAAAACTTTTAAAACATGTTGAGCAGCTGAAGCTAATTTATTACATATGTAATTGGTGGGAAACAACAATAGACAAGATCGTATGGCATAGGATAACCATAATTTGGTTGACTTGGATCAAATAAGAAAACATGACAATAAAAAAAAAATGGAAATGACATTAAATCACTAAGAATGCGGTAACAGTAATCAACCACACTTGAAAAAACCTGTTACTACTGCAGTGGATTAAATTCATTTTGCAGAAGGAATGCAGGAACCAAAAAGAAATAGTAGCTACATCCTTTCAGTGTACAAGAAAGAAGGTAACTATCATTGCGTGCAGGGAGTGTGTTCGCCAACTCTGTTGCATTGTAATAATAATAATAATTATTAAGATATTTGTTAAGAGCTTACTATGTCCTGAGCACTGTTTTAAACACTGGGGTAGATACAGGGTAATCAGATTGTCCCATGTAGGGCTCACATTTTTTAATCCCCATTTTTACAGATGAGGTAACTGAAGCACAGAGAAGTTAAGTGACTTGCCCAAGGTCACACAGCAGACAAGTGGTGAAGCCAGGATTAGAACCCATGACCTCTGATTCCCAAGCCTGTGCTCTTTCCACTAAGTCACGCAAGCGCTCTGCACATACTGGGTGCTCAATAAATGCTGTTACTGATGATGATGATTCAAAGAAAAAAACATAATGGAAATATAAAATTGAATGAAAATTGTATAGATTGATATATTCAGCTAAGTAATTGATGGACTAAGCTATACTTTTGCTCAACACAGGTGCCCAACCTCTATTTAATATATAATGCCAAAATTATATTGTACATTTTTCACAAAAAATTTCATTTGAATTTTTTAAAAAAATACTTTCTAAATGTTCTGAGGAAATAAACACGTGATTAGATTGCAAGCTCCTTGATCTCCATCTTTTGCTTCATTTGCACCCTCCTAAATAGTGGATTTAATAGATGCTCAATGAAAACGACCGATTGGTCATTTTATTTAAATAAAATTAGAACCACGGATCTTTGTAATGTGCAAGTACAATTTATGCATTAAAAAGGAAGTTGTAGAATTTATTATTGCTATTTGCCAAGAAATGGCACCTTGAAGTAAAATTATATTTGCTAAAGGACTCAGTTACAACTATGTCAAGTTGGAAGATTAAAGCTTCAATAGACAATAAGATTTTGAATCAGCTGGGTACAAGAAAGATGGAAAATGATTCTTCACTACAATGCTGAAGTGCGGGTGTAAACAGGAGAAATAATTAAAGTATTGAGGGAGATGAAAAGTACAAATGACTTTAAGACCACAAACTAGGTTTAGAAGAGAGCCTCAAAAACTACACTGATACCCAGGTTTAGAAATCTCAATCCACAACCTAGTCAGCATCAACACAGAAATCAGCTATAGAGGAGAAATGCGGCTAGAGTTCTGATTCAATAGTGGATTTAATTCTAGAGTCAATTCCCTGTCCCTTCCTCATTATAACCACAGAAAATCTAGAAAAATAAAATCTCATAACCCCTAACAGAGAGTACCTACTTACAAATTTCCTTGGGAAAGACAAACCCCTAAAGGTACAAAAATAAAATACGGTGTGTCCCCGAGATCAATTGCAATTTTGAGTGCAGCTTCAGAAAGGAAAATGATGCATTTTTTTATGGAATTGTTTAGCGTTTTTTATGTAAATGCCAGGCACTGTACTAAGCACTGGGGTAAATACAAGCTAATTAGATTGGATACAGTTCATATCCCACGTGGGGCTCACAGTTATAATAATAAGTAATAATTCTGGTGTTTGTTAAGTGCTTAGTGTGTGCCAAGCATCATACCAAGCACTGGGAGGGGGGGACAAAAGCAAATTGCAGTGGACACAATCCCTGTCTCACTTGGGGCTCACAGTCTTGTTCCCCATTTTACAGATGAGGTAACTGAGGCCCAGAGAACTGAAGTGACTTGCCCAAGGTCACACAGCAGACAAGTAATGGAGCCTGGACTAGAACTCAAGTCCTTCTGACTCCCAGGCCCGTGCTCTATCCACTATTCCATGCTGCTTCTCAATGCTGCTTCTTATTTATAATCCCCTTTTTGCAAATGAGGTAACTGGGGCACAGAAAAGTTAAGTGACTTTCCAAGGTTACACAGCAGACAAGTGGCAGAGCTGGAATTAGAACCCAGGTCCTTTGGACTCCCATGAAAATGACTATGTGATATTATAGAGAAGCAGCATGGCTCAGTGGAAAGAGCCCGGGCTTGGGAGTCAGAGGTCATGGGTTCGAATCCCGGCTCCGCCACTTGTCACCTTTGTGACCTTGGGCAAGTCACTTAACTTCTCTATGCCTCAGTTACCTCTTCTGGAAAATGGGGATTAAGACTGTGAGCCTCACGTGGGACAACCTGATTACCCTGTATCTACCCCAGCGCTTAGAACAGTGCTCTGCACATAGTAAGCGCTTAACAAATACCAACATTATTATTATAATATGATGTATTATAGTGGCTGAGAACCAGTTCTGTGCGGTAGCCTGTACTTCTATAGAATTATTCAAGTACACCCTAACATAATGGAAATTTATGGAACTTGATTGTCCTATATTTTGAAGACCTACAAAGTTTAGGTTCTTGGATTTAAACTAGGTACAGAAGTCGGAAACTGGAGGCGATTTGTTTGTGGGTTCAATATCATTAACCTAAAATCCCACACTTTGAAAATTCATGAAATGACTCAAAATAAGGGGGCTATCATATAATTACTTAGTGCTCCCCTTAACTACGTGACCTTAGTTGACGATCTCTACTAAGTCCTACAACAAAATGTGTTTTCCCCAACTGCCTCAGTTCAGACAAAATGAAGTACAAATTCTTAATTTTACACTACAGTGTTTGCTGAGAACAATTTTAGAACAGTGAATTTTAGTACCCTTCAGGCACTCTTTAGTCTGCCACCTTGTTGGGTTGACTCTGATTCATATCTAAACTATCTTATCGCCTCGTTTCTCACTTTTCTTTCCTCCAGTGTATTTTTGCCCCCTGGATTTTTTTATTTCCTCTTTCCCACTGCTCCTGAAGTCTTTTTCTGCCCAGCTACTAGACTTCCTTCCTGTATCCTAAGTCTCCTCCCTGTGACCGTGGCAGACAAGAGATGTGATTTGTAGCCTCTCAAGGCCTTTTCGAACGCTGTGGTTTTAGGATACGTTCGCTTCTCCATCTGTTCTCTACTATTAGGAACCTTCCAGAAAAGGAAACTACATATTATTGTATCAAAATTCAAATCCAGAGAGCAGAAGCTGGGATGTGGGGCATAGGATTTGATAGGCTTCATGCCCTTGGGAAATAGATGTTTCTCCCTCACACTTAGATTAGGAGCCCCCCACTGTGGGGCAGAGTCCAACCTGATTATCTTGTATCTACTCCAGCACTTTGGACTGTGTTTAGAACATAGCATTTAAGAAATACCACAATTATTATGATTATTATTATTCAGTTTCCATTATTTGGAAACGGTATAGAGCAAAAAATTCTCTTTTATCTTGTTACAAATTCCAGGATGTGGGGTGATTACTTCTTCTCAATTTTAGGAGAAGAGTCAGTGAATTAATATTAAAATGGGGATTTGGGGTTTTATTTTTTTAAACATTAAGGATGATGCAGTGTTTGCATGAAGATATAAGTAAACCCTAAGCTACAAATTACTCTCTCGAAAATGAGAGGAAATCTAATCTAAAATACATCTGGCAAGCTACAAAAGGAATCTCCTCTCCAGAACAGACAAGATATGCCAGATAAATAATCACTGACTCTCTTTATTTAGAAGTACATTTCATTGAATGTTTTCAATAAAAACTTTACTATTTCCAACTCATCTTTGAAAGTGTGACAGGAAATGTAGAAGGGACAATTATTTGATCAGAGACAAAATAAAAAGAGAAAAAGCATCTTTGTTGCCCTCTGTTCCTCCTGAAGAAATAACAGAAAATCTGACCTAGATTTAAAGCAGGCTGTCAATTGTACTCAGCAAGGTAACATACAAAAATGTTTTATTCTCAAAGTAATAATAATGATAATGGTATTTGTTAATACCCTACTATGAGCCAGGCACTGTACTAAGTACTGGGGTGGATATAAGCAGATAATAATAGTAATAATGATGCTAATTGTTAAGTGCTTACTATGTGCCAAGCACTGTTCTAAGCGCCGAATCAGATCGGACACAGACCCTGTTCCATGTGGGACTCCCAGTTCCAATCGTTTCACAGATGAGGTAACTGAGGCTCGGAGAAGGTAATCCGAGGTAATCAGATGGTCCCACGTGGGGCTCGCACTCTTAATCCCCATTTTACAGATGAGGTAACTGAGTCAGAGAGAAGTGAAGTGACTTGGCCAAGGCCACACGGCAGACAAGTGGTAGAACTGGGACTAGAACCCATATCCTTCTGACCCTCGGGCACGTGCTCTATCCGCTATGCCATATCAATCAATCAATCAATATTTTGAGCACTTACTTGTGCAGAGTACTCTACTAGGCACTTGTAGACAGAGTTGGCAATCGCATTTGCTGCCCACGAGGAGGTTATAATAGAGGAGGGGGACAGACAGAAATATAAATGAATAAATTTTAAAAATGTATATATGTGTTGTGGGGCAAAATACAATACAGGATCACAAACTGCCTCCTGTATAAGTGAGGTTCATTATAACAATCTAATAATGCCCTTCGATTTTATATCTCGCAGTGAAGGGGATTTAAAGTAACCCAAACCAATCAACCCTTTGGGCTCTATCTATTTTAGAGAAGCAGCGTGGCTCAATGGAAAGAGCACAGGCTTGGGAGACAGGTCATGGGTTCGAATCCCGGCTCTGCCACTTGTCAGCTGTGTGACTGTGGGCAAGTCACTTCTCTTCTCGGTGTCTCAAAATTCCCTCATCTGTAAAATGCGGATTAAGACTGTGAGCCTCACCTGGGACAACCTGATTACCCTGTATCTACCCCAGCGCTTAGAACAGTGCTCTGCACATAGTAAGCGCTTAACAAATACCAACATTATTATTATTATTATTATCTCCAAAACACAATGTCAAAAGACTTCTAGATGCAGCTTGCTTGAAGTTGAGACTCTGGGGGGAGGGTTGAAGAAGGTGGCTGACAGGGGACACAGCTGCCCACCGTTATCAATCAATGCTATTTATTGAGCGCTCACTGTGGTACTGAGCGTACAATACCACAAAACTTGTAGACGCATTCCCTGCTCGCAACGAACTTACACTTCTATCATTTTGGACCATGAGTTTCCTTGGACAGAGGTGTGGATTTAGGGTGATGCGTGACCTGTCTTTCCAAGCCCCACAATGACAGGGAATTGAAGCTCCAGATTCACACTCCAATTTGAAGAAATGCTTTTGGGCTCTAAAAGGGAAGGTGCCAAATAGCGAACTTCTCAGCTCCAGACAGCTATTTATTTAAATGCCTTTTAATGTCCTTAAATGCTTCTGAGAATCTAGAAGGCACTGAACACTTTTTATCTCACGCGGTTGAGAGAGTTGTCGATTCTTAAGATAAAAGCCTGAGGAGTTTTGTTTAAATAAAGGGATCAGTCAACTTCTCTCCATTCCTCTTCCTTTATAATGGAGCTGAGAAAACATCCAGGTACTGAAAATAGCAGTGTCTAGATCCAAAGGTCCCATTAAAGACTGTCCTAATCCCAATTTATCGTGAAACAGAGTATGCTTAAGGTTCACTGAAAGGTGCACCCCTAAAGAATACTGGTCCTCCAAGAAATGAAGTTCTGCTTGTCACCAGTGGGTAGGGGGGAAATGCTGCCCACCATGATTCAGGCACAAAACAGGGTGAGAGAGAAAATGGGATAACATTTCTGGGCAGTCTTTCTTGCCCCTTCTTTCACTAGCCTCCACACCCGCCCACCTCCCATATCCTGTCTGCTGAGTGGGAGTGTACGTGAAGGCATGTGAATGAAGGTCAGTGGTCCTTTACTCTTGAAAACGACGGGCCTAATGGTGAAGTCCTGGGCATTTGTATGTTGAAGAGACCGACATACCCTCCCGTGGTGTAGCGGCCAGAGCGCGGGCCTGGGTATCAGAAGGTCATGGGTTCTAATCCAGGCTCTGCCACGTGTCTGCCGTGTGACTCTGGGCGAATCGCTTCACTAGTCTGTACCTGAGTTACCTCATCTGTAAAATGGGGATTGAGACTATGAGCCCCACATGGGACAGACACTTTGTCCAACTCAATTTGCCTGTATCCACCCCAGTGTTTAGTACATCTCCTTGGTACATAGTAAGCACTTAACAGATACTATCATCCTCGTTATTATTATTATCATTATTATTTCCAGGTGAGGATAAATCTTGTTGCACTCATGTGAACGTCCCACATGGGGTGTGCTCTGTTTTCAAGCCTGCCTCCTGCCACCTGGAGAGTTTCCAGTCCTCTCCCACTCTCGGCTATGGGAGGGAGAGTCGATCAGAGGCCTACCCATTCCATTCCTCGCTTGGCCAGTGGCTAGCGAGTGGCAGGCAATCTGCTACAAGTCAAAACTCACCCATGCTGGGCAGCGGCGGCACGGGAGAGAGTCGAGAGTGGAGACTCGAGTTTACGGTGCGGAAGGCGGTAGTGGTAAACCAGTTCTGTATTTTTACCAAGATACACTACCAGAACGATTGCAGATGGCGGTGGGGCGTTCTGGGAGAGATGTGTCCATGGTGTCGCTCTGGGTCGGAAACGACTCGACCGTATAAGACAAGACAAGGAACATGCCAGGGATTCTGTTGTAATGTTCTCTCCCAAGACCTTAGTACAGTGCTGTGCACATAGTAAGTGTTCAATAAATACCACTGATTGATTAATTGATTCAAGAAGCTTTGGCTTAAGGAGAGGAATCCCTCCCCTGACTACTGGCCCCTAGGTTGGTCTGTCGGCTGAGTTGTATCCCAGCAATACTCCACTACACTGCATGGCTTGAGAATGCGCTTAACTCGGTTAGTAAATGCTTTTTTTTTTAACCCCTGGGGATTGTATATATCCCTTTCAGTTATTTTTATCGTTATTATGGTATTTAATAATTTTTAATATGGTATCTGTGAAGCCCTTACTATGTGCCAAGTGCTGGGGTAGATACAAGGTAATCGGGTTGTCCTACGTGGGGCTCACGGTCTTAATCCCCATTTGACAGATGAGGTAACCGAAGCACAGAGAAGTTAAGTAGCTTGCCCAAGGTCACACAGCAGACAAGTGGCCGAGCTGGGATGAGAATCCACGTCTTCTGACTCCCAGGTCCATGCTCTTTCCACTAAGCCACACTGCTTCTCTATTCAGATTTAAGGGCTTACTATGTGTCCAGCACTATTCTAAGTGCCTGGGTAGATTCAAGGTAATTAGATCAGACACAGTCCCTGTCTCACATGGGGCTCCCCATTTTATGGACGAGGAAACCGAGGTACAGAGAAGTGACTTTCCCAGGGTCACACAACAGACATGTGGCAGAGCCAGGATGAGAACCCGAGTCCTCCGACTCCCAGTCCTGGGCTCTTTTTGCTAGACTAAGATGCTCCTTTCAGTTCTCCATAGAGCAGCTGATTGGTTATCCTGCTGTATACAATTTCCTCACGTGTCCCTCCCAGCGGAGTGGCTACCAACTTATCTTCAGGGCAAGTTCAGGCCCAGAAAAGCAATGCAGCCTAATGGAGAGAGCACGGGGCCGGGAGTCCAAGGACCTGGATTCTAATCCCATCTCTGCCCCGTGTCTGCTGTGTGACCTTGGACAAGTCACTTAATTTCTCTTACTGAATCTGTAAAATGGAAATTATAATTGTGAGCCCCATGAGGGACATGGACTGTATTAGGCTGATTAGCTTTTATCTACCCCAGTACTTAGTATAGTACACATAGTAAGTGCTTAACAAAAGGTCTGATGAGCTGACTGTGTTCTAGGACCTCATATTTGGCAGTCTTGTCCTGCTATTTGATGTGGAGCTGAGAAAACTGCTCCAAGAACTGGATGGGTCTTCTGTAGAATGTCCAGGTGAAGGTTGGACACCTGAATAACCTGCACACTTGGTCTGAAACTCGATGCCCCTCTGTCAATTCACTTTGTCTTGCAGACTCCCGAAGGCAGCACTTTTGATCCCGTATTCCGTATTCGTATCTGTTCATGGGCCATGAACTACCCAGGTACCAGAATTCAATCAATCAATGATCCATCATATTTATTGAGGGCTTACTATGTGCCGAGCACTATCCCAAGTGCTTGGGAGAGCTTTATTACGATTATTAAGTGCCATCAAGTCATTTCCGATTCATAGCGACTCCATGGATATACTTTCTCCAGGACATCCCGTCCTCTGCCATAATCCGCAAGCTTTCTAATGCTTCTTCCCGTATCGTTGTTATGGTCTCAATTCATCTATTTGCCGGTCTGCCTCTTCCACGTTTTCCCTGGACTTTTCCTAGCATTAGTGTCTTCTCCAGAGAATTAGTCCTCCTGATTATTTGTCCAAAATATGCTAATCTAAGTCGAGTCATTTGGCCTCCCAAAGACCACTTTGGTTTGACTCGCTCTAAAATCCATTTGTTTGTCTTTCAGGCAGTTCATGGTATTCGCAAAAGTGGGAGAGTACACTATAACAATAGAACAGAGTTGGTAGACATGTTCCCTGCCCACAACAAGCTTACAGCCTAGAGGACTGTAGAATACATAATTCAAGGACTGGGTTTAAATCGTTTTGCCCACAAAAACCTCAGCTCGTTGCTACCAAACGAGCCCAGGAAGAGCTATTGTTAGTGGTCCTTATCTATATGAAAGCCCCAAACTGAAGAGGCCGGGTCCTCGATGCCAGAATGGTCTCCAGCACCAGCCCTGCAGGATTTGAGACCACAGTCTGACTTAATATGTAACGTCTTTAGCGCTCTTCGGTTCTACTTAGGCTACCTGAGGATACATACAACCAAAATGGCCATGATCATTTCTCCTTTCATACACATATGTTACATTTATCTCTTCTTTTTTTATGGCATTTGTTAAGCACTTACTACATGCCAAGCACTGTACTTACTAATTTATCTATTTATTTATATTAACGTCTGTCTCCCACTCTAGACTGTGAGCTTGTCATGGGCAGGAATGTGTCTGTTGTTATATTGTTACTGTTGTTATAATAATAATAATGTTGGTGTTTGTTAAGCGCTTACTATGTGCAGGGCACTGTTCTAAGCGCTGGGGTAGATACAGGGTCATCAGGTTGTCCCACGTGAGGCTCACAGTTAATCCCCATTTTACAGATGAGGTAACTGAGGCACAGAGAAGTTAAGTGACTTGCCCACAGTCACACAGCTGACAAGTGGCGGGGTGGAGCTTCAAACCCGTGACCTCTGACTCCCAAGCCCGGGCTCTTTCCACTGACCCATGCTGCTTCTCAGCATGTTATATTGTTGTTATATTGTTGTCTTGTTTTTGTCCGTCTGTCTCCCCCGATTAGACCGTGAGCCCATCATTGGGCAGGGATTGTCTCTATCTGTTGCTGAACTGTACATTCCAAACGCTTAGTATAGGGCTCTGCATATAGTAAGCCCTCAATAAATGCTATTGAATGAATGAATATTGTACTCTCCCAAGCACGTAGTACGGTGTGTTGCACACAGGAAGCACTCAGTAAATATGATAGAATGAATGAATCCTATCATAGGAATGAATAAGCTAATCAGGTTGGACACAGTCCCTATACCACAAGGGCCTCACAGTGTTAATCCCCATTTCTGCTTCTTAGATGCGGTCGGGGCATTTCCAATTTGCAGAGACTTTATGGTTCTTTTTCCAAAGAGTTTCCTAGGTAAAAAATATATAGACGTGGTTTCCCACTGCCTTCTTCTGAGCAGTAAAATCCCAAGTCTCTGCCATTGTCTCTAATGAACATTTTGATCACTTGATCATCTGCCCTCTATTCTTTCTCGTGCCGCTGCTGCCCAGCACAAGTGAATCAACTCTGTCTAATCCCCATTTTACAGATGAGGTTACTGAGACTCAGAGAAGTGAAGTGACTTGCCCAAGGTCGCACAGCTGGCAAGTGGCAGGGCTGGGATTAGAACCCAGGGCCTTCTGACTCACAGGCCTGTGTTCTAACCACTAAAGCACGCTGCTTCTCCTGCCCCTCTCTGGATATAGATAACGTCCCCAGTTTCCACCCTTCCCTTCCTCATTTTTGCCATATTCTGTTTCCTTTTTAATTGCCCCTCTCCACTGCAAAATAATTTTAATAATTCATATCAATTGCACAGGAAGTTCACTCTAGGACACCAAATGTGTGTCCTTGACTAGCCAAGGATAGTCTAAACTACACCGAAACTGTTTCCCCTACTGATTGGCTCAGTAATCGTCTCTGTGGGAAATGGACTATTCCCCGACACCGGTCCATTGCCCAGGTGTTGGGTGGTACATAACTTCCAATTTCTTCAGACGCTGTTAGACGCTAGCACTGATGAATCTACAGAGTGACTCGTGATCATTTGCCTGCTTTATCGTCTGTTCCTGAAGAGCAGAATCATCTGCCTGGAGCCTTCCCGAACCAGCGTCTCAGAGACTTTATCTTCCATGTCATGGCACTTCCTCTGGTTCAAGCACAGTAGTTGGGTGTCGTCTCCCAAACACTGATTGCCCATATCTTGACACACTCTTCCTGTATTCTCTGTTCGGGATTTACTCAACCTGAGGAAATACAAGGATGCAAAGGTCAGTTAGAGCTATTATTTTACACACTTACCCATACTTTGTCTGCAGACCATTAAAAGCGATTATTACCTTCTCCTAAAAGAGATGAGATCAATCTTAGCTATTCTTAGGAGATTTAACCAGCCGTATAGCGCTGTAGTCTAGTGGAAAGTACGTGGGCAGCAGAGTCAGGGCACTGGTGTTCTGAAGTCGACTCTCCCACTTGCCTGCCGTGTGACCTTGGGCAAACCACTTAACTTCTCTGTGCCTCAGTTTCCTCATCTGTAAAATGGGGATAGAATATTTGTTTTCCTTCCTCTTTAGACTTTGAGCCTCATGTGGGACAGGACACGATTATTCTGAATCTGCCCCAGTGCTTAGAACAGGTCTTGGCATACAGTAAGGGCTAAACAAATGCCACCATTATGAATCACAGATATCATCTCATTTCATTTATATTCTCCTGGTTGGTCACTGCTCTTTCACTTCAAAATTTAACATTTACGATTTAATTAAGATAACCACACCTAAAGTCAGGTGCATCGTGGAAATTTTGCATTTTGCAATTTTGCATAAAAGAGCCTTCCCTAAATGATCCTATTAAAATATGAGATACTTGTTCAATCTTGGTATTATTTTTTAATCGATAAATGCGATGTCTTAAATTTTTACTTATATCATCTCCTTCTCTTCTTCTCTCTCCTTCTGTCTCCCTCTCTCCTTCCCTCCCACCCACCTATTTCTCTGCTCTCCTATTTTTCTGCACAGACACACCAGTAGTCTACATTTAGAACTCCAAAGGAACTGCAAAAAGAACAACTCACAGAGTGACAAACACTCATCTCGTACCTCAATTTTCACTCATGTTCTCTTTTCCTCCTGCAGCAAGTAGGACTATATCTTGAAATGACCCTCAAAAAAGTATCAGCATTGCTATTTAACTTGCGCCTGGCTTCTGATAACATAACAGTAGTGGAAATAATGATAATAGTTATTAAGTGCCGACATACACAAAACACTGTAGTCATTCATTCAATCATATTTATTTAGTGCTCACTGTGTGCAGAGCATTATGACACTCTCCCAAGTGCTTAGTATAACAATAGACACGTTCCCTGCCCACAACAAGCTTACATTCTAGAGGGAGAGATAGACATTAATATAAAATAAATTACTGATGTGTACATAAATGCTGTGGGGATGGGGGAGTGATGAATAAAAGGAGCAAGTCAGGGTGACGCAGAAGGGAGTGGGAGAAGAGGAAAGGAAGGATTACTGAGAGAAGCCCTCTTGGAGGAGATGTGCCTTCGATAAGGCTGTGAAGAGGGTAGAGATATAGTAATAATAACTGTGACTTTTGTTCAGGGCATACTATGTGCTAAGCGCTATATTAAGCATTGCGGTAGAGAAGCAGCGTGGCTCAGTTGAAAGAGCCCGGGCTTGGGAGTCAGAGGTCATGGGTTCAAATCCCAGCTCAGCCGCTTGTCCGCTGTGTGACTTTGGGCAAGTCCCTTAACTTCTCTGTGCCTCAGTTACCTCATCTGTAAAATGGGGATTAAGACTGTGAGCCCCATGTGGGACAACCTGATCACCTTGTATCCTCTCCAGCGCTTAGAACAGTGCTTTGCACACAGTAAGCGCTTAACAAATGCCATCATTATTATTATTACAAGATAATCAGGTCTCTCATGGGGCTCACTAAGTAGAATCCCTACTTAGGAAGGAACTGAGGCATAGAAAAATGAAGTGGCTTACCCAAGATCACACAGCAGGTAATTGGCAGAGCTGACATTAGAACCCAGGTCCTCTGACTCCCAGGCCTGGAATCCTTCCACTAGGTTACACAGCTTCTCCCTGTACTAAGCACTGGGGAAAAAAAATACAAATCTGAGAATGAGACATGGTCCCTGGCTTCCAAGGAGTAGAGAGGGGTAGACTGACAAATATGGAATGGTGAAACAAACAGTAAAACACAAAATCAACGTTCACTCATTCATTCAGCTGTTCATCTTTCTATTCTCCTGCTATTACCGATTGTTGTATTGCTCTTTCACCTGCATTTGAGGTTGGTAATTCATTTCTTTCTGCCTGTCTCTCCCATTAGATTGTAAGATCTTCAAGGCGTCTTGCTTCAGATGACCACTCCTAAGTGCTTAGTAAAGAGAGATACATGCAGTATTTACTCAATAAATATTTACTGATGATGCCAATTAATTTTAGACAAGTACAGAAAGCTCTATCCTCCTCCTTTCTCCTCTCTCTATATTTTAGAATTTTTTTTTTAACGCTCACAAGGTGGAGGCTGAGCAAGAGAAAAACATGGTACAATTTTATACCTGCTTTCAGCACTTACTTAATGGCCACCCTGGAAGAGACAAGACGCTGTTCAGAGACAAGGCTATTTGATACTGAAACTCTAACTATAGTGTTCCGGAGAGGGAGCGATGCCATTCACTGTTGTAATAACACTTGTCACCTGCAGCACCTTTCATGTGCAATTCACAACGTGGTTCACAAATATTAATTAATTATTGGCTTAAAATAAATCCCTCCAGGGTTAGAAATGATATTCTAAATACGGAAGAAGGAAACTGTGACCTGGTGTTAACTCTAATTCTAGACTGTAGAACCAGCTAATAATAATCACCAAAATAGCTAACACATGTCTTCTTCAAATCACTGAACAAACATTAATCAATCACTGCAACTCCATGATGATACCTGCTCAATTCAATGAGTGACCTAGAAATCGATCTACTCTGTTATTTAAAAATACTTCTGCTTGGTACTTATTTGTTTCTTTTCGTAAATGGTATTTGTTATGCGCTTACGATGGGCCAGACCCTATCCTAAGCTCTAGAGCAGACACAAGCTAATCAGGCTGGACACAGTCTGTGTCCTCCTGGGGCTCACAGTCTCAATCCCTATGTTACAGATGTGGTAACTGAGGCCCAGAGAAATTAAGTGGCTTGCCCAAGGTCACACAGCAGACAAATGGTGGAGCCGGGTTTAGAACCCATGTCCTCTGAGTCCCAGGTCCGTGCTCTATCCACTAGGCCATTTCGACTCTACGCTCCCTGTGAGCAGGAAACATGTCTACCAACTCTATTGTACTTTTAGACAGTGCTCTGCACAAAGTAAGTGCTCATTAAGTCCATTGATTAACTGATTGATTGTTCAAAACTTTTCCCCTGCAGTACAGGGCATGTAATATTTCCTATATGGATGTTTTGTGGAGGTTCTGCCCATGGTGATTTCTTTGGGTGTGCAAGGAATGAGCCACCAAACCCCCAATTTTAGGCTTCCAATTACAAGTCCGTACAAGGTGATCAGGTAGGGGATAGTCCCTATCCCACAAGGGACTCGCAATCTAAGTTGAAGAAAGAACCGGTATTTAAACACTAGGAAACTGAGGCACAGATAAATTAAGTGATTTACCCAAGGTCGCAAGCAGGCTAGTGGCAGAGCTGGGATTAGAAGTCAGGTCCCCTGACTACCAGGCCCGTGTTCCTTCCACTAGGATACACTGCCTTCCAACTGATTGATTGGAAGAACTCAGTATAGTAAGCGTTTAGTACAGTGGTTTGCACACAGTGAGCGTTCGATAAATATGATGAATGAAAGAATGAAGAAAACCTCTGCAGGTCCACAGGCCAGAATGCTATTTATTCAAGACATTACCGTGGCACTACCATCCTCCCCATCTCACAAGCCCCCAACCTTGGTGTCATTCTTGACTCCGCTTTCTCATTCACCCCACACATCCAATCCGTCACCAACACCTGCCTGTCTCACCTTCACAACATCGCCAAGATCCGCCTTGTCCTCTCCATCCAATCAGCTACCATGTTAGTACAATCACTCATCATATCCCGACTGGATTACTGCATCAGCACCCTTTCTGATCTCCCAATCTCCTGTCTCTCCCCGCTTCAGTCTATACTTCACTCTGCTGCCCGGATTATCTTTCTACAGAAATGTTGTGGGCATGACACTCCTCCTCCTCAAAAACCTCCAGTGGTTGCCTATCAACCTTCGCATGAAGCAAAAACTCCTCACTCTTGGCTTCAAAGCTCTCCATCCCCTCGCCCCCTCCTACCTCACCTCCCTTCTCTCCTTCTACTGCCCACCCCGTACACTCCGCTCCTCTGCCGCCCACCTCCTCACTCTCCCCCGTTCACGCCTGTCCCGCCTTCGACCTCTGGCCCACGTCCTCCTACCGGCCTGGAACGCCCTCCCTCCTCACCTCCGCCCAACTAACTCTCTTCCCCTCTTCAAAGCCCTACTGAGAGCTCACCTCCTCCAGGAGGCCTTCCCAGACTGAGCCCCCCTTTTCCTCTGCTCCTCCGCCCCTCCCCATCACCCCTACTCTCTCCCTTTGCTCTACCCTCTTCCCTCCCCCACAGCACTTGAGTATGTTTGTACATATTTATTACTCTATTTATTTTATTAATCATGATGTGTATATATCTATAATTCTATTCATCTATTTTGATACTAGTGATGCCTGTCTACTTGTTTTGTTTTGTTGTCCGTCTCCCCCTTCCACTGTTGGGAGGGATTGTCTCTATCTGTTGCTGAATTGTACTTTCCAAGCGCTTAGTACAGTGTTCTGCATACTGTAAGCGCTCAGTAAATGCCATCGAATGAATGGAGACAAACCTTTGATTCGGTCCCCTTATTTTATAAAACTTGCGATGGCTGTGTCTGTTTCGTAAAGGTTAAGAGAACTGATTTGCATATTTAAAGTGACATTTCAAAATGCTTCTTTGAAATGTAGCTTGCAGGGGCTTTGTCATAAATAACATTCTTATTTAGCCGAACCAGACGTCTAGTGTTAAAGGAAAGAAAATTCACTAAATCAAATTTAAGATGGAAAAAGCACAATGAAAAACGTAACTCAGGATGCATATTTAATCTCCCTGACTGAGAAAACAGACATATGAAAGAAAAATGTGTACTTAAATATTCATTTATTACTGTGGACTGTAAGTGGCAAACTTGTAGGTATGAAAAATGAATGCTAAAATCAGATTCTTTAAAAATAAATGTAATAGAAATATTCAAAGCAAAAATACAAGTATAATTTCAGAAAATATTAAAATAAATCCAAACACTAATAAGACGGTTCTCGGAGCATACAGAAATATCATCAATTCCCGAGCACATAAAATTTAAAAAAAAATGGAATTTACATTTGGTAAACCAATTAACAAATTCTTTACACAGTGTTGATGCTTGTAATTGGCAGCTGTGCATTTTTATGAGTCATCTCGTTAATCTTTTATGGTAATTAAACTAACAAATGTAAAATTCATTGGCGTTCTCAAAACAAGTAACTAGTTAATATTCTTAATTAAATTAAGGTGACTATAAGAAAAGCAGTTTTAAAAGTAAAATCACAGTGTACTATGACTAATGCTGTACATATTAGCATAAAGTAGGTTCGGGGAAAATTATTCTGAAGATTTTGCAATTAGGAGCACCTGCTATTAGTGCACTTGTTAAACTTTTATCAATTAATCATTACTCTCTTGAATAGCAAAAAAAATGGAATGTTGTGAATATGGAAAGAGTGATTAATTGCAAGTAGCAAATTGCAGCTGACTGGTTCCATTATTACCTGTGCTTTAAAGATTTTTAGAAATAAATGTGTATTATCAGTTTTATGAATATATAAATTACACTAATGTTCTCAGTAGCAGTTGGATATTTTGTCCTCCTTATTCAGTAGTAACTGTTGTTCTCAAAGTCATAAAGACAACTTACAGCGCTTGGACTCTGTAATGGAATATCATTATGGCTTCATCCAAAACATTTAAAATTTACATTATTTAATTTCATTCCCTAAATGCATTCTTTCCATTTCCCCATTAATAGGCCCATGAAATAGGGACCACTTGTCTCACTCTGGTTCCCGAGATCAATTCCTATTTGTTGTATATTTGGGAGCCTTATAATACACCACTGTAGCTTCAAAATGCTAATTAATCCTTGGTTTGGCCAGAATGCTTCTCTAGCCTAATTAGGTAGTGGGTTTTGGAGGGCATTTTCTGCTAAGACTAGTTTTATTAAAAGCTAAAATGACGCGCGCACACACACACACACACACAAAATGGGTTCAGAAATGCATTTGTAAATCAATGCAGCAATAGGGAAAGTACCAAAAATATTCACCAGAATGTACTTTTCATTCTACCAAGATTCACTCAGGGCTATCTAATAGTCCCTGAAAATCCAGAGAGCATCAAGAAATGTGACTTTAAGTACCATGAAATTGCTAGAACTATTTATCTTGGCTACTCGCAGATAAAGCCAAGAAACTGTTAGATGGGAGGTGCCTGAAAGATTTGAGCTGTTCTAACAATTCTTCATATTTCAAAAGGCTAAAGGGCACAGTTCTCAATAAGGAGGAGAAAAAACTATGAGACCACGTTTCAAAAATTCAATGAAAAACTAATAAAAAAAGCAAATGAGATGGAATGGGGCTCTGCTCACTTTCCGGCTCCTCCTCCCCTTTAAAAGTGTCAAATACCAAAATTCAATCCCTCTGTGATTCCTAAATGATGATTGTTAGTTCCCAGATCTGGGATCTGTAAGTATTCCCTCACAGGTCTGGTGTGGAGGAGTGAGTGCAGTAGTGGGATTTATGAAACTCGAGTTCTAGTCCCCGCAAGCAAATAATAATGTTGGTATTTGTTAAGCGCTTACTATGTGCAGAGCACTGTTCTAAGCGCTGGGGTAGATACAGGGTAATCGGATTGTCCCACATGGGGCTCACGGTCTTAATTCCCATTTTACAGATGGGGTAACTGAGGCCCAGAGAAGTTAAATGACTTGCCCACAGTCACACAACTGACAAGTGGCAGAGCAGGGATTCAAACTCATGACATCTGACTCCCAAGCGCGTGCTCTTTCTACTGAGTCACGCGAATGACTTCAGCTCTTTGCACCTCAGTGTACTAATCTGGGAAATGGGCACAATAACACCTGCCTCCCTCTATAGCAAGAGGATGTTTTGAGAACCGACTGAGAGAGTTGATGTAAAAGTTCTTTTTGAAAATAAACCTGTGACATGCATCCAAGGTCTTATTATGTTGTACCTTCACCACAGTAGTCTAGATATCTACTGCTGGGTGACTTGACTTTTGCTGAACTTTGGTGTTGCTAAGAGCCTACCTTAATCACTGGGCTATCACTGATGAGGTTCCTTAAAGCCAAGAGCAGGAAATGAGTTGAATTCTTAGATTTATCCTATTTCCCTGTAGAGAAGCTTGCTGAAATCACTCTCCATTGGTTTATCACTCTGCAAAATGGGGACTTCATGGAGTGTAACAGTAACAATCATCATAATCTGTTAAGTGCTTATTATGTGCACTGAGGTAGATACAGGCTGTAGGTTAGGTGTGGTCAGGTAATGTGACTGCTTCTTGTATTGTACTCTCCCAAGAGCTTAGCACAGTGCTCTGCACACAGTAAGCACTCAATAAATACAGTCGAATGAATGCTAATCCACTTGGACACCAAATCCACCTGATTATCTGGTATCTACCCCAGCGCTTAAAACAGTGTCTGACACGTAGTAATCACTTAACACAACTATTAACAAAATACAAAAAAAACCCCACTCAGCTCTGGGTCCCAATAAACCCTATCCCTCTTGTGAAAATCAATGAATTAATGGTATCTACTGAGCATTTACTGTGTGCAGAGCACTGTACTAAGGGCTTGGGAGAGTACCATACAACAGAGTTGGTAGACACAATTCCCCGCCACGGTAAACTTCCAGCATATCTCACAATTTCTCTACCCCGCTTCAAAGCCTTATTGAAGGCACATCTCCTCCAAGAGGCCTTCCTTGACTAAGGCCTCCTTTCCTCTTCTCCCAGTCCCATCTGCATCACGCTGACTTGCTCCCTTTATCTGTAATTTATCTATTTATATTAATGTCTGTCTACCCTTCTAGAATGTGAGCTCACCGTGGGCAGGGAATGTCTGTTTATTGTTATATTGTACTGTCCCAAGTGCTTAGTACGGTGCTCTGCAAACAGTAAGCGCTCAACAAATTCAATTGAATGAATGAATCTCTCTCTCTCTTTTGCATTCCCCTCCAGCTTCCTCCTCTCACACTCTATCCCCATCCCTCTTTCCTTTACAATTCTTTCTTTCCCCTCACTTTGTTCTCTTGCTCTCATTTATTCCCTGTTTCCCCCACTCTCTCATCTCCCTCCTCCCCTGGTGTATGAACTCTCCACGTAAACTCATTTATAAATCAATACAGATTTTCCATTTCTTCATATTATGTATGGCTCTGCCTAATCTAAATTCAAGGTAAAACATTTCATTTTAAGTGAATTCTTTAAATAAATTATTAAATACAATTGAAATGACTGCATACATTAGTATAGAGGTATATTCATCATTGCTTTTTTATTTGCTCACTCAGGTATTCTTGATACTTTTTGGGAATTCATTAATCATAAAAGCAATTTCATTACATTGCACCTGCAATTCAGCCCTTACAGAGGTTTGGAATATAAAGAACTGACTATTGTTGACAATAAGCTTGCTAGAGAGGGGTGGGAATATTTAGTTGGGACACTGTAACTTGACCAACGGGACCAACCATATCATGGAATAGACCTAGGGATCTTAATCAGTCAGCGGTATTTATCGAGGGTTTACTAAGTGCTGTACTATACCCTTGAGCGAGAACAATAGAGAAGAGTTGGCAGCCGTGTTTTGAGAAAAAGGGAGATGTGAACTGAACTATTTTTAGAGAAATGAATTGGGCAGCAGAATGATATGAGGTCTGAGTGGGGAGAGGCAGGAAGAAGAGAGGCCAAGTGAGGAGGCTGATAAAGTAATCAAAGTGGGACAGGATAAGTCCTTGGATCAACATGGTAGACGTTTGGGGTGGAAAGGGAGGATTTAACAGGGTTGTGAAGGCAGAGTGGATGGTATTTGGTGACAGACTGAATATGTGGGTTGAATAAGAGAGGTGAGTAGAGGATAATACCACTCATTGTGAGACAGGGAGGATGGTGGTGCTGTCTCCACTGATGAGGAAGTTGGGGGAAGATAGGGTTGGGGTGTAAAAATGAGGAGATCTGATTTAGACGTGTTAGGTTTGAAGTGTCAGCAGGCTATGCAAGTTGAGCTATCCTGAAGGCAGTACGTTCCAAGCACTTAGTACAGTGCTCTGCACATAGTAAGCGCTCAATAAATACTATTGAATGAATGAATGAGGAAATGTGAGACTGCAGAGAAGGAGAGAGTTCAGGGTTGAAGAGGGAATTTGGGAATCATTCACCTAGAGATGGTAGTTGAAGCCTTGGGAGTGAATGAGTTGTCCTGGAGAGTGAGTGGAGATGGAGAATAGAAGGGGACACAGAACGGAGCCTTGAGGAACTCATAGTAAATTTCATGACCTTAGAGCTATTATAAAATTATAGGCAGTTAAGCAGATATCGCCATATGCGGATGGCAGTACTCTTGAGACACGTACACAAGAAGACACGAAAATTCTTCAAGCATATTCATATTTCACCGAGTCAGTCCAGTGCTTTTGACTAATTACTAATCCTGAAGGAAAACCTACACACGACCAGAGGTTTTTTATCAGCTACGCAGAACTAAATCCGAATGCCAGAGAGACTGACGTAAGATATGTTTACCTGAAGAATGCTGACATCACGATACTGCATCCAAGCAAACCAATCTATGTCACTTTCATTTCTGAGGTCAGTTTTTCATCCCAGTACTAAGTTGACATCCACTGACCCTAGATAAAATAAAATCTGTCCTTTGAGTTATACCGCCACTGTAATTCGGGAAGTGAACAAATGTATTACACCTCAGTGTGTTCCAGCACTTGCTCTCCAAAGTCTTACCCCAATTTTCGTATACACTCAGGAGGTCACTCACAATGAAACTTCCTGAATACTAAGTGTTCCGGGATAACACAAACTACAGTTGTTGTCCATGTCTGTCCTAGGCGGTTATTCGAAGGCCTTGTGCTTTTTTTTTTTTACAGGGCTGAGAACTGATTGTCGAATTTTTTGAATCATCCCCTGTACCCAGGGTAAACACATTGATCCAGGAAAATCATTTTCCTATTTATATGAGCTGGACATTATTTTCCCTACACATCCAGGATTTAGGGACTTTCCTTGTCGCTAACAAGTTCTCAGACGTAATAGCTCAGCAATAATATCTGTCAACTAATTTACGCTAGGATTCATGTCATCTGGCTCTGCTAATTCGGATATATTCAATTTTTTAAAGCACATTTAAATCATTTTTTTTTTTCCACTACTGGAGATTGGTTTCCACTCGCTCATCACAGGAAGTGCTCATACTGATCAGTTGACCTTTTCTTGTCAAGGCTATGGCAAAAAAGTCATGGAAAGTTTCTAGTTTCTCAAATTTATCAGCTTCCTTATCTCCCCTCAGTCCCCACCCCTCCACACACACCCTGCACCTTCCTCCAGATTTATCTGCGAGTAACAGTTTTCTGGCTCTGTTTTTCCTTTATAGATTTGAAAGACATTTTGCAGTCTCTCTTCATAGCTCTTAAAAAACATTTCTCAATTTAGGTTTCCTGATTTCTTTTTCCTTATACAGTTATAGTTATCTCATAATAGACTGGAAATTAAGATATGGACTTTAATTTATTTCTTTCTCTGTAATGAATAAACTGATCAAGTGCGAGGCATCCAGAAGCTGGAGTGAAATTGAAGATACCGAAACCTAAAATTTTTGAAGATTTTATTTTTACTCTAAAGTGCCCGCATTTGAAATATCATTAGTTTCTTGCATTTATGAATATTATTTTACCTCAGTGGAAAGAGCCCGGGCTTGGGAGTCCGAGGTCATGGGTTCGAATGCTGGCGCTGCCACTTAGCTGTGAGACTGTGGGCAAGTCACTTAACTTCTCTGTGCCTCAGTTACCTCATCTGTAAAATGGGGATTAACTGTGAGACTCACGTGGGACAACCTGATTACCCTGTATCTACCCCAGCGCTTAGAACAGTGCTCTGCACATAGTAAGTGCTTAACAAATACCAACATTATTATTAAATTCTACTTTTCATCCTGCCAAATGAAAAAATTCATTCAAAGTAACGTATTTCTAAATCCTGTACATTTACATTCCTGGCCACATGTGGTCTCTTTGGAGTTATTTTTGAAGAGCATCTTGAAATTGAACAATAATCCATTTATGCAATAATGTGGGCTGGGTAGAGGAGGTAATATTCATGTTTTATGACCTGCACTGGCTGTCTATTTCTGGGGAAAGATTATAATGCTGCTTTTTTGCATCCAAATTTCATACAGCTGGGCTTCAATTATCTTAGTGTTGCCTTTCTTTTTGGACACTTTCAAAGGAATTACATATTGGTTTGTGGGTTCTGCTCTGACTAAAATGAAACTAATAAAACAGATTCTTTCTCTCAGTACACTTTGTGACTCTGGTGTGCATCTTAATTTCTATGTGTTTGTATAGTAATGCTATAAGGGGCTCTTCCCCCCTTTTTCTTATCCACTTTCCTCCCACACTTTTCATTCCTTTCAGGTTCATCTTCTAACCGTAACTTATTCTCAACCCTCTGGCTGCTGATACTGATCCTTCTGCCTGCAACTCTCTCCTCCCTTTCAAATCCAGCAGACCAGAGCTCTCCCCATCTTCAAAGCCCTTCTAAAATTCCACCTCCTCCTCAAGGTTTACTCCAATTCATTTTTCTTCTCCCCAAGGCACATCCTCCCAACTATTATCTCAGCACCTGTGTATCAATCAATCAACGAACCAGTGAGTGGTGTTTATTGAGTGCTGACTGTGTGCCGAGCACTCTGCTAAGAGATTGGCCGAGTGCTATACGGCAGAGCAGGTAGACATGTTCCCTGCCCACAACCAGGCAGTTTTGCACTCCCAACCCCACATGATAATTTCAAACAGGATGATGCCGATGGAATCCTCCCATCTAGAATGATGCACAAGCCTCGATTCTCCGACTAGAGGACTGAGAATTAGTCTCGTGATTTAGCTCTGGATTGAACGTGAAAGCTGAAACAGAGAGAGTTGTCAAAGGCCATGGGAAGCACCATAGCGTAATGGAAAGAGCATGGGCCTGGGAGTCGGAGGACTTGGGTTCTAATTCCGACTCTGCCAAATGCTTGCTGTGTGATCTTGGGTAAGCCACTTAACTTCTCTGTGCTTCTCGTTCCTCAACTGTAAAATGGGGATTAACTCCTACTCATTCATTCAATTCATTCATTCAATCGTATTTCATTCATTCAGTCGTATTTATAGAGCGCTTACTTTGTGCAGAGCATTGTACTAGGCACTTGGAAAGTACAATTCAGCAACAAAGAGAGACAATCCCTGCCCATAACAGGCTCACAGCCTAGAAGGGGGAGACAGACATCAAAACAAACTCCTACTTATGATGATTTGGTGATGATAGTATTTGTTAAGCGCTTTCTATGTGCCAAGCACTGTTCTAAGCGCTGGGGTAGATTTGGGGTTATCAGGTCATCCCACGTGGGGCTCCCAGTCTTTATCCCCATTTTACAGATGAGGTAACTGAGGCACAGAGAAATTAAATGATTTGTCCAAAGTCACACAGCTGACAAGTGTCGGAGCTGGGATTAGAACCCATGAGCTCTGACTCCCCAGCCTTTGCTCTTTCCACTAAGCCAGGCTGCTGCAGTGGCACAATACTTCCAGAGGCCCCTAAACCTCCTCTCAACATCTGTCTGAGAGGAAAGTAGAGAAGCATGGTGGAGAGGCTGGGCCGTGACATTCATTCATTCATTCATTTGATTGTATTTATTGAGCACTTACACTGTATAGAGCACTGTACTAAACACTTCGGAGAGTTCAGCATAACAATCACAAGCAATATAACAATAACAAACAATAATATACAATATGATAACATAAGACACATTCCTTGCCCACGCCAAGCAGGAGTTGAAGAGGGATACCGATTTTGATTTTTCAGAAACGTTTTTCAGAAACATTCTCTCTCTCTGCCTCTCTCAGTCTCCAGGTCCCACTGTGAATTCACTATGTCCTGCTAGGATTTCAGAAGATTGGGCATCTTCCAATCAATCAGATCCTGTCTACCGGAGCCAATCAGGGACACAGCTCATCAATGTGTCCTAAAATTAGCCCCTTCAACTGGATGGACAATGAGGATAGGATATGGAACCCCAGGGATGGCGGTTATCCAAACGGTAATAGTGAAGACGACACGCACCTGTACTGGATACCCAAGTTAAACACAGAACCACAAAAGAGACAAGGTCGGAGTTTGGGAGGCTGAAGCCAGACGTTGCCACTATTTCTGTCTTTCCCACCATATGCCGTCGCGGGGCACGTGACCCCGCAAAAGCTGACCGCTAGTCCAGAGACCAACCAAGCTGTAGCCATGCTGCTACAAGAGTCAGGAATCAGCCCTACCACAATGGACAATTGCCACAGGGTGATGTGCCTTCAGGGTTGAAGACACGGATAGACCCAGGAGAGCTGTATTGGTCTTTGGAGGAAACTACTTTCTGGTAGGATCTGGGGAATTGGGATGTATGCCCTCGCGAACTGTTAGCATTCAATGAACTTCCATTCTCATGTTCAACAGCGGGATTCTCAGGTAAAACTCTCATGACCCATCAATGCCCCATGATTCTGCATGGAGTTGAAGCCACGTCTGGGAGATTTTTAGGGTAGGGGACCTTTGCTGGCTATTTCATGTTATAGTCACTCCTTGACTAGTCACTCAAAACAACCAGAAGGGAACTACAGAGAAGGAAAGGATTGCAAGAGTTGGTGCCTGAGCTCTTTGCACCATGGTAAGGGGGTTCTGGTAGGGTCAAGCCTCTGAGTTCTCTCGACGGGGGAGAAAGATCTGGGGCTGCCTCTTGGCTCTCCGGGTGATAATCAGGGAAGAGTGTCTTCAGAGTTGGTTGCCTATGTGCAGATCCCTATCTCCTAACCAGCTGAAGAAAAGATAGGCCAGGGAAGTCGGGGAGTTATCCATCTGCAAAATGGGGAGCCCATACCTGTTCTCCCTCCTACTTAGACTGTGAGCCCAACTTGGGATCTGATTATCTTTGTATCCACCCCAGGGCTTATTACAGTGTTTGTCACATAAGTGTTTAGGAAATACCACCATAATTATTATTATTATTATTAATAACTATTTTGGAGTTTTTCGATGCAAGTTTTAACTTTGTGGTTTTAAGCCTTAGCTATAATTCACTTTATTCTATTCTTTACTATTGCACCTTGGATTAAAATATCATTTATAAGCCCGTCAAACGGCAGGAACTGTATCTGTTGCCGACTTGTACATTCCAAGCGCTTAGTACAGTGCTCTGCACATAGTAAGCGCTCAATAAATACTATTGAATGAATGAATTTGTTAGAAGATACGTATACTTAGGGTTTTACAGTTCCTCAAAATACTCAGAGACTCCTTTTGGAATTTCACCAAATTCCTTTTTTTTTTTTTTTGTTTAATGGTGTCTAAGTGCTTTCTATATGCCAGGCACTGTGGTGGAGTAGATACAAAATAATCAGGTTGGACACTGTCCATGTCCCATATTCATTCATTCAATAGTATTTATTGAGTGCTTACTATGTGCAGAGCCCTGTACTAAGTGCTTGGAATGTACAATTCGGCAACAGATAGAGACAATCCCTGCCCAATGATGGGCTTACGGTCTAATCATTCAATCGTATTTACTGAGTGCTTACTGTGTGCAGAGCACTGTACTAAGTGCTTGGAAAATATAATTCAGCAACAAATACAGACAATCCCTGCCCAACAACGGGCTCCCAGTCTAGAAATGAGGTTTACAATCTTACTCCCCATTTTATAGGTGAGGAAACTGAGGTACGGAGAAATTAAGTGACGTCCCGGTCACACAGCAGCCAAGTGACGGAGCTGGGTTTAGAACCCAGGTTCTCTAACTCCCAGGCCTGTGCTCTTCCCACTAGGTCATGCTGCTTCTCCTTCACTCCTTTTGAATGCTTGGTCTAAAGAAGGGCAAATGCTTCTCATTTTAGGAATTTTAGCAAGTTTCCTCATCTAGCAGCTTGGCTCTTCCTGCCAGAGGATTATATTACCTTGTTGAAATCTGCAGGCACTTTTGTAATAGCCCCAATTCCCAATGTGCAAAATAAAAGGACTAAATGAAACTTATTAGAAATGCATGAACAGTTAATATCTATGGCACTAGAAGAAGTTCACAGCCTTCAGGGTAGAGTGAAACCTGCAGAAAGTGGATCCAATGGAATTGAGACTGAAACCCATGGGGAGTCTCCAGGGCCTGCCAATACCCTTATTCTGAGAACAGAAGTCCAGGATTTTTTCCTTTCGTTCAATCAATCGATCAATCAATTAATAATATTTATTGTGCTTATTTTATGCAGAACACCGTACTTAGTATGTAAGCAGCGTGGCTCGTGGCAAGAGCCCGGGCTTGGGAGTCAGAGGTCACAGGGTCAAATCCCGGCTTGGCCACTTGTCAGCTGTGTGACTGTGGGTGAGTCACTTCACTTCTCTGGGCCTCAGTTCCCTCATCTGGAAAATGGGGATGAAGACTGTGAGCCTCACGGGGGACAACCTGATGACCCTGTATCTCCCCCAGCGCATATAACAGTGCTCTGCACATAGTAAGTTCTTAACAAATACCAATATAATTAATATAACGGAGTAGGTAGACAAGTTCCCTGCTCACAAGCAGTCAATTTAGAGGGGGAGACAGACATTAAAATAAATTACGGATATGTACGTAAGTGTTGAGGGTCTGAGGGTGGGTAAATAAAGGGTACAAAGCCAAGTGCAAGGGTGACACGTAAGCAAGAGGGAGTAGGGGAAATGAGAACTTAGTTGGGAAGGCGCCTTGGACAGCATTTTAAGAATATATCTGTAATTGTTTTTGACATTAATGTCCATCTCTTCTCTAAACTGTAAGCTCATTGTGGGCAGGAAATCTTTATGTTATACTGTATACTGCACTCTCCCAAGTGCCTAGTACAGTTCTCTGCACACAGTAAGCTCAGTAAATACGATTGACTGTGTTGTGATTTTAATAAGGCTTTGAAAGAAGGGAGAGTGATGGTCAAAGGCAGAGAGAGGATTTAAGGGAGAACTTCCACTCCTAAAGACATTTTCTGCTCCGATCGACAGAGCACCAGCTTGGGTGAGCTGACTTCAGCTCCGTGCCCTGCCAGACTCTGCCCTAATGAGAAAGCAAGCCCATGGTACAGCTACTTTGCCTTCAGGATTTCCTCTGAGTGGTTTCCAGATGAATTGCGCTGATTTGTCAGGCTGAATTATGAGTGGGAACAATATTTATTTAGCGCCTACTTTGGGCAACACATGGTGCTAAGTAGGCCAACAGACTCCTTACTGTAGGTTAAACATGTGACTGGTAATAGTAGTATCTCCCCCAAAACGGGTGGTGGCTTTAGTTCCTAATTTTTTTCAGCCTGGTTCGCCTAATGAAGGCCCACAGCCAACAGGAGGGAAGAGGGAAACAATTCACATGAATTGTTTTTCTCTGTATCATAACTGTGGCTGTCTTCTGACCTGATTTTAATACGTGTACTTATTTTCCAATTTACTGCAGAAAGAAAGGTCATATTAGGGGAAATTTTCTTTGTCTCTGTTTTTGAACTTCTGTTTTATTGGAAATTTTTATGGCAAAGATTCTGGTTAGTGTGCTTATTCAAAGTCATCTAAAATTACTACATATTTTGTCTAGCAATATACCCAGGAAGTCTATTAAGAGAGAAGTCTCTAAGGCAATTTTAAATGTTTCCTGTTCTGGAAATACCACTACAATGGTTGATCTCTAGATCCAAGATTTTTTTTTTTTCTGTGAAAATCAAACAAAAAGGGCAAGGATGCGTCAGAACTTTTAATAACAAGAACAAAAGAATCCCACAAAATTTAAAAAACCCTCCAAATTACAAGATACATATACCAAATATATCCATACCAAGCGACTAAAGAAACACAATAATTCATTGTGATCAATTATATTTATTTTATCAATCAGTGGCCACTGTTAGCTCATTTTGGGTAGGAAATGTGTTTTTATTGTTATATTGTACTCTCCCAAGTGCTTAGAAGAGTGCTCTGCACACAGTAAGCTCTCAATAAATAAGATTGAATAAATGAATTTATTGAACTCTTATTGTAGGAAATCTGAGTGGTAAGGTCAATCAGTCAATCAATTATTCTTATGTATTAAGCATTCCCTACATGCAGAGCAATGTACTAACTGCTTGAGAGAGTACAATACAACTGAAACAGGAGACATGTCTGCTGCCTGCAACGAACTTACAGTGTAAAGGGGAGTCAGACAATAATAATGATAAATAAATTTCAGATATGAACAAAAGTGCTCTGCTGATAAGGGTGGGGTGAATAAAGACTGAGAATCCAACTGCAAGGGTGATGCAGAAGGGAATGGGTGAAGAGGGAAATGAGCTGGGGAAAGCTTCTTGGACAAGATGTGATTTTCATACAGCTTTAAAGTTGGGTTGGGGAAAATGATGTCCTGGCACATATCAAGAGGGAGGGAGTACCAGGCCAGAGGCAGGTCCTGACCAAGGGATCGGCGGCTAGATAGTCGAGATCGAGGTACAGTGAGTGGGCTGGCATTAGATGCGTCAAGTGTGTGGGATGGATCATAGTAGGAAATGAAGAGAAGTAAGGTAGGAGGGAGCAAGGTGATTGAGTGCTTTAAAGCTAATGATAAGAAGTTTCTGTTTGATGTGGAGGTGGATGGGCAGCCGCTGGAGGTTCTTGAGGAGTGGGAAGAGGAAGACTGAATTTTTTTTTTGAAAAATGATCTGTGCAGCAGAGTGAAGTATGGACTGAGGTGAGGAGAGAGAGGAGGCAGGGAGTTCAGTGAGGAGGCAGATGCAGCAGCCAAGGTGGCATAGAATAGGTGCTTGGATTAACATGGTAGTAGTTTGTTGCTGAATTGTACTTGCCAAGCGCTTAGTACAGTGCTCTGCACACAGTAAGCACTCAAATACAATTGAATGAATGAATGGAGAGGAAAGAGCAGATTTTAACCATGTTGTGAAGGTTGAATGACAGGATTTGGTGATGGATTGAATGTGTTGGTTGAATGAGAAATGAGTAGAGTATAATGCCAAGGCTACTGGCTTGTGAGACAGGGAGGATGGTGGTGCCGTCTACTGTGATGGGAAAGTAAGGGGAAGGACAGACTTTGGGTGGAAAGATGAAGAGTTCTGTTTTGGACATGTCCGTTTTGAGGAGGACAACCAAGTAGGGATGACCCGAAGGCAGAAGGAAATGTGAGACTGCAGAGAATGAAAGATCAGGGCTAGAGGTGTATATTTGGGTATCATCCACATAGAGCTGGTAGTTGAAGCCATGGGAGTGAGTGACTTCTCCCAGGAAATGGGTGTAAATTGAAGAATAGGTGGGGACCAGAGCTGGGGAGGCAGAAGAGAAGACTGAGAAAGAGACTGAGACTAAGTGGCTAGAGTCAGTGATGCCAAAGTTGGATAATGTTTCCAGGAGAAGGAGATGGTCCATGGCGTTGAAGCCAGCTAAGAGGTCGAGGAGGATTAGGATGGAATGGAGGCTGTTGGATCTGGCCAAAAAGAGACCATTACTGAGCATTGAGAGAGCAGTTTGAGTGGAGCGAAGGAGGCCGAAGCCAGGATTGGAGGGGATTAAGGAGAGAATTGGAGGAGACGAAGGGAAAGCAGTGGGTGTAGACAACTCGATCAAGGAGTTTAAAGTGGAATGGTAAGAGGAGAATAGTACGATAATGGGAGGGAGTTATGGGGGTCAAGAGAGGGTTTTTATGATGGGGGTATATGAGCATGTTTGAAAGGAGTGGGGAAGAAGCCAGTGGAGAGTGAACAGTTGAAGATGGCGGTCAAGAAGGGAAGAAGAGAGGGGGCAAGTGTTTTGATAAAATGAGAAGGAATGAAGTCAGAAGCCCAGGTGGATGAGGTGGATTTTGAGAGGGAGACAGGAGATCTCCTCCTGTGATACTTCTGGGGAAAAGAGAGACTAAGAAAGAGCAGGGAGGAAGGAGGGATTAGAGTAGAGCAGTAGAGATTTTTGGGGAGATCAAGTTTTATCATTTCAATTTCCTCAATAAAGCCAAGTCATTAGTGGCAAGAGATAGAGAGGAGGGACCAGGATTTGAGGATGGAGTAAAACTTCTGAAACAAATGGTGAGGGAGTGGGCACGGGAGTCAGTAAGGGTGAAGAAATAATGTTGCTGGGCAGAGGAGAGGGTGAAGTTAAAGCCGGTAAGGATGAATTTGAGATGGGCACGATCCACCTGACATCTGGATTTCCACCAGCAGTGCTGTGTGGCTTGTTGTGCACAGCAACTAAGGAAGTGGACTGTGAAGGTGTTCCAGGGCTGTGGGTTAGAAGGATGAGATTAGCAAAGGGTTACGTGGTGAGTTGGGTTCAGTAGAAAGGGTGGTGTTGAGAAAGTCTATTTGGTCATCAAGGGAAGCTAGGTTGGGAATGGAGACTAAATGGGGCATGATGACTTGAGAAAATAAGTGAGGGGTACAGATTGGTGGTCTCAGTGGGGGAACAGGACACATTTGTGGGGAGGCACAATTTGCTCCTCTAATACCAACCTACTCTGCATTTTGGTCTCATTTATTTCACTGCAAACTCCTGACCTATGCCTTCCTTCAGGCCTAAAACTCCATATCTGACAATCCACCACTCTCTCTACCTTCAACACCCTCTTAAAGTCACATCTGCTCTGAAAGGCCTTCCCTGACCAAACACTAATTTCCTGTATCTATCCTCATATCTATGGCAACTATTCATTTGATTCATTCATTCTTTCAATCAATCATATTAATGAGCGCTTACTGTGTGCAGAGCACTGTACTAAGCGCTTGGAATGTACAACTCGGCGACAGATAGAGACAATCCCTGCCCAATAAAGACCTCACCGTCTAAACGGGGGAGACAGACAGGAAAGCAAAACAGAACAGAACTAAACAAAACAAGTAGTCTGGCGTGTACTCCTTGAGCACTTTGGTACTCCAACCTACATACATACATATAAATCAATTAATCAATTGTATTTGAGTGATTACTACATGCAAAGCACCTAAGAGGTTGGGAGTGTACAACACAACCAAATTAGCAGACATGCTCCCTGGTAATAACGAGGTTTACTCTACTATTTCTCCTGTTAGTAATTTACTTCAGTGTCTATCTTCCCCTCCAGACTATAAACCACTTTTGGGTACGGATCACATCTACCAAGTTTGTTGTATTGTACTTTTTCAGAGGTTTTGTACAGTGCTCTGCACCTAGTAAGCATTCGGGTAAATACCATTTATTGATTGATTATTCCTATTTTACAGAGGTAGAAACTGATTCTCGTACAGGTGAAATGACTTAGTGGTTAGTGCACGGGCCTGGGAGTCAGAAGGACCTGGGTTCTAATCCCGGCTCCACCACATGTCAGCTCTGTGACCTTGGACAAGTCACATAACTTTTCTGTGCCTCAGTTCTCTCAGCTGTAAAGTGGGGATGAAGACTTTGAGCCCCATGTGGGACATGGACTGTGTCAACCTGATTAGCTTGTATCTACCCCAGCATTTAATATAATGCCTGGCACAGAGTAAGTGATTAACAAATACCAAAAAAAAATTTACAGCAGGTGTGGTAAATTTGGGATTAGAATTTGGGATTAGAACTCTCTTGACTCCCAGCCCTATGCCCTTTTCAGTCTCTAGCGTATACTTCATTGACTTTTGCCAGGATTTGAAAGAATGGCAAAGAATACCACAAAAACCTTATTATTATTATCATCATTATTACTCAATTACTCTTAATAATGATAATAATCTTGGCACCTACATTAAAAAAATTTTATAGACAAACGTACACTATTTCCTGACCTCCTAATATCTCCTATGGCTTACAGCACAAATCGCCCTTGTGTTTCACATTAACCCTGCAAGCGCCTATAGGATCAGGTCCTTCAGATCATGTTGCTTGAATTGAAAACAACCAGAACAATAAGTCAACAGTACCTTCGAAAGTTACATCATCATCATCATATGTTTATATCATTTTTACATTTAGCTCAATCACCATATAAAGAAATCAATGATGACAATATCGTTATCCAATTATTTAGAAGCTTTAGTATATTGGGTTGTTTCCTTCTAAGAGTCTGATTCCTTTTGTTAAACTGCATTTTCTCAGACTTATATATTTGAGTTGAGATGTAAATTCTGTGAGTAATTTAATAAACACTAATGGAGAGGGTTTTTCATTAGCAGAAATGTTTGTCATTACAGATCTGGTTTAATATTAAAAAGGAATGCTCTTCAGAAATATTGCTTTCATTTCTTTTCATTTCCAAACCAGAGCACTTGTGGGTGAACGTGCTATTTAGTCAAGTTCAGAGTTGTTACTTTTTTGTTTTTTTTAAGTTAGAACTTATATTGGATTTAATTACTAAATCAGCATTTAGTTGTTTACGATATCTTAAAAGCCCACATCGGTAGGTTCAGTGGAAGATAATTGCAGTATCTGAGTCACTAAATCAATTTAAACTGTATTAATGATCTGTAAACTTTAAATTATTGGTTTTTCAATTCAGTGAGATTCCTGTTTCCAAATGGCCACATTTGTAATCATGAGACCTTAGTATCTTAATGTGGCAAAGGAGAAAAGCTCTGACAATGGCACACCATTATCCAAATGTGGTCTAATGAAAAAGTTTAGAGTACATAGTAATTATGATCATTCTCATGTCAGCCAGAATAGATATGCTGTTTTCAGAAACCTCCCGTCACTAACATTTTGAACACTAATGTCATTATGGTAAACAAATGCAAAATCATGCTTCCCCTAAAGAAGCAGCTAACTTTAGCCATGTATTTTTTTTTTAATTTTGTCCCTGTGCCCCGAGGTCTTTTTTCTTCCCGAAAGATCTATGTTTTAAAATCCAATGAATATATAAATGAGTTTAAAATTCAAAGATTTAAAAAGCAGAAAGTGTAACAGTAACCAATGATATTAGCATAACTTCACCGCATTGTATAACATTACATACCTTTAAAAAAATTGTATTATGTATAAACTGTGACCCAATGAAACATTAAAAGAAATTCTTGTTTTTTCTTCTCTCCTGCATGCCTCTTCCTCTAAGAACCCCACTCATGTCCCATTGCCTTTTTCTGAGTCATCGTTTCATTTACTTTCCTCAGCCACTCCCCCATTCTCATATTTCTCTGCACCTAACAGTTGCCACAAAAATACAAATTGTCAACTCTGTGGTGTTTCTAGTGACAACGTATGGATCAGAAAGCTGGACAGTGAAAAAACAGGATAGAAAGAACATCGATTCTTTTGAAATGTGGTGTTGGAGACTGCTTTTGTGAATACCATGGAATGACCGAAAAACAAATGAATGGATTTTGGAGCAAACTGAATCAAAATGATCTTTGGAATGCCAAATGATTAGACTTAGATTAGCATATTTTGGACACGTAATCAGGAGGATGAATTCTCTGGAGAAGACACTAATGCTAGGAAAAGTTTAGGGAAAACGTGCAAGAGGCAGACTGGCAGCTAGATGGATAGAGAGCATACAATGATAACAGAAGAACCATTAGAAAGGTTGCGCATTATGGCAGAGGACAGGACGTTCTGGAGAAAGTATATCGATGGAGTCACTATGAATCGGAAACGACTCGGCCCTTAATAATAATAAATTCCCTCTATCCAAATGGTCTGCTCCTCTATTTTCTCTCTCTGTCTCTATCTTTCCCTATCTTCTTCATAAGGGTATTTAATATACCTCTTGGTGCCCAAATCCTTGGTTTTTCTGTTGTATTAGTAATATTAATACTACTTCTAATATTTATCAAGAGCTTCCTGAGAGCAGAGCAGTGTAATAATCACTGGGAGAGAATATCAGGTGGGAATTACACATTACCAGGGATTCAAACTCTAAGAGTGAAAATGGGAAGAAGGGACTGGAGAAGAGATGCACCAAGAATGATGAAACAATAAAACACAATCCAAATACACAGAATAAAAATCAAAATCAAGAGGGAGCTGTGATTGGAAGAGATGAATTTCAGGCTTCTCCAGATTCAGAGTCCAAGGTACACCCGTAGCCACAATAGACACTACAGCAGTCACCACTCTTCCCAAGGTTTTGTGGAAGCCTGATGGGTGTGCTGTTCTCTTTCACACTGGGGTGGGGGAAAGCAAGACAGGATGGCATCTCCTCGCTGGCATGGCAGAGAGCCGGTGCTGCTTTCTGAGGAGCGTGATTGGCTATCCAGTGACTGTATTCGGTGGAAGATTTAATCCCCGGAGTTGTTGCCTGATACCTCTCACAGCCCTTTCCCAACAGAAACTCTTCCAAGTACAAGCCATCCCGGCCAGCGATGTTAGTGATGAGTTCCACCTTCCCGAACTTTCCCATCTCGACATCCCCTGTGCCCTGTGTGTCAGCACACTGACCCCCTGGGTCGTGCTATGATCTGAGGACGGTGGGGAGCTTGTCTCAATGTATGGAGGTGTGTGAGTGTGGGTGTTTGCCTTGTATGTTTCTCATCAAATGTACCCCACCCAAAGTGCCTCTTCCTATATAAGTTATGCTGCTTTCCGGGAGTCAGAACGTCATGGGCTCTCATCCTCGCTCTGCCACTTGTCTGCTGTGTGTTCTTCACAGTTAGTTCACTTCTCGGTGCCTCAATTACCTCATCTGTAAAATGAGGATTGAGACTGTAGCCCCATGTGAGACAACAAATGTGTCCAACTCTATTTGCTAGAATCTGCCCCAGCTCTTAGTACAGTGCATGGCATATAGTAAGGGCTTAACAAATATCACAATTTTGAATATTATTATTTAGTCTCTATCAGGCTTGACAAATAGCAACAGCTTAACCAATATAATGATGAGCTTGATAGCAATAATAATATCAGTGAAAAATCAGGCTATAGTTTTCTAGGAATTGCTGGGGCTCTTGACTTTGACTTCAGCCCTTTCTGGTCCAGTGAATCTGCAGTGTACAACCCAACTCCCAGCCCTAGTTACTGCCTCCCTCCCCCCAGAAGCCCTTGAACCTACCAACCTCAGCATGACTGGGCCTGACCTACACCCAAAGTGGGTCCATAATTTACCGGTGGCTCCCAGCTCCGTTCCCATCTGATCTCAACTCCCCACTGATCCATCCCAGTAGACCCAGAAAAACCTTTAGCTATCCCCTGTCATTTAGCTAGCTAGACTGTAAGCTCGTTGTGGGCAGGGAGCGTGTCTGTTTACTGTTTTGTTGTGCTCCCCCCAGCTCTTAGTACAGCAATCTGCACACAGTAAGCACTCAATAAATACAACTGAATAAATGGAGTGAATAACAATTGTAATAATTCTATTTGTTAAGCGCTCAGTGTGTGCCAGGTATTGTATTAAGCTCTGGGGTGGATACAAGCAAATTGGGTTGGACACAGTCCTTGTCCCACGTGGGGCTCACGGTCTCAATCTGCATTCTACAGATGAGGAAACTGAGGCCCAGAGAAGTGAAATGACTTGCCCAAGGTCATACAGCAGACAATTGGCAGAGCCAGGATTAGAACCCATGACCGTCTGACTCCCAGGTCCTTGCTCAATCCACCTGGCCATGCTGCTTCCCAGGCCACCTTGAATACAATGGGAGGTCCTGTCATCCTACTATCAGTCAATCAATGTTGAGTGCTTACTGTGTGCAGAGCACTGTACTAAGTAGTTAGGATGCAAGAGTCCAATGATGCTGGACTCAGTTCCCCTTTTAGACTGTGACCCCATTGTTGGGTAGGGATTGTCTCTGGGCAATTGTCTCTGGACACGGTCTGGGCATGTCACTCCCCTTCTTAAAAACCTCCAGCAGTTGCCTATCAACCTCTGCACGAAACCAAAACTTCCCACTCTAGGCTTCAAGGCTCTCCATCCCCTTGCCCCCTCCTCCCTCTCCTCTCTTTTTCTACTGCCCATCCTGCACACTCCGCTCCTCCACCGCCCTCCTCCTCACCGTCCCCCCGTTCTCGCCTATCCCGCCATAGACCCCTGGGCCACGTCCTCCCGCGGTCCTGGAACGCCCTCCCTTCTCACCTCCCCTAAACTAATTCTCTTCCCCTCTTCAAAACCCTACTTGAAGCTCACCTCCTCCAAGAGGCCTTCCCAGACTGAGCTTCCCCTTTTCCCTCTGCTCCCTCTGCTCCTCCTCTACCCCCCCTTCACCTCCCCTCAGCTAAACCTTCTTCTCCCCCCTTTCCCTCTGCTCCTCCCCCCTCCCTTCCCCTCCCCTCAGCACTGTGCTCATCCACTCAATTGTATATATTTTCATTACCCTATTTATTTTGTTAATGAGATGTGCATCACCTTGATTCATTTATTGCTATTGTTTTAATGAGATGTTCACCCCCTTGATTCTATTTATTGCTATTGTTTTTGTCTGTCTGTCTCCCCCGATTAGACTGTAAGCCCGTCGATGGGCAGGGACTGGCTCTATCTGTTGCCAATTTGTACATTCCAAGCGCTTAGTACAGTGCTCTGCACATAGTAAGTGCTCAATAAATACTACTGAATGAATGAATAAATGAATGATTGTCTCTACTGCTGAACTGTACTTACCAAGAGCTTAGTACAGTGCTCTGCACACAGTTAGTGCTCAATAAATATGACTGAATGAATGAATGCTCCAATCTCCCCTTCTTTCGGTACTTGCTCAGAAACACACAGCCCATGCTTGGATATAAACTGGGGAGGGTGTCTTTCCAGATCATTTCTGACATCTGCAGTTCTGAAAAATATCACCCATGCAGTGTATCATGTGGGTTATTGGAATGAAAATTTCTCTTTTGAAATTTCCTTCATGTACAACTTTGGAGTCGCGGCGCTGTACTATGAATGTGAAGGTCTTAATCCTGTTTTTATTATTCGCATGATGAAAACGGTAGTAGTTACCAAAGATTCAGGGGTGCAGAAAGCAAGGGGCCAAAAAATACCACAAGAATATTGTAGAGAGGGCAGGAAGCCAGAGCATAAAGTCCCAGGCCTCTGTACACATTGTTCACTGACAGACTGAAGGGCATTTTTTTTTTTAAGACTGTAACCATAGAAAAACCTCCAGAGTCTTCTCTCAGAGCAACTACTGCCAAACGCATTGGTCGATAAAGGCCCCAGAGAGGCTGAAGCTATTTAAGCAAGAAAGAAAGACTCACCATATATTCCCAAATTGTCAGGTAAAAACACCTAGAGTTCGGCGGTTTGGAAAAGCTTAAACCGTTCAACATCCTCTTGTTTTTGGTGGGCCGCAAAGATGCCTAAAGAAATTACAATGGAGATTGGGGAAGCAGCGTGTGGAAAGAGCCTGGACTTCGGAGTCAGAGGTCATGGGTTCGACTCCCGGCTCTACCACTTGTGAGCTGTGTGACTGTGGGCAAGTCACCTAACTTCTCTGTGCCTCAGTTACCTCATCTGTAAAATGGGGATCAACTGTGAGCCTCACGTGGGACAACCTGATTACCCTGTATCTCCCCCAGCACTTAGAACAGTGCTCCGCACATAGTAAGCGCTTAACAAATACCAACATTAATAGAGGGGGAAATCCCTCCGCACTTTCCCCCTGCTGATCCCAATGTAGATAGCCAAAATGAGGGTGTGAAACTTTAGCCTCTGTGTTACTAATTCAATTCTTTTTGCCAGGGTAGAGATACTGCTACAGAACCTGCTAGGCAAGATCACTTTTCCAGGGAGTAAACTGTATGTTTTGAGAAGTGCACAGACTCTTTTATCTGTAGAGCCATCTAGTCCGGTGGGTAACAACTGGTAGTCTGTGTTTGGCCAGATGACACTGCCAGATGCCAACAGAATTGCTAGACTGTAAGCTCGTCATGGGCAGGGAATGTGGCTGTTTACTGTTGTATTGTACTCTCCCAAGGGCTTAGTTCAGTGCTTGGCACGCACTAAGTGCTCAATAAATACAACTGACTACTGGTTGTGCAAGGAGACCAGTGATCAAGCAGGAGCTTGGGACTTGATCCAGGAATACGTTCACCGTTGCTGGGTCTTTTCTGCTAGCCAACTAAATCACGAAGAACATTGAAAACTGTAAGTTCCTGGAGCACTGGAACTGAGCCTTTTGCTTCTTTTGTAGATTTCAAGCACTGAAACAATGCTTTAGTCAAAGTAGGCATCAGTACATGCTGTTGATACTGAGGCACTAGAAACCCCTGGGGACTGAATCTTGCTAAGACTTGATCAAGGGCACTGCACAACCTAGGTCAGTGGAACAAATGATACTACTTTTTTGTTCGTTTCATTCATTCAATAGGATTTATTGAGCGCTTACTATGTGCAGAGCACTGTACTAAGCACTTGGAATGTACAATTCTGCAACAGAGACAATCCCTGCCCAAAGACAGGTTTATAGTCTAATCAGGGGAGACAGAGGGACAAAAACAAGACAACATAATCACGATAAATAGAATCAAGGGGATATATACCTCGATAACAAAATAAATAGGATAATAAAAATATATACAAATGAGCACAGTGCTGGGGGCGGGGGGAAGGGAGAAGAGGAGGAGCAGCTGCATTGTCAAATCTGCAGATTTGTTTGTTTGTTTTTTGTTTGTTTTTTTTGTTAGAACGGTTCATGAAGTCAAGACCTGCTATGGAATTGGTACAATACTCCAGATCAATTCACAGGCGACTGCTTATTTGCAACTAAAGATTCTTGCCTGAAACTCTGGGTCTGTAAAGATTCTGAGTGGATTTGGTTTAAAACAACCGATCTCGATTGGTTACCAAATTCAGTCACAGATCTGTACGGATGTACGTTACCTAGTGAATGTATGTACCATCTATGTCTGGAATTTTCTGAGATCATTTTGAATTTATATACATGTCTTTGAATTAGATTTCTTTCCCATGCTTGGAATTCATTTTAGAGGCTCAACTGCTCGACTGTAAGCTGAGTGCAGGGATCGTATCTACCAACTCTGTATTGTATTCTCCCAAGAACTCAGTAGAATGCTATTCGGAGAGTAATAGTAAGTAATGCTATTGATTGATTGAAATCTCTTTTCTTCAAAATGAGAGAATCAGCAAAGTCATAGGGAAAATTTCATTTGACCAGACTAGCTTTTGGACCTATATCTCTTGCTACTTTACGTATCTACCTCAGTGCTTAGAATTGTGCTTGGCACATGGTAAGTGTTATTATGTTATTATACTTAACATACCTGTCCCTAAAGAGAAATTGGATTTTATTTTCTAAACAATTTTTCAAAAAAATGGATTTTTTTCTAAGTTGGAAAAAAGGCAAAGAACGATTATGTAATGGGAGCTAATAGAAGGAAAAGGAATGGAACTGGTATAGTTATAGGTAGTTTACCACTATAAGATGCACATTTTCCCTTTCAGTGAAACAACGTTATATCCACATACGTACAATTTCTTGGGGAATGCTGTCTGTTTTTCATTTGGACACTTATTTTATCTTGCTTTTTGGGATACTTTCCCAATTATCAAATTTTGTACCAATCAATTTCATTAATAAAAGATCAGAGATTTGTAGTAACCTTCCTCAGGAATTTGGATGGAGCGATTGAATTTACCAAGCTTCTGCATGGAGTGTTCATGGTCATATCTGACATCTTGTTTCTATCATTTTATAGCTCAACCAAATCTAGAGAAATATTGTGACTTTGGCAGGTTAAAAAATATGTATATGCATATGCTTGAGCTTTCAACAAAACCAGATGTTTCTAAGGAACTCGCTTAATGCAAAAAGAGTGAGTCTGCTGTCAGACCACTGCGTCTAAATCTAAGCTCTGTTCAGGGTCTAGGAAAGGATCACTTCTTGGAGAATAGCTGCAATGCTGTCAATCAATCAATGGTATTCAGTGAGCACTTACTATGTGCAGAGCACTGTACTAACCACTTGATCATAACATGTAGTCCATGCCTGGAACACATTCATTGATTCACATTCACTGAATCATATTTACTGAGTGCAAAGCACTGTACTAAGCAGTCTAGATGGTGAGCCCGTTGTTGGGTAGGGATTGTCTCTATTTGATGCCAAATTGTACTTTCCAAGCGCACAGTACAGTGCTCCGCACATAGTAAGAGCTCAATGAATACAATTGAATGAATGAATTATTTTCAAGGATTTAGTGCAACAAACACTTCAAAACCCCCACGATTATTCAAACATCTTTGCAAGCCGGAACAGAACCTTGTCCACCCTCTAAGCATTTTTAACGAGTCTAAGAAGGTACCCAGGAATCAAATGACCATAATCAACATTTTTAAAAAATTACCTAGCACCAATTGTAACTAGCCCCAAGCAACGTGGGGAAGCAGCTTTTTCTAAGATGCAATAAACTAGTTATATTATGTAGACGTCTCACTTCATTCTCTGACTCTGGCAATCAGGATACAGATCTTTTCAGTGACAACATCAGCTACAGTAAAGCTTCACATATATTTTTCCCCGAAACACAAACATTCTTTAAACTTCAAAGAGACCAAAAGAATGACTTAGTAACGTTCCATGAACATCGATGCAGGAAAAATGAATTTCTAAATACCAAGGATTAAATTTGGACATGCACCTGGACATAAAAGGAGAAATGAAAAAAAAAATCGTGGAAGTAGACAAAGTCATTTCCAGGACTGATAGTTTTTTTAAAAATATTCCAAATCACACTTCAGCCAAGATATATAGAATAAATTTGAAAAGTAAGCATGTTCCTCTGATGGGTTCCGCTCACACATATCACTCCCACCACCAAGTCTCCAGAATTGTTTATCTCTTTTTCGAATCCATAAATCTGAGTCTGTTTACCTTGACCTAGTGGGACCCCTGAAGGAACAACGGAAGCTTTTGGAATCTAATCTTTGACAACAGCTTGAGTTAGTTTGTAATGTGTGTTTACACAAAGCTGTCTGAAAGTATCACATCTAAGGGATGGTTTAGGCCTTTGCTCATGCAACATAATAGACTAACATGGTCAGATACAGTACAAAAAGGCATTTTTTTCAATTCTGCCAGCTGAAGAAGTGGAAAGCAAAGGAAAATGTTTTCTGTGGCCAGGCTTAGAACAATAAAATGACAACAGTGAATTAAATGGCTTTTCAGATCCTATCATCAGTAAATTAGAAATAAACTGTAGTCTTGGAATATCAAATTCCGACAGTTTCTTAGAGTCGTGGCCCGAACGTGTTTGTGAAGAAGGGAATTAAGGCAGCGGAGACAAAGAATGGCAGCTGAAATGAGTCGAGCGGCTATCTCCAGGAGAAGCCACAAAAGTCAGACAATAAAACAAGTCTCAGTCTGCGTATGAGGACACAGGAGACTTGAATGAATATTGGGAATAAAAAGCTTCAGAAATAAATAGTAAGAGTGCATGAATAAACCTGCCAATGGCAGATATTATAGAAGGTGCCTGGAAAATCAATATGAAAAGGAGGAAATAAAATCTTCAGAAAAATGAAAAACAGCCTCATTAAAACATTTGGAAACCATTATGAAAACCACCTTGAAAAAATCAGTATTAAACCCTGCCCCAAAAGAATGTAATAAGGTTGAACTTCATTAACTACTTCACTGCTGCAAATGTGCTCATATACTAAATATCCACATTGTTTATTTCTATCTTGTGTACCTAATGATACTGCTACCTGAAATATCGCTTTTTTAAAAATGCATCTTAAAAATATGAGGAAACTAAGCAGAGATAGGAAATTGAATCATAAAAAAATGGAAGAAGACAGAAATTAAGGGACCTTCAGCAATTTACCCAAATGTCTGTTTACAACCCATCAACATCCTAACTCTCATCCCATTAAATGAGACATTTGAGCATTTAAATTTTAATAATAGCAAATTCATGTATAATAAACCTTGAGTATTGGACATTTGGCTATTAACAAGAACAAGTATTCTAAAAATAGTGTTGTGAATTTTAAAAAATTCCTTTCACTTTAGGGGTCCTTTAAATCTATTTTTGGTATTAAGATGACTGTTGTCCAGATTATAATGGCAAAGAAAAGGGAGGCCAGGGGTCCTTTAATATCCTGACAATCCATTTTTCAGCTGGCCTGTGCCTGCCAATTTTGACATGGTTCTGGATGCCTTTATGGGTTTTAAAAAAATCTGTACACCCAGCCTTCCTTTAACCTTGTTCTTGCCACTGAGTTTCCCCAGCTCAGACTATGGGCCAGGCTTCACTCAGGCCTAGGAAGAGAGGAAGTGTGGCCTAGTGGAAAGAAGACGGGTCTGTGAGTCAGAAGATCTGGGTTCTAAACTCCGCTCTGCTACTTGTCTGCTCTGTGACCTTGGACAAATGCCTGAAGTCATCAGCCCCAGTTACCTCACCTGTAAAATGGAGATTAAGACTGTGAACTCCATGTGAGACACGGAGCGCGTCCAAACCGATTAGCTTGTGCCTACCCCAGCACTTAGTATAGTGCCTAGCACATTGTAAGTGTTTAATACCAAAAACAAAGAGAGGGAATACAAGAGTCTGGGGCAACCAGGAGAGTCTGGATGCCCTAGAGAAATGCTCTAGATTCGGTCCCAAGAGAGAAGACTTGTGCAAAATGGCGGCCATTTGAGATGATCAAATCATGCTGGGTTTCAGTCATTGTGGCTATGACTTCATGGGCCCTTCCAGGGTCTGGTTTTTGGACTGCTGTGTCTGGCTACTGGTTTTTGGAATGCTGTCCCTGGCAACTCTAAGACTCAGAAGAATAGAATGAAGTAAGATGTCCTAAAGAGTGAATGTGATAACTTTTCTATAATGAAGGAAGTGAAGCCAGAAGAGCTAAAGTTCTACTATTCCTCCTCCGTCTCCATAAAGATGCCCCCAAACGGTCCCACCTCCCAAATGGGGCCAATAGCAGCTAAACCTCCATACACTCACCACCAGTCTCCTAAACGCAACATATGAAACCAATTTTCTTTCAGAGAAAAATAGGAATTCAAATACATAATGTGCCTAGACAACCACCCACACCTCATTACCCCCTATGGGGACTTCCTCAAAATGGCCTATCAACTTCCTCTCTTCTCCTTCCCACCACTCTCACCCATGACTGCACATGGTCAGTCTGTGTTGCTTTCCAGACTCTGATGCTCCTTCAAGTCAGAGTTTCCACCTTCTGCGGCTCTTGGCAGCAATCTCGGGTATGGTGCCGGTCCAAGCGCTCAATCAATCACCGGGATTCATTTAGCAATTACAGTGTGCACAGCACTGTACTGAGTGCTTAGGAGAGTTCAATAGAGTTGGTAGACATGGCTCCCTGTCCTCATGGAGCTTTCAATATGGTGATCAAGAGGGTCAGCATGGAACAGCACTGACCTCTGGCCAGCACCGGAAAATCTGGCCGGAACAAGGACTGGGTCGAGCCGGGGTCACAGAGGGGAACCAGTCGAAAATGCACTTCAGATTTCCCATTCTTTTTCTTTATGGTATTTGCTAAGTGCTTACTATATCCCAGGGACTGTTCTAAACGCCGGGGTGGAATCAAGGCAGTCAGGTTGGACGCAGCCCACATCCCACACGGGGCTCATCTTTGTAATCCCCGTTTTAGAGATGAGGTAACCGAAGTACAGGTAAGCGAAGTGACTTTCCCAAGGTTACACAGCGGACGAGGGACGGAGTCAGAATTGGAACCCAGGTCCTCCCGACTCCCAGGCCCGTGTTCCATCCGCTAGGCCGTCGCTAAGCTTCCTTTGCCTGAAGAACTACAGTAAAGATACCAAAGTTCTTTTTATCACTTTGGAATAGAATTCCTTCTTGTCCACAGTCTGCTTTCTCTTTAGTCTTGCCCAGTTTCTCTGGATTGTAATATTGCACCAACACAGTAGAAGGCACTCTCGGTACATACTGACACAAGGTGAACATGACTGAAGTAAGTAGTCTCGCTGCTCTTTGCTTTTTTGGCCCGTTGCCGTGCATACCGTTTATCCCGATTAACATATTCCCATTTGTATCCTTGGCTCTTCCAACACCCAACACTAAAAGGGAGAATTAGGAAAAAGGGAATCATGAGTAGGAAAATAACTGGTGGAAAAGGGAGAACTATTTGACCTCGGATGACTTCCCCAGTGGAAGTATAGGCGCTCATTCCCATGGAGAGATTAAACACCTCATTGAATAAAGCGGGAGGAAGTTTGCTTTTTTGAACCAACTCGACTGGCTGAAAGAATGACATTTCCATTGTTAATTTACTGCATTAAAAAAATTTCAAAGTCTCCTGCCCATCCTGTATGCTGTTTCTGGGCTTCTGATCCAGCCTCTCCTTTTTAAAAATATATTTCATCTGACCAAGTCTATCTGTCCAAACACAATCTGATGTTCTTTGGACCTAATTTTCCTGTTTAACTGCTCCCACAGCTATCATAAACCATCTTCTTTTTAATTTCTTCCTTTTTTATTTTTCTTTGTTCTTTCTGTTCCCACCATTTTTCTGATTTCTCCTACATTTTATTTACCACAACTCAAGTTATTCTGGCAAGATCCGATTTACAAGCATTAGGCAAGCATTTGTGAGAGACTGAGGCTTTTGGCCAATGTATTAAAATCACGATGGGAAACTAGGGTTATGTGGAAATAAATACAAGACAATCCCTAAATCCTATTAAAACTCTTAAGAGGGTACTGCCAAACTACGGATATTTAAATATGAAAACACTTTTTTTTCCATTTACCATTATTAAAAGTATCAAAATTTCAATTTACTTTGCTTCCTATAGGCTGATTGTTTTATTTTAGCTTGTCAAATAGTTGATTACTTAAATCTGGGCTAGGCCTTTCTTCTTAATTATCAGTTTCACTTTACCCTGCTCTAAAAAGAGCACCTAGAACACAGCTTCATTAAATTAACATTTCTATTGAAGTTTAATTTACATGAGCAAAATTAGCATCTTTCTGAGTTCTATAGGAATTCTTTCCTTAGAAGGTTTCTATTGGTATCCATCAAAAACCCCCAAAAAAACAAACAACCCACCGCCATCCTCTCATTTTAGTGTAAACTACATGCCACTGTCCCGCTCATGGAAAGAAGAATGAAATGAAAGCAAGTCCCCATGTGGAAGTAAACAGAAAATGATAAAAACACAATTTGAAAATTAAAAAGACACGACAAGTAGGACAAAGATGAAACTGATGGATAACAGAAAGAGGACTAAAAATTGCCATTTTGCTGTGGTGAAACCTAAGGGTATTTTCTTATCCGTATTATTCTTTTTCATGTGCAAGATGAATATAACTGTTCTGTATATGTGAATTTAATTCTGTGGGACTACCCCAGGGCTTAGTTCAGTGCCTGGCACATAGCAAACACTTAACAAATTCCATAAAAAATCATAAAAATAGAAATAAAAATGGGACAATATTGTTTCCTGTGCAAGCACATCCTAATTAAATCTGGAGGGTCACATAGGTAAGAAAATTTGTTGGTACGGTTATGGTAAAATTTTCATGACAGAAGACTACTTAAAAAAACATAGCAAAAGTATTTTTAGAATTGTAGAGATGTCGTATTTAATCAATGTGGAAAAATCCCAGAAAAGTAAATGAAAATTAAATACATTCATTCATTCAATCGTATTTATTGAACGCTGATTGTGTGCAGAGCACTGTACTGAATACTTGGAAAGTACAATTCGGCAACAGATAGAGATAATCCCTACCCAACAACGGGCTCACAGTCTAGATATTTGGGATTCATACATTTATGAGAGGGAAGATGTTGTTGCATACTTTTAAAACGTTTGAAAATTTCCAACTAATGATGAGTTATGATTTAGATGATCTGTCACATCTTTGGTAAAAGCTTTGGGATATCTGACATTTTACTAACTTTTTCACATGAAAATCACAGGTCAAAATGCAAATCTTCTCCCGAATATGAGAAGTTAAAAAATCTTTGTGGCTGATTGAAGAATATTAATCCAATGATTGCTATATCTAAGAGCCCAATGAAAATGCACATCTTAAATCAGGATTGAACTATATGGGGAAAATTTGGAATGAAGCAGCATCGTGAATGACCCAGAAAGTTAAAAGCGTTCTGTAAACAGACTACAGAACGATCATCTAAATGGTTAAAAAACAATGAAGTGATTAGATGTCCAGGGAAGTTGGTTTTGTGTTGGCTTTAAATTATTTTCTAAGAGAAGTCTTTTATTTGAAAGAAAATGATGAAGAACCTTAATTGCAGGTTTAATAATGATGGTACTTGTTGGTACTATGTGCTAAGCACTCTACTAAGCACTGGGCTAGATACAAGATAATCAAGATAATCAGAGTTCCTGTTCTAGATAGGGTTCACAGTCTAAGTAGGAGGAAGCAAGAGGAGCAGCATGGTGTAGTGGATAGAGCACGGGCTGGGAGTCGGAAGGTCATGGGTTCTAATCCAGACTCTGCCACTTGTCTGCTGTGTGACCTTGGGCAAGTCACTTCACTTCTCTGTGCCTCAGTTGCCTCATCTGTAAAATGGGGATTGAGACTGCGAGCCCCACAAGGGACAGGGACTGTGTCCTACCCGATTTGCTTGTATCCATTCCAACACTTGGTACAGTGTCTGACACAGTAAGTGGTTTACAAAAAACACAATATTAATAATAATTATTATTACTAGGATTTAATCCCCATTTTCAGATAAAGAAACTGAGGCACAGAGAAGTTAAGTGACCGGCCCAAGGTCACACAGTAGGCAGAGCTGGAATAAAAACCCAGGCTTTATAATTCCCAAACCTGGGCTCCTTTCCATTAGGGAACACTGCTTCTCATCTCTCTTAAAGAAGGAATGTTCTGGAGGAAAATATTGCAGATGAGTGAGGAGCACAGGGCCCACCAGCAGAGGAACAGATTTTGAAATGGTTCTAAAGTTGATTGAATTATATAAATGGATAAGTTACTTTTTAAATAAAACATGCAGGGTAGACTTACAATACTAAGGGCTATGGTTTGCCTCATCAGAAAAAATCATGACATTTTGTTTCAGAGCTAACAGACATCACAAGACCAGAGTTATTATTTTTTAAAGAACCAAATCCTTCTCTTCCTTACCAAACTGGCATGATTTTAATATAATTTGTAGTAGTAATAAGCAGCATGGCCTAGTGGATAGAGCACAGGCCTGGGAGTCCAAAGGACCTGGTTCCTATTCCCAGTTCTGCCACTTGTCTTGCTGTGTGACCTTCGGAAAATCACTTAACTTCTCTGCACCTCAGTTCCATCATCTGTAAAATCGGATTGCATGTGAACACCAAGTGGGTCAGGGATTGTGTCCAACCTGATTAGAACAGTGCTTGTTAGAAAGTGCTTAAAAAATACCATCATCATCGTTATTATCATTAATGATGATGGCATTTATTAAGAGCTAATCAAAACAGGATCAGACAAAGTCCTTACCCCACACAGGGCTCCCATTCTAAGGGAGATCTGACATTTTTCCCCATTTACAGATGAGGATACCGAAGCCCAGAGAGGTTAGTCCATTAATCAATCAGTCCTATTTACCGACTGCTTACTGTGTGCAGAGCACTGTTCTAAACCCTTGGGTGGGTCCGATATAACAGAGTTGGTAGACACGTTCCCCAACTACAACGAGCTTACAGGCTAGAGGGAAAACTGGAGAAAGGTTAAATGACTTACCCAAAGTCACACAGCAGACCGGGGACAAAACTGGGGTTAGAACCCACTTCTTCTGAGTTCCCGGCCCATGCCTTTTTCATTAAGCCATGCTGGCCTCTCATTTCCCAGATTCTCCCCCACCTATAATTGCTTAGGACTGGAAAGCTGAAGAAAGGAAAGTTAGAAAATGTTCTCCCACCCAAACCCACCCTGCCCCAGGAGGGGAATTCATTGCCCAGGGCTCACTGAGGATTGAGAAGGGTCAACATTTTAAGGGTTGCCCATAGTTCTGTGTTTCTGCAAGTGTACACAAATAGCAAATTTTATTTTAGATTGTGCATGCATATGTACGTTCATGTATATGTATGTATGGCATAGAGAATAGAGCACTGGCCTGGGAGTCCGAAGGTCATGGGTTCTAAACCCAGTTCCACCACTTGACTTCGTGTGTGACCCTGGGCAAGTCACTTCCCTTCTCTGTGTCTCACTTACCTCATCTGTAAAATGGGGATTGAGACTGTGAGCCCCAAATGAGACAGGGACGATGTCCAAATTGATTTGCTTATAAACACCCCAGCATTTAGTACAGTGTCCATCGGAAAGTAAGTGCTTAACAAATATCATCATTAGCATTATTTATATATTTCAAAGGTAATTCATTCCTGAAAATGCTTACGTACAGGGCCTAACAATAATAATAATAAACAACCCTCACATAAAAGCACACTCGGAATAGGAATTGCATGACACTAAAATGAGATGCCTTTCTGTTTCTGCCATGCCACACCTAGGATTGTTCTTGCAGTGTGGAAATAATTTTCCTTCTTCCGTGAATTCACATAATAGTTACAAATATGTCATTTAATGTATAATATGCACCTCCTATTTGCTGCCCGCTGAGGAAGATATAAGATTATAACTTTATAACCTTGGACACAGTCCTTGTACCACAACAGGGCTAACGTCTAGACTGTAAACCCTCTGAGGGCAGGGATTGTCTCTCTCTATTTCTGAATTGTACTTTCCAAGCGCTTAGTACAGTGCTCTGCACACAGTAAGTGCTCAATAAATACGATCGAATGAATGCATATGCATTCGTAACAGATTAAAACTCTGGTTATCCTCAGTGTATTTAGGCTGTAACATATTTTATTGAATAGCATTGTGCAGAGAGGAAAAGAGAGATAAGGCAACTCACAGAGCAGGTAGGGAACCAGATCAATCTCTCTCCAAGCTCTGAAAGGGTCAAAGTGAGGAAAAGAAAGTTCCAAAAAACAAAGTCCTCCCTGAGGTTGTTCTCCCTCCCACCTCAGGAGCTGTTATCTGGAATCTATTAGGACTCTCATCAGGGTTCCACACCTCTCCTTATTCAACTGATAGATGCAGTCCACTATACTAGAGCATGACCTAATCCTCAACAAGTTGTTATATAGTATATAGCCCATGTAGCATATAGTTGCTATATACGACGAAAAAACGTTTAGCCTGCCTAGCATATTATTAGCCAATTGAATCCCACACTCTCATCAAAAGGGAAGGAAGAAATCTATGGAAAATCGAAGACGTTTCTTCTCAGATTCAACATTAGGAAACCCTTTGTGTCTTTTGGGTGAGGATACATTTTTCAAGTACTTGAAAATTTACAGCTGAAGATATTTACAATGCAGATGGCTTGAGATACCAACAGGGATAGCTTTAGGATAGCATATGCCAGATTTTCCCTTGGAAAAAAATGATAAAATATCAAAATTCAATGTTTTCAAAGCTGAACCAAGGAGGTAGAATTAATAAAAACCACAAAGAGAGTCTTGTCTAGCTATATAAATGCCTCAGAAATCTTCACAAAATCAGGAAAATATTGGTATTGATTCTCCAGCCTTTAGCCTGATCAGCCCAAATGGGAAATAATAATAATGATGGTTTTTGTTAGGTGCTCAGTATGTGCCAAGCACTGTTCTAAGTGCATACAGGGTGATCAGATTGTCCCAAGTGGGGCTCACAGTCTTAATCCCCATTTTACAGATGAAGTAACTGAGGCACAGAGAAGTTGTTACTTACTCAAAGTCACATAGCTGACACGTGGCAGAGTTGGGATTAGAACTCACGACCTCTGACTCCCAGGCCCGTGTTCTTGCCACTAAGCCGTGCTGCTTCTCAGGAAGAGCAAAGACCTGTGTTCTGGGGTGTGGTCCTAGGCACCCCTCTCCCTGGGGCAAATGGGGTGCTGAGAAGCAACCCTGCAGCTGTTCACCACAGTGAGAAGTAGCATGGCCCAGTGGAAATAGTAATAATGATGGCATTTGTTAAGCACTTACCATGTGCCAAGCACTGTTCTAAGCACTGGGGTAGACTGTAAGCCGATTAGACTGTAAACCCGTCAAAGGGCAGGGACTGTCTCTATCTGTTGCTGACTTGTTCATTCCAAGCGCTTAGTACAGTGCTCTGCACATAGTAAGCGCTCAATAAATACTATTGAATGAAAGGTTGTCCCACGTGGGGCTCGCAGTCTTAATCCCCATTTTACAGATGAGGGCACTGAGGCACAGAGAAGTGAAGTGACTTGTCCAAAGTCACACAGCTGACAAGTGCTGGAGCTGGGATTAGAACAGGCCTGAGAGTCAGAGGACCTGGGTTCTAATTCTACCTCTGCCAATTGCTTGCAGTGTGACCTTGGGTCAATCACTTAACTTTTCTGTGCCTTAGTTCTTCTGTTCTCCCTCCTTCTTAGACTAAAGGTCCCATGCAGGACAGGGACTGTGTCCTTCCTAATTAACTTGTTTCTACCCCAGGACTTAAAATTGAAAGTACTTAACAAATACCATTAAAAAATGAGTCAGGAATGTAATTCATCTTTCCTGAAACAGGAGCTCAACCACAGACACTTCATTTTCCACAGACACTGTGGAAAATAAAGTGTCTGTATTAATGGGACAGAATGAAAGTGAAAGTTTTTTTCAAACTATAAAAATTATTACCATCATTATTATTATATTTGTTAAGTGTTCACTATGTGGCAAGCAGTCCTCCAAGCATTGGAGGAGATTTGCTTTGTTTTTATGGCAGTTGTTAAGTGCTTACTATGTGCCAGGCACGGTACTAAGCAGGAGAAGTAGCGTGGCTTGGAGAAGCAGCTTGGCTTACTGGAAAGAGCACAGGCTTGGGAGTTAGAGGTCTTGGGTTCTTTGAGCAAGTCACTTAACTTCTCTGTGCCTCTGTTATTTCATCTGTGAAAGGGGGATTAAGACTGGGAGCCCCACCGTGTATATTCATATACATTATTTATTACACTATTCTATTAATGGTGTGTATATATCTATGATTCTATTGATCTTTTTTGATGGTATTAATGCCTGTCAACTTGTTTTGTTTTGCTGTCTGTCTCCCCCTTTTGGACTGTGAACCCATTGTTGGGCAGGGATTGTCTCTATCTGTACCCTAATTGTACCCTCGAAGTGCTCAGTCCAGTGGTCTGCACACAGTAAGTGCTCAATAAATACGATTGAATGAATGAATGACAACCTGATAACCTTGTATCGCTCCCAGAGTTTAGAACAGTTCTTGGCACATAGTAAATGTTCATCAAATACCATCATTATTATTATTATTGCAAGTTAATCAGATCCCTGTCACACATGTCTCCCAGTCTAAGCAGGAGGGGGAACAGGCAGCAACCCCCCATTCTACAGATGAGGAAACCAAGGCACAGAGAAGTTAAGAGACTTCCCCAAGATCACCCAGCAGGAAACTGGCAGAGCTGGGATTAGAACCCAAGACCTCTGACTTTCAGGCCCATGTGCATTGCACTAGATCATACAGCCCCTTTGAGGAAAATAAAATGTCTGGGAAAAAGTATAAATCTTGGCATATTAACTAAAACATCCACCACTGTATTTATGCAGTAAAGTAGGTAACAACAGCAATGATCCCCTTAATTCCAGAAATAAAAAAAAGCTAAATCTATTGAGGTACTAAGAAGGGATTGGCCTGGATTATCCCAATTCTTTTTCGAGATGGGTCTTATTCATCCGGATCTTGACTAATGCTCCTTCCCTTTGCCCTTGGAGACATAACCATGAAGAAGTAGCTGGAGACACAGATGAGAGTATTTGACATGACTGAGTTTTTCCATTTCAATTCTGAATATGAACACCCTTAAATTTCCAAAAAAATCATGATCATTTATTAATTTCCTGGGAAATTCTCCGTGCTGTTGAAATCAAGAACTTCTATTTTTCTAGTTGCAAATTGGATACAGACTTGATCTCAAACTTTAGCCAGTTAAACTGACTGGACAAACCATTAATTCTGACTGGGTGAAAATTTGACAGCTGCTAACACCTTCTATTGAAGAATTATGAATTTTGTCACTCGGGACAGGATCATTTCCTTAAACACTGACACAAAGAGTCTGAGGATCTGGTTCTAATACTGGCTCTGACACATCTGCTGTGTGACCTTGGACAAGACATTTAACTCCTCTATGCCTCAGTTTCCTCATCTGTAAAATGGGGATTCAATATCTTTTCTCTCTCCCTCTTAGACTGCAAACCCATGCATTACAGGGGCTGTGTTCAACGTGATTTCCTTGTATCTACTCCAGTGCTCAGTAAAGGGCTTGACACATAGTAAGTACTTAAAAAATTCCACCTTTATTATTCAATTTTTACATAATTTCAATACACCAAAAGGCAATCTAATTTAGCTAATTTTCCATCTCTCATCCAAAATCCAAACTGAATCAGAAAAGACCCCTTATTTAGTTTTTGTTTCTTCTTTTAAATCTTGGTTCCCATTCACTGGTAGACATTAATATTCTCAGGCCATTTTTCTTACCAACAACTGGCTTGAGATGGCTAATATTCCTCAAACTACTCTGTAGGTTGAAATGACCAAATAATTTTTCACTTCCTATTCTGAACTGTTCTTTAGTGATCCCACGCAGCTATTGAACAGCTGTCGCAGCTCATCCAGATATGACTTTTTTCCCAGTAGCAGTTGAAGTGATTACAGTCCATTACTATAAGGCCCTTTCAGGTCCCTTGGAATGTGTGAGATTAAGTTCAGTTTACTTTTTTCATTTTTATTTTTCAGGACAATTCTTTGTCCTCGCTGATTCTTTAAGAGTCTAGACCAGTTAAAAGAATTCATAATTCACACAAATGAGATCACAGTTCCCTGAAGCTGATTCTTGTTTTGGGATGCTCCAGAATGTAGCATACGTTGCATGTTTAATGAGTTCAGAACAATCTGGTATTGTTCTAATTCTCAGTGAGTGCACGTCTTTTGCATTTGTGATAGCTGATTTTCAACAAGGTTCATGGTTTATATAAAATGGGCAGACTGAACAGAGCTTCAGGCAAGATCCTGAGTCTCATTATTTCCAGCGGAAGCTGGAGTAATCTGTACATTTAGTTTTCTTCAGAGGAGTAGCTAATTAAGAAGAGTGCCCACTTCTTTATTTAAACTCCAAACTCTAGCCTGTAGGGAAGAGTCTATACAACAGAGATATTCCAGAAATGATGTTTCCAAGAGGAATTTATAAATGCTACACGGATGATAATAGTCCAAATGGCAAGGACTGAGCTGCCTTCAATCGAGCTTCTACTTTGGGTCCCTCGGTAGAGCCCTGGGTCTACATTAGCAAAACGGTGAAAATAAGAAATGTTCATGCAAGGAAAATCATGGTGATGATATGAGGCCAGAGTCTCATCAGTCCTTCTGGGGCCATGGCTCATTGATTTAGCAAAGACATCATAGGACTGTGGGGGCACAGAGAGAAAACACAAGGGAAAAAAATCTCCCCTTAGAATCTCCAGGATGTCCTCCTCCACCCCATTATGCTGGAACTTGGGGTGGGGAGGCATACCTGATACCCAAAGACAGTGGTACAGTCCACCCCCCAGTTTCTCCAAATTCATGACTTAGAGAAAAACTGAACAGTTTCTTTCCCAGCTCGCTTTTTGCTCATTTTCTCCCAAAGTCAGGAAGTAGGAGGTGCTCTCGAGCAGCAGATGAAAAACAACAACAAAGATGTTAGTCCCACGAGTGGCCAGAGAGACCTCAACGGGGTGTGGGCCCAGGCAGCTCTGATCTGGGTGACTCGGTGCCTTTTGATAGCCCGAAAAACTTTCTAGTGAAGCTAATTTTCCTTCTCTCATCCAAAATCCAAACGGGATCGGTCAAACAGAAAAGAACACTTATTTAGTTTTTGAATCTTCTTTCAAATCTTTGTTCTCATCTACTGGTGGACATTAATATTCACAGGTCATTTCTCATACCAAGAGTTGGCTCGAGGTGGCTAATATTCTGTCTGACTCTAACCTCTCTACAGCTTAAAGCAGCATGGCTTAGTGGAAAGAGAGCGGGCTTGGGAGTCAGAGGTCATGGGCTCTAAGGCGGGCTCTGCCACCTATCAGCTGTGTGACTTTGGGAAAGTCACTTAACTTCTCTGTGCTTCAGTTCCCTCATCTGTAAAATGGGGATGAAGACTGTGAGCCCCCGGTGAGACAACCTGATAACCTTGCATCTGCCCCATCACTTAGAACAATGCACGGCACATAGTAAGAGCTTAACAAATACCTTCATTATTATTATTATTATTGGGATGGACAGGAGCAACCAGTCTGTGAACTCCGTAGCCTTTGTCTCCAAATATCCTGTCCCCTTATCTTATGGGAAAGCTTCCCTTCATTCTTGGCTTGTTCCTGACAAAGTCACTGTTCTTCCTCTTGACTTTTGCTGTTGAGTCGTCTCCGACCCATAGCGACATCAGGGACACATCTCTCCCAGAACCCCCCGCCTTCATCTGCAAACGTTCTGGTAGTGGATCCATAGAGTTTTCTTGGTAAAAATACAGAAGTGGTTTACCATTACCTCCTTCCGTGCAGTAAACGTGCTTAGAACAGTGCTTGGCACATAGTAAGCGCTTAACAAATACCATCATTAAGCCTGACTCTCTCCCATGCTGCTGCTGCTGCCCAGCATAGGTGGGGTTTGCTCTTCCTCACCATCTCTGAAATCTGACTCTCCCCAAATGACACTGTCTCCTCTTCTTCTCCTAGACTCCAGACTCACTGGGAAGGGGGGAGAGGTGGATTTCCTTCTCATTCCCAGTGCACTTTCGCACCATTTGACCTCCTCTCTTTCCCTTCCTCTGAAACCCATATCATCCACTTCTCCCACCCACTCCAGTCACTAGTCACGGTCATCTACCACCCCTCAATCCCCACTTCCAACTTGGAACCATTTTGATCCCTTTCTCACATTCCTTTTCTCTTTCTCCATCTTCAATTTCTTCAATATCCATGTGGATATTTCTGACAACCCCTCTCCTGCCCACTTTCTATCACTCCTCAACTCTGCTGACTTCCAGCCCCACCCCACCTCATTCACTCACCAACTTGGACATACACTCGATCTCATCATCTCTAGTCACTGTACAATCTCTACTTTCACCAACTCTGAAATTCCTCTATTCTACCACCATCTCCTCACCTGCCTTGCTTCCCTGTAAATCTATCCTGTTGCCCCACAGAGACTTCTGATCTTTGACCCCATCAAATTTTCTCATCATCATGCTCAATTTAGTCTCCACACCCAAACTACCTGCTCTTGATGGCCAAATTGGCACCCTCAACATCACCCTATCTCCTGACTTAACTCACTCCTCTATCACTTTGCTGATCTCACACAACTAACACACAGCCCCGGATCACTTCAACAGGCCACTTCCTTTGCTCTTTTGCATGAAACACAGAACCCTGCTGGCAGAAATACAGATATCAGACTGATCTTTTCCATTTGAAATTCATCCTTTCCTGCTCTAACTCTTCCCTCTCCTCTCCATCTTTATTGAGTCTCATGCCCATTGCCCTTACCAGTTGCTTCAACAGTTCACTCCCTCCCCTGTCCCCAACCTCTCCTATCTCTTGCCCTACTGACCTAGCTTACCCCAAGCCCCTGACTTTCAGCCCGCCCGAGCCCCGTATTAATCTAGTTCTGCATAGGACCGCAGACTGTATAGTTCTGCCTGTGTTGAGTTGCTCTAAAGGCCTGGCTACCATTTCTTTCTTAGAAACCATAACAAAACAACTTTCAACTTGCTTTTAAATCCTAGTATCACAAAACAGCCCATTGCAAGATGTAACTATATTTTCATTGCCCTCTCGTAACTAGTGCATTATTTCCATGGAAGTAACAGAAACATTTTGTTCTTGGAGATAGGATATTAATCTTGCACAAGATTCATAGCTTTTAAGCAAACTTTTACCAGGCCAAGTGGGCTTCCAAGAATGTTCTGACAGAAGGTAATGGTAGGAATAGTAGTAGTGATAGTCTATTAGAGAAGCAGCGTGGCTCATTGGAAAGAACCCAGGCTTGGGAGTCAGAGGTCATGCGTTCTAATCCCGCTTCCGCCACTTGTCAGCTGGGTGACTTTGGGCAAGTTACTTCACTTCTCTGTGCCACAGTTACCTCATCTGTAAAATGGGGATTAAGACTGTGAGCCCTCCGTGGGACAACCTAATTACCCTGTATCTACCCCAGGGTTTAGAACAGTGCTCTGCACATAGTAAACGCTTAACAAATACCAACATAATTATTATTATTATTATATGATTAAGCACTTATGTGCAGAGCACTCTATTCAGTGCTGAGAAATAATACACAAATGGAAATTAGACACAGTACTCGTTCCTTGGGATGCTCACGATCTAAAAGCCTTCATTGAGTGTCCCCGGTTCTGCTATTCAGACTCTGTCAGCTATATGCGCACGCATTCATTTACTCTTTGCCCTCAGGTGTCAACAGCACCGGAAATATTTTTGAGTTGAGGGCATTCAGGGAACCATATGAAAATGGATATAGATAGACACTTAAGGAGCGGACCATCAAGCTCCTGTATGACTGTAAGCTTGTTGTGGGCAGGGAATGTCTGTTATATTGTTGCTTGTACTCTCCCAAGTGCTTAGTAAAGTGCTTTGCATACAGTAAGCATTCAGTAAATACGATTGATTAATTGTTAGATCTTCAAGATTAAAAATGGCTGCAAAAGGCCACTCCTCAACTTGAAGAGATGGAAGCCACTTTCACAAAGTGATTTTCTACTATGCATGTTCCACCGAGACACCGAGGTTGCATTTGTCAGGCCTACAGATTTATGAGGAGGAGAAAATATGGTTTTCTTATGTTAGCTTGGTCTTGAGCCTTGAAGATGGTTTAGATATATTTGCATATTAAGGGCAAATTTATCCAAGTACACCACAATACCATACTGGAAGGAATACTTTCAATTTGAACATTGGATTGGCACAGAAACTATCTGAAAGTATCTGAAAGTTATTATCTTCAACCACATTCCAATGAGTCCAGAGTGTCCTGTGGGGGAAAATAATTATTCCATTGCTATTAGTTGTTAGCTATGCCATAATAGGGAACTGAGTATGGATTGGGCTTTTCATTCCTCATTTCAAGAATAGTTAAATCTAAAGTAGGGTTTGATTAAAATGGAGACATTTTTATGCACTCTGGTTTACAGAATACATTTTCTAAATTATACTCTACTTGGTTTCTCTTAATAAAATGGCTTAGACATACAAGGTTTTGCCACTTTCACATTAATTAGGTTGAAAAAAAGTCAAGGCTACAAAGCATGTCCTTAAATGGCGTATGATTTAGTGATGGCTTTGTTGTTGTTCTTAACTTCCTAACTCTATTTGCGATTGTCTTTTTAATCACACAAAGCTTTATTTAACGAAGAAGAGCAGAATCCCAGAAGGCCAAAATGAAATCCACAGAAGGGATCAAAAGAAATAATCTTCTCTTCTGTTAGAGTGAAAAAAAGTGATTCTTGCTGTAAAGATCAAATATTTCCACTGAAGCTGAAATCTAACGTTTTCATCTCCCCTCCCTCTCTCCCCGCCCCCCCATGCCTCTCACCGCCATGCCTAATGATTTCTAAATAGTTTCAAACAAGAAAACAGACTGTTAAACATTACCCAGCTCGTGTCGGGGAGGAGGGGTGGAGAGAAAACATAAACGAAAAACAGGAAAGAAATGTAAAAAGAGTACAAAGATAAACATTTGGGGGTGATCAAATATGCAACATTCAAGATGATGTAGGATATGAGGGTGAAGTAGATTATGGAAACACTAGAATCTTGGGGAAACTAAGGATAGGGAAGAAAGCTTTTGATAGTGGAATGCTAAAATGTTGAAACTTCATAGAACGGGAATCAGGGCTGTAATGAAAACAACATCTGGATATGATTGTTAAACCCTGATTGCAGAAGGGAAAAACCAAATGATGCTAAATGTTACATGGACTAACACTGGAAACTTTCAAAGAGAATATAGGAAAAAAAAACTAAGAAAAAAAGGAGAAACAGGACATAGGAAGTAACTATTATAAAACTGCGTATGGGTCTGACATAATATTTAGCAAAGGAAAAACAGTCGGAAACTTACACGACAATGTTCAGCAATAAATAGTCTGTTGGAAATGTACAAAAACAGGTCAGGTATTCTATTAGCATGACCCTTTAATTTGATATGATTCATTTCATGATTCATACTCATCCTAAGTATATTTGTAATTTAATACTCCCCTGAATGGCTAACACTCTTTCCCCATCCTCTTGAGAATTTTAAGCAAGGTTTGTAGCTTCTTATTATCCTTTTAAAATAGAAAGCTTTATGATATCTATCTACTTGTTAAACATTTCCTACTAAAGTTTTCCAGTAAAAACAACTGGGGTGGGGAAGGGAGTGACTAAAGAACACTTTTAAAAAAAACCCAAATGTAGAAAACAACCATATAAGGACATGGGGATGTTTTCACTGCTGAGATCAAGTGATTCTCAAAACAATGCCTGCCCTTTGTATTGCTCTGACTTGAAAATGTAGTGATGTACATATTACCCTAACTTTACTTCTGGAATTTGAGTCCAGTTAGGATCTGTCATAGGCCTTGGGACACCCACAAAAATATCAGGACAGCTTTCTCCTACACCCAAAATTGTTGAGAAGCTCAGAGGCTCAGGGCTTCCATTAGTCTTGTCAGGGGATTGCACTTGGTAAAATTCCCACAGGCTGTATCTTGCCTTCATGACCACAATGGCTCAGGGAAATTCAGAAGTCAATTTGCTAGAGTTCTGCTAGAGTCATCTGCTAGATGACTGCGAGAGTCAATCAGGGTAAAAACAACCTGCACTTCCCATTCTGTTAAAGAGCACTCCAAAATGAACTCTACTGGCTTGATACTTTTAACCGGAAGAGTGAAAAGTGTGACTCTTCAGTACCAAGCAAATAGCTTCTACTCGAGCTGCTGCCTACTAAATCAACTCAGGAAAAATATTCCCTGTCAACCAAAATTAACAGTAAAGGGCAATCTTGATGGGTTTCCAGATTTAAAATTTAATTTTCCTAGTTACCTTGGTGTTTTGCCATAAAGGACAATCATAAGTATTGTATCTCCAGGCCTTGCATAGCCTCACGAAAAGATGGAACATTCCAGCCTCAAACTTGAAAGTCTCACTTACACACAAATCTATTATTACCTTGAATCCCTACCTAGGGAGGCAAAGGCTGAGGAAGGAAGGAAGAAGCAGAGTGCATAGTCTTGATAACCCTTCTCTCCTGAAAAGGGCAGGCCAGCGAGAAAGCACACAAACCAGGCTGCTCTGCAAGATATACTAGATGATAGGGGAGTTCCATTAGCAAGAGATTTTCCCTGCCATGCGTCCTACCCGGGGCTATAACATAATGCCACTCAGAACTCTGATGGGTTTCAGGATGTACGAAGGGCATTACATCAGCTTCTGCAAACTGCCTTTATTTCCTTTCTGCTCTCTAGCCAATTTGACTGACTCAGTCTACGAAGCTGGGATTAGAGGGTTTAAAAGCAAGGCGACATAGTAATTACATCTTCCTTGGTGCACCATTATGACAAGTAAGATTATGCAGAATGTTTAAGCATGAAGCTCCAGATATTGGACCAAAATAGCATGGAGAGCCATTTTTTTTTTAGTGGAAAATCCTGCTTCCGGGCTCTCTCTCTCATGTCGTGGTAAAAGTTCAAAGCAGGGCATGTTACAAAATAAAATACACAGACCTACTATTCTTGGGCAGACTAACCTTTTCTTTGGGAGTACTTTTAGCATCGATATTACTTAGATGTTGAATTTGCAATCTGTGTCAACATCCGGTGTCCACCAACCAACCGTTAGGTTTTAAAAGAAAGGAAAAAGCACACAATTATTGGTGATAGATTTCCAGTTAGAAGCGCTATTAGTAACACAGTCTCATAATACAATTTGAATTTCAAGTTGATGTATTTCTTTATCCGGAAGAATGATACTGCTAATCTCCCTGTTTCCTTTTATAAGGCTCCATGTTTCAGTACTCTGCTCAAATACGTCATCTGCATTTCCCTGTATAAACTTCCCTAGATTCAGAGTTTGGAATTTCAGCCTTGTTTATAGAAGTAGATAGAGGAAATCACTCCATACTTTGTTCTCTGAACTAGCACAGGATGGATGTGTACTAAGAATAAAAGGGACAGATCGTGGGGGTGGAGTGATGTGGAATCAGGGAGAAAGGATGACTTAGTCGGCTGGAACACTCTGTGGGGTGGGGCAGAGAGAAGAAACAAATCAAACAAATTCCTTTCATTTTATGCTTCTAGTTCTCAAGGAGGATTCAGAATTCCAAACTAACTGTTCTTACTTTCTGTTTAGACGCAGGTAAACCTAAGAGAACTAGAAGACGGTGTGAGCTCTGAGGACTCCCATACCTACCTCTCCAGCCCTATTTTCTCTACTCTACAGTCTTTATTTCCTTCTACCTTCAGGACATTTCTGCTTGGATGTCCTATAAACACCTCATACTTAACATGTCCAAAACAGAACTCCTTGTCTTCCCCTCAAACCCTGTCCTCCCTCTGACATTCCCATCATTGTGGACATCACCATCCTCCCGCTCTCACAAACCCAAATCATGGTATTATCCTCAATGCATCTCTCTCATTCAACCCCAGTTTTTTTGTGTGTTATTAAGCACTTACTATGTGCCATGCACTGTTTTAAGCGCTGGGATAGATACAAGGTAATCAGGGTGGACTCAATTGCTGTCCCACATGGGTCTCACAGTCTCAATCTCCATTTTGCAGATGAGATGACTAAGGTACAAAGAAATTAAGTTCAATCACATTTATTGAGCACAGTCTGTGTGCAGGACACTTTATTAAGCTTTTGGGAGAATACAGTACAACAGAATGCAGACACTTTCCCTGCCCACAGTGAGCTTATAGTCTAGAGGGGGAGACAGACATTAATATAAATAGATCAACCTATTTATAAGTGACTTGCCCAATAAGTTAAGTCAAACATGTTAAATTAGTTAAGTTTAGTTAAGTGACTTGCCCAAGGTTGCACAGCAGGAATGTGGAGTCAGAATTAGAACCCAGGTCCTTCTGACTCCCAGTCCCGTGCTCTATCCACTAGGCCATGCTGCTTCTCGATCTGCCACCAAGTCTTTCTGTTCTATCTTCCCAACATAGCTAAAATCCACTCTTTCCTCTCCACCCAAAATGCTACCACATTGATCCAAGTACTTACCCTATCCCACCTCGGCAAATCAGGCTCTCTCCTAACCTCCGTGACTCCTGCTTCTCACCACTTCAGTCTGTACTTCATTCTGCTGCCTGGGTTATTTTTCTAAAAAAGCGTTCAATCCATGTTTCCCCATTCCTCAATAACCCCCAGGGATTCCCCATCCTCCTCCACATCAAACAGGAACACCCTACCATCGGTTTTAAAGCATTTCCTCTCCTTACTCCTTCCTACTTTACCTCTCCACTTCCTGCTACAACTCAGCCCGCCCACTTCATTCAATTCAACTGTGTTTACTGAGCGCTTATTGGTGCAAAGCACTGTACTAAGCGCTTCAGTGTTCTACCAGCTGCCTACTCACTGTACCTTGATTTCATCTCACCATTGACTCCTCACCCATGTCCCGCCTCTGGCCTTCTAACTCCCTCCCCCTTCACATCTAACAGAAAGCTCAGTCTCCCAAACTTCAAAGCCTTTTTAAAAGCCTATCTCCTCCAAGAAGCCTTCCCCCACTAAACCCTCATTTCCTCTACTTCCTCTCCCTTCTGCATCAAGCTTGTACTTGGCCTTGTACCCTTTATCACCACCCCCCATCCCGCAAAGTCTGCAGCATTTATGTACATATCTGTAATTGATTTTAATATCTTTCTCTTCCTCTAGATTGCAAGCTCCTTGCAGGCAGGGAATGTTTCTGCAAACTCCATTATATTGTATATAGAAAAGCAGCGTGGCTCAGTGGAAAGAGCATGGGCTTGGGAGTCAGAGGTCATGGGTTCAAATCCCAGCTCAGCCACTTGTCAGCTGTGTAACTTTGAGCAAGTCACTTAATTTCTCTTTGCCTGAGTTATCCCATCTGTAAAATGGGGATTAAGACTGTGAGCCCACGTGGGACAACCTGATCACCTGGTATCCTCCCCAGCGCTTAGAACAGTGCTTTGCACATAGTAAACGCTTAACAAATGCCATCATTATTATTAGTATCATTATTACTCTCCCGAGTGTTTAATATAGTGCTCTGCACACAATAAGTAGTCAGTAAACACAAGTGATTCAAATGGATGCTCTTTCCCTGTGCCCAAGGAACTTCTTAAATCAATCAATGAATCAATGGTGCTTACTGTGTGCGGAGTGCTGTACTAAGCCTTGAGAGAGTAATAATAATAATGATAATACTTGTTAAGTGCTTACTATGTGCCAAGCACTGTTCTAAACACTGGGGTAGTTATAAGGTAATCAGGTTGGACACAGTCCCTGTCCCACAGAGGGCTCACAGTCTCAATCCCCATTTTACAGATAAGGTAACTGACACCCAGAAGAGTAAAGTGACTTGCCCAAGGTCACATAGCAGACAAGTGGCAGAGCCAGGATTACAACCTATGTTTATTACCACAGAGTGGATAAACAGATTCCCTGCCCACAGTGAGCTAACAGTCTAGAGGGATCTTTTAGATGTGCTCAAGGAGAGGTTTCTCAAACTCTGTGGGCCCAAATTCTGAAATGTTTCATCTCCCAAATGAAATGATTTTCACAACCTCTGGAAAGGGTGGGTGGAATAGTGTGTTTTGAGGACTTCCAGGGATCATCCTTCACTGGGGAGAGCTCACCTCCTCGCCTTACTGGCTAGGATACTGAGGTGATCTCCTTAAAAGGGAGCATTTTGTCTTTCCTAACTGAAGCATTAGTTTCTACCTTGCCCACCAGAAAGAGCAATGGCTCTATACAAGACAAAAAAACCTGCACCCAGAACGTAATCATCACATTCCCCTTGTCAGGGAATTCACTCAGCCTGCTTGGCACAACTCTGTCACCTCCCAACCCCACGTAGGCTCTAAGATAATTGTAACTGCCATAGGCTGAAGAAAATACCCAGCGTTCCATTGAATTTCATCCCTTCTCCTAATACGATCCAATAAATGTTCTCGGGAAATGTCTGCTTTGTTTAAATGAACACCAACGTGAAGAACTTATTTTATTTTTAAGAACATTTTCAACAGTTCCTTCTGAAATCTTACCATCAAAATTAAAGGTCTTTTTATTTCCTCAGAAAAACGTTTTTTTTTAGACTTCTGTTAGGAGGGTAGGAGAAGAGGGACTTTGATCTCATTTGGTCCCAGGCAAGAGCGAAGAGTGTAGGTCTTGTTTTTCTCTCCAGGAAACTAATGTTTTTCAGACTTCTGTTATCCACTCTTTGCTTTAGCCTGGGACTAAATGAGATCAAAGCTCCCACTTTTCCCATACCCTCCCACCGACCCAAGAGGCAACCAGTCCACATCTTTTCTTTCCGTCATTTAATTAATCAATGATATTTACTGATGATATTGCCTACTGTGTGCTGAGCACTGTACTAAGGGCTTAAAGCAAAACCCACATTCTCTGCCTTAAAAACATGTACAGCCTGCTACGGAGAGAGTTTATTATCTGATGAGGGAGACCGGCCGACACAGATTATAATTATTCATTATAATAAGTATATGTCAGAGGGAGCACTAGGATACAACTGATAATAACAAGCCTCTGGTGGGATTCAGTAGATGAATAAATAGTTGAATGACAGTCGTATACCTAGATCAGGTCCACCTCTTCACCCTTTTCTTTTTATGGTATCTGTTAAGCGCTTACTATGTGCCAGGTGATACACTTATTGCCGGGGTAGATACAAGGTAATTGTGTCCATATCCCACACTGGGCTCACAGTGCTCATCCCCATTTTATAGATAGGTAAAAGAGGCAGAGAGAAGTTAAGTGGCTTACCCAAGATAACACAGCAGACAAGTGGCGAAGATGGGATTGGAACACAGGTCTTTCTCGTGCTCTATCCACTAAGCCACGCTACTTCCCTTGCTTCTGTGTCATCTAGGCATTTGGGGCTATACTTCCTAAGCAGTTTGTTACTCACCCCTCCCCAGCCCCACATCCCTTTATATATATCCTTATACTCCGCTCCTTCCCCTATCTGGAATTTCTTTTAATGTCTCTCCGTCCCTATACACTGCAGTCTCTTTGAGGACATGGTTCATGTCTACCAACTCTATTGCTTTGTACTTTTCAAAACACTTATATTAGTGTAAGCACTCACTAGATTCCTCTGATTGATATATCATTGATCTATGTATTGATGCATACCTAAGGGTTAAGGATGGGGGTAAATACATAGGTTTTAAGGAGTTGCTGGAATTGATAGGGCTTCATATGGTGGGAATTAACCAGGGAAGCCTTCTCGGAGAAGTGAGACTTTAAAAGAACTTTGAAGATGGCGAGAGACTGTCGACCCGCAGATCTGAATGGGGAGGATGACTCAGAAAGGAGAAATGGCATGAGCATGAGAGGCAAAAGTGAAATACAATTAAAGGACGATCTTAAGAAGAGCAGAGGCCAAAGTGGTGTATACACTGGTGAGGCATCTTGAAAATCAGCGGACAGAAGTTGCTGCTTGGTGTGGAGGGACATACACAGTCATTGGAATTTTTAGAGAAGTGGAGAGACTCCTTCTGCTTGACATTATAAAAAGATGATCTGGGCAGTCACATGTAGCATAGATTGAAGTGGGGAGAAGCTGGTGATTGGGAGACCAGTGAAGGAGGCTGACACACTAGTGCCATCATGAAGTAACAAAAAATTCGACCTAGGGTAATGGTCTAGTGGAGGAGAAGGGACAGATCTGGGATATATTGTGAGTGAAGAACCAGTTGGATTTTAGTGACAGGCTAAATGTTAAAGTTAAAAGATGAGTCAAAGAAGACAACAAGGTTATAGGCTTCTGGGACAGGGAGGATGGTGATGACATTAAATCTGATGGGAAAGCTAGGAGAAGGAGAAGGAGGAGGAGATTTAGGAGAGATGAGGTTATCCTTTTTACACATGTGTGAGGTTTGAGGTGTCAGGGGTGCAGTCTTATAGAGATATCATATAGCCCGTAGCTTCTGAGGTAAATTTAGGAGTCGTCTCTGTAGAGAAGATAGCTGAAGCTTTGTGAACAAGTCTATGACCAAGGAAAAGAGTGTAAAATGAGAAAAGTAAGGAATCCAGAACAGAGCTCAGTGACAAACCCACAGGTAGATATTGAGAGTTAGACGAAGAGTCAGCAAATGAGAATGAGTGGTCAGAGAGGTTGGAAGAAAACCAGGTGAGGGTTGCTAGCAACCACCTAGTTCAGATAGCATTTAAAGGTGTGGTCAACAATGTCAAAGCCATCCAAGAGATCAAGGAGGTTTAGAATAGAGTAGATCCTGTTGTACATTCAATTAGATATTTCGACTGCTCTAGTTGTAAATGTTTTTATGTCTGTCTCTCCCATTAGAGTGTAAGATCCTGGAGGGCAGGGAACTTATTTCTTTTTTTCTGTAATTCCCAAACCATTAGTTCAGCATCTTGCACTAAGTAGTGCTCAAAAGATATTAATACTACTCTACTTGAAGTGTACAGCCTCTGGAGTGAAAGAAGAAAGTGGTCATGGAGAGATAATAATAGTAATAATGATAACAACAATAATAATAATAATGGTACTTGTTAAGCAATTACTAAGCACTTGGTACAGTGCTTTGCACACAGTCAGCATGCAATAAATAATACTGAATTAATGTTTCAAGCACTGGTGGAAATACAAGTTAATCAAGTTGGACACAGCCCCCGTCCCACATGGGTTACCCCCTCTCAATCCCCATTTTACAGGTGAGGTAACTGTGGCATAGAGAAGTTAAGTGACTTGCCCGAGGTCACACAAGGGACAAGTGTCTGAGAGGGAATTAGAACTCAGGTCCTTGCTCCACCCACTAAGCCACGCTGCTTCGACAAGGAAACAGATGGAAAATAATCCACAATCATATCTGCCTACCTTTTTTTAAGGAAATAAATGCCGTTCCGCTCTGGTTTAACCTTTCAAAATCCAACAGCAGATTTAGGTGGCTGCACAAAGAGGCACTGGTTTACCATCTGTGGAACTGGATCCAATTTCTAGCATGGGGTTCTCCAAGAAACGTGCACAGATGAACACGGACACGAGTAAGTGGCTATGAATGTGTGTTGTGCATGTCTCTGGAAACTGTTCGGTGGATGTGTGAGTGCGCACAGGTGGAGAGCTGGGCAGGTGGTCTTAGTTGCAGAGCAAAGGGAATCATATAGGAGTCAATATGGAAATTCCTCGCAAGGAGTTTACAGTTGTTAAGTTCTCGGTCCACTTGAGTTCAAGCAATTCCAATAATAAAATGGTCAAACTGAAGCAAAAGTAATGAGTGAAGATAATTCACTCTCACTGTTCCTTTCATGTGCTGACAGCTCGGTTTCTTCCTAATCCCTACAGAAAAACAGTAGTATGCCTCCCTTCATTACCTTCTATTAGAAAGAATCAGGAAATATTCACTTATAAGGCAGTTTTTACTGAGAGCCATATGGATTTGCAGCCAAGAACCATGGCCAGCTTTTCTGGTAACGGTGTGCAGAAAGATCCTGGCTCCCTCTATTACTGCTTTAGAAAAGGGCTCAGTTCCACATTCCCTTACTCTAATGCCAGAAAATCCCATCCAAAATTGAAGAAGCTCAATTTATCCTCCCCAAACTTCCTAGTGCTGCTACAGTATGTTAAAAAAAATAGTCTGTGGCCATTTCATTTGCGCTGCTGAAAAATGCTGTCTACAACTATTTTGTAGTGTGAAGCTTATTTGCTCTGTAAGTAGACATTAAGAAACTTTTCAATCAATCATGGGCATTTACTGAATGGAGCAGAGCACTGAACCAAACAGTTGGGAGAGTACAGTACAATAGAGTTGGTAGGCTTGATTCCTGCCCTCAAAGAGCTTCTTTTTTACAAGTACATATCTTGTTTCAGTCATTGCCTACCTAAGAAATGCGTAGGCCAATATTATTAATCACTTTAGGTTGAAGCCATTTTCAAACATGTAATTTACTGTTTCCACCTAAAGTTCATGTGTCACTAAGAGGACGTTATTTGCATGCAGTGAACTGAACCTAAAATGTCTGGATGAGTTTCAAAGCTCTGAAACATCCTCGGTCAAAATTTCAAAGATTTACATTACATTGTAACACTCTGATGGGGATTCTTACTTTCTAATGAGGAACACTACACTTCTGGAAAAGTGCCTTGAAAATACTGTGGTTTAGATCTAATTTTCTGAATCCCATCTAGACTGTAAGCTCACTGTGGGCAGGTAACTCTGCGCACTCTGTTATGTTGTACTCTCCCAAGTGCTTAGTACAGTGCTTTGCACACAGTAAGCACTCAATAAATTCAATTCCCATTTCAGGTAATGAATCAATCATTTATTCAATTCAGTTGTATTTACTGAGCACTTACTGTGTGCAGAGCACTGTACTAAGTGCTTGGCAGAGTATGTGTCTACTTCATTCGTTCCATCGTATTTACTGAGCGCTTCCTGTATATAGAGCACTATACTAAGCACTTGGGAGAGTAAAATCCAACAATAAACAGACTCATTCCCTGCCCACAAGCTTACAGTCTACAGTTGGGGAGACAGACATCAATACAAATAAATTACAGATATGTTACATAAGTGCTGTGGGGCTGCGAGGGAGGAAGAACAGAGGGAGCAGGTCAGGGCAACGGAGAAGGGAGTGTGGGAGAAGAGGAAAGGGGGGGTTTAGTCAGGGAAGGCCTCTTGGAGGAGATATGCCTTCAGTAACGCTTTGAAGAGGGGGAGAGTAACTATTTGCCACATTTGAGGAAGGAGGTCATTCCAAGTCAGGGGCAGGACATGGGTGAGGATTCGGAGGCGAGATAAGCGAGATCGAGGCACTGTGAGAAGCTTAGCAACAGAGGAGTGAAGTGTGCAGGCTGGGTTGTAGTAGAATAGTAGCGACGTGAGGTCGTGGTGAGGAGTTTTTGTTTGATGCCGAGGTGGCTGGGCCATCACTGGAGTTTTGGGAGGAGTGGGGTGACATGTCCTGAACATTTTTGTAGAAAAATGATCTGGCCAGCAGACTGAAGCCTGGACTGGAGTGGGGAGAGGCAGGAGGCTGGGAGGTCAGCAAGTAGGCTGATGCAGTAATCCAGAGGTGTTAGGATGAGTGATTGTATTAATGTGGTAGTGCTTTGGATGGAGAGGAAAGGGAGGATTTAGCGATGTTGTGGTACTGACAGGATTTAGTGATGGATTGAATATGTCAACTTGTTAGACACGTTCCTTGCCCAGAATTAGCTTACCATCTAGAGCATAGCCTGTAAACTTAGTAACATGACTTATTCTTTCAATATCTTTCCAATACTCTTCATGTAGGAGGACAGACTGATTCTGGACAAGCATATTCATGTAACAATAATAATAATAAATATATAATAATGAATCATATATTATATTATGTATACTATATATCATTATGATATATATTACAGTATGTACAATGATATATTGTAATAATTATACAATTAATAATAATAATGATGATAATTGGACACAGTCCCTGTCCCACATAGGGCTTATGATCTTAATCTTCATTTTACAGATGAGGTAACTGAGGCACAGAGAGGTGAAGTGATTTACCCAAGGCTATACAGCAGCCAAGTGGTGGAGGCAGAATTACAACCTAAAACCTTCTGACTCCTAGGCCCGTGCTCTATCTACTATGCCATGTGCTGTTTCCCTATGTATAGATATTATATATAAGCCAGTAGACATAAATATTAAATAAAATGGCCTTTTCTTAAAAGTCTAACACTATTATGTACTATGTAATCAATCAATCAAATTTATTTAGGGCTTATTATGTGCAGAGTATCGTACTAAGCGCTTGGGAGAGCACAATACAACGTAAGATGTGAGAACCAGAATGGCACCCAGTAACCTAGACATGGATGCACCGTGTTTGAGTGCCGTTTTGGTTTTCGCATCTTATGGAGTACATAATAGAGCAAGAAATGATGTAGAGAAGGTCAACCAAGGTGATCTGTGTGATAGAAAAACTCCCAATCTCAAAAGACCAATGTTGAGAGGAGATAGGACTGAAATTCACAAAATTACAAAAATTGCTCACCAAATCCTATAGCACCCGAGGGCCTCCATGGGAGCTTGAAATTGGTAGGATTAAATCAGGCAAAACAAAGCTCTCCACACAGAAAGTAATAAACATAATTAATTGTGACATTTGTTAAGGGCTTCCCCTTTCCCTCCTTTCCCTCTGCTCCTCCCCCATCCCTTCCCCTCCCCTCAGCACTGTGCTCATCTGTATATATTTTTGTTACCCTATTTATTTTGTTAATGAGGTGTACAACCCCTTGATTCTATTTATCGCTATTAAGTTGTCTTGTTTTTGTCCGTCTGTCTCCCCCGATTAGACTTGTAAGCCCTTCAATGGGCAGGGATTGTCTCTATCTATTGCCGAATTATACATTCCAAGCACTTAGTACAGTGCTCTGCACATAGTAAGCACTCAATAAATACTATTGAATGAATGAATGTGCCAGGCACTAAGCACTGGGGTGGATACAAGCAAATCGGGGGAGGTAGTGGGGCGGACACAGTCCCTGTCCCCACATGGGGCTCACAGTCTTAACCCCCATTTTGCAGATGAGGTAGCTGAGGCACAGAGAGGTTAAGTGACTTCCCCAAGGTCTCACAACAGACAAGTGGCAGAGCTGGGTTTAGAACCCAGGTCCTCCTGACTCCCAAGCCCGTCCTCTATTTGCTAGTCCAGTACAGTTACTATATGAAGTTGTAGCAGGCCAAAATTATCAATAGGTTCATGAGGACTTTGGAGAAATTTGGGGGTTGTTACAAGGAAAATTAGGAGTAGAGAAGGAAAAGCTAGACATGTGAATGGGTTCTCATTAATCGTTCAATTGGATGTCAAGAAGGGCAGTGAATACAGTAGACTGTGAAGCATACTGCTGATGCCATCATCATCATCATCCTCATTATCAACATAAGCATTTATTCATTCGTTCAATCATATTTATTGAGCACTTACTATGTGCAGAGCACTATACTAAGCGCTTAGAAAGAACAATTCAGCAATAGTCAATCCCTGCCCACAGCAAGCTTACAGTCTACGTTAGCCCTGTGTGTGGTACAGGGACTGTGTCCAAGGTTATAAAGTTATAATCTTATATCTACACCTCAGCGGTTAGCAAACAGGAGGTGTCTTATGTATATTAAATGACATTTAAAATTATTTAAAACTATCATGCAAATTCACAGCAGAAGGAAAATTATTTCCACACCGCAAGAACAATCTTGGTGTGGCAAGGCAGATATAGAAAGACATCACATTTATTGACAACCTACTGCTTCCGGAGTACCATACCAGCCCTTGGAAGAAAATGATAGGAGTAGATATGCTCCCTACCCTTGAGGAGTTCACAGTGTTACGGAGGAGGTAAGCAGACAAATTTGTTTGCAAATAGAGGGAACGGAACCAAGACACAGATACAATGCTCTGCACACCGTAAATCAATCAGTCAACCTATCGAATGTATTTTTATTGTGTGCTTACTATGTGCAGAGCTCTGTACTAAGTGCTAGGGAGGGTACAATGAAACAGAATTGGTAGGCCTGTTTCCTGCCACAGCAAGTT